>NC_060898.1:10720915-11380415 GCF_014805685.1 Silurus meridionalis
AGCATTATTGTCACAATCGATACCCCAACAATGGTCCTGACCTGTCTGAATTATTTGGTAAGTGCTATTTGTTGGGGTAGTTTTCAGTGATTCAAACACCTGGGTGAGGAAGATATTTTATTCGAGTTGTATTAAGCTTAATGTAAACTGCTCCTCGGGTCCTGTAAGCACAATTAGATTACTTCAAATGGGAGCACTGATTTCTGGTATTTTCATAAGTGCTTCTCTTTGGGGCAGTTTCATCTGTGTATTTAACTGCCGTCTGTGAATATTTCGAAGCAGCGCTTATTAGTCTCAGGCGGAGACCCTATTAACTTTGTTACATTTTCTATGCAAATGTTCTACATATTCATTATGATATTAGTGCTATTTGTTGGGGTAGTTTTCAGTGATTCAAACACCTGGGTGACGAATATCTTTTATTCGAGTTGTATTAAGCTTAATGTAAACTGCTCCTCGGGTCCTGTAAGCACAATTAGATTACTTCAAATGGGAGCACTGATTTCTGGTATTTTCATAAGTGCTTCTCTTTGGGGCAGTTTCATCTGTGTATTTAACTGCCGTCTGTGAATATTTCGATGCAGCGCTTATTAGTCTCAGGCGGAGACCCTATTAACTTTGTTACATTTTCTATGCAAATGTTCTACATATTCATTATGATATTAGTGATATTTGTTGGGGTAGTTTTCAGTGATTCAAACACCTGGGTGAGGAAGATATTTTATTCGAGTTGTATTAAGCTTAATGTAAACTGCTCCTCGGGTCCTGTAAGCACAATTAGATTACTTCAAATAGAAGCACTCATTTTTATACCATTAATAAGTGCTACTCTTTGGGGCAGTCTCATCTGTGTCTATGACCAGGTAGAAGAGATTTTTACCTCTGAATGTTACTCTAACTGTTTCGCATTTAGTGTTCTTTTCATGTAAGTGCAAACAAGTTGGGGCAGCTTTCAGTGAATGCCATCAACCAAAATGTGAATCAAGTCTAGGATCAAATCTAGATTTGAGATTCCAACCCAAACACAGAACATTTTAAAGATTTATTTGAATTTGACCTAGTTGAGGGCAAATCTGTAATTTTGCAATACTTTAAGAATGCTACTGTGAAACCATCATTTGGCATGTGAAGATTCAGCTGAGAACACAAGCAGCATTATTGTCACAATCGATACCCCAACAATGGTCCTTGACCTGTCTGAATTATTTGGTAAGTGCTATTTGTTGGGGTAGTTTTCAGTGATTCAAACATCTGGGTGACAAAGATCTTTTATTCGAGTTGTATTAACCTTCATGTTAACTGCTGTAAGCACAATTAGATTACTTCAAATAGAAGCACTCATTTTTATACCATTAATAAGTGCTACTCTTTGGGGCAGTCTCATCTGTGTCTATGAACCAGTTGGAACTGATTTTTACCTCTGAATGTTACTCTAACTGTAGCACATTTACTGTTCTTTTAATGAAAGTGCTAACAAGTTGGGGCAGCTTTCAGTGAATGCAAACAGTCAAAATGTGAATCCAGACTATGATCAAATCTAGATTTGAGATTCCAACACATGCACGGAACATTTGAAAGATTGATTTGAATTTTGCCACATGCATTCCGTGGACTACTTGATGACGAATCTGTAATGCTACTGTGAAACCATCATTTGGCTTTATTGCTACACCAAGAGGAACAATATCTGTCGTATTTTCAAAATTGATACCTTAACAATGGCTCCGACCTTGCATTAATCATTTGGTAAGTGCTATTCTTTGTGGAGTTTTGTGTGATTTAAACAACTAAAGATGATTTTTACCAATTTCTCAATTAGATTACTTCAAATGGGAGCACTGATTTCTTGTATTTTTATAAGTGCTTCTCTTTGGGGCAGTTTCATCTGTGTATTTAACTGCCGTCTGTGAATATTTCGATGCAGCGCTTATTAGTCTCAGACGGAGACCCTATTAACTTTGTTACATTTTCTATGCAAATGTTCTACATATTCATTATGATATTAGTGCTATTTGTTGGGGTAGTTTTCAGTGATTCAAACACCTGGGTGAGGAAGATATTTTATTCGAGTTGTATTAAGCTTAATGTAAACTGCTCCTCGGGTCCTGTAAGCACAATTAGATTACTTCAAATAGAAGCACTCATTTTTATACCATTAATAAGTGCTACTCTTTGGGGCAGTCTCATCTGTGTCTATGACCAGCTAGAACAGATTTTACCTCTGAATGTTACTCTAACTGTAGCACAGTTACTGTTCTTTTAATGTAAGTGCAAACAAGTTGGGGCAGCTTTCAGTGAATGCAATCAGACTATATCTGAATCAAGTGTATGATCAAATCTAGATTGGAGATTCCAACCCAAACACAGAACATTTTAAAGATTGATTTGAATTCTGCCACATGCATTCAGTGAACTAGTTAAGGGGCAAATCTGTAATTTTGCAATACTTTAAGAATGCTACTGTGAAACCATCATTTGGCTTTATAGCTACACCCAATCTAAAGTGATAACTGCCCATCAATGTGTGCATCACCTACTTATTTCACTTGGAGTAATCAAGCATTTTCACTTCCGCTACCACTTTGGAATTTGTGGGTGGAGCTGTGAACTGTTTCAAGTACAGAACAGATTCCGATCATATAAATGATCCACGCTGGATTCAGCCACGTCAGAATGAAAAGGCATCCAACTAGAAAATTGTGACATCAGACTTCTATGCTAGCGGGTATGCAATAATTATTTTATTCTAGTGCTAAATATGCCAGGTAAAGAAGTAAATAAGAAGAACCCTATCTGTCTTATTTTCACAATTGATACCTCAACAATGGCTCTGACCTTCCTGAATCATTTGGTAAGTGCTATCTGTTGGGGAGTTTTGTGTGATTTAAACAATTAAAGATGCCTTTTACAAATTTCTAAAACCTTTCACAAGAAAGCACATTTAGATTACTTCAAATGGGAGCACTGATTTCTGGTATTTTCATAAGTGCTTCTCTTTGGGGCAGTTTCATCTGTGTATGTAACTTGACTGCCCTCTGTGAATATTAGCAACATTACTAATCATTACTTACATATTAGTAATTATTGCCTGTGAAGATTCAGCTGAGAAAACAAGCATCAATATTGTCACAATCGATACCCCAACAATGGTCCTGACCTGTCTGAATTATTTGGTAAGTGCTATTTGTTGGGGTAGTTTTCCGTGATTCAAACACCTGGTTGACGAAGATCATTTATTCGAGTTGTATTAAGCTTAATGTAAACTGCTCCTCGGGTCCTGTAAGCACAATTAGATTACTTCAAATAGAAGCACTCATTTTTATACCATTAATAAGTGCTACTCTTTGGGGCAGTCTCATCTGTGTCTATGACCAGCTAGAACAGATTTTACCTCTGAATGTTACTCTAACTGTAGCACAGTTACTGTTCTTTTAATGTAAGTGCAAACAAGTTGGGGCAGCTTTCAGTGAATGCAATCAGACTATATCTGAATCAAGTGTATGATCAAATCTAGATTAGAGATTCCAACCCAAACACAGAACATTTTAAAGATTGATTTGAATTCTGCCACATGCATTCAGTGAACTAGTTAAGGGGCAAATCTGTAATTTTGCAATACTTTAAGAATGCTACTGTAAAACCATCATTTGGCTTTATAGCTACACCCAATCTAAAGTGATAACTGCCCATCAGTGTGTGCATCACCTACTTATTTCACTTGGAGTAATCAAGCATTTTCACTTCCGCTACCACTTTGGAATTTGTGGGTGGAGCTGTGAACTGTTTCAAGTACAGAACAGTTTTGTGTGATTTAAACAATTAAAGATGCCTTTACAAATTTCTAAAACCTTTCACAAGAAAGCACATTTAGATTACTTCAAATGGGAGCACTGATTTCTGGTATTTTCATAAGTGCTTCTCTTTGGGGCAGTTTCATCTGTGTATGTAACTTGACTGCCCTCTGTGAATATTAGCAACATTACTAATCATTACTTACATATTAGTAATTATTGCCTGTGAAGATTCAGCTGAGAAAACAAGCAGCAATATTGTCACAATCGATACCCCAACAATGGTCCTGACCTGTCTGAATTATTTGGTAAGTGCTATATGTTGGGGTGTTTAGTGTGATTCAAACAAATAAAGATGCCTTTTACCAATTTCACAATTAGATTACTTCAAATGGGAGCACTGATTTCTTGTATTTTTTATAAGTGCTTCTCTTTGGGGCAGTTTCATCTGTGTATTTAACTGCCGTCTGTGAATATTTCGATGCAGCGCTTATTAGTCTCAGGCGGAGACCCTATTAACTTTGTTACATTTTCTATGCAAATGTTCTACATATTCATTATGATATTAGTATTTATTGCAGGTAAAGATTCAGCTGAGAAAAGAAGAAGCATTATTGTCACAATCGATACCCCAACAATGGTCCTGACCTGTCTGAATTATTTGGTAAGTGCTATTTGTTGGGGTAGTTTTCAGTGATTCAAACACCTGGTTGACGAAGATCTTTTATTCGAGTTGTATTAACCTTAATATAAACTGCTCCTCGGGTCCTGTAAGCACAATTAGATTACTTCAAATAGAAGCACTCATTTTTATACCATTAATAAGTGCTACTCTTTGGGGCAGTCTCATCTGTGTCTATGACCAGGTAGAAGAGATTTTTACCTCTGAATGTTACTCTAACTGTAGCACATTTACTGTTCTTTTAATGTAAGTGCAAACAAGTTGGGGCAGCTTTCAGTGAATGCCATCAACCAAAATGTGAATCAAGTCTAGGATCAAATCTAGATTTGAGATTCCAACCCAAACACAGAACATTTTAAAGATTTATTTGAATTTGACCTAGTTGAGGGCAAATCTGTAATTTTGCAATACTTTAAGAATGCTACTGTGAAACCATCATTTGGCATGTGAAGATTCAGCTGAGAACACAAGCAGCATTATTGTCACAATCGATACCCCAACAATGGTCCTTGACCTGTCTGAATTATTTGGTAAGTGCTATTTGTTGGGGTAGTTTTCAGTGATTCAAACATCTGGGTGACAAAGATCTTTTATTCGAGTTGTATTAACCTTCATGTTAACTGCTGTAAGCACAATTAGATTACTTCAAATAGAAGCACTCATTTTTATACCATTAATAAGTGCTACTCTTTGGGGCAGTCTCATCTGTGTCTATGAACCAGTTGGAACTGATTTTTACCTCTGAATGTTACTCTAACTGTAGCACAGTTACTGTTCTTTTAATGAAAGTGCTAACAAGTTGGGGCAGCTTTCAGTGAATGCAAACAGTCAAAATGTGAATCCAGACTATGATCAAATCTAGATTTGAGATTCCAACACATGCACGGAACATTTGAAAGATTGATTTGAATTTTGCCACATGCATTCCGTGGACTACTTGATGACGAATCTGTAATGCTACTGTGAAACCATCATTTGGCTTTATTGCTACACCAAGAGGAACAATATCTGTCGTATTTTCAAAATTGATACCTTAACAATGGCTCCGACCTTGCATTAATCATTTGGTAAGTGCTATTCTTTGTGGAGTTTTGTGTGATTTAAACAACTAAAGATGATTTTTACCAATTTCTCAATTAGATTACTTCAAATGGGAGCACTGATTTCTTGTATTTTTATAAGTGCTTCTCTTTGGGGCAGTTTCATCTGTGTATTTAACTGCCGTCTGTGAATATTTCGATGCAGCGCTTATTAGTCTCAGACGGAGACCCTATTAACTTTGTTACATTTTCTATGCAAATGTTCTACATATTCATTATGATATTAGTGCTATTTGTTGGGGTAGTTTTCAGTGATTCAAACACCTGGGTGAGGAAGATATTTTATTCGAGTTGTATTAAGCTTAATGTAAACTGCTCCTCGGGTCCTGTAAGCACAATTAGATTACTTCAAATAGAAGCACTCATTTTTATACCATTAATAAGTGCTACTCTTTGGGGCAGTCTCATCTGTGTCTATGACCAGCTAGAACAGATTTTACCTCTGAATGTTACTCTAACTGTAGCACAGTTACTGTTCTTTTAATGTAAGTGCAAACAAGTTGGGGCAGCTTTCAGTGAATGCAAACAGTCAAAATGTGAATCCAGACTATGATCAAATCTAGATTTGAGATTCCAACACATGCACGGAACATTTGAAAGATTGATTTGAATTCTGCCACATGCATTCAGTGAACTAGTTAAGGGCAAATCTGTAATTTTGCAATACTTTAAGAATGCTACTGTAAAACCATCATTTGGCATGTGAAGATTCAGCTGAGAACACAAGCAGCATTATTGTCACAATCGATACCCCAACAATGGTCCTGACCTGTCTGAATTATTTGGTAAGTGCTATCTGTTGGGGAGTTTTGTGTGATTTAAACAATTAAAGATGCCTTTACAAATTTCTAAAACCTTTCACAAGAAAGCACATTTAGATTACTTCAAATGGGAGCACTGATTTCTTGTATTTTTTATAAGTGCTTCTCTTTGGGGCAGTTTCATCTGTGTATTTAACTGCCGTCTGTGAATATTTCGAAGCAGCGCTTATTAGTCTCAGGCGGAGACCCTATTAACTTTGTTACATTTTCTATGCAAATGTTCTACATATTCATTATGATATTAGTATTTATTGCAGGTAAAGATTCAGCTGAGAAAACAAGCAGCAATATTGTCACAATCGATACCCCAACAATGGTCCTGACCTGTCTGAATTATTTGGTAAGTGCTATTTGTTGGGGTAGTTTTCAGTGATTCAAACACCTGGGTGACAAATATCTTTTATTCGAGTTGTATTAAGCTTAATGTAAACTGCTCCTCGGGTCCTGTAAGCACAATTAGATTACTTCAAATAGAAGCACTCATTTTTATACCATTAATAAGTGCTACTCTTTGGGGCAGTCTCATCTGTGTCTATGACCAGCTAGAACAGATTTTACCTCTGAATGTTACTCTAACTGTAGCACATTTACTGTTCTTTTAATGTAAGTGCAAACAAGTTGGGGCAGCTTTCAGTGAATGCCATCAACCAAAATGTGAATCAAGTCTAGGATCAAATCTAGATTTGAGATTCCAACCCAAACACAGAACATTTTAAAGATTTATTTGAATTTGACCTAGTTGAGGGCAAATCTGTAATTTTGCAATACTTTAAGAATGCTACTGTGAAACCATCATTTGGCATGTGAAGATTCAGCTGAGAACACAAGCAGCATTATTGTCACAATCGATACCCCAACAATGGTCCTGACCTGTCTGAATTATTTGGTAAGTGCTATTTGTTGGGGTAGTTTTCAGTGATTCAAACATCTGGGTGACAAAGATCTTTTATTCGAGTTGTATTAACCTTCATGTTAACTGCTGTAAGCACAATTAGATTACTTCAAATAGAAGCACTCATTTTTATACCATTAATAAGTGCTACTCTTTGGGGCAGTCTCATCTGTGTCTATGAACCAGTTGGAACTGATTTTTACCTCTGAATGTTACTCTAACTGTAGCACATTTACTGTTCTTTTAATGAAAGTGCTAACAAGTTGGGGCAGCTTTCAGTGAATGCAAACAGTCAAAATGTGAATCCAGACTATGATCAAATCTAGATTTGAGATTCCAACACATGCACGGAACATTTGAAAGATTGATTTGAATTTTGCCACATGCATTCCGTGGACTACTTGATGACGAATCTGTAATGCTACTGTGAAACCATCATTTGGCTTTATTGCTACACCAAGAGGAACAATATCTGTCGTATTTTCAAAATTGATACCTTAACAATGGCTCCGACCTTGCATTAATCATTTGGTAAGTGCTATTCTTTGTGGAGTTTTGTGTGATTTAAACAACTAAAGATGATTTTTACCAATTTCTCAATTAGATTACTTCAAATGGGAGCACTGATTTCTTGTATTTTTATAAGTGCTTCTCTTTGGGGCAGTTTCATCTGTGTATGTAACTTGACTGCCCTCTGTGAATATTAGCAACATTACTAATCATTACTTACATATTAGTAATTATTGCCTGTGAAGATTCAGCTGAGAAAACAAGCAGCAATATTGTCACAATCGATACCCCAACAATGGTCCTGACCTGTCTGAATTATTTGGTAAGTGCTATTTGTTGGGGTAGTTTTCCGTGATTCAAACACCTGGTTGACGAAGATCTTTTATTCGAGTTGTATTAAGCTTAATGTAAACTGCTCCTCGGGTCCTGTAAGCACAATTAGATTACTTCAAATAGAAGCACTCATTTTTATACCATTAATAAGTGCTACTCTTTGGGGCAGTCTCATCTGTGTCTATGACCAGGTAGAAGAGATTTTTACCTCTGAATGTTACTCTAACTGTTTCGCATTTAGTGTTCTTTTCATGTAAGTGCAAACAAGTTGGGGCAGCTTTCAGTGAATGCCATCAACCAAAATGTGAATCAAGTCTAGGATCAAATCTAGATTTGAGATTCCAACCCAAACACAGAACATTTTAAAGATTTATTTGAATTTGACCTAGTTGAGGGCAAATCTGTAATTTTGCAATACTTTAAGAATGCTACTGTGAAACCATCATTTGGCATGTGAAGATTCAGCTGAGAACACAAGCAGCATTATTGTCACAATCGATACCCCAACAATGGTCCTTGACCTGTCTGAATTATTTGGTAAGTGCTATTTGTTGGGGTAGTTTTCAGTGATTCAAACATCTGGGTGACAAAGATCTTTTATTCGAGTTGTATTAACCTTCATGTTAACTGCTGTAAGCACAATTAGATTACTTCAAATAGAAGCACTCATTTTTATACCATTAATAAGTGCTACTCTTTGGGGCAGTCTCATCTGTGTCTATGAACCAGTTGGAACTGATTTTTACCTCTGAATGTTACTCTAACTGTAGCACAGTTACTGTTCTTTTAATGAAAGTGCTAACAAGTTGGGGCAGCTTTCAGTGAATGCAAACAGTCAAAATGTGAATCCAGACTATGATCAAATCTAGATTTGAGATTCCAACACATGCACGGAACATTTGAAAGATTGATTTGAATTTTGCCACATGCATTCCGTGGACTACTTGATGACGAATCTGTAATGCTACTGTGAAACCATCATTTGGCTTTATTGCTACACCAAGAGGAACAATATCTGTCGTATTTTCAAAATTGATACCTTAACAATGGCTCCGACCTTGCATTAATCATTTGGTAAGTGCTATTCTTTGTGGAGTTTTGTGTGATTTAAACAATTAAAGATGCCTTTTAGAAATTTCTAAAACCTTTCACAAGAAAGCACATTTAGATTACTTCAAATGGGAGCACTGATTTCTGGTATTTTCATAAGTGCTTCTCTTTGGGGCAGTTTCATCTGTGTATTTAACTGCCGTCTGTGAATATTTCGATGCAGCGCTTATTAGTCTCAGACGGAGACCCTATTAACTTTGTTACATTTTCTATGCAAATGTTCTACATATTCATTATGATATTAGTGCTATTTGTTGGGGTAGTTTTCAGTGATTCAAACACCTGGGTGAGGAAGATATTTTATTCGAGTTGTATTAAGCTTAATGTAAACTGCTCCTCGGGTCCTGTAAGCACAATTAGATTACTTCAAATAGAAGCACTCATTTTTATACCATTAATAAGTGCTACTCTTTGGGGCAGTCTCATCTGTGTCTATGACCAGCTAGAACAGATTTTACCTCTGAATGTTACTCTAACTGTAGCACAGTTACTGTTCTTTTAATGTAAGTGCAAACAAGTTGGGGCAGCTTTCAGTGAATGCAATCAGACTATATCTGAATCAAGTGTATGATCAAATCTAGATTAGAGATTCCAACCCAAACACAGAACATTTTAAAGATTGATTTGAATTCTGCCACATGCATTCAGTGAACTAGTTAAGGGGCAAATCTGTAATTTTGCAATACTTTAAGAATGCTACTGTGAAACCATCATTTGGCTTTATAGCTACACCCAATCTAAAGTGATAACTGCCCATCAATGTGTGCATCACCTACTTATTTCACTTGGAGTAATCAAGCATTTTCACTTCCGCTACCACTTTGGAATTTGTGGGTGGAGCTGTGAACTGTTTCAAGTACAGAACAGATTCCGATCATATAAATGATCCACGCTGGATTCAGCCACGTCAGAATGAAAAGGCATCCAACTAGAAAATTGTGACATCAGACTTCTATGCTAGCGGGTATGCAATAATTATTTTATTCTAGTGCTAAATATGCCAGGTAAAGAAGTAAATAAGAAGAACCCTATCTGTCTTATTTTCACAATTGATACCTCAACAATGGCTCTGACCTTCCTGAATCATTTGGTAAGTGCTATCTGTTGGGGAGTTTTGTGTGATTTAAACAATTAAAGATGCCTTTTACAAATTTCTAAAACCTTTCACAAGAAAGCACATTTAGATTACTTCAAATGGGAGCACTGATTTCTTGTATTTTTATAAGTGCTTCTCTTTGGGGCAGTTTCATCTGTGTATGTAACTTGACTGCCCTCTGTGAATATTAGCAACATTACTAATCATTACTTACATATTAGTAATTATTGCCTGTGAAGATTCAGCTGAGAAAACAAGCATCAATATTGTCACAATCGATACCCCAACAATGGTCCTGACCTGTCTGAATTATTTGGTAAGTGCTATTTGTTGGGGTAGTTTTCAGTGATTCAAACATCTGGGTGACAAATATCTTTTATTCGAGTTGTATTAAGCTTAATGTAAACTGCTCCTCGGGTCCTGTAAGCACAATTAGATTACTTCAAATAGAAGCACTCATTTTTATACCATTAATAAGTGCTACTCTTTGGGGCAGTCTCATCTGTGTCTATGACCAGCTAGAACAGATTTTTACCTCTGAATGTTACTCTAACTGTAGCACAGTTACTGTTCTTTTAATGTAAGTGCAAACAAGTTGGGGCAGCTTTCAGTGAATGCAATCAGACTATATCTGAATCAAGTGTATGATCAAATCTAGATTGAGATTCCAACCCAAACACAGAACATTTTAAAGATTGATTTGAATTCTGCCACATGCATTCAGTGAACTAGTTAAGGGGCAAATCTGTAATTTTGCAATACTTTAAGAATGCTACTGTAAAACCATCATTTGGCTTTATAGCTACACCCAATCTAAAGTGATAACTGCCCATCAGTGTGTGCATCACCTACTTATTTCACTTGGAGTAATCAAGCATTTTCACTTCCGCTACCACTTTGGAATTTGTGGGTGGAGCTGTGAACTGTTTCAAGTACAGAACAGTTTTGTGTGATTTAAACAATTAAAGATGCCTTTTACAAATTTCTAAAACCTTTCACAAGAAAGCACATTTAGATTACTTCAAATGGGAGCACTGATTTCTGGTATTTTCATAAGTGCTTCTCTTTGGGGCAGTTTCATCTGTGTATGTAACTTGACTGCCCTCTGTGAATATTAGCAACATTACTAATCATTACTTACATATTAGTAATTATTGCCTGTGAAGATTCAGCTGAGAAAACAAGCAGCAATATTGTCACAATCGATACCCCAACAATGGTCCTGACCTGTCTGAATTATTTGGTAAGTGCTATATGTTGGGGTGTTTAGTGTGATTCAAACAAATAAAGATGCCTTTTACCAATTTCACAATTAGATTACTTCAAATGGGAGCACTGATTTCTTGTATTTTTTATAAGTGCTTCTCTTTGGGGCAGTTTCATCTGTGTATTTAACTGCCGTCTGTGAATATTTCGATGCAGCGCTTATTAGTCTCAGGCGGAGACCCTATTAACTTTGTTACATTTTCTATGCAAATGTTCTACATATTCATTATGATATTAGTATTTATTGCAGGTAAAGATTCAGCTGAGAAAAGAAGAAGCATTATTGTCACAATCGATACCCCAACAATGGTCCTGACCTGTCTGAATTATTTGGTAAGTGCTATTTGTTGGGGTAGTTTTCCGTGATTCAAACACCTGGTTGACGAAGATCTTTTATTCGAGTTGTATTAACCTTAATATAAACTGCTCCTCGGGTCCTGTAAGCACAATTAGATTACTTCAAATAGAAGCACTCATTTTTATACCATTAATAAGTGCTACTCTTTGGGGCAGTCTCATCTGTGTCTATGACCAGGTAGAAGAGATTTTTACCTCTGAATGTTACTCTAACTGTTTCGCATTTAGTGTTCTTTTCATGTAAGTGCAAACAAGTTGGGGCAGCTTTCAGTGAATGCCATCAACCAAAATGTGAATCAAGTCTAGGATCAAATCTAGATTTGAGATTCCAACCCAAACACAGAACATTTTAAAGATTTATTTGAATTTGACCTAGTTGAGGGCAAATCTGTAATTTTGCAATACTTTAAGAATGCTACTGTGAAACCATCATTTGGCATGTGAAGATTCAGCTGAGAACACAAGCAGCATTATTGTCACAATCGATACCCCAACAATGGTCCTTGACCTGTCTGAATTATTTGGTAAGTGCTATTTGTTGGGGTAGTTTTCAGTGATTCAAACATCTGGGTGACAAAGATCTTTTATTCGAGTTGTATTAACCTTCATGTTAACTGCTGTAAGCACAATTAGATTACTTCAAATAGAAGCACTCATTTTTATACCATTAATAAGTGCTACTCTTTGGGGCAGTCTCATCTGTGTCTATGAACCAGTTGGAACTGATTTTTACCTCTGAATGTTACTCTAACTGTAGCACATTTACTGTTCTTTTAATGAAAGTGCTAACAAGTTGGGGCAGCTTTCAGTGAATGCAAACAGTCAAAATGTGAATCCAGACTATGATCAAATCTAGATTTGAGATTCCAACACATGCACGGAACATTTGAAAGATTGATTTGAATTTTGCCACATGCATTCCGTGGACTACTTGATGACGAATCTGTAATGCTACTGTGAAACCATCATTTGGCTTTATTGCTACACCAAGAGGAACAATATCTGTCGTATTTTCAAAATTGATACCTTAACAATGGCTCCGACCTTGCATTAATCATTTGGTAAGTGCTATTCTTTGTGGAGTTTTGTGTGATTTAAACAACTAAAGATGATTTTTACCAATTTCTCAATTAGATTACTTCAAATGGGAGCACTGATTTCTTGTATTTTTATAAGTGCTTCTCTTTGGGGCAGTTTCATCTGTGTATTTAACTGCCGTCTGTGAATATTTCGATGCAGCGCTTATTAGTCTCAGACGGAGACCCTATTAACTTTGTTACATTTTCTATGCAAATGTTCTACATATTCATTATGATATTAGTGCTATTTGTTGGGGTAGTTTTCAGTGATTCAAACACCTGGGTGAGGAAGATATTTTATTCGAGTTGTATTAAGCTTAATGTAAACTGCTCCTCGGGTCCTGTAAGCACAATTAGATTACTTCAAATAGAAGCACTCATTTTTATACCATTAATAAGTGCTACTCTTTGGGGCAGTCTCATCTGTGTCTATGACCAGCTAGAACAGATTTTACCTCTGAATGTTACTCTAACTGTAGCACAGTTACTGTTCTTTTAATGTAAGTGCAAACAAGTTGGGGCAGCTTTCAGTGAATGCAATCAGACTATATCTGAATCAAGTGTATGATCAAATCTAGATTAGAGATTCCAACCCAAACACAGAACATTTTAAAGATTGATTTGAATTCTGCCACATGCATTCAGTGAACTAGTTAAGGGGCAAATCTGTAATTTTGCAATACTTTAAGAATGCTACTGTGAAACCATCATTTGGCTTTATAGCTACACCCAATCTAAAGTGATAACTGCCCATCAATGTGTGCATCACCTACTTATTTCACTTGGAGTAATCAAGCATTTTCACTTCCGCTACCACTTTGGAATTTGTGGGTGGAGCTGTGAACTGTTTCAAGTACAGAACAGATTCCGATCATATAAATGATCCACGCTGGATTCAGCCACGTCAGAATGAAAAGGCATCCAACTAGAAAATTGTGACATCAGACTTCTATGCTAGCGGGTATGCAATAATTATTTTATTCTAGTGCTAAATATGCCAGGTAAAGAAGTAAATAAGAAGAACCCTATCTGTCTTATTTTCACAATTGATACCTCAACAATGGCTCTGACCTTCCTGAATCATTTGGTAAGTGCTATCTGTTGGGGAGTTTTGTGTGATTTAAACAATTAAAGATGCCTTTTACAAATTTCTAAAACCTTTCACAAGAAAGCACATTTAGATTACTTCAAATGGGAGCACTGATTTCTGGTATTTTCATAAGTGCTTCTCTTTGGGGCAGTTTCATCTGTGTATGTAACTTGACTGCCCTCTGTGAATATTAGCAACATTACTAATCATTACTTACATATTAGTAATTATTGCCTGTGAAGATTCAGCTGAGAAAACAAGCATCAATATTGTCACAATCGATACCCCAACAATGGTCCTGACCTGTCTGAATTATTTGGTAAGTGCTATTTGTTGGGGTAGTTTTCAGTGATTCAAACACCTGGGTGACGAATATCTTTTATTCGAGTTGTATTAAGCTTAATGTAAACTGCTCCTCGGGTCCTGTAAGCACAATTAGATTACTTCAAATAGAAGCACTCATTTTTATACCATTAATAAGTGCTACTCTTTGGGGCAGTCTCATCTGTGTCTATGACCAGCTAGAACAGATTTTTACCTCTGAATGTTACTCTAACTGTAGCACAGTTACTGTTCTTTTAATGTAAGTGCAAACAAGTTGGGGCAGCTTTCAGTGAATGCAATCAGACTATATCTGAATCAAGTGTATGATCAAATCTAGATTAGAGATTCCAACCCAAACACAGAACATTTTAAAGATTGATTTGAATTCTGCCACATGCATTCAGTGAACTAGTTAAGGGGCAAATCTGTAATTTTGCAATACTTTAAGAATGCTACTGTGAAACCATCATTTGGCTTTATAGCTACACCCAATCTAAAGTGATAACTGCCCATCAATGTGTGCATCACCTACTTATTTCACTTGGAGTAATCAAGCATTTTCACTTCCGCTACCACTTTGGAATTTGTGGGTGGAGCTGTGAACTGTTTCAAGTACAGAACAGATTCCGATCATATAAATGATCCACGCTGGATTCAGCCACGTCAGAATGAAAAGGCATCCAACTAGAAAATTGTGACATCAGACTTCTATGCTAGCGGGTATGCAATAATTATTTTATTCTAGTGCTAAATATGCCAGGTAAAGAAGTAAATAAGAAGAACCCTATCTGTCTTATTTTCACAATTGATACCTCAACAATGGCTCTGACCTTCCTGAATCATTTGGTAAGTGCTATCTGTTGGGGAGTTTTGTGTGATTTAAACAATTAAAGATGCCTTTTACAAATTTCTAAAACCTTTCACAAGAAAGCACATTTAGATTACTTCAAATGGGAGCACTGATTTCTGGTATTTTCATAAGTGCTTCTCTTTGGGGCAGTTTCATCTGTGTATGTAACTTGACTGCCCTCTGTGAATATTAGCAACATTACTAATCATTACTTACATATTAGTAATTATTGCCTGTGAAGATTCAGCTGAGAAAACAAGCATCAATATTGTCACAATCGATACCCCAACAATGGTCCTGACCTGTCTGAATTATTTGGTAAGTGCTATTTGTTGGGGTAGTTTTCAGTGATTCAAACACCTGGGTGACGAATATCTTTTATTCGAGTTGTATTAAGCTTAATGTAAACTGCTCCTCGGGTCCTGTAAGCACAATTAGATTACTTCAAATAGAAGCACTCATTTTTATACCATTAATAAGTGCTACTCTTTGGGGCAGTCTCATCTGTGTCTATGACCAGCTAGAACAGATTTTTACCTCTGAATGTTACTCTAACTGTAGCACAGTTACTGTTCTTTTAATGTAAGTGCAAACAAGTTGGGGCAGCTTTCAGTGAATGCAATCAGACTATATCTGAATCAAGTGTATGATCAAATCTAGATTAGAGATTCCAACCCAAACACAGAACATTTTAAAGATTGATTTGAATTCTGCCACATGCATTCAGTGAACTAGTTAAGGGGCAAATCTGTAATTTTGCAATACTTTAAGAATGCTACTGTGAAACCATCATTTGGCTTTATAGCTACACCCAATCTAAAGTGATAACTGCCCATCAGTGTGTGCATCACCTACTTATTTCACTTGGAGTAATCAAGCATTTTCACTTCCGCTACCACTTTGGAATTTGTGGGTGGAGCTGTGAACTGTTTCAAGTACAGAACAGTTTTGTGTGATTTAAACAATTAAAGATGCCTTTTACAAATTTCTAAAACCTTTCACAAGAAAGCACATTTAGATTACTTCAAATGGGAGCACTGATTTCTGGTATTTTCATAAGTGCTTCTCTTTGGGGCAGTTTCATCTGTGTATGTAACTTGACTGCCCTCTGTGAATATTAGCAACATTACTAATCATTACTTACATATTAGTAATTATTGCCTGTGAAGATTCAGCTGAGAAAACAAGCAGCAATATTGTCACAATCGATACCCCAACAATGGTCCTGACCTGTCTGAATTATTTGGTAAGTGCTATATGTTGGGGTGTTTAGTGTGATTCAAACAAATAAAGATGCCTTTACCAATTTCACAATTAGATTACTTCAAATGGGAGCACTGATTTCTTGTATTTTTTATAAGTGCTTCTCTTTGGGGCAGTTTCATCTGTGTATTTAACTGCCGTCTGTGAATATTTCGATGCAGCGCTTATTAGTCTCAGGCGGAGACCCTATTAACTTTGTTACATTTTCTATGCAAATGTTCTACATATTCATTATGATATTAGTATTTATTGCAGGTAAAGATTCAGCTGAGAAAAGAAGAAGCATTATTGTCACAATCGATACCCCAACAATGGTCCTGACCTGTCTGAATTATTTGGTAAGTGCTATTTGTTGGGGTAGTTTTCAGTGATTCAAACACCTGGTTGACGAAGATCTTTTATTCGAGTTGTATTAACCTTAATATAAACTGCTCCTCGGGTCCTGTAAGCACAATTAGATTACTTCAAATAGAAGCACTCATTTTTATACCATTAATAAGTGCTACTCTTTGGGGCAGTCTCATCTGTGTCTATGACCAGGTAGAAGAGATTTTTACCTCTGAATGTTACTCTAACTGTTTCGCATTTAGTGTTCTTTTCATGTAAGTGCAAACAAGTTGGGGCAGCTTTCAGTGAATGCCATCAACCAAAATGTGAATCAAGTCTAGGATCAAATCTAGATTTGAGATTCCAACCCAAACACAGAACATTTTAAAGATTTATTTGAATTTGACCTAGTTAAGGGCAAATCTGTAATTTTGCAATACTTTAAGAATGCTACTGTGAAACCATCATTTGGCTTTATTGCTACACCAAGAGGAACAATATCTGTCGTATTTTCAAAATTGATACCTTAACAATGGCTCCGACCTTGCATTAATCATTTGGTAAGTGCTATCTGTTGGGGAGTTTTGTGTGATTTAAACAACTAAAGATGATTTTACCAATTTCACAATTAGATTACTTCAAATGGGAGCACTGATTTCTGGTATTTTCATAAGTGCTTCTCTTTGGGGCAGTCTCATCTGTGTCTATGACCAGCTAGAACAGATTTTACCTCTGAATGTTACTCTAACTGTAGCACATTACTGTTCTTTTAATGAAAGTGCTAACAAGTTGGGGCAGCTTTCAGTGAATGCAAACAGTCAAAATGTGAATCAGACTATGATCAAATCTAGATTTGAGATTCCAACACATGCACGGAACATTTGAAAGATTGATTTGAATTTTGCCACATGCATTCAGTGAACTAGTTAAGGGGCAAATCTGTAATTTTGCAATACTTTAAGAATGCTACTGTGAAACCATCATTTGGCTTTATTGCTACACCAAGAGGAACAATATCTGTCGTATTTTCAAAATTGATACCTTAACAATGGCTCCGACCTTGCATTAATCATTTGGTAAGTGCTATTCTTTGTGGAGTTTTGTGTGATTTAAACAACTAAAGATGATTTTTACCAATTTCTCAATTAGATTACTTCAAATGGGAGCACTGATTTCTTGTATTTTTATAAGTGCTTCTCTTTGGGGCAGTTTCATCTGTGTATTTAACTGCCGTCTGTGAATATTTCGATGCAGCGCTTATTAGTCTCAGACGGAGACCCTATTAACTTTGTTACATTTTCTATGCAAATGTTCTACATATTCATTATGATATTAGTGATATTTGTTGGGGTAGTTTTCAGTGATTCAAACACCTGGGTGAGGAAGATATTTTATTCGAGTTGTATTAAGCTTAATGTAAACTGCTCCTCGGGTCCTGTAAGCACAATTAGATTACTTCAAATAGAAGCACTCATTTTTATACCATTAATAAGTGCTACTCTTTGGGGCAGTCTCATCTGTGTCTATGACCAGCTAGAACAGATTTTACCTCTGAATGTTACTCTAACTGTAGCACAGTTACTGTTCTTTTAATGTAAGTGCAAACAAGTTGGGGCAGCTTTCAGTGAATGCAATCAGACTATATCTGAATCAAGTGTATGATCAAATCTAGATTAGAGATTCCAACCCAAACACAGAACATTTTAAAGATTGATTTGAATTCTGCCACATGCATTCAGTGAACTAGTTAAGGGGCAAATCTGTAATTTTGCAATACTTTAAGAATGCTACTGTAAAACCATCATTTGGCATGTGAAGATTCAGCTGAGAAAACAAGCATCAATATTGTCACAATCGATACCCCAACAATGGTCCTGACCTGTCTGAATTATTTGGTAAGTGCTATTCTTTGTGGAGTTTTGTGTGATTTAAACAATTAAAGATGCCTTTTACCAATTTCACAATTAGATTACTTCAAATAGAAGCACTCATTTTATACCATTAATAAGTGCTACTCTTTGGGGCAGTTTCATCTGTGTATGTAACTTGACTGCCCTCTGTGAATATTAGCAACATTACTAATCATTACTTACATATTAGTAATTATTGCCTGTGAAGATTCAGCTGAGAACACAAGCAGCATTATTGTCACAATCGATACCCCAACAATGGTCCTTGACCTGTCTGAATTATTTGGTAAGTGCTATTTGTTGGGGTAGTTTTCAGTGATTCAAACATCTGGGTGACAAAGATCTTTTATTCGAGTTGTATTAACCTTCATGTTAACTGCTGTAAGCACAATTAGATTACTTCAAATGGGAGCACTGATTTCTTGTATTTTTATAAGTGCTTCTCTTTGGGGCAGTTTCATCTGTGTATGTAACTTGACTGCCCTCTGTGAATATTAGCAACATTACTAATCATTACTTACATATTAGTAATTATTGCCTGTGAAGATTCAGCTGAGAAAACAAGCAGCAATATTGTCACAATCGATACCCCAACAATGGTCCTGACCTGTCTGAATTATTTGGTAAGTGCTATTTGTTGGGGTAGTTTTCAGTGATTCAAACACCTGGGTGAGGAAGATATTTTATTCGAGTTGTATTAAGCTTAATGTAAACTGCTCCTCGGGTCCTGTAAGCACAATTAGATTACTTCAAATAGAAGCACTCATTTTTATACCATTAATAAGTGCTACTCTTTGGGGCAGTTTCATCTGTGTATTTAACTGCCGTCTGTGAATATTTCGATGCAGCGCTTATTAGTCTCAGACGGAGACCCTATTAACTTTGTTACATTTTCTATGCAAATGTTCTACATATTCATTATGATATTAGTGCTATTTGTTGGGGTAGTTTTCAGTGATTCAAACACCTGGGTGAGGAAGATATTTTATTCGAGTTGTATTAACCTTCATGTTAACTGCTGTAAGCACAATTAGATTACTTCAAATAGAAGCACTCATTTTTATACCATTAATAAGTGCTACTCTTTGGGGCAGTCTCATCTGTGTCTATGAACCAGTTGGAACTGATTTTTACCTCTGAATGTTACTCTAACTGTAGCACATTTACTGTTCTTTTAATGAAAGTGCTAACAAGTTGGGGCAGCTTTCAGTGAATGCAAACAGTCAAAATGTGAATCCAGACTATGATCAAATCTAGATTTGAGATTCCAACACATGCACGGAACATTTGAAAGATTTATTTGAATTCTGCCACATGCATTCAGTGAACTAGTTAAGGGGCAAATCTGTAATTTTGCAATACTTTAAGAATGCTACTGTGAAACCATCATTTGGCTTTATAGCTACACCCAATCTAAAGTGATAACTGCCCATCAATGTGTGCATCACCTACTTATTTCACTTGGAGTAATCAAGCATTTTCACTTCCGCTACCACTTTGGAATTTGTGGGTGGAGCTGTGAACTGTTTCAAGTACAGAACAGTTTTGTGTGATTTAAACAATTAAAGATGCCTTTTACCAATTTCACAATTAGATTACTTCAAATAGAAGCACTCATTTTATACCATTAATAAGTGCTACTCTTTGGGGCAGTCTCATCTGTGTCTATGACCAGCTAGAACAGATTTTACCTCTGAATGTTACTCTAACTGTAGCACAGTTACTGTTCTTTTAATGAAAGTGCTAACAAGTTGGGGCAGCTTTCAGTGAATGCAATCAGACTATATCTGAATCAAGTGTATGATCAAATCTAGATTGAGATTCCAACACATGCACGGAACATTTGAAAGATTGATTTGAATTTTGCCACATGCATTCAGTGAACTAGTTAAGGGGCAAATCTGTAATTTTGCAATACTTTAAGAATGCTACTGTAAAACCATCATTTGGCTTTATAGCTACACCCAATCTAAAGTGATAACTGCCCATCAATGTGTGCATCACCTACTTATTTCACTTGGAGTAATCAAGCATTTTCACTTCCGCTACCACTTTGGAATTTGTGGGTGGAGCTGTGAACTGTTTCAAGTACAGAACAGTTTTGTGTGATTTAAACAATTAAAGATGCCTTTTACAAATTTCTAAAACCTTTCACAAGAAAGCACATTTAGATTACTTCAAATGGGAGCACTGATTTCTGGTATTTTCATAAGTGCTTCTCTTTGGGGCAGTTTCATCTGTGTATGTAACTTGACTGCCCTCTGTGAATATTAGCAACATTACTAATCATTACTTACATATTAGTAATTATTGCCTGTGAAGATTCAGCTGAGAAAACAAGCAGCAATATTGTCACAATCGATACCCCAACAATGGTCCTGACCTGTCTGAATTATTTGGTAAGTGCTATATGTTGGGGTGTTTAGTGTGATTCAAACAAATAAAGATGCCTTTTACCAATTTCACAATTAGATTACTTCAAATGGGAGCACTGATTTCTTGTATTTTTTATAAGTGCTTCTCTTTGGGGCAGTTTCATCTGTGTATTTAACTGCCGTCTGTGAATATTTCGATGCAGCGCTTATTAGTCTCAGGCGGAGACCCTATTAACTTTGTTACATTTTCTATGCAAATGTTCTACATATTCATTATGATATTAGTATTTATTGCAGGTAAAGATTCAGCTGAGAAAACAAGCATCAATATTGTCACAATCGATACCCCAACAATGGTCCTGACCTGTCTGAATTATTTGGTAAGTGCTATTTGTTGGGGTGTTTTCAGTGATTCAAACAAATAAAGATGCCTTTTACCAATTTCACAATTAGATTACTTCAAATGGGAGCACTGATTTCTTGTATTTTTTATAAGTGCTTCTCTTTGGGGCAGTCTCATCTGTGTCTATGACCAGCTAGAACAGATTTTTACCTCTGAATGTTACTCTAACTGTAGCACAGTTACTGTTCTTTTAATGTAAGTGCAAACAAGTTGGGGCAGCTTTCAGTGAATGCCATCAACCAAAATGTGAATCAAGTGTATGATCAAATCTAGATTGAGATTCCAACACATGCACGGAACATTTGAAAGATTGATTTGAATTTGACCTAGTTGAGGGCAAATCTGTAATTTTGCAATACTTTAAGAATGCTACTGTAAAACCATCATTTGGCTTTATTGCTACACCAAGAGGAACAATATCTGTCGTATTTTCAAAATTGATACCTTAACAATGGCTCCGACCTTGCATTAATCATTTGGTAAGTGCTATTTGTTGGGGTAGTTTTCAGTGATTCAAACAAATAAAGATGCCTTTTACCAATTTCACAATTAGATTACTTCAAATGGGAGCACTGATTTCTGGTATTTTCATAAGTGCTTCTCTTTGGGGCAGTTTCATCTGTGTATTTAACTGCCGTCTGTGAATATTTCGATGCAGCGCTTATTAGTCTCAGACGGAGACCCTATTAACTTTGTTACATTTTCTATGCAAATGTTCTACATATTCATTATGATATTAGTATTTATTGCAGGTAAAGATTCAGCTGAGAAAAGAAGAAGCATTATTGTCACAATCGATACCCCAACAATGGTCCTGACCTGTCTGAATTATTTGGTAAGTGCTATTTGTTGGGGTAGTTTTCTGTGATTCAAACACCTGGTTGACGAAGATCTTTTATTCGAGTTGTATTAACCTTAATATAAACTGCTCCTCGGGTCCTGTAAGCACAATTAGATTACTTCAAATAGAAGCACTCATTTTTATACCATTAATAAGTGCTACTCTTTGGGGCAGTTTCATCTGTGTATTTAACTGCCGTCTGTGAATATTTCGATGCAGCGCTTATTAGTCTCAGACGGAGACCCTATTAACTTTGTTACATTTTCTATGCAAATGTTCTACATATTCATTATGATATTAGTGCTATTTGTTGGGGTAGTTTTCAGTGATTCAAACAAATAAAGATGCCTTTTACCAATTTCACAATTAGATTACTTCAAATAGAAGCACTCATTTTATACCATTAATAAGTGCTACTCTTTGGGGCAGTCTCATCTGTGTCTATGACCAGCTAGAACAGATTTTACCTCTGAATGTTACTCTAACTGTAGCACAGTTACTGTTCTTTTAATGTAAGTGCAAACAAGTTGGGGCAGCTTTCAGTGAATGCAATCAGTCAAAATGTGAATCCAGACTATGATCAAATCTAGATTTGAGATTCCAACACATGCACGGAACATTTGAAAGATTGATTTGAATTTTGCCACATGCATTCCGTGGACTACTTGATGACGAATCTGTAATGCTACTGTGAAACCATCATTTGGCATGTGAAGATTCAGCTGAGAAAACAAGCATCAATATTGTCACAATCGATACCCCAACAATGGTCCTTGACCTGTCTGAATTATTTGGTAAGTGCTATTTGTTGGGGTAGTTTTCAGTGATTCAAACATCTGGGTGACAAAGATCTTTTATTCGAGTTGTATTAACCTTCATGTTAACTGCTGTAAGCACAATTAGATTACTTCAAATAGAAGCACTCATTTTTATACCATTAATAAGTGCTACTCTTTGGGGCAGTCTCATCTGTGTCTATGAACCAGTTGGAACTGATTTTTACCTCTGAATGTTACTCTAACTGTAGCACAGTTACTGTTCTTTTAATGAAAGTGCTAACAAGTTGGGGCAGCTTTCAGTGAATGCAATCAGACTATATCTGAATCAAGTGTATGATCAAATCTAGATTAGAGATTCCAACCCAAACACAGAACATTTTAAAGATTGATTTGAATTCTGCCACATGCATTCAGTGAACTAGTTAAGGGGCAAATCTGTAATTTTGCAATACTTTAAGAATGCTACTGTGAAACCATCATTTGGCTTTATAGCTACACCCAATCTAAAGTGATAACTGCCCATCAATGTGTGCATCACCTACTTATTTCACTTGGAGTAATCAAGCATTTTCACTTCCGCTACCACTTTGGAATTTGTGGGTGGAGCTGTGAACTGTTTCAAGTACAGAACAGATTCCGATCATATAAATGATCCACGCTGGATTCAGCCACGTCAGAATGAAAAGGCATCCAACTAGAAAATTGTGACATCAGACTTCTATGCTAGCGGGTATGCAATAATTATTTTATTCTAGTGCTAAATATGCCAGGTAAAGAAGTAAATAAGAAGAACCCTATCTGTCTTATTTTCACAATTGATACCTCAACAATGGCTCTGACCTTCCTGAATCATTTGGTAAGTGCTATCTGTTGTGGAGTTTTGTGTGATTTAAACAACTAAAGATGATTTTTACCAATTTCTCAATTAGATTACTTCAAATGGGAGCACTGATTTCTTGTATTTTTTATAAGTGCTTCTCTTTGGGGCAGTTTCATCTGTGTATTTAACTGCCGTCTGTGAATATTTCGATGCAGCGCTTATTAGTCTCAGACGGAGACCCTATTAACTTTGTTACATTTTCTATGCAAATGTTCTACATATTCATTATGATATTAGTATTTATTGCAGGTAAAGATTCAGCTGAGAAAAGAAGAAGCATTATTGTCACAATCGATACCCCAACAATGGTCCTGACCTGTCTGAATTATTTGGTAAGTGCTATTTGTTGGGGTAGTTTTCAGTGATTCAAACACCTGGGTGACGAATATCTTTTATTCGAGTTGTATTAAGCTTAATGTAAACTGCTCCTCGGGTCCTGTAAGCACAATTAGATTACTTCAAATAGAAGCACTCATTTTTATACCATTAATAAGTGCTACTCTTTGGGGCAGTCTCATCTGTGTCTATGACCAGCTAGAACAGATTTTACCTCTGAATGTTACTCTAACTGTAGCACAGTTACTGTTCTTTTAATGTAAGTGCTAACAAGTTGGGGCAGCTTTCAGTGAATGCAAACAGTCAAAATGTGAATCCAGACTATGATCAAATCTAGATTAGAGATTCCAACCCAAACACAGAACATTTTAAAGATTGATTTGAATTCTGCCACATGCATTCAGTGAACTAGTTAAGGGGCAAATCTGTAATTTTGCAATACTTTAAGAATGCTACTGTGAAACCATCATTTGGCTTTATAGCTACACCCAATCTAAAGTGATAACTGCCCATCAATGTGTGCATCACCTACTTATTTCACTTGGAGTAATCAAGCATTTTCACTTCCGCTACCACTTTGGAATTTGTGGGTGGAGCTGTGAACTGTTTCAAGTACAGAACAGTTTTGTGTGATTTAAACAACTAAAGATGATTTTTACCAATTTCTCAATTAGATTACTTCAAATAGAAGCACTCATTTTATACCATTAATAAGTGCTACTCTTTGGGGCAGTCTCATCTGTGTCTATGACCAGCTAGAACAGATTTTACCTCTGAATGTTACTCTAACTGTAGCACATTACTGTTCTTTTAATGTAAGTGCAAACAAGTTGGGGCAGCTTTCAGTGAATGCAAACAGTCAAAATGTGAATCAAGTGTATGATCAAATCTAGATTGAGATTCCAACACATGCACGGAACATTTGAAAGATTGATTTGAATTTTGCCACATGCATTCCGTGGACTACTTGATGACGAATCTGTAATGCTACTGTGAAACCATCATTTGGCATGTGAAGATTCAGCTGAGAAAAGAAGAAGCATTATTGTCACAATCGATACCCCAACAATGGTCCTTGACCTGTCTGAATTATTTGGTAAGTGCTATCTGTTGGGGAGTTTTGTGTGATTCAAACAAATAAAGATGCCTTTACAAATTTCTAAAACCTTTCACAAGAAAGCACATTTAGATTACTTCAAATGAGCACTGATTTCTGGTATTTTCATAAGTGCTTCTCTTTGGGGCAGTTTCATCTGTGTATGTAACTTGACTGCCCTCTGTGAATATTAGCAACATTACTAATCATTACTTACATATTAGTAATTATTGCCTGTGAAGATTCAGCTGAGAACACAAGCAGCATTATTGTCACAATCGATACCCCAACAATGGTCCTTGACCTGTCTGAATTATTTGGTAAGTGCTATTTGTTGGGGTAGTTTTCAGTGATTCAAACACCTGGGTGACAAATATCTTTTATTCGAGTTGTATTAAGCTTAATGTAAACTGCTCCTCGGGTCCTGTAAGCACAATTAGATTACTTCAAATAGAAGCACTCATTTTTATACCATTAATAAGTGCTACTCTTTGGGGCAGTCTCATCTGTGTCTATGACCAGCTAGAACAGATTTTACCTCTGAATGTTACTCTAACTGTAGCACAGTTACTGTTCTTTTAATGTAAGTGCAAACAAGTTGGGGCAGCTTTCAGTGAATGCAATCAGACTATATCTGAATCAAGTGTATGATCAAATCTAGATTGGAGATTCCAACCCAAACACAGAACATTTTAAAGATTGATTTGAATTCTGCCACATGCATTCAGTGAACTAGTTAAGGGGCAAATCTGTAATTTTGCAATACTTTAAGAATGCTACTGTGAAACCATCATTTGGCTTTATAGCTACACCCAATCTAAAGTGATAACTGCCCATCAGTGTGTGCATCACCTACTTATTTCACTTGAGTAATCAAGCATTTTCACTTCCGCTACCACTTTGGAATTTGTGGGTGGAGCTGTGAACTGTTTCAAGTACAGAACAGTTTTGTGTGATTTAAACAATTAAAGATGCCTTTTACAAATTTCTAAAACCTTTCACAAGAAAGCACATTTAGATTACTTCAAATGGGAGCACTGATTTCTGGTATTTTCATAAGTGCTTCTCTTTGGGGCAGTTTCATCTGTGTATGTAACTTGACTGCCCTCTGTGAATATTAGCAACATTACTAATCATTACTTACATATTAGTAATTATTGCCTGTGAAGATTCAGCTGAGAAAACAAGCAGCAATATTGTCACAATCGATACCCCAACAATGGTCCTGACCTGTCTGAATTATTTGGTAAGTGCTATTTGTTGGGGTAGTTTTCAGTGATTCAAACATCTGGGTGACAAAGATCTTTTATTCGAGTTGTATTAACCTTCATGTTAACTGCTGTAAGCACAATTAGATTACTTCAAATAGAAGCACTCATTTTTATACCATTAATAAGTGCTACTCTTTGGGGCAGTCTCATCTGTGTCTATGACCAGGTAGAAGAGATTTTACCTCTGAATGTTACTCTAACTGTAGCACATTACTGTTCTTTTAATGAAAGTGCTAACAAGTTGGGGCAGCTTTCAGTGAATGCAATCAGACTATATCTGAATCAAGTGTATGATCAAATCTAGATTGGAGATTCCAACCCAAACACAGAACATTTTAAAGATTGATTTGAATTCTGCCACATGCATTCAGTGAACTAGTTAAGGGGCAAATCTGTAATTTTGCAATACTTTAAGAATGCTACTGTAAAACCATCATTTGGCATGTGAAGATTCAGCTGAGAAAAGAAGAAGCATTATTGTCACAATCGATACCCCAACAATGGTCCTGACCTGTCTGAATTATTTGGTAAGTGCTATTTGTTGGGGTAGTTTTCCGTGATTCAAACACCTGGTTGACGAAGATCTTTTATTCGAGTTGTATTAACCTTAATATAACCTGCTCCTCGGGTCCTGTAAGCACAATTAGATTACTTCAAATAGAAGCACTCATTTTTATACCATTAATAAGTGCTACTCTTTGGGGCAGTCTCATCTGTGTCTATGACCAGCTAGAACAGATTTTACCTCTGAATGTTACTCTAACTGTAGCACAGTTACTGTTCTTTTAATGTAAGTGCTAACAAGTTGGGGCAGCTTTCAGTGAATGCAAACAGTCAAAATGTGAATCAAGTCTAGGATCAAATCTAGATTTGAGATTCCAACCCAAACACAGAACATTTTAAAGATTGATTTGAATTTTGCCACATGCATTCAGTGAACTAGTTAAGGGGCAAATCTGTAATTTTGCAATACTTTAAGAATGCTACTGTGAAACCATCATTTGGCTTTATAGCTACACCCAATCTAAAGTGATAACTGCCCATCAATGTGTGCATCACCTACTTATTTCACTTGAGTAATCAAGCATTTTCACTTCCGCTACCACTTTGGAATTTGTGGGTGGAGCTGTGAACTGTTTCAAGTACAGAACAGTTTTGTGTGATTTAAACAATTAAAGATGCCTTTACAAATTTCTAAAACCTTTCACAAGAAAGCACATTTAGATTACTTCAAATGGGAGCACTGATTTCTGGTATTTTCATAAGTGCTTCTCTTTGGGGCAGTTTCATCTGTGTATGTAACTTGACTGCCCTCTGTGAATATTAGCAACATTACTAATCATTACTTACATATTAGTAATTATTGCCTGTGAAGATTCAGCTGAGAAAACAAGCAGCAATATTGTCACAATCGATACCCCAACAATGGTCCTGACCTGTCTGAATTATTTGGTAAGTGCTATATGTTGGGGTGTTTAGTGTGATTCAAACAAATAAAGATGCCTTTTACCAATTTCACAATTAGATTACTTCAAATGGGAGCACTGATTTCTTGTATTTTTTATAAGTGCTTCTCTTTGGGGCAGTTTCATCTGTGTATTTAACTGCCGTCTGTGAATATTTCGATGCAGCGCTTATTAGTCTCAGGCGGAGACCCTATTAACTTTGTTACATTTTCTATGCAAATGTTCTACATATTCATTATGATATTAGTATTTATTGCAGGTAAAGATTCAGCTGAGAAAAGAAGAAGCATTATTGTCACAATCGATACCCCAACAATGGTCCTGACCTGTCTGAATTATTTGGTAAGTGCTATTTGTTGGGGTAGTTTTCCGTGATTCAAACACCTGGTTGACGAAGATCTTTTATTCGAGTTGTATTAACCTTAATATAAACTGCTCCTCGGGTCCTGTAAGCACAATTAGATTACTTCAAATAGAAGCACTCATTTTTATACCATTAATAAGTGCTACTCTTTGGGGCAGTCTCATCTGTGTCTATGACCAGGTAGAAGAGATTTTTACCTCTGAATGTTACTCTAACTGTTTCGCATTTAGTGTTCTTTTCATGTAAGTGCAAACAAGTTGGGGCAGCTTTCAGTGAATGCCATCAACCAAAATGTGAATCAAGTCTAGGATCAAATCTAGATTTGAGATTCCAACCCAAACACAGAACATTTTAAAGATTTATTTGAATTTGACCTAGTTGAGGGCAAATCTGTAATTTTGCAATACTTTAAGAATGCTACTGTGAAACCATCATTTGGCATGTGAAGATTCAGCTGAGAACACAAGCAGCATTATTGTCACAATCGATACCCCAACAATGGTCCTTGACCTGTCTGAATTATTTGGTAAGTGCTATTTGTTGGGGTAGTTTTCAGTGATTCAAACATCTGGGTGACAAAGATCTTTTATTCGAGTTGTATTAACCTTAATATAAACTGCTCCTCGGGTCCTGTAAGCACAATTAGATTACTTCAAATAGAAGCACTCATTTTTATACCATTAATAAGTGCTACTCTTTGGGGCAGTCTCATCTGTGTCTATGAACCAGTTGGAACTGATTTTTACCTCTGAATGTTACTCTAACTGTAGCACAGTTACTGTTCTTTTAATGAAAGTGCTAACAAGTTGGGGCAGCTTTCAGTGAATGCAAACAGTCAAAATGTGAATCCAGACTATGATCAAATCTAGATTAGAGATTCCAACCCAAACACAGAACATTTTAAAGATTGATTTGAATTTTGCCACATGCATTCCGTGGACTACTTGATGACGAATCTGTAATGCTACTGTGAAACCATCATTTGGCTTTATTGCTACACCAAGAGGAACAATATCTGTCGTATTTTCAAAATTGATACCTTAACAATGGCTCCGACCTTGCATTAATCATTTGGTAAGTGCTATTCTTTGTGGAGTTTTGTGTGATTTAAACAACTAAAGATGATTTTTACCAATTTCTCAATTAGATTACTTCAAATGGGAGCACTGATTTCTTGTATTTTTATAAGTGCTTCTCTTTGGGGCAGTTTCATCTGTGTATTTAACTGCCGTCTGTGAATATTTCGATGCAGCGCTTATTAGTCTCAGACGGAGACCCTATTAACTTTGTTACATTTTCTATGCAAATGTTCTACATATTCATTATGATATTAGTGATATTTGTTGGGGTAGTTTTCAGTGATTCAAACACCTGGGTGAGGAAGATATTTTATTCGAGTTGTATTAAGCTTAATGTAAACTGCTCCTCGGGTCCTGTAAGCACAATTAGATTACTTCAAATAGAAGCACTCATTTTTATACCATTAATAAGTGCTACTCTTTGGGGCAGTCTCATCTGTGTCTATGACCAGCTAGAACAGATTTTACCTCTGAATGTTACTCTAACTGTAGCACAGTTACTGTTCTTTTAATGTAAGTGCAAACAAGTTGGGGCAGCTTTCAGTGAATGCAATCAGACTATATCTGAATCAAGTGTATGATCAAATCTAGATTAGAGATTCCAACCCAAACACAGAACATTTTAAAGATTGATTTGAATTCTGCCACATGCATTCAGTGAACTAGTTAAGGGGCAAATCTGTAATTTTGCAATACTTTAAGAATGCTACTGTGAAACCATCATTTGGCTTTATAGCTACACCCAATCTAAAGTGATAACTGCCCATCAATGTGTGCATCACCTACTTATTTCACTTGGAGTAATCAAGCATTTTCACTTCCGCTACCACTTTGGAATTTGTGGGTGGAGCTGTGAACTGTTTCAAGTACAGAACAGATTCCGATCATATAAATGATCCACGCTGGATTCAGCCACGTCAGAATGAAAAGGCATCCAACTAGAAAATTGTGACATCAGACTTCTATGCTAGCGGGTATGCAATAATTATTTTATTCTAGTGCTAAATATGCCAGGTAAAGAAGTAAATAAGAAGAACCCTATCTGTCTTATTTTCACAATTGATACCTCAACAATGGCTCTGACCTTCCTGAATCATTTGGTAAGTGCTATCTGTTGGGGAGTTTTGTGTGATTTAAACAATTAAAGATGCCTTTTACAAATTTCTAAAACCTTTCACAAGAAAGCACATTTAGATTACTTCAAATGGGAGCACTGATTTCTGGTATTTTCATAAGTGCTTCTCTTTGGGGCAGTTTCATCTGTGTATGTAACTTGACTGCCCTCTGTGAATATTAGCAACATTACTAATCATTACTTACATTTTAGTAATTATTGCCTGTGAAGATTCAGCTGAGAAAACAAGCAGCAATATTGTCACAATCGATACCCCAACAATGGTCCTGACCTGTCTGAATTATTTGGTAAGTGCTATATGTTGGGGTGTTTAGTGTGATTCAAACAAATAAAGATGCCTTTTACCAATTTCACAATTAGATTACTTCAAATGGGAGCACTGATTTCTTGTATTTTTTATAAGTGCTTCTCTTTGGGGCAGTTTCATCTGTGTATTTAACTGCCGTCTGTGAATATTTCGATGCAGCGCTTATTAGTCTCAGGCGGAGACCCTATTAACTTTGTTACATTTTCTATGCAAATGTTCTACATATTCATTATGATATTAGTGCTATTTGTTGGGGTAGTTTTCAGTGATTCAAACACCTGGGTGAGGAAGATATTTTATTCGAGTTGTATTAACCTTAATATAAACTGCTCCTCGGGTCCTGTAAGCACAATTAGATTACTTCAAATAGAAGCACTCATTTTTATACCATTAATAAGTGCTACTCTTTGGGGCAGTTTCATCTGTGTATGTAACTTGACTGCCCTCTGTGAATATTAGCAACATTACTAATCATTACTTACATATTAGTAATTATTGCCTGTGAAGATTCAGCTGAGAAAAGAAGAAGCATTATTGTCACAATCGATACCCCAACAATGGTCCTTGACCTGTCTGAATTATTTGGTAAGTGCTATTTGTTGGGGTAGTTTTCAGTGATTCAAACATCTGGGTGACAAAGATCTTTTATTCGAGTTGTATTAACCTTCATGTTAACTGCTGTAAGCACAATTAGATTACTTCAAATAGAAGCACTCATTTTTATACCATTAATAAGTGCTACTCTTTGGGGCAGTCTCATCTGTGTCTATGAACCAGTTGGAACTGATTTTTACCTCTGAATGTTACTCTAACTGTAGCACAGTTACTGTTCTTTTAATGTAAGTGCTAACAAGTTGGGGCAGCTTTCAGTGAATGCAAACAGTCAAAATGTGAATCCAGACTATGATCAAATCTAGATTAGAGATTCCAACCCAAACACAGAACATTTTAAAGATTGATTTGAATTCTGCCACATGCATTCAGTGAACTAGTTAAGGGGCAAATCTGTAATTTTGCAATACTTTAAGAATGCTACTGTGAAACCATCATTTGGCTTTATAGCTACACCCAATCTAAAGTGATAACTGCCCATCAATGTGTGCATCACCTACTTATTTCACTTGGAGTAATCAAGCATTTTCACTTCCGCTACCACTTTGGAATTTGTGGGTGGAGCTGTGAACTGTTTCAAGTACAGAACAGTTTTGTGTGATTTAAACAACTAAAGATGATTTTTACCAATTTCTCAATTAGATTACTTCAAATAGAAGCACTCATTTTATACCATTAATAAGTGCTACTCTTTGGGGCAGTTTCATCTGTGTATTTAACTGCCGTCTGTGAATATTTCGATGCAGCGCTTATTAGTCTCAGACGGAGACCCTATTAACTTTGTTACATTTTCTATGCAAATGTTCTACATATTCATTATGATATTAGTATTTATTGCAGGTAAAGATTCAGCTGAGAACACAAGCAGCATTATTGTCACAATCGATACCCCAACAATGGTCCTGACCTGTCTGAATTATTTGGTAAGTGCTATCTGTTGGGGAGTTTTGTGTGATTTAAACAATTAAAGATGCCTTTTACAAATTTCTAAAACCTTTCACAAGAAAGCACATTTAGATTACTTCAAATGGGAGCACTGATTTCTGGTATTTTCATAAGTGCTTCTCTTTGGGGCAGTTTCATCTGTGTATGTAACTTGACTGCCCTCTGTGAATATTAGCAACATTACTAATCATTACTTACATATTAGTAATTATTGCCTGTGAAGATTCAGCTGAGAAAACAAGCAGCAATATTGTCACAATCGATACCCCAACAATGGTCCTGACCTGTCTGAATTATTTGGTAAGTGCTATTTGTTGGGGTAGTTTTCAGTGATTCAAACACCTGGGTGACAAATATCTTTTATTCGAGTTGTATTAAGCTTAATGTAAACTGCTCCTCGGGTCCTGTAAGCACAATTAGATTACTTCAAATAGAAGCACTCATTTTTATACCATTAATAAGTGCTACTCTTTGGGGCAGTCTCATCTGTGTCTATGACCAGCTAGAACAGATTTTTACCTCTGAATGTTACTCTAACTGTAGCACAGTTACTGTTCTTTTAATGTAAGTGCAAACAAGTTGGGGCAGCTTTCAGTGAATGCAATCAGATAATATCTGAATCAAGTGTATGATCAAATCTAGATTGGAGATTCCAACCCAAACACAGAACATTTTAAAGATTGATTTGAATTCTGCCACATGCATTCAGTGAACTAGTTAAGGGGCAAATCTGTAATTTTGCAATACTTTAAGAATGCTACTGTAAAACCATCATTTGGCTTTATAGCTACACCCAATCTAAAGTGATAACTGCCCATCAGTGTGTGCATCACCTACTTATTTCACTTGGAGTAATCAAGCATTTTCACTTCCGCTACCACTTTGGAATTTGTGGGTGGAGCTGTGAACTGTTTCAAGTACAGAACAGTTTTGTGTGATTTAAACAATTAAAGATGCCTTTTACAAATTTCTAAAACCTTTCACAAGAAAGCACATTTAGATTACTTCAAATGGGAGCACTGATTTCTGGTATTTTCATAAGTGCTTCTCTTTGGGGCAGTTTCATCTGTGTATGTAACTTGACTGCCCTCTGTGAATATTAGCAACATTACTAATCATTACTTACATATTAGTAATTATTGCCTGTGAAGATTCAGCTGAGAAAACAAGCAGCAATATTGTCACAATCGATACCCCAACAATGGTCCTGACCTGTCTGAATTATTTGGTAAGTGCTATATGTTGGGGTGTTTAGTGTGATTCAAACAAATAAAGATGCCTTTTACCAATTTCACAATTAGATTACTTCAAATGGGAGCACTGATTTCTTGTATTTTTTATAAGTGCTTCTCTTTGGGGCAGTTTCATCTGTGTATTTAACTGCCGTCTGTGAATATTTCGATGCAGCGCTTATTAGTCTCAGGCGGAGACCCTATTAACTTTGTTACATTTTCTATGCAAATGTTCTACATATTCATTATGATATTAGTATTTATTGCAGGTAAAGATTCAGCTGAGAAAAGAAGAAGCATTATTGTCACAATCGATACCCCAACAATGGTCCTGACCTGTCTGAATTATTTGGTAAGTGCTATTTGTTGGGGTAGTTTTCCGTGATTCAAACACCTGGTTGACGAAGATCTTTTATTCGAGTTGTATTAACCTTAATATAAACTGCTCCTCGGGTCCTGTAAGCACAATTAGATTACTTCAAATAGAAGCACTCATTTTTATACCATTAATAAGTGCTACTCTTTGGGGCAGTCTCATCTGTGTCTATGACCAGCTAGAACAGATTTTACCTCTGAATGTTACTCTAACTGTAGCACAGTTACTGTTCTTTTAATGTAAGTGCAAACAAGTTGGGGCAGCTTTCAGTGAATGCCATCAACCAAAATGTGAATCAAGTCTAGGATCAAATCTAGATTAGAGATTCCAACCCAAACACAGAACATTTTAAAGATTGATTTGAATTCTGCCACATGCATTCAGTGAACTAGTTAAGGGGCAAATCTGTAATTTTGCAATACTTTAAGAATGCTACTGTGAAACCATCATTTGGCTTTATAGCTACACCCAATCTAAAGTGATAACTGCCCATCAGTGTGTGCATCACCTACTTATTTCACTTGGAGTAATCAAGCATTTTCACTTCCGCTACCACTTTGGAATTTGTGGGTGGAGCTGTGAACTGTTTCAAGTACAGAACAGATTCCGATCATATAAATGATCCACGCTGGATTCAGCCACGTCAGAATGAAAAGGCATCCAACTAGAAAATTGTGACATCAGACTTCTATGCTAGCGGGTATGCAATAATTATTTTATTCTAGTGCTAAATATGCCAGGTAAAGAAGTAAATAAGAAGAACCCTATCTGTCTTATTTTCACAATTGATACCTCAACAATGGCTCTGACCTTCCTGAATCATTTGGTAAGTCCTGTTTTATGGGGAATGTTGTGTGATTTAAACAATTAAAGATGCCTTTTAGAAATTTCTAAAACTTTTCAAAAGAAAGCACAATTAGGTTACTTCAAATACACATATTTTATAAAAGTGTTTCTCTTTCATATTCCTTTTTTTCCAGTTTGAAACTGCAAATTGATATATAATATAATTATAAGGATTTGAACGCTGTACTATAGCTATACACAGAGGTGGCAAGTAACAGAGTACAAATACTTTATTACTTATTACATTTTGACACAAATATCTGTACTTTTTACTTCTTATATTTTCAAAACAGACTCGTTACTTTTAGTATAATTTCTTCTCATTGAGCGCTGTTTCCAGCCTATCATCCTATAAACGCCCGGCTTTTTCACCATATCACTGGTGTATTATTCCCTGGCTATCAGACATAGACTAAGGATAGCGGAGCTAACAATTGGCAGCATGTCTACAAAAGGAATGGCTGATGTTAATTCAGAGGGAGTCACCAATGTTAATATAACTAACAACGAGAACATTCCTGAACACCCATGGCCATATATGAGGGAGATGTTTGAAATAATCAGCGTCAAAAAGGATTCCTGGCGAATTGTGTCAACCCAAAAAACACGAAGTGCTGGCTTTCAAAAATTCACCATCAAATTTGAGAAAGCACATATAGGTAATATAACGTTTTATTGTTATCTTTTCTGTCATGAGCCATTTTAATATTTCCAGTAACAATAGTGTTTGCTATGTCTGTAATGTTAGCATAAATTTATATGAGTGCACATTTCGGGCATGTGTTTGCTTGATTAGTAAATTATTAAAATTAGTAAAAAGGCAACACAGGAAATGAAGAACAACCTGAAAGCAGCCATGAGTGAAATTGAGTTCATTGCAACCACCACTGACTGCTGGACAGCACACCGACAGAGCTTCATATGTTTCACAGCTGCCCTAGCATGTAAAAACAACTAAAAGGCACACATTCTTTTTTGCACTTGCAGGTGCCATTTATGAAATTCACACTGAGTTTAACATCCGTGACAAGATTGTTCCCACAACAACTGACAACAGCTCCAATTTTCTAAAAGCATTTAGAATCTATGGTGAGCTTGAAGAAAATAATAATCCAGAAACTGTGGAAGGGGCCAGGCAAAGTCAGATGGGAAAAATAGAGTGTGGTGATGATGATGATGATGATGATGATGATGATGATGATGATGATGACTATGAAGAGAAAACAATGAAAACAATGAGGGTGTTGAGTTTGTTGAAGCGGGAACAATGTTGGACCAGGATGATGGCCTGGAATATCAATTGCCTAAACACCATCGCTGTGCCTGCCACCTCCTGAATCGGGTGTCTACAGATGATGTCTTGGAAGCCAATTTCAATTCAGCTTACAAGCGGCTGTCCCGCTCAGCAAAGTGCTCAAGTCTGTGGCACAAAAGTGCAAGATCCACCATAGCTGCTAAGATAATCAAAGAAAACTGCAAACTCCAGCTCTTGAGGCCAAATGACACTAGGTGGAATTCCCTTTTCCTAGCTGTGGAGAGGATTGTGAGAATTGTGAGGGAACAAGGACAAAGAGCCATTACAGCTGTCTGCAGTGTATTAAAAATTCCCATGTAAGTACCACGTAATTTTCAGAATTTGTTGTAGTATGATTAATACATTATTTATGAATGGATCTTTGACAGGTATGGAAATATTTTAAACAGACTTAGAATAAATACATTTCTAAATAAGGAATAATGTAAAATAGTGTATAAAACAATATTTCTACTGTGTATGAATTTTCTTTAATCATATGAAGTAAAATTTAATTTAATATAAATGATAATATAAATATTTAATATTTAATATAAATGATATAGCACTACTCATTAACATTACAAAACAAAATCTGATATTTGTTTTAACTTGCAACAAAGCATGACAGTCTTTTTATTTATTTATTTTTTGACAGATTCACTCCTGCTGAGCTTGCATTTCTGGAAGAATATGCAAAGACAATGAGCCCATTTGCAAAAAGCACTCAGTGTTCTTCAGGGAGAGACCAATGTGCAAATGGGGTGGTTGGTACCTACAGTAACACTTATATATATATATATATATATAGAGAGAGAGAGAGAGAGAGAGAGAGAGAGAGAGAGAGAGAGAGAGTATAATAGTAACGGCGACTTTTTACTTAAGTACATGTCAGAGCCCATACTTCTTTACTTTAACTTGAGTAAAGAAGTGTAGTCAGTACTTTAATTTTTACTGGAGTCTTTTACAAAATGAGTATCTGTACTTCTACTTCAGTAAAGAATGTGTGTACTTTTGGCACCTTTGGCTATACAGAGGAATGCTGCAAGAGCTCATTTAGTCAAGCTGCTTCCGCGATGGCGCTTGAATCATAGAAGCCCCGCCTCCCTCGTCCCGTCATCGTCCCTGATTGGTCGGGTATTCGCTGCAAAAGTGTCGCTGTATCTTGTACGCGCTCGCGCTGCCGTTGTCATGACAACTTTATTTACTGTGTCGCTATTGGTGATTTTCTATCAAACGTCCACTGACCGCCAAAAATGGAGGTACATAGCAAAGAAGCCAGCGAAACTAATCAAATTCAGAAGGAAGATAACAAAATAAGGCCGGATAATAAGACAGGTAACACAGATACAACCGCTTCAAATGCGGTGCGTGTGCGTTGCGTATGAGTGTATTTTACCCGTATATAGCATACTGTGTTCTATAAAAAGTGCAGGCATGAGGTAACGAGTAGAGCAGCTCAGAGCAAACGACACTAAAATATAGAGGTGCATTGTGCAAAGAACCTCAGTTGATATACAGATATCATGTAGTACTTACACCTTAATTTGCAAAGATTCCAGGGAGAGAATGAGGTATAAGTCTAGTAAGTGGTGGTAATGAAGGAACAATCAAAGTTCAAACAGCATTTATAATGTACAGTGCAGTTATTTTTTTACTTGTTTCTTGGGTCAGCAGCAAATGTACAGTTTAGCTCAGGTCATAATGGTCATGTTCATTTCAGCATTGAATGAAGAGTTCAGAAGTCTGACATATGTAATTCGTTACTCTACTTAATTATTTCCGTCTGGAGAGACTTTAACTTCACTACATTTCAATGAGAATTACAAAAACTTATTTTTTACTTAACTACATTTATCAAAATCAGTCATTCCTTTTTACCTTTTTATTTATGAGTACCGTAATTTCCTACTATTAAGCGCACCCAAATATAAGCCGCACCCACTGAATTTTACAAATATTTTTATTTTGAACATAAATACGCCGCACATGTCTATTAGCTGCAGGTGTCTACATTAAAACTAATGAACATTAATGAAAGACAGTGTCTGTTACACGGCTTGTATCTAAACAGAAGCCTACCAAGAAGGTCTTTGTTCACTGTCTTCCTCCTTCCTTTCACAACAATTTCTCTCAAGAGTTTTTCTTTTGGCATCGTCGTGTGTTTAAAAATCACCATCAGTGAATCTTTTCTCCCGAGGCCGTGCAGCTCAGAACACAGGTGAAGTGCGTTTTTTCATGCCCGGTTGTTTTCAGCGTGACGAATGATTCACATTTCCTGAGTGGCAGGTCAAACGTCAGAGGACCCTCATCCATATTTATGATGTGGTGCGGCCCGATTCAGTGGGAAGCGCACCTGATTTGATATAAAGAGTTTCGGCAATTTCATTGGTCTAATGTTATGGGGATCAGTTTTTTTGGCTTGAAGCTTGTGAGACCGGGAAAAACCAAGGAAAAATCCATAAATTAGCCGCTTCATTGTTTAAGCCGCAGGGTTCAAAGCGTGGGAAAAAAGTAGCGGCTTATAGTCCGGAAAATAAAGTAGATAAAAACTTAACTGGTCAATCACTCAGAAATCCACCAATCAGGGTCGAGCTCGCGCTCCGTTTTAAACTTGTTTGGATGGCGTCGCATCTTGTTTGGGGGTATCATGCCACGGTAAATGAACCTGGTCAGGAATGTGAGTCTGCACCCACCGCCCAGAGAAGTTCCCTCATACAATCTAAAAGGAGAGGCGGGGGTTGGGTGATGTCATGTCAACAAGGAGAGCTGATCCCAAATTAAAATTATGGATAACAAAATGGTCTAAACCCATCACTTCGAAAAAAAAAACAGGAAAGAAGGGGAAAACGTGCAAAAGATAAAGGTGTGCTTGCAAAAGATAAAGGTGTGCATGCTATGCCTTTATGCATAGAGAAACAATATTTCTTTTAGCTTGCTTAACATTATAATTTATAGCATGTAGTTTCTCATAATGTGTGTAGCTTGCAACAAAACAATGACCTAACTAGTCTAGTTGGATTGTAGTAAAACTAGCACTTATTGATTTGGTTACATTTAATCGAGACAGTGGTGGGCGGTGCATTTGGTACCTGGGCCTTCAGTGGGGACGTACCCGACTTAATCCACCTGTTAATACCACCACTATTGCGTCGCAATTATATAAACCATCAATACTGTACAAAAACGCAAAATAACAACACGTGGCATTACAGAGTGAGGGACATATGGAGGGTGAATAACATTTTACTAAGCAAGAAACCCAGTTAAGACTCCAAACCTCTACAGTACCACCACAACTGTACCACCTACATCATCAGGAGCAGTTCAGAATCAATATTCGTCTAATAACATGACAAAAACATTAATAATGTAAATAAAATACAACCTACTCACCAGAGATGCATACTTATAATTTGCAACGCACCTCAGAAGCTGTAAGCCATGCCCTTTCCCAGCTGAGACAAGCTAGCTAGCTTTGGGGTTGGCCGACCTCTCCTAGCCGTCTAGCTGTTCTTGAAAATTGAGATTTAAGAATGTCCCAGACCAAATCAATTTCTCTTCCTCGGTAGGTGTAAAAAAGTCTGACGTATTAATGTGTGCAGATCATAAGAGAAATGTGTTTTGCCAGGCTGTAACAGTTTCCCTCTGACCAACCAATGAGAGGACGGAAAAATGCTGACGCTAATCTGGGCCAGCTAGCTGCCCTGTGAGGCGAATGTGAAAACTGATTGGTTAAAGGAACTTAATAGAGCTATTTATTAAGGAAACTATGATAAATAAAAAAAAAGGCCAGCAAAATAGACTTTGCAGGCCCTGGGCAGATTAGATTGACATGGCAGCAGATAAAGGCTGAAATCTGTTTGGACAAAAAATCTGGAACAAAATGGAACAAATATTAGAATTTAGGTTGTAAATGTAAGTCAGTGCTTCTGATAGTGTTTAGGCCAGCAGAGAAGGCTTTGCTGGCCCTGACCGCCCGCCACTGAATCGAGGGGATGTCATACAGGTTCTCTGTGATTGTACGGGTGACGCACACATCACCGGGTGGAGATTGTGAGCTGCAGGTCATCAGTTGAAAGTGCAGCTTTGTTTTGTGGTTCTGTGTTTACACCGTAAACATAATATAAGTTGAAATCATGTGGAACTGTGACCTTACTGATGTTTGGAAGTACTGTTGTTTGGTTTATATTCTGTGATGGCATGGATGCATGCCCACATGCTTTGTAGGTTGCAGTTATTGAAGATGTTCTTAATCTAAAAGTACTGAAAGCAGTGTTATGTGCCTTTAGCAGAATTCATTATTAAATTCTTTTTTTGTTAAATAATCTAATTGTAATTTGCTAAAATATAATTTAAGGCCCCTTTAACATCTAAACCAAGCCAAAGTTGGAGGCATGAGGTACATTTGTAAATGTAGTTCATTTAGAGTGATAAAGTGATCCTGGTGTATGAAGTCAGACTGTTTAAATTGTTAAAAAAGTTTTACTTGTCAATATACTCTTGGCCAGAACAGTCCTCATAGCAGCTTATATGTTGCAGATTCTTAGTGATTCGAGCAACTTATTATATCATAAGTCAGCATATTACCGTGTATATGTACTTTATCTGAGCACTTTTATTTATTTTTTTTATTTATTTTATTTATTCTTTACTACATTTTAATGCATAAAATCATTTGATTCCTGAAATTGCAACATGCAGGAAAATATAAAATGTTTTTGTACTGACTCAGTAATGCAATACTTATAAAAGATTTGTCAAGTCAAGTTTATTTCTATAGCACTTATCACTGATGAGCAAGCCATGGCGACTGTGGCAAGGAAAAAGGCCCTTAGATGTTAGGAGGAAGAAACCTTGAGAGGAACCAGACTCAAAAGGGGAACCCATCCTTATTTAGGTGATATCAAGTGTAGGATTATAAATCCTAAAACAATTAGTGTAGCTGCTGTTCATAATATTAACAAGCACAAGTTAATAATGTGATGTGATCAGATTTACTGAAGCACAAAGTTATGATATGTGATATGTGTTGTGAAGGACTTGCTAAAAAGATACGTCTTCAATCTGCGCTTAAACTGGGAGAGTGTGTCTGCGCCCTGAACACCAACAGGAAGTACATGCTTCTACATGCAGGGATAAATGTTGGAGCTTCTGTGTACTGGTTTCTGGGCCAATGAGCAAGATCTCCATCTTATCAGAATTTAATTATCAATGGAGAGAAGGAGAGGAATGTGGAAGGGCAGATGGTGGTAGATTTTGCTAAAAGGATGAAAATGGCACTGGTGAACACTTATTTTAAGAAGAACGAGGATCATAGGACGTATAAGAGTGGAGGAAGGTGCATACAGGTGGACTATGTTCCATGTAGGAGATGCAACCTAAAGGAGATTGGAGACTGTAAGGTGTTGGCAGGGGACAGTGTAGCTAGACAGCATCGGATGGTGGTCTGTAGGATGGTTTTAGAGGTGGAAAATAAGAGGAGGAGTGTGAGGAGTGAAAGAAGAATAAGATGGTGGAAACTAAAGGAGGAAGACTGTAGTATGAGAGGAAGTTCAGGGAAGTGGTCAGACAGGGGCTCGGTGGTGGTGAAGAGGTGCTGGATGATTGGGCCAGGCAGAGGAACCGAGCTGGGGAGGATGTGCTGCAAGTTAGAGCAATAAAGGATGGAGATGGAAATGTGTTGACTAGTGAGGAGAGTGTGTTGAGAAGATGGAGAGAGTATTTTGAGCAGCTGATGAACGAGGTAAAATGGGGGAGATAGAAGGTTGGATGGTGTGGAGATGGTGAAGCAGGAAGTGGATAGGATTAGTAAGGAGGAAGTGAGAGGTGCAATTAAGAGGATGAAGAGTGGAAAGTTGGTTAGACCAGACAACATACCGATAGAAGCGTGGAAATGTTTAGGAGAGATGGCAGTGGATTTTTTTAACAAAATTGTTTAACAGGATTTTGGAAGGTGAGAGGATGCCTGAGGAATGGAGAAGGAGTGTGTTGGTAGCGATCTTTAAGAACAAGGGAGATGTGCTGACCTGCAGTAACTACAGGGGAATTAAGTTGATCAGTCACACCATGAAGTTATGGGAAAGAGTAGTGGAAGCCAGGCTGAGAGAAGAGGTGACCATCAGTGAACAACAGTATGGCTCCATGCCAAGGAGGAGCACCACAGATGCCTTATTTGCTTTGAAAATGTTGATGGAGAAGAATAGAGAAGGTCAGAAGTTGCATTGTGTGTTTGTGGATTTAGAGAAAGCGTACGACAGGGTGCTGAGAGAGGAATTGTGGTACTGTATGAGGAAGTCAGGTGTGTCAGAGAGGTATGTGAGGGTGGTGCAGGACATGTATGAGGGCAGTGTGACAGCAGTGAAGTGTGCAGTAGGAACAACAGACTGGTTTAAGGTGAAGGTTATATTTGTATATTTATATTCCAAATGGAGCTGATTGAACTCCAGTGTAGAGACATGCTCGAGTCAAAGTACGACTCTGTGTGTGCTGCACAGTTTCCATGTTTCCTCTCCGACACACTGCTTAACTCCGTGCCCAAGCTGCTCAAATGCTCTTTATGTTTACCGGCACATATCTGTGTGAGCAACTGTTCTCTTTGATGAAGATGAACAAAACAACACATAATAATAAGAGAGAGACATAATAAGAAACGAATACAACTGATGTGTGTTTCATTTCTAATTTAATTTCTCATGTGTTTATAATATTAAACTTTGGTTGTTCCAGATTCAATGTTTATGCAAAACTAAGTTTGTTTCCATATGAAAAGGTTTAACATTACACATCTGGAGAGACGGAAAAAATGCACAATTGCAGTCAATTTTTCAATAAATATTGAGTTTGGCCCGCAACTTCGTCCCAGTTTTTAATTTTGGCCCACTGTGAATTTGAGTTTGACACCCCTGGTTTAGAGACAGTGGCATTTAGTAAAAAACAGGAGGCGGAGCTGGAGGTAGCAGAGCTGAAGATGTTGAGGTTTTCGTTGGGAGTGACGAGGATGGACAGGATTTAAAATAAGTTTATTAGAGAAACAGCACATGTAGGACATTTCAGAGACAAAGTGAGGGAGGCGAGATTGAGATGGTTTGGACATGTGCAGAGGAGGGACATGGGGTACATTGGTAGAAGAATTCTGAGAATGGAGCCACCAGGAAGAAGGAAAAAAGGAAGGCCAAGGAGGCGGGTAATGGATGTGGTGAGGGAAGACATGCAGGTAGTTGGGTTGAAAGAGGCAGATGTAGAGGACAGAGGGATGGTCTGCTGTGGCGACCCCTAATGGAAGAAGCCGAAAGAAGAAGAAGACGGTCTGGTGATGTTTTGTTTAACCCCAAAATAGTTTAGTAAGTCCACAAATTATATTCCTAGGGCATCATTTACATCATCTCTGTGAATATTAAAATCTCCTACAAGCAACACTTTATTAAAATTGATCAAGAGGTCTGAAAGAAAACAAGCAAACTGTTGAAGATAATCAATGTAGGGCCCTGGGGGTCTATACACCGTGGCCAGAGCGAGAGATAGTAGGGGTTTTCAATGTATGTCTGAAAGTACAACATTAAGAAAGACATTTACATTTAAAATGATTTAAACCTGAATTCTGATCTCTGATTAACATTAAGAAGAGCACTATAAATGATTGCTACACCACCCCCAGTCTGAAAGGGCTCATGCTTATAAGCATATCCTGACGGTATAGACTCGTTTGGACCCATATAATCATTTGGTTTAATCCAGGTCTCGGTGAGACAGAGTGCATCGAGATTATTATCAGTGATGATCTCATTTGCAATGAGTGCTTTGGTTGCAAGTGATCTAATGTTTAGATTTTTTTTTGTGTGTTATTTATTTATATGTCTTATCTGACATTTTCCAATTTTAACTGCAATAAGATTATTTCTGGATCTTGTGTATTGGTTTCTTGATCATACTACACGGAGAATAGACACGGTTTCTGTAAAGTGGGCCATGTGTGTACTTGTAACTAGTTGGTTTCTTGTACAAATGTTGTCATAGTTGTAAATTGCATAATGTCTTTCTAGTCAGATGGAATGCACATCCTGGAGATGTTGTCTGATAGAACTGTAGCTCCAACTCTGCTGGGGTGCAGGCCATCGGGATGGAAAGACCTAGGACGCTCCCAGAAAAGTTTCCAATTAGTAGTAGTTTATAATAAAGAGTAGTTTGTGTTCTCAACACCATGACTGTAGCCATTCATTTAGTGGAAAAAATCCACTAAACTTCTTAATTTCTCGATGGTAAGTGGGAAGAGGTCCTGATACTATAATCCTTTTTGGGGGTGATGTACTACATACCATCTCCACCAGGATCCTGAAATCCCTCTGTAAGGTCTTTGCTTCCGCCTGGTGTTGTTCGTTCCTGCATGGAGAACAACAGCTCAGAAGTTCTCGTTCAGGATTGACAGGTGTTTGTACTGACAAAATTATGGGTGTTTAAGCCTGGCACAGTATTGCATGACTCTGTTCTGTTCACTGTTTAAACTAGAAATTTAAGTTTGTAATGATTTGTATTTATCCTAATTTGAAGCTTTTTATATTTTTATTTTTAGATAAATTTAACATAACCAAGTTCAAAGATAAAAAAGGCAACATCAAAAGGCCAATGAATGCCTACATGGTTTGGGCGAGGATACACCGACCCATTTTTTCCAAGGCCAACCCGAGTGCCAGCTCTGCAGAGATCAGCATGCAGCTTGGAGCTGAGTGGAACAAACTAAGTGAGAAAGAAAAGAAGCCCTACTACACAGATTCATGGAGGCTTAAACAAGAACATGAACAGTTGTTTCCTGGTAAGATGAACCTTGTTTTATAACAATTAAAAAAATTCAAGACAAATACATCAACCCTGACACTTTATTTTATGTTTTATGTCCCTCCTTACTATTTAAATTCTTCTTTCCTGTCATGTAGATTGGGTTTATAAGCCACATCCAAAGAAGGGAAGGGGATGCAGCCAAAAAGTGACACCTCAGGACAGCACTGGTATTTCATTGTTTGTATTATTATATATATATATATATATATATATATATATATATATATATATATATATATATATATATATATATATATATATATATATATATATTATTATAGCAATAGTTAATTACATTTAAACCATTACTACTACACTTTATATGTAATGGCAACACAGACCCTCTATGATAACACCCATGCTCATGTTATGTAGCTTTATTATGGTGCTTACAATTTGTTTTCCAATTGTCTTGCAGTTAAGATCCTTTAACCTTTTAATCCATTCAGTTTTAGTAACCACTTTATCCTAGTCAGTATCCGCCACAGGAAATGTAATTAATAATTTAAAAAAATTATAACAGATTTAATACTTCTTTCCTTTTCAAGAAAATAATAAGCTATATCTTCAGAACATAACTGAATTCTGTTTACAAAACTATCATCCGCTTCCATGATAGTTTATATTGCCGCATTAAATTCATGAACTCCATCTTGCCTGTTCTATTATAATAATAAGGTATCTCTTTACATAGGGAGTGAGCCAAAACATTATGTATGTCTTTGTATCTTTGTAGGCAGTTTGCAGAGTAGTGACTCACATAACAGACCTGATCATGAACCAAATCAGCATTTAGTCATAACCATGCCAGTAAACATATCAGTCCAAGATCAGTCTGTGCCTGATTTTACTGATCACCTCCCTGGCCCTAGCCAGCAAAACTCACAAGAACTGCTGTCTCCTGGAGACACCTGCTTAGATCCACCTCTTTTGCATTCTGTTTCACCATTTTGCATGCCTGAGCTGACATTCACCCAAACAAAGTAAGTAAACTGCATTGAAACAGTTTCAGAAGGATGACATGCAAATTAAGTATAACCCTGCATGTTAAATAATTGCTATCATGAGCATTGATTAACTTTGATATTCAGATAAAATTCTGCAATTCTGTTCACAGCACCTGCCACAGTTCTGACTGCACAGGTAGCGAGGCTCACGTCGTGGGCCAGGATGATATCCCTTGGCTGACCAATGACATCTTTTCTCTCTTAAACGAGGACAATGTCTACTTTAAACAGTCTGGAGCCCAGACTTATACTGAAGACACCCACAACAGCATAGACATTCTAAATTCTGTACCAGTCCTGGACATAGGTGCCTTTGAGGATCTTTTGAACCAACTTCATCAGATGGACAATGTTTCAGGAATAGAGGAAGATGGTGAAATTAGGACATTTCATGTGCTTTAGTGTGAATGCTGTTATACCAAACTTAAGTTTATATTAAGTTTAAGAATTTTTTTTTTTTAAAGATTTTGTCTATCCCAGAGAGCATTCAATGATGTATTTTCCTTTTTCTAATATACTCTTTAGGAAAATCAGTGATATATGATGATGTTTAAAGAAAAGGAGTTTGGCAAAAACTGATGTATACAGTAGGTGTATAATTTATAGGCAGCTTCTTATTGTTACTGAGTAGTAAAATGTTATCACAACTGTTGTTGTGCAACTGTTTGGGCTATTGCTAACACTATTGGCTTGTGCCTGGCAAAAGCCTTTGCCAGTCAGTGTCATGCCACACTGCATTATGGGATCATGCTGCTATTCCTGCAGGTTTAGTGCTTTGTTAGAAATGATGTTGAGGATTTAATGTAATTTGATGCAAAAAAAAATACTAGAGAATGCTCTTCATTGCATATCAAACAAATGTGTATGGCTGACAGTCAATAGGGGCAGAACCTGATTCACATAAACATCTGTACTTCATAATTGAGCCCATGGATTGGCACCAAAAAAAAGATTTGTTCAGAAGACGATTCTAGGGACATCAGCAAAGTCAACCAGCGTCCAGCAGATATTCTACATTTTTAAAACTGGGTTCAGCGCACAACACCAGGTGTCATTTATAAACATGGCGTATGCACAAAACAGTGCTGGAAACACTTCCTACGCAAATTATGTATTTAAAACAAACTTGGGAGTAGAACGTGTTTAGGGATGAGCGAATCCGGATTATTCTGCATTAAATCTTATGGGTTATAAAATCTTTTTTTTGCTTTTAGTTTTAGCTATTCACTAAGTAATTACCAATAAGCTTAAGAAATGTAAATAATGCATAAACAAACCAAACAAACAAACCCTTTAGCCCTGTCCCAGAGTGCTCTTGGAAGAAAACCTCTTAAACCGCAATGACACAAGTCAGCGATTGCATGCAAGTGCTAAGTCAAGTGAAAAAATCGCTTTTTTTTTATTTTCCACACCCTGTGAAATGCACATATTTTCTCTAATATCTCCTTAACAATTTACATTCTCCAATAATTTCGCAAGGACCTTCATGCTCCTATTTGCTTTTGCACATTTTGGTAATTTCATCCCATTTCTTGCAAACCTTGTTTACCTCCATACAATTTACATTTACATGTAAGAAAAATATCCCCTGATCATGACCCTTTGTTAAAAGAATCCCCTGATTCTGCTCTGTATGCAAATCGTCCCTTGGACGTTTCACACCTATTTGTAAATCATCTTGTTTTTTTTCACTGTTTAGTTTTTTTAGTTTTTCATTAAAATTTATTTTACTTTAATGTTTCCTTCTCTCTCTAGCTTTTGTTGTTTCTTAGAATTTCCTTTGTTCTCTGGCTGCTTTTTTGAACATTGAGCCTAGCGTAGTGCTTTTTACCTCCTATATATGGAATTTCCAGTCTTTCTCTCATCTTAATTTTTGTTTGTATAGCGCTTTTAACAATGAACATTGTCTCAAAGCAGCTTTACACAGATAATGTGGTGATAAAAAATGTATATGTTCTTTATAAGTAAGTTTGTCCCTGATGAGCAAGCCGGTGGTGACTGTGGCAAGGAAAAACGCCCCGAGATGGCATAAGGAAGAAACCTTGAGAGGAACCAGACTCAAGAGAGAACCCATCCTGAGTCAGTGTAGCAGACTGTTGACATTAACTACAGTCCAAATCCATCCTCAAAGCTCCCGTTCTTCCTCTCGAATTTCATGGAACCACCCAAGGTGTTGATGAGAAACCATCCCCAGCTGCACAGAGTGGCCTTTTCATGATTATGCTTAACAAGCTTGCAACATTTAATGGAAATCTTTCAAAAAAGTTGTTTAGAAAGAATATAAAATCTATTACAGGTAGTCGTCGACTTACGACCTATGCAACTTACGACCATTCGACCACAATCATTAGCTGCGGTGTACGACAGTGCGTACCAGCTTCCGGCATCATTTCACAGTACTGTACATATATCCCACTCTACTTACGACCGGTCTGTCGGTCCCAATCGTGGTCATTTATCTTCCGATATCTGATCTTAAGAATCATCTGCCACATACTCTCACCGAGTTTTGTACAATTTGTAATTTTCAAACCAAAGCTATGACCCAACTCTACCCAAAGGATAATTATAATTATTATTTTTGGATAATTATAGATTTTTTTGAATTATTTATTTCTTGCGCGGCTGTAAAAGATTACTAAAATGGATATCAATTTGTTGCATGAATCCAATTTTTATCTTCTAAACTGACTCCAATAAAGATTTAACTTGAATATATCTTATTCAACCTGATCACTTTTGTAGATGGTATTTCATCTTTCATTTTAAAAGATTGTTCTAAACATTCCATTTTTTCTATTAATCATTCATTATGGACCCGGAGTCACTGCTCACAGAGGCACATTGGCCAGTCCGAATCTTAGTCAGAAGATATAACGGTAAACTAATATTCTTTAAGTAGGCCACTCAATGCTTCTCTTCTTCTTCTTCTTCTTCTTCTTTCGGCTGCTCCCATTAGGGGTCGCCACAGCGGATCATCCGTCTCCACACCACCCTGTCCTCTACATCTGCCTCTTTTACACCAACTACCTGCATGTCTTCCCTCACCACATCCATGAACCTCCTTTTTGGCCTTCCTCTTTTCCTCCTACCTGGTGGCTCCATCCTCAGCATTCTTCTACCAATATAATTTATGTCCCTCCTCTGCACATGTCCAAACCATCTCAATCTCGCCTCCTCACCTTGTCACCAAAACATCCTACATGCGCTGTCCTCTAATAAACTCATTTCTAATCTTATCCATCCTCGTCACTCCCAACGAAAACCTCAACATCTTTAGCTCTGCTACCTCCAGCTCCACCTCCTGTCTTTTACTCAATGCCACTGTCTCTAAACCATACAACATCGCAGGTCTCACCACAGTCCTATAAACTTTCCCTTTCAATTTTGCAGATACCCTACTATCACAAATCACTCCTGTCACTCTTCTCCACCCACTCCACCCTGCCTGCACTCTTTTCTTCACTTCTAACACACTCTCCATTACTTTGCACTGTTGAACCCAGGTACCTGAATTCCTCCACCTTCTGAAGCTCTTCTCCTGCAACCGCACCACTCCACTGCCCTCCCTCTCATTCACACACATGTACTCTGTCTTACTCCTACTGAGTTTCATTCCCTTCTCCAGTGCATATCTCCACCTCTCCAGGCTCTTCTCAACCTGCTCCCTACTCACAACAAATCACAATATCATCCGCAAACATCATAGTCCAGGGAGACTCCTGTCTGACCTCGTCCGTCAACCTGTCCATCACCACTGCAAACAGGAAAGGGCTCAGGGCCGATCCTTGATGCAGTCCAACCTTCACTCTAAACCAGTCTGTCGTACCTACTGCACACTTCACTGCCGTCACACTGTCCTCATACATGTCCTGCACCACCCTTACATACTTCTCCGACACACCTGACTTCCTCATACAGTACCACAACTCCTCTCTTGGCACCCTGTCGACGCCTTCTCTAAATCCACAAATACACAATGCAATTCCTTCTGTCCTTCTCTATACTTCTCCATCAACATTCTCAAAGCAAATATGGCATCTGTGGTGCTCTTCCTCGGCATGAAACCATACTGTTGCTCACAGATGGTCACCTCTTCTCTCAGCCTGGCTTCCACTACTCTTTCCCATAACTTCATGGTGTGACTGATCAACTTAATACCCCTGTAGTTACTGCAGGTCTGCACATCTCCTTTATGCTTAAAGATCGGTACCAGCACACTCTTTCTCCATTCCTCAGGCATCTTCTCACCTTCCAAAATCCTGTTAAACAATCTGGTCAAAAACCCCACTGCCATCTCTCCTAAACATCTCCACGCTTCCACCGGTATGTCATCTGGTCCAACCGACTTTCCACTCTTCATCCTCTTAATCGCTGCTCTCACTTCCTCCTTACTAATCTTATCTACATCCTGCTTCACCATCTCCACATCATCCAACCTTCTCTCTCTCTGATTTTCCTCATTCATCAGCTGCTCAAAATACTCCCTCCACCTTCTCAACACACTCTCCTCACTAGTCAACACATTAGGCCACTCAATGCTTGCTCATCCATAAAGAATAATGTATTTAGCCACTTAGTTATAATTAGCCAGTGTGTGTCAGGTCCCAGATGTTGTGCTCTATGCTCCATTTGTTCATGAGCCTCCAGTTTGTACTATCCTGGTCATAGATATTCGGTAACACCAGACTACATAATCAACTAGATACAAATGTTTTCAGGAAATTTCAGAGTTAGTCAAGAATTTTACATTTATTTGCCAGGCAATAATCAATAAACAAATGTCACATCTAAAACAAAGAATAGGAGGAAGTTATACAATATGATCAGCATAAAACCAAATATTTTAGCAATGCAGTTTAAAAATTGAATTGTTAAAGAGTCACTGTACCTGGCAATAGACACCGAGACTGTGTGGGAAGTTCTGACTACAGAATGCTTTCCTGAGTGTTTCGCCAAATTTCCTTAAATACCCAAACTATCGTAAACACTTGTAAATTCAAAGTGATAAAAGCTTTGCAAACCCTTTCTTGGGACAGTATGTGACCTAAAAACCAAATGTCACTTAGTGTAAAACCAACACCTTCTCAGGGGCAACCCTTATGTCAGTAGGACAGAATTTCCCCAGACCTGATGTCTTTTCTACTGATATGGGACTAAGATCATATTTCCTTTCAAAATTCTTACACACCTTGAGGGTAAAGGGTCAAACATGCCCACAGAGTTTAATTCTGATTGGCCTTCGTTAACCTTGTGTAATAGGCGACACAGTGGACGAATACACTGCATGCCAGTTTTCAGGTTGATTGGACTAACGTTTATTTAGTTATATACTTTTTTATGTTGTTGTTTTTTTATTTTTTTATTTTATTTTTTTTTCATTTTATAGAACCACGAAGTTGTCAAGCTCTGCATTTTTTTTTGACCAAAGGTTAAGCTCATACACATGTACTTAGTTTGGTGAAGATATCTCATTCTGTTCATTAGTTATAGCCATTTTAGTAAAAGTAGCCCTGCCCATTCTGAAACCTTTGGCGACCCTTCGCAACTGTGAGTCGAAAGTTCAACTTTTTGATATATAATTGTTGATAATTAATGTCCAGGTATAATTTTTGCACTGGTTTGGTTCCGATCAGGGAAAAAAACCTAGGACTAGTTCACAAAAGTAGGTTTAGGACAGCATTTTCCATACAAACTGTACTTTGTAGACCTTCATTTTGAGCCAAGAATTCCACAAATATAAAACATTTGAGTCTATTACAAACAGTACAAGCTATGACCAAAAACTTTAGCACTGTAGCACCGATTTTCGACGATGTGGGCGAGTCGTTGCATCTGAGTACAATCTGAAGTTTCAGCTCTCTGGGACTAACTTTTTGGACTGAACTATTAGTTTTGGAAGGAAAATAATAATAAAAGTTATTTTATTATAAACAATTACAATAGGGTTTCAGCACTATGTGCTTGTATAGCAATAATAGAAAACAAGTTTTATGCTGAGAACAAAACAGTTGTGTTAACAGAACTGAGTTGCACATTCACTGTTTTGATTAACAAATGCTTTAGGCAAAGCTTAAACACAACAAAACAACAAGAAACGGAAGAAAATGCTGTCATAATTCAAATCATAAATCAAATCAAAATCAATCAAAATTGCTTGATAACTTTCTTCTGCTCAGCTCAGATAAGACGGAAGTACTGTTACTTGGACCACATGCAGCTAGAAGCAAACTTTCTGATTATGTAGCATCTCTGGATGGTGTTTCTGTTCTTTTCCCTCCATGGATCTTCCCACTTCGTCCAGGCCTGCCTCTGGATAGTGTTCTCATCGATTGGAGGCCACTCTGTGTGGCTGGGACGATCTCACATCAACGCCTTGGGTGGTTCCATGGAATTCCGGAGTAAGAACGGGCGCTTTGAGGATGGATTTTGACTGTAGTTAATGTCAATAGTCTCCTACACTGACTTAGGACTACAGTTTGCTTCTGATCATCATCACTGTAACCTGCAACATTGTATATCTGCAATAAATGGACATTCGGTGCAACCCAGATGAGGATGGGTTCCCTCTTGTGTCTGGTTCCTCTCAAGGTTTCTTCCTCATGCCATCTCGGGGAGTTTTTCCTTGCCACAGTCGCCACCGGCTTGCTCATCAGGGACAACTTACTTATAAAGAACATATTAATTTTTTATTACCACATTATCTGTGTAAAGCTGCTTTGAGAACAATGTTCATTGTTAAAAGCGCTATAGAAATAAAAATGAATTGAACTGAAATCAAATTTTATTTGTCACATACACATACATACAGAGTACAAAATGCAGTGAAATGCTTTGTATGACTGTCCAACATTTAAGCATAAAAAAGGAATAGATTTTTGGGATTAAAAAAAGTAGACAAATAAAAAGTATAAACTATAGAAAATATATATATATATATTTTTAATTATATATATACGTGAATGAGTATGGCAGATATTGGAAGTACAGATTAAAGTGATTTAGTGATTGTCCTTTAAGTGTCCATGTGCAGTGTGGTGTGATAAAGTGGCACTGTGCTGTTCAAGTCCAGAGTTGAAGTGACAATCCAGAGTTAAGGTGTCCTAATAGTGCAAAAAGAAATAAGTGACGATGGGGAGAGAGGTCCAATACTAGATCCTGGGTGTTTTTTGGTTTAAGCTCAGAATGGCCTACAGGTAGAAGCTCCTTCTCGTTCTCTCTGTGTTTGCTCTTTGTGTTTGTTTTTAATTCTTGTGTTACAGCAGTATATTGGGCAAAATGTTTGTTTTCATGAAACATATTTTAAACAAGATTATGCAAAAACCACTTTGTTTCACCACAAAAGAACATATTGTTGTATTATTATTATTATTATTATTATTAACACTGTTACTATAGGAGTATATTTCTTTGTAACTGCACGACTTTTAAGTACCATTAAATGTTAAAAACAAAAAGGAAAATAAATTGTAGAACATTTTTGACATCACTGTTGTTGTTCTGCATTTATTAAAGCATTAGTTCACCTAAATATGAAGATTCCCTAATGCCCTCATGCTGTTCAACAGCTGCAAGATCTCATGTTTGTAACACAAATAAATATATTTTCTCTGAAATCCAAGAGCTTTCTGTTTCTTCTTAGGTATGTATGTACAATAGGAAACGTATTAAAGTAATATATGAGAGTTTAATAAAACCTTTTTACTTCTCTCTCCCGTGTTGCCATAAAAGAGGGTAAACCATTGATATAGTATTTATGGTAGTGGAGAGTGTGAGGGTAAGAGAAATTCCATGATTGTCTCTTACTGCGAGTTATTTTAAGGAATACAATTGTCCTTTATTTACAATGGGGATTCGATCTTCCGAAACTGACAAATTTATTCGGCCAGTGGAGTCTGCTGCTTTGCATTTGCAAATTTACACATCAGTATCTCTGAGTCAGATGACTTCAGATGATGTCTTCATGTCAATTATTTTGACTCTTATCTCGCCGACCGTAGGAAACAGAAGAAAAAAAATAACAATAAAATACAATGAATAATTTACATCAATTTAAGACCAATTTTCTGAATGTCGTAAACATGTGCATTAGCGGTCAAAGTTTTTGTATAGTAAAGATCAGAACAGTAAAGGATGAAGACAGGTTTAAGTTGTTTAAGATCAAGTCTGTGTAATTTTTTAAAAGAAATTTAATGTGTATTTTGCGCTACATCGGCTGCGAAAGTGTTTATGATAAGCCTACTCGCTGGAAGAGATTTTGTATTCAGCAACAAGCTGTCTGTGCCATTTTGGCTGAAAATGAATGAAAGAAAAAAATAAAACTGACCTGAGGATATAAAAGCAGACCTCTCAACACTGTTCTTAACACTGCAACATTCCTCTATCCACAATTTAAGGACAGTTTTGTTACAATGGAGGAAAAATCTGCTGAAGCATCACAACAGCAAACAAGTCTATCCAAGCAGCAGCGCAAAGCATCAGAAAGATCAAATAGGAGCAAAAAAAAATTTGAAAAGCCTGCTGTTCAACATCAAGTTTAAAAAGTCAGTAGTGAAAGCAAAAGGTGATGAGGTAGGTCATTCTACATCCCCTGCTGACAAGCTTACAAGTGACAGAAATAAGTGCTACTGAAGATACACTCACCTGGGAGAAGAACCATTAAACCACAATGCCAACTCTTGCACATTTAGCCAGGCAGTACCTGTGCATTTCAGCGTCAAACTACTCTTCAGAACATGTGTTTTAGCACATCAGGCTTAATCTGCAGCCCTAGATGCATTAGACTGACTGGGGAACACATTGAGACTCTTGTTTTCTTGCTATGAACCTGAAAATGGTTAAAGAACTTCCTAGAAAATAAGTGCAAGTGAGAATAACAGAAGGAAATTAAGAACATGTTATGGTTTCCATGTCAATGTTCTATTTACCAATAACTTTCTATTGTGAACAGATGTTTATTTAAACAAAGCTATAAAGCTCAACAGCTGCAAATATTTAGTTTTTGTTAAAACGTAGCTTGACAGCTGATGAAATATATTTTATATAATTAATTTTCTATTAATATACACTGGCGATCAAAATTAGAGAACAATTTATAAACAATTGAACAATTTTGAAATAATGTCATCTTCACTGCTCAACAGTTGAAGGAGTTTTTGTCCTGTCTATACCATGCTACCAGAACACCTTTTTCACAAAATAACTAAGGCATTTAAAAAAAAAACATTATTTTGCAGAAAACACACTGATCAAAATTAGAGAACACTTTCAGATACCTCCCAGTTATTGGTGTTAATCTGGTACCTGGTGCTAATTTCCTTGATTATCTGTCAACCCCTATTTAACTGGCAGCCTAACTTCCAGTTTCACTGACTCTGCAAGATGGTGGGCCATTCTAAAGTGACTGAAAGCCTCCAGCAGCAGGTTGTCCAGATGAAGGCCAAAAGGATGACCCTATCAGCCATAGCAAGACAAGTTGGTCTTTCCAAATCTGTGATTTCAAGAATATTGAATCTTTACAACATCACAAACTCATTCAAGTCCACCAAGAAGGCTGGTCGTCCACGGAAGACAAATACAAGAGAGGACAGGATACTGCGGAGGATCTCAATGGGCAATCATTTCCACACTGCAGCTAAAATTGCTCACCAGTTCAGCGCTGAACAGGGTAAGGATCTGTCTCGTCATACAGTGTCTCGACGTTTCAGTCCAAAGAGCATTTGGACTGAAAGCCCACTCTGCAGTGACCGAACCTCTCATTAGCAGAAAGAATCAAAAGGCTAGACTAAGCTTTGCTGAGGAGCATGTTGTGTGGACAGAGGAGAACTGGTCCAAAGTTCACTTTAGTGATGTAAGCAAGTTTAATTTATTTGGGTCCGATGGGAAACATTATGTTCGGCGACAAACTGGAGAGAGACTGAACCCAAAGTGTGTAAAGAAGTGGAAGTGGAGGAGGAAGTGTCATGGTTGGGGCATGTTTTCTGCAGCAGGAGTTGGGCCTCTTATACAGCTACATGGCAGAGTAAATGCAAATGTTTATCAGAACCTTCTTCAACAACATATGGTTCCTTCCTTGCGTTCATCACCCAATCAGCCCGCAGTGTTCATGCAGGACAACGCTCCATGTCACACAGCAAAACAGGTAAAGCAGTTCCCTGAAATTGAAAACATTGAAATAATGACATGGCCTGCCCAGAGTCCTGATCTCAACCCAATAGAGAACCTCTGGAAAATCCTTGCTGACAAAGTTATGGCCAAGAAACCCACTACAGTCACCGAACTGTGGAGGAGACTGGAAGAAGAGTGGACCAAAATCACACCAGAGCAGTGTGAGAGACTAGTGCTGTCCTGTGGCCACAGATGTGCTGAAGTCATTCAGAGCAGAGGACTGTACACTTCCTACTAATTGCTGACTGTTGTAACCTTCAGAAAATTTTGTTTTCTATTGTTTTTTCTTTTTTTTTTTTTTCTTTCTTTCTTTCAGGTTTAAACTGTTCTACACTGTTTCAGCATTGAGCAACCACTGGGTGTTTATTAATCAGTAAAAAAAAGTTCTTTCATTCAGTGACTTTTCCTGTTAGTTTTTTTAACCATAGTATCGATTTCGTATTGTTATCATGATAATTAATTTAGGCATCGTATCAAAGTTAAAATCTTTGTAACGGGACAACATTTTTATTAAAGCATAAAGAATATAATAACTGCTTCATCATAGCAGTGGTTAATGGCTCTACTTTGCCTACCACATAGCATGCTGTACCTGTGTGTACCTGCTTCTCTTGTGGTTTAGCTCCCATGTTTTTTTTTTTTTTATGTATGTGTTCTTGTGAGTAGGTGAGGGTGTGCTCAGCTGGGAATCTGCTGCTCTGTTGGAGCACCATGAAAAGGAGCAGTTGTTTAAAGAGTACATGGAGATAATGCATGTATGTATGCATGTACTGTATGTATTTATTAGAGCTGTTAATTGCAGCTTAATCACACATTTTTATCTAGTCTAAATGTACCTTAAGTTAATACTTTTCAAGTTTTTAATACGCTAATCAACATGGGCATTAACAAATATGGATGCTTTATGCAAATGTATGTTTATTATTAGTGAAACCATACTCAACATAGAACATGAAGATGAGTAATTATGGTGTTTAAAATTAAGTAAATCATCAGGACATCAAACAGAGCTCTTGCTGTGTTTCCACACGGATGGTTTTAATTGCTGGATATGTGCATCATGGTGGATTTTGGTGCTTGATTTGATCAATAAAACAAAGGTATTTGAGAGAAGAACGGATGTCCTGAATAAATGTTTGTTGCGTTGAAGGTTTTAATTTGACCACTTTTATATTAATTTATTTATATTTTTAACAAAAGCTAAAAAAATATATATATATATATATATATATATATATATATATATATATATATATATATATATATATATATATATATATATATACACATACACACACACACACATTATATATATATATAATATTTCTTTGGTATCAGTACTTTACTCTAAATTTATTTTTTGGATAACTTTTTACTTTTACACATTACATTTTTACACAAATATCTGTACAATCTACTTCTTACATTTTCAAACCAGTCTTGTTATTTTTAGTATAATTTCTTCTCAGTGAGCGCTGTTTCCAGCCTATCAACCTATCATCGCACAACTTTTTCACCATATCACTGGTGTATTATTTCCTGGCCAGTAGACGTAGACTAGCGGAGCTAACAATGAGCATGGCAACAAAATGTGAATTCAGCTACACTGTTTAATAAAAATAAAAAATAAAAAAGTAGATTCAACGGTAAAACACTGGCAGCTGGGGTTGCCGGAATTCCACCGTAAAATGACGGGTAAAACATTATTTTCTTTTACAGTTGGCAGGCATTGTTGTTTCTACGGTTAAATCTGGTGCTGGAGTCAATGGTTTACTGTAAAAGAAAATTCCTTAAAATGAACAAGAAAACAACCTATAAAATTAAGTTTGTGCCACAAAAAACATCTATTCCCTGTAAAATTAACTATAAAAAAATGATAAAATACAACACAATTGTATTCTGTAAAAATTCCCAGAATTTATAGAAATTATGATTAATAATAATTTAGAAATGACATGGAAAACTTTTATGATCTTTTAAAGGGTTTACCTGATGGAATATATATAATATGATCACCTTTTGCTGGTTATTTCACAATGAATGATCAACTACTACCTCATTTCTACATACAAATAATTTTTAAGTCCAAGTAAAGTATTAAGCCTGCCTAGTAGTTACCTTTTTCAGAAGGAGTTCTTTTAATCTGTCTATTCTGTAAGCTTACAGCACAATGCATTAATTTATTAACAATTATATGCAAGACAAATGTCCACCTTATATGTAAAATAAAGTATTTTATTTACCATCTATGAAGTTGTGAACATCAAATATTAAACATTTCACTCAAATCACCAAGGACTGTCTCAATGAGTTCTCTTCAAATTGTGCAAAACCAGTGTTGAGCATACATTATATTTTACATCAACTGTGGCAGACAATTGCAAACACCTTTACCATAACTTTGAGAACTTTAAGTGTTACTGGTGCTGTTTGAACTACAAAAATGTTAAAACAAGTTAAATGTTCCTTATTTTAAAATATGCAAATGCAGTTATAGGAAAATAAAATCAATAAAATCTTAAATCAATAAAATCTGAATTCAAGAAATTCCTGGAAAAAAATTACTTTGACTTATTTTAAGCACAGAATTGTGCAGTAAAGCTGAAACTCTACATCTTCAAACTGCATTATGTAATTGAAAAAAAGGAAAACAAAAAAACTGTACAGAAGTGTTTGATTTATAAAATGCTAAATTGATACACATGCAGCACCTTTTTACGTCTTTAGAATGCACAATTACTGTAGGAAAATTATAATCTAAGAAACTCCTGGAACTAACAAGCAAAAAAAATTAACAGGTACTTTAACAAATCTTGTTTAGTAAAACACCAAATTGTTAAAAACTTTTCACTGACATTCAGAAGTGTAACAATTGTTTCAACAACAAAAACTGCCAAACATCAGGCAGAGGTGAGGGTTGTGATGTGGTCGTTGACAATCTTCTTGTCGATGCTCAACATGAATGTCTCAGCAGCGAAGCAGAAGGAACCTGGGAATAATAACTGGCTGCAAATAATTTTCTGTGATGTCCTTTAAATCATCTGTGGTTGCCGCACCAAGTGATTCCAAGGTATCTTCAACGGACTTAACAAGTTGATCAGGAAGGTCCGGAAGCACTCCTGCTATCACATCCCCTATGTTCATTAGCAGCTGTGATTCAGCCATATCTGTTAGGACACACAAACAAAGAGTTTGGTCTCTGGTCCAATGAAATTAAGGTATTCAGTCTGACAAGATGCTGTGCTTCAGTGGAATAATCTGGTAACCATTTTACACATGAGATGACAATGGCCACAAGTCAATCAGTTCACTGATCAGTCTGCACTCTAATCTGAGTACATGTGGTAGTAAGAAATAAATTCAGCATCATAAACTCTCATGAGAAAATGAAGAGCTGAATCATCCTTAACAAATTAGCAGAAGTTCACCAAACTCCACTGACTCCTCATACTTCATGACAAAAAACTGGCCCTTCCTGTAAGCAAGGCCATTGTACTGAAAATCAACTGGAATCTTTGTATTCTTTTCAGTAAAACCAAAATGTAGGACTGCGTCTTTAACTTGCTCACTGTAAAGCTCCAAGTAAAATAGTGAGCCATCTTTTATTTGCAATGCTGGAGGACTGACTGACTGACCCAGCAGAAAGGAAGGCCTGGAACATTTGATGTCTCTCTGAAAGAGTCAAGCACAGGTTTTTGAAAATTTTCAGATGCCTTGTGCATCTTTTGAAGTAACTGTGTTTGCTCTAAAAGCGCATTGTCCAACGCCTGATGAGAGGGCCAGATTTTAGGATTAGCCCTGGATAATGTCGTAAGTAATGGTGTTTAGGTTTTAAGTTGGTATTAGGAAACAATGCCTTTCTGGTTTCCAAATATTCTTGGATAAGAGCATCCAGATAAGTAACCTGGGCCTTGGAAATTTGCTGAGCACAAATTAAGTGAACGATGTACTTGAGCTGCAACGTTAACTGCCAGACATCATCTTGAGGGTTCTGCACTTTGTCTCCAATTATGAGAGGTAAAAGTCTCAAGAAGTTCCAATTTTAAACAGGTTGTCCACTAAGTTTCAATGTTTTTGGACAGACCTCACAAGGCTTGGATAAAGTATCTGTTCCTTTGTATTTAAATTGCTTGATGCGCCTGTTCAGAAGTGTGTAAGTGAATCATTTATTTGTGCAGTTGAAATATTTGAGGTAAAGAGCAAGATCGTATGAGAGGACACCCTCAAAAATCTCATGACCAAGACATGGGGGCGTGCCAGGTGTATAAACATCAAAGTTTTGTAAAGAATTAAACACAGACCTGAACTTTATCCCCTGTATGTCTGACACGCCTTCTCTTTCCAGCTGTTCTGTGGCAGATCTATAGGTTTCTGGAGTCCTCTGAGGTCCACAGACTGCTGGATCAGCACCCTGAAATTCAGTTCGAGGTAACAGACAATATCTGCATAAATACACTGATGAACTGAAAAACTGAAAAAACTTTGTCATGGCCAAATTCCATAAAATCCTTCTCCCTACACAGTAAAACTAGCTGCATATGATCAGCATTAGACCGGGCATGGGGAGGAATGTTGAGTAGAGAGAAGTACACATCCAAAACCTTGTGCTTCTTTTTTGCAGAACCAAGTGGGTTCACTACTTTGAATGCATCCTGGTATAGAACCAGCTTGAGACAATTTGGATTTTCTTTAAAAAATGTGCTTGACACAAACACGTCTCCATCACATCTGATCTTGAAACATCAGGATCCACTGATATAAGACCTTGCCAAAAACTAGATTCCAGTATATTCTTCAAAGTACGGGACGGATTGGACTGGACGGATTGGACTGTAGTTGGTGTCGGCGGTCTGCTGCACTGACTCGGGAGTGCAGTTTGCTTCTGATCATCATCACTGTACCCCACAACATTGTATATCTGCTTCAAATGGACATTTGGTGCAACCCAGATGAGGATGGGTTCCCTCTTGAGTCTGGTTCCTCTCAAGGTTTCTTCCTTATGCCATCTCGGGGAGCCACAGTTGCTCATCAGGGACAAACATACTTACAAAGAACATATTTATGTTTAATCACCACATTATCTGTGTAAAGCTGCTTTGAGACAATGTTCATTGTTAAAAGCGCTATACAAATAAAAATGAATTGAATTGAATTGAAAGTATTTAGCACAGGAACATAATAAGCAAATCTCTCATTTCTGTTCTTGTCTCTGCCCAGGAATACTTTTTTTGGTTCAACATACTTAAACACATCTTTAAAGCACTGAACTCTTGAGTAAGGACTTCTCATAGGTCCTGTGTGACAAGCAGAGAACAAGTCAGATTTTTTACTGTTTTACTGTGTTAAAGATTTTTATAACATCCTCATCTGAAACTGACATCTTTTAGAAGTGAGCTTAGTCTATTCAGTGTTTACATCTGTCCCAATTCATGTATATTTTGTATTTCTTCAAAAATTGTTTGAATGGTAGATGCTGGCAGAAGATGCTGTCCCTGTAGTTTAATGTACATTTCTGATATACAGGTCACTGAAATTAGGCCCATACATACAAGGATTTTCTGTATCTGACACACTGGCAGCTTCCTGAATGGTGGCACTTGTAGTTGGACTCTCTGACCGAGTATCTTTGTCTGAACCCCAAATCACATGTGTTTTCTAGTCATATGGGAGGGTAAATGAAGATTTTACAGAGATCACACTTTAACATCCTCTCACTGGACAAGTCACATGTCGTCTATCATCTATGTGTTCCTTTAAGTGAGCAATTAAAGCTTTAGTTCCCACACACTGGCGTTCACATAGTGAAACGGTACAATTCAATAGCATAAGGGAAGTATTGTGAGAGACGGCTGCAGCACTGGTGTGGTGACGGTAGAAGTTACACTTTAAAGCGGCATATCGAGAAAACACATGCTTACAGCGCTTACTTCTACACATTTATGGAGTTACACTTATAAGACGGCCTACATTAATCCACATGTCTCTGAAACATCCACTACTGGCGTTAGAAGGCTGTTTTTTACTCTGAGGTGGCTAACGTTAGTGCAGGACCTTGAGCTAAAGCTAACATAACAACACTGTTCATAAATAAACAAATTTAGATCATTTTCTTACCGAAGTAACTGAAGATGACCTGTGGTTGAGGTTAAATCCAAGAAAATAGAAAAAACTTGGTGAAAACGTTGATGCCGTAATCCAAAGTGAGCGGGGCTGCAAAGACGTTAATTGGCCGCTTCGGAGCCTGATGCAGTGCGCTGATTGGCCCGTTTGAATTCAGGCGCCTTGAGGTGTAAGATTTCAGGAGGGAAAAGATTTTGGGTGAGATACTTTTAAAATCATACAGTTCTATTTTCCCTAAAAAAATAGAGATACAGTATTATTTAAGTGTAAATAAATAAAACAAGCAAGAGATTATTATTTTAATGTTTTTGGGGATCATAAAAAAAGATTGTTTCATGTATAAAGAAGAAGAATATGCTGTTTTAAAAAACACAAAACAAAAGGGAACTGATAAAGACATTTAGAGATTTAATTTTACTCAAATATGACACTTGAGAAAAAAAAGTCTTTTTTAACTGTTTATTAACACGACCAATAGTGCTATTTAATTCATTATTATGTTAAAATATTTAAAAAAATCACGTCATATTATAGCATACATTCATTACCAACACAATCATACCTGCATTCAACAATTAAAACCTGTTTTTTTTTTTTAACAAATGTAAAAATCATAGTGTTTGTTATAAACTTTATGAAAAATTTCCATTAAAAAAAACACTGCAATAGTGCATTACGGTATTAAGTATTTTTTTCTGAGAAACAATATACAAATTACTGGTTTTCACAGATTCATTTATTTACAGGAAATTCAAAATTAAATCTACAGTTTTCAAATATTTAATAGTTTACTGATTTTTCCTGTCACAATTTTACTGTTTATCACTGTTAAATATATGGATATTTGTTTCAGTGCAATGTGAATTCAGAGGGAGTCACTGAAGTGTAAATAAATAACAACAAAAACTTTTCTGAACACCCATGGCCATATATGAGGGAGATGTTCGAAATTTTCGGTATCGAAAAGGATTCCTGGCGAATGCATTTCGAATTGTGTCAACCCAAAAAAGTGCTGGCTTTCAAGAATTCGCCGACAAATTTGAGAAAGCACATACAGATAATCTAACATTTTATTGTTATCTTTCTTGTCATGGGCCATTTTAATGTTTTCAGTAATAATAGTGTTTGCAATGTCTGCAATGTTAGCATAAATGTATAGGGGTGCACATTTTGCTATCACATTAACTTCAGGGCAGCACATGTGTTTGCTTGATTAGTGAATGTTAGTAACTTCGCTAACTATGCATTTGTAATGTTAGCTAGCTGTTATTTTTATTGAAATATTAATTAACTTAATTCACCATCATTATATCACCCCTGGGTGCATAATGTTTACTTTTTAGGAACTGTTATTCTGTTAGTTGAATTACTTTGCTATGTCCTATGTGTCTGTCTGTTTCTTGAATCTACTTGTCACTTCTAGAGAAAGCACACCAATCACTTGGAGAGATATACCAGCTTACTTCAACTGCTCTAAAAAGATGATCATTAGATGAAGGCTCCTCATCAAAGCAAATAAAGTTGTAAGAAACAAAGAGGGTCTCACAGCACAGCATGGATGAAGCTATTGTTAACTTTGTCATTCAGGGTATACACTCACTAAGTGTTGTTGAACAGGAGGGTTTTAAATCCCTTGTGCATCTCTTACAACCAAGTGTTGTGGTAATGTCTCGTGGTACTGTAAAAAAAACAAAGTTCAAAGGGCAACACAGGAAATGAAGAACAAGCTGAAAGAAGTCATGAGCCATGAAATTGAGTTCATTGAAACCACCACTGACTGCTGGACAGTACACCGACAGAGCTTCATATGTCTCACGGCACACTGGATAGATCCACAAACTCTACAGAGATGTTATGCTGCCCTAGCATGTAAACAACTAAAAGGCACACATTCTTTTTCTGCACTTGCAGGTGCCATTTATGAAATTCACACTGAGTTTAACATCCATGACAAGATGTTGTTGTTGTTGTTGATGTCAGTTGTTCGCACAACAACTGACAACAGCTCCAATTTTCTAAAATCATATAAAATCTATGGTGAGCTTAAAGAAAATAATAATCCAGAAATTATGGAAGGGGCCAGGCAAAGTCAGATGGGAAAAATAGTGTGGTGATGATGATAACGATGAAGAGGATGAAAACAATGAGGGTGTTGACTCCTGAATCTGGTGTCTACAGATGATGTCTTGGAAGCCAATTTCAATTCAGCTTACAAGCGGCTGTCCCACTCAACATTTGCAAAGTGCTCAAGTCTGGGTCACAAAAGTGCAAGATCCACCATAACTGCTGAGTTAATCGAAGAAAACTGCAAACTCCAGCTCTTGAGGCCAAATGACACTAGGTGGAATTCCCTTTTCCTAGCTGTGGAGAGGATTGTGAGAATTGTGAAGGAACAAGAAAAAAAAAGAGCCATTACAGCTGTCTGCAGGGTATTAAAAATTCCCATGCAAGTACCACTTAATTTTCAGAACTTAGCCTATTGGTTGTAGTATGATACATTATTTATGAATTGATCTTTGACAGTTATGGAAAGGATTTAAACAGACTTACAATAAATACATTTCTAAAATAAGAAATAATGTAAAATAATACTATAAAACAATATTTTTACTGTGTATGAATTTTCTTTTTATTATAAGTAAACTTTAATTTCTTACTTACACACAGCATAAATGGTATAGTACTACTCATTAACATTACATAAAATCTGATATTTGTATTAACTTGCAAAAAAAAAGGACGACAGTCTTTTCATTTATTTCTTTATTTTTTGACAGATTCACTCCTGCTGAGCTTGCATTTCTGGAAGAATATGCAAAGACAATGAGCCCATTTGCAAAAGCACTCAGTTTTCTTTAGGTAGAGACCAATGTGCAAATGGGTGGTTGGTACCTTCAGTAACACTTTTAAAGAGAAAGCTTTAGTACATTCGCATTTCCTCCAGGTTCTGTGCGCCTTTTGTTGATGCTCTTCTAGCAGGAATCGAAAAAACGTTTTGGACAGATGCTTGTTGATCCAGAGCTAATCGCTGTTTCTCCCTGTTTCAATTTCAATAAAATGCACAGGATAACTCACCTTAATTTTGTAATATGTAAAACATCACAATAATTTTGAGTTGTTTTCATGGACAGAGCTGGAATCTCCCTACAGTTTGGGATATGACCTTGGTGATACACTTGGTATACACTATATTTCCAAAAGTATTGGGTCACCTGACCTTTCCTCCTATATGTGGTTGTTTTCTGATCTCATCCCTATTAAATCATCTTTAGGATGAAAGTGAACGCTGACTGCACCCTATCTCATCTACATCAGTACCTGCCTTTCGTAACACCCTTGTGGCTGATGAACACAAATATCCATCAGCACACTCCAAAATCTAGTGGAACATCTTCCCAGAATAGTGGAGGGAATTACAAGAGCAAATTGGGACTAAATGTGGAATGCGATGCTCAAAAATCAAATAGCGTACTTATGACAAGGTGACCCAATACTTTTGGCAACAACTTTATATATAAAGTGACGTCGGCATTACGTCCCGTTCACAAAACCAGGCAAGCGCTCCGAACACGACAGGCAGGCGGGTGCTGAATGGACAGCGCCATAACAGTGTTGTGGAAAGCTGCAGAGCACGTGGCAGCGGGGCGGAGCGGCATAACGAGGCACGGCTGGAAGCTCATAAGGAAAACGCCAACTCTCCACGCGCATCAAGGAGCAGGAGGAATATAAAAGGAGCCACGAAGGAGCACAGAGAGAGGAATGTTTTGCTTCTAACTAACGAGTTATCGCAGCGACTACGCCGAACCTCTTCCAACGACTCTCTAAAGGTCTCTCCGTGCCGAGGACACCGAGCACCCACTCGCCCAGACAGGTTTTGGGACTCAGCTCTCCTCGGACAAGCCGTGGCCGCGAACATGTATTTGGAGCGGCGCTACGTCGGAAGCTCCGGCGGGCGCGGCGTTAAGGACTCCTTCACATTCCGATACAAGCTTGCACTTCTCCTTTCCCCCCGGCACCCCTGTACACAACAAATAAAGACAACGTGATTTTCCTGACATTCGGCTCTCTGGTGTGTGGGTTCGTCCTGTCTCGCGAGCGAGGCGCTACTATATATCAAATCAAATTTTATTTGTCGCATACACATACATACAGGGTACGACATGCAGTGAAATGCTTTGTACAACTGTCCGGCATAAGGCAATAAGATGGGGAGAAGAAATAAAACAAGATACAAGGTATGCTAATGTACAGTAATCACACAAGGTGGTTGATGTGATTGTCCTTAAAGTGACCAGCTTTTAGATCCTGGGTGTAATTATTTATATACACACACACACAGGCGATCAAAATTAGAGAACAATTTATAAACAATTGAACAATTCTGAAATAATGTCATCTTCACTGCTCAACAGTTGAAGGGGTTTTTGTCCTGTCTATACCATGCTACCAGAACACCTTTTCCACAAATTAACTAAGGCATTTAAAAAAATAAAAATAAACATTATTTTGCATGTAGCGCCCTTTACCCGTGTTATTTATAGTGTAGTAAGGAGCAGCACCAGGTTCACTAAACGAATGCCTCAGATGTTGTATAAAGGCCCCTCTGATATCACTGAATAAATTGACCCGTGTAGTAATCTTGAACAAGTATCTTAAACATAAAACGTAGAATACCTCAAGTTCAAATGAAGAAACACTCTAGCAAATAATCAAACAGAACAAATTTAATAATAATAAAGAACTCAATAAATCTTAATACAAGAATTTAAATTACCTAAATTATAAGCACTTTAAGTCTCTGATATAGTTAAACCCCAAAATCACATTTCACCAACATCACAATATAAATCAGTGCCGTAGCGATTACTTCGGTGTCTGTTTACACTCACTTGTAGTCAAATGTATGAAACTCTTTCACAAGAAGTCTGATTATTATTGTTACACAAAGTTCCTTAGTGCACAATGTGAACTATTTAAAGTAACCGGTGGGCACACGCACACACACACAGCGCCATATCAGTGTTGTGGAAAGCTGCAGCGCACGTGGCAGCGGGGGGAGCGGCATAACGAGGCACGGCTGGAAGCTCATAAGGAAAACACCAACTCTCCACGCGCATCAAGGAGAAGGAGGAATATAAAAGGAGCCACGAAGGAGCACAGAGAGAGAAATGTTTTGCTTCCAACTAACGAACGGTTTGGTGCGCCTTTTCGCAACAGTAGTCAGTGTCAGTAGCAGGCCTGAATCGTGGCTCGGGTACGTAGTGGCCGTGAAAACAGAAAACTGGCCTCTTCACTCTCCGAAGCATATAAAACCAAAAGGGTATCTTAACTCCCTTAGAACTCTGTGCAATGACGGTGAAACCGGTGGTAAGCCTCCTCTGATCCTCGTCCCGCGTTTTGCCTGGCCGCCCATGTGTCACACTCCAATACAGCCACCAGAAAATCCTTATGATCAGGATCAGTATGTGGTCTTCTAAGCAGAATCTCCAAATTTCTCCTCAATAACAGTCCTTTTCTCCTCCTTTTGAGTTAATTTCTCAGTATACTACTAAGCTGAGTCCGTTTCCTCACTAATTGCTTGCTCATTAACTAATTGCCTTGAGGGAAAAGTCCACCCGTTAAACCCAAACTTAAAACATAAAACAATCAGTGTATTAACACACACGCTCTACACTTTAAGTAAATTATACAACGAGTTATCAAATAATTCACTTCTATTACTACAAATGTTCAGTTTAATCCGATCAGCCTCCTGGCAGCACTGTCTCTCCCTTTTTTCTCGCTCAACCAAATTCTAGATTTTCCGGGAAACCCGGTATTAACCAATAGCAAACAAGTAAAATAAAGACCAACTTAACTTGTGTCAAACACATTTTCCACATGTACACACCAATCAACCTTGCTTGCTCACCATTCTATGACTTGGAATGAACCATTAATTTAGTCTCATCCAGAGCTAATCATCTAATTGTAAACAAACTAACCCTCTATATTCTAGAATTATTTTCTAGTGGGTTACATGCAGAAAACACACTGATCAAAATTAGAGAACAACGACTGTAGCATGGAAAAAGATTACAACAAAATTTTCTGAAGGTTAAAACAGTCAACAATTAGTAGGAAGTGTACAGGCCACTGCTCTGAATGACTTCAGCACATCTGCGGCCACAGGACAGCACTAGTCTCACACTGCTCTGGTGTGATTTTGGTCCACCCTTCTTCCAGTCTCCTCCGCAGTTCGGTGACTGTAGTGGGTTTCTTGGCCATAACTTTGTCACCAAGGATTTTTTCAGAGGTTCTCTATTGGGTTGAGATCAGGACTCTGGGCAGGCCATGTCATTATTTCAATGTTTTCAGTTTCAAGGAACTGCTTTACCCGTTTTGCTGTGTGACATGGAGCGTTGTCCTGCATGAACACTGCGTGCTGATTGGGTGATGAACGTATGGAAGGAACCATATGTTGTTGAAGAAGGATCTGATAAACATTTGCATTCACTCTGCCATGTAGCTGTATAAGAGGCCCAACTCCTGCTGCAGAAAACATGCCCCAACCATGACACTTCCTCCTCCACTTTCACTGACTTCTTTACACACTTTGGGTTCAGTCTTTCTCCAGTTTGTCGCTGAACATAATGTTTCCCATCGGACCCAAATAAATTAAACTTGCTTTCATCACTGAAGTGTCCTCTGTCCACACAACATGCTCCTCAGCAAAGCTTAGTCTAGCCTTTTGATTCTTTCTGCTAATGAGAGGTTCGGTCACTGCAGAGTGGGCTTTCAGTCCAAATGCTCTTAAACGTCTAAACACTGTATGACAAGACAGATCCTTACCCTGTGCAGCGCTGAACTGGTGAGCAATTTTAGCTGCATTGTGGAAACGATTGCCCATTGAGATCCTCCGCAGTATCCTGTCCTCTCTTGTATTTGTCTTCCGTGGATGACCAGCCTTCTTGGCGGACTTGAATGAGTTTGTGATGTTGTAAAGATTCAATATTCTTGAAATCACAGATTTGGAACGACCAACTTGTCTTGCTATGGCTGATAGGGTCATCCCTTTGGCCTTCATCTGGACAAACTGCTGCCGGAGACTTTCAGTCACTTTAGAACGCCCCACCATCTTGCAGAGTCAGTGAAACTGGAAGTTAGGCTGCCAGTTAAATAGGGGTTGACAGATAATCAAGGAAATTAGCACCAGGTACCAGATTAACACCAATAACTGGGAGGTATCTGAAAGTGTTCTCAAATTTTTTTTGGAAATGCCTTAGTTAATTTGTGGAAAAGGTGTTCTGGTAGCATGGTAAAGACAGGACAAAAACTCCTTCAACTGTTAAGCAGTGAAGATGACATTATTTCAGAATTGTTCAATTGTTTATACATTTTGATCGCCAGTGTATGTATATTTTTTTTTTTTTCATTTTATTTATTTTTATTTATTTATTATTTATTTATTTATTTTTCGGTACCCTTTTGCACTAGCTGCACTGTAAAAAATATCCGTATATTTAACAGTGATAAACAGTAAAATTGTGACAGGTAAAAATCCGTTAACTATAAAATATTTTTAACCAGAAATTTGTATATTGTTTCTCAGAAAAAAATACTTAACAATAAAGTAATGCACTATTGCAGTGTTTTTTTTAATGGAAAATTTTCATAAAGTTTATAACAAACACTATGATTTTTACATTTATTTGTTAAAAAAAAAAACAGGTTTTAATTGTTGAATGCAGGTATGATTGTGTTGGTAATGAATGTATGCTATAATATGACATTGTGATTTTTTAAATATTTTAACATAATAATGAATTAAATAGCACTATTGGTCGTGTTAATAAACAGTTAAAAAAGACTTATTTTTTTCTCAAGTGTCATATTTGAGTAAAATTAAATCTCTAAATGTCTTTATCAGTTCCCTTTTGTTTTGTGTTTTTTAAAACAGCATATTCTTCTTCTTTATACATGAAACAATCTTTTTTTATGATCCCCAAAAACATTAAAATAATAATCTCTTGCTTGTTTTATTTATTTACACTTAAATAATACTGTATCTCTATTTTTTAGGGAAAATAGAACTGTATGATTTTAAAAGTATCTCACCCAAAATCTTTTCCCTCCTGAAATCTTTCACCTCAAGGCGCCTAAATTCAAACGGGCCAATCAGCGCACTGCATCAGGCTCCGAAACGGCCAATTAACGCTCAATTAAAGGTCCTGCACTAACGTTAGCCACCTCAGAGTAAAAAACAGCCTTTTAATGCCAGTAGTGGATGTTTCAGAGACGTGTGGATTAATGTAGGCCGTCTTATAAGTGTAACTCTATTTTAAGGCTTTATGTAAAGGCAGCCTGGATTTCCAGCTTTTTATGATACCAGGCTAGAGCTGTAAGTTAGTTAACCTCACAGCTGTGTTCTATAGAATATGTGTTCTTACTGCATTTGTGGAGAATCGGTTCAGTCAGTGAAAGCTTATGTTTTTCATTGCAGACTGCATCGTAATGAACCCCGGTGTATTTTAAAATGTGTAGAAGTAAGCACTGTAAGCAGGTGTTTTCTCGATATGCCGATTTAAAGTGTAACTTCTACCGTCACCACACCAGTGCTGCAGCCGTCTCTCACAATACTTCCCTTATGCTATTGAATTTTACCGTTTCACTATGTGAACGCCAGTGTGAGGGAACTAAAGCTTTGATTGCTCACTTAAAGGAACACAGATGAGGGACGACATGTGACTTGTCCAGTGAGAGGATGTCAAAGTCTGATCTCTGTAAAATCTTCATTTACCCTCCCATATGACTAGAAAACACATGTGATTTGGGGTTCAGACAAAGATACTCGGTCAGAGAGTCCAACTACAAGTGCCACCATTCAGCTGCCAGTGTGTCAGATACAGAAAATCCTTGTATGTATGGGCCTAATTTCAGTGACCTGTATATCAGAAATGTACATTAAACTACAGGGACAGCATCTTCTGCCAGCATCTACCATTCAAACAATTGTTGAAGAAATACAAAATATACATGAATTGGGACAGATGTAAACACTGAATAGACTAAGCTCACTTCTAAAAGATGTCAGTTTCAGATGAGGATGTTATAAAAATCTGTAACACAGTAAAACAATCTGACTTGTTCTCTGCTTGTCACACAGGACCTATGAGAAGTCCTTACTCAAGAGTTCAGTGCTTTAAAGATGTGTTTAAGTATGTTGAACCAAAAAAAGTATTCCTGGGCAGAGACGAGAACAGAACTGAGAGATTTGCTTATGTTCCTGTGCTAAATACTTTGAAGAATATACTGGAATCTAGTTTTTGGCAAGGTCTCATATCAGTGGATCCTGATGTTTCAAGATCAGATGTGATGGAGACGTGTTTGTGTCAAGCACATTTTTTAAAGAAAATCCAAATTGTCTCAAGCTGGTTCTATACCAGGATGCATTCAAAGTAGTGAACCCACTTGGTTCTGCAAAAAAGAAGCACAAGGTTTTGGATGTGTACTTCTCTCTACTCAACATTCCTCCCCATGCCCGGTCTAATGCTGATCATATGCAGCTAGTTTTACTGTGTAGGGAGAAGGATTTTATGGAATTTGGCCATGACAAAGTTTTTTCAGAACTCCTGAACGATTTGAAAGTACTAGAGGAGAATGACATAACGATGGCAGACAAAACTGTTATGATGGGTGCTCTCTACTGCATTGCTGGAGACAACCTGGGCTCTCATTGTATTGGGGGTTTTACAAAAATTTCAGTTCATCAGTGTATTTATGCAGATATTGTCTGTTACCTCAAACTGAATTTCAGGGTGCTGATCCAGCAGTCTGTGGACCTCAGAGGACTCCAGAAATCTATAGATCTGCCACAGAACAGCTGGAAAGAGAAGGCGTGTCAGACGTACAGGGGATAAAGTTCAGGTCTGTGTTTAATTCTTTACAAAACTTTGATGTTTATACACCTGGCACGCCCCCATGTCTTGGTCATGAGATTTTTGAGGGTGTCCTCTCAGACGATCTTGCTCTTTACCTCAAATATTTCATCTGCACAAATAAATGGTTCACTTAAACACTTCTGAACAGGCGCATCAAGCAATTTAAATACAAAGGAACAGATACTTTATCCAAGCCTTGTGAGGTCTGTCCAAAAACATTAAAACTTAGTGGACAAGCTGTTCAAAATTGGAACTTCTTGAGACTTTTACCTCTCATAATTGGAGACAAAGTGCAGAACCCTCAAGATAATGTCTGGCAGGTAACGTTAGAGCTCAAGGACATTGTTGACTTAATTTGTGCTCAGCAAATTTCCAAGGCTCAGGTTACTTATCTGGATGCTCTCATCCAAGAATATTTGAAAACCAGAAAGGCATTGTTTCCTAATACCAACTTAAAACCTAAACACCATTACTTACGACATTATCCAGGGCTAATCCTAAAATCTGGCCCTCTCATCAGGCTTTGGACAATGCGCTTTGAGAGCAAACACAGTTACTTCAAAAGATGCACAAGGCATCTGAAAATTTTTAAAAACCTGTGCTTGACTCTTTCAGAGAGACATCAAATGTTCCAGGCCTTCCTTTCTGCTGGGTCAGTCAGTCAGTCCTCCAGCATTGCAAATAAAAGATGGCTCACTATTTTACTTGGAGCTTTACAGTGAGCAAGTTAAAGACGCAGTCCTACATTTTGGTTTTACTGAAAAGAATACAAAGATTCCAGTTGATGTTTAGTATGATGGCCTTGCTTACAGGAAGGGCCAGTCCTTTGTCATGAAGTATGAGGAGTCAGTGGAGTTTGGTGAACTTCTGCTGATTTTTGTTAAGTCCGTTGAAGATACTTTGAAAACACTTGGTGCGGCAACCACAAATGATTTAAAGGACATCACAGAAAACTGTTTGCTGCCAGTGTTAAAGCCCATACAAGCCAGAAGACTGGTTTCTGCCTGGACCCAAAATAGTGAGTATAGAACAATGTCACCACACCACCCAATGGCACACTTGTTAACATGGTGTTAAGGTTAGAATATGAATTTTTATGAGTCTAATGATGATGTGATCATCATTATTTCCTGAATAAATAAATGTTATTATGCAATAGAGGGCTATTAAAAAAATTTTTTAGGGATGCACCGAAATGAAAATTCTTGGCCGAAACTGAAAACCGAAAAAGAGGAAAGCAAGGCCGGAAAACCGAAACACCGAAAGAAATTATGCCAATTATTATTACCATTGCATTTATGGCTATGACTGTGTACTAACCTTACTAAAATCAAGGCATTTCAATTGCATACATTAATATTAAAGTTTCAAAGAATAAATCAATTACAAATTATGAAAATACACAGGATAAAATCAAATTCAAACAATGTCTGTCGTGAAACTAATTGCTGAAATATCTGCAGTTATATGCTTATGAACGTGAGTTGCAACAACATTAAACAGCTCAGGTAAACACACCTCTGAAAAATGTCGTCTGCTCGGCATGGCATAACGGGGCTCAATGTGCTCGATCAGCCTACGAAACCCCACAGAATGGCTGATCATCTCAGGCAAAGGATTCCATAATCTTTTGTGCAATGACCTTTGCCATGACAATATCACTGGGAAACTTCCTTGCCTTTTCAGAAACGTCCGCCACAGATGGAGTGCGCATGCTCGGAGGGGTTTTGCTTTTCTGTGCCGCGTTCCTCTCATATTCAGTATAGCAATCGGGATGTTTGGATTTCAGGTGATAAATTAAACCCGACGTGGAGAAAGTTTTTGCAGACGCACCCCCTCTTGAAATTTCGGCATTACATGCATTTTTGGGCCATTTTCGGCCGAAAATTTTCGGTGGCCGAATATTCAGTGCATCCCTCAAAGATTTAAATTTTTAAAATGCAATCTGTTAGACAATTTGCATTTCGTTTTTACTATTTTGTGTAACCTTAATGTCTCCAAATGCATCTATACAGTGTGTAATTTAGCAAAACAAAAAAAGCATTACTCAATGTTTAATACTTTCATATCTTCTTTTTAGTGTCCGGGGGCCAGTTGTTCAAAAATTTTAATCTGGATCAAAATGATCCACCCTGATCACCCTGATCCAGATACACAGTTTTCAAGATTACCAAATCCGGATTACCTGTGCTTTAAATGGGACAACATTAGGGGTCGCACGGTACATGGAAAAACACCCGAACCGTTCGGTTCGCTTGTCTCGGTTCGGTTCGTGTGTGTGTCGCATGGTTTTAACGCATGCACAATGTAGCCCCGTACTTAGTTTCGCCTCAGACAGTTTCGCGTGAACATACATATAGACAGTAAAAGTTGAGTAAGGAGTGCTGCAGAAATGGCAAGTGGAGGAGATAATGAATGCTGCACGGAGTTGGCGGATGCGCCCGCGTCGTTCAAATCCGGTGTGTGGGAACATTTTGGATTTCATGTTACTTACGATGGCAACGGAAATAAAACAGTAGATAGAACTGCGACTGTGTGCAAGCATTGTGCAAAATGCATTCAATATGCTAATGCTAACACTTCTAATATGACAGTTTATTCGAGAAGACATCACGCCAATGTGTCGATAAGCACAAACACGAGAGAGCCGGTTTGGAAACAACTTCCACTGTCCGCAGCATTTAAGCAACCTCTCAGTGATAAGTCGTACAGGGCAATAGCCGGGTTTATAGCAAAAGATATGCAACCGTGCAGTGTGATTGAGTGTGAAGGATTTCGACAGCTGATGAATGTACTCAAGCCACGGTTTAATATTCCCTCTCGCCGACACTTCGGCACCACTGTCATTCCAAAACTGTATGACGAGACACGAGCAGAAATTAAAAAAGAATTGTCCGACATAGCCCACGTAGCTCTTACTACAGATGGATGGACCTCCAGGGCCACTGAAAGTTTCCTCATGGTGACCGCTCACTATATTACTTCGGAGTGGGAAATGAGAAGCTGCGTTTTGCAAACACGCCCCATTTATGAAAGTCATACCAGTAAGCATCTCTGAAATGCTGACAGACGCGGTGGCGGAATGGAAACTGGAGAGGGTAAATAGCATAATTCCTGTTACTCAGATAATGCTAAAAATATAGTGAATGCTATCGATTTAGCAGTGGGACTTGGGCCACAGATCGGGTGCTTCGAACACACAGTTAACCTTGCAGCCAAGAGTGCAATCTCACTAAACCAAGTATCCCAAATACTGCACTTTAATTTCAAGTGAAAGAAATGTTTCCTTACTCTCAGGGAAAAGAAGCATTGTTTACTGCAAACTGTTTTTGTATTAAGATGGTTAAACTTATGCTTGACTTTATGATTATGGCCTTTGCTATTGTTATAGCCTCATTATATTATGTTATTACATTATATATTTATGTATAAAATATTTTGACTTGTTTAAAAGACAGAGCTTGTAAGAGTTTGATAAATGCAAGTTAATTTTAGTCTTTGTGTGCTAAAAAGGCACAAGTTTCTGTAGAGATAACAATACACATTCTCCTTTTTTTTTGCCAAATAAACGAAAAGCATGTCATCATCAATGTCTTCTCTCTTGCTGTATCAAAATCTCACCTAGCTTTTACTCAGAGATGGTCCCAATAATGTGCTTAAAGTCAAGTCAAATTCAGTGCATGATTACATTACAAAAATGTTAATACTGTATCCTAAATTGTGGATAATTAAGCTAATAAGCTATATATCAAATGCTGAAGGAAATTTCTGGAGTGTTAAAGATTAAAAGAAAAAATAACAACAAGAACCGTACAGAACCGAAAACCGTGACCCTAAAACCGTGATACGAACCGAACTGTGGGTTTTGTGCCACTCCTAGACAACATATCACAATGTGGGCTACCAGCTATGTAAAGAACAGGTAGAAGAGCCAACATGGGGTCACTGTAAGAGTTGTTTATTTTTAGACAAAACACAAAAATAACATAAACATCCACTTCCATTCATAATTTATTTTATGACCCCTCATCTGATTCACAAAAAACAAATATACACTAACAAATACATTGTGGATATTTTGAAAACGTCTTAATAAATTGGCTAAATGTCTAATAGTCAAAAAAATAAAGAACGTTCAGAGTTTTGTTTCATCTGAGGAGGAGAGACCAGCATTTCCAAGCTCTGCTTTTGGAGGCGGATCTGAAGTTTTGCTTTGGTTTGCTGCAGTTTGGTCAGCTTGATTTGTTCCTCTGCCAGGAGTATCTGTGCTTCTGCTCTTTTAGTCTCTCGTTTTAAAAGTAATTCATAGGCATCATCATTATTATTCAGCAAAGGACGCTTCAAGCCTCTTTTCTGAGCTCCTGTGACTGCTGGCTCCACCATTGAGGATCCAGGTTGTATTTCAATAATAGGGCTGAGATCCAGAATGAATGTTTCCTCTGCATTAGGAGGAACTGGCTCACTTTCCTCTACAATCGTAGGCTCACCATCCCCTACAACACCTTGAATCCCATGCAGAGCTTTACAGTTCTCACTTCCAATAATGTCTATAACCACATCTGTTTATTCACCCTTCTTAAAGGGTTTGTTGCCTGTTTGGGTGTTGTTGCTCTGGCCCTCAGATTCTTCCATCTAAATTTCATTTGCTCTAAGGCCCTCTTCTGGCCAGACCCCATTGCATTCACATTCTGGGTGATTTCAACCCAAATGTCTTTCTTCATTTTGTTAGTCACCATTCCACCCGTAACAGAGCTTCCTACTATTGAGGCATAATGGCACTTAACACCCTCCAGCAGTGCATGGGTTTCTGCAACAGTGAAATTAGGTCCTTTTGAGTCCATGTTTCCACCTCATCTGTTGCAGTGAACATAGTATTTAGAGGCCTTGGGCATGATTGATTTAATTGAACACAAGCCACAGCACATCAGCCAATTGGTGTGTGGGTATTTGACAGCCATCCTCTATTCAGCCTTTCTTAGAGGACTTAGAGTGAGGCACTGACATGGCAGGTATTGTCCATCGCTACCACCGTTTTGGTGGAAGAGGATACCGTCAAAGGGTGTATGTTGAGCGTGCACAACCACTGGAGCAATATACCATTGAAGAACTGTATGCTCGCTTTTGCTTTGGGAATGCTGATACATTGCAGACCTTGTCAGGCCAAAACTTCAACGGAGAACCCGAAGGAGTCACAGTCTGTCTGTGGATGAACAGGTCCTCATTGGTCTGCGCTTCTATGCATCTGGCACTTTCTACCAAGTAGTTGGTGACAATATAGGAGTGGACAAATCAACTGTGAGTGATGTAGTGAAAGCTGTGTTAATTGCATTGGCCAGCCTGGTCAATCAGTTTGTTTCACTTCCAAAGGATGTCCATATTGCCCAGGCAAAGCACAAGTTTTTTTCCTTTGGGGAACATGCCCAATACTATTGGGGTTATTGACTGCACTCATGTGCATATCCAAGCATCTCATGAGAGGGATTGGGAGTACATCAACCGAAAGGGGAGGCGTAGCATCAACATCCAACTTGTGGGCGATGCTGACCTTATCATTACAAACTGTGGCGTGAAGTGACCGGATGGAATAATATTAGGAGACATTGCCTATCCACTCCTACTATGGCTGATGACTCCTTTTCTTGCAGCAACCACACAGGCACAGGCATGCTTCAACACTGCTCATTGCAAAACAAGATGTGCAATTGAATGTTTAAATGGAGTTCTGAAGAGACGCTTTGCATGCTTTAACTACTTGCGAGTGGAACCACAGGGAGCATGCAACAAACTACAGTACAGATGTTGTGAAAGAACTAGTCAAGTGCACCTATTATACCCAGCGTAAAGACATCAACAAAGGGGCAAGCATCCAGAAACTATGCCAGGAATAGCCCTTTCTCTTCAATGAGGTTGGTATGCCAGCACATTTCCAAGAGCTGATGGAAACCTTCCTTGCCAATGTAGACAAAAAAGGGGCACGTCTGTTAAAGTTCCTGAAATATGTTGATGCACAAAAAAGCAAACGAGTCCAGAACGCTCTTCTCAAGCTTCAGACTGAAAGAGGTCAGTCCAGTCCAGGCTTGATTAATTATTGTGCCAAATATAGCATCCAAAAAAGAAACTTTACCAACTTATTTTATTATACATTGACATAGATCAATATTTATCATTTTCAGTTTTAATTTAAAATTAGCACTATTATTTAATTTTCCCTTTTATTTCTAATCTTCTTTTTTAATAATTACTTTCCTTTATATATATAATATTTTTATTTGGCACATTAATTACTTTATCAAGCCATTTTTTATTTGTTTACTACTAATATTGGCAGGGTCCATCCTCCAATTTGTTTCAAGTATCTGCATTATATATAACTGACATTGAAGCCCCTGTTATTAAAAGTTTGAATTATTATTATTTTTTAATTATTATTCCCAGGTTCCTTCTGCTTCGCTGCTGAGACATTCATGTTGAGCATCGACAAGAAGATTGTCAATGACCACATCACAACCCTTACCTCTGCCATCTGCCTGATGTTTGGCAGTTATTACTGCTTTAACATACACTACCCAGTGGAACTACTTTCAACACTGGAGTTTCCCCAACGGTAAAATGTCTGTTTTTATGGACACCTTTTTAGGATTTATCAAACAAATATCCTATCTCAGGTTGTTAATTTTCTCAATCTTCCTCTCACTCTTTTTTTCCATAAAGGTGATTCTTTTGCATAAATCCTGAGAGAGACACCAAGGTTGAATCCAATAAGAAAAATGTTCTCAGTCAATCCCAGAGTCCTCACTCTCATCTCAGACATTGCTAAACATGAGTGGATCTAGCACTACCCCTCTTGTTGTGGACAATGTGATAAAGGTGTTTTACAGACTCTCACAGTTTTTGTTGTTGAAACAATTGTTACACTTCTGAATGTCAGTGAAAAGTTTTTAACAATTTGGTGTTTTACTAAACAAGATTTGTTAAAGTACCTGTTAATTTTTTTTGCTTGTTAGTTCCAGGAGTTTCTTAGATTATAATTTTCCTACAGTAATTGTGCATTCTAATGATGTAAAAAGGTGCTGCATGTGCATCACTAGCTAGCATTTTGTAAATCAAACACTTCTGTACAGTTCTCAAAAAAAGTGTAGTTTTTTTTTGTTTTCCTTTTTTTTCAATTACATGATGCAGTTTGAAGATGTAGAGTTTCAGCTTTACTGCACAATTCTGTGCTTAAAATAAGTCAAAGTAATTTTTTTTCCAGGAATTTCTTGAATTCAGATTTTATTGAAATAGAAAAAATAGTTTATTTTCCTATAACTACATTTGCATATTTTAAAATAAGGAACATTTAACTTGTTTTAACATTTTTGTAGTTCAAACAGCACCAGTAACACTTAAAGTTCTCAAAGTTATGGTAAAGGTGTTTGCAAATTGTCTGCCACAGTCGATGTAAAATACAATGTGTGCTCAACTTATAACACTGGTTTTGCACAATTTGAGTGAAATGTTTAATATTTGATGTTCACAACTTCATAGATGGTAAATAAAATACTTTATTTGAAATATAAGGTGGACATTTGTCTTGTATTTATAAATGTTAATAAACGAATGCATTGTTTATTAAGATTACAGAATAGACAGATTAAAAGCACTCCTTCTGAAAAAGGTAACTACTAGGCAGGCTTAATACTTTACTTGGACTTAAAAATTATTTGTAGGCATGAAATGAGGTAGTAGTTGATCATTCATTGTGAAATAACCAGCAAAAGGTGATCATATTTCATATATTCCATCAGGTAAACACTGATAGCTCATAAAAGTTTTCCATGTCATCTATTTAAAAAAATAATAATAAAAGAATTATATATATATATATATATATATATATATATATATATATATATATATATATATATATATATATATATATATAAAATATAAATTTTTTTGACTTGATTGTAATTCATAAAAAAAAAAAAATATGTATGACAATTCTTATACATTGTGATTTATATACATGACGTGTTTATGGACATTTTTTCTGGCTTCTGTTGCATGTACATTTAAAAGAGATTTTACCATTCCTCATCAGATTTTTCATTCCTATAATGGTCTATAGCAGGCCTATTCAACTAAAATCTGTGATCATGTTGCATAAACTTTCTCACTTAAAAAGGTATTGATAAGTAGATGAATATGGTTAAATGATCAGACTAAATACTACCATTTGTTTTTGTTACAAACCTGTTTGTTCAAAAAAGGTCTGACAAAGTCTACAACTCCCCTTTCAATCACTCATATAAGTATTGTAGCTACAGTAGACCCTCACCCTATGAACTGGAATATAGTGTTAGGTTTTCAAAATCAGTCTGACTTTTTTTTTTTCCAAAGTCAGTGTTTTCAAAACAAGTATCAGCCATCAAAACACTCTCAAATGTGCAGTGTTATGTTGTCAGGAAACAGAAGGAAGCAAGATCAGGTAGTATGAATCGATTATTTATTTTCAAATAGCTCATATCATACATCTAGCACGGGCTAATCACTCATTCTCTCTCATTCTCTTTTTTCAGTTTACTTCTACTGCCCCCTAATGGTATCTGTAAGCATTAACACAAAACAACAGGGCACAGCAGTACAATCTAATTACACCCCAAATGAAACCCCACATTTTGATCAAAATCACATTCTTGCCTTCAAACGGCAAACATGTATTTTTGCCCCTTTATGGGGTTGTTGTGGGACCACAGTGGGTGAGATTTGGGTCCCATTTTTTTTATTTCTTAATTGATTTCTGTGGGTGAACTTAATGTGCTACTATGGAAAATCCACTGTCAAACCATTTCAAACCTTAGTTACAATGTAAAACTGTGCCTGACCAAACAAAGACCTAATATTAGCTGATTTTATGTTTTGCTCTATGTTTAAAATTACATGGTTGAGTATTTGAACTGTGAAAAATAAATGACTTCAACTCAGAATGTGTAAATAACATTTAATTCAAATAATTCAAGTAAACAAGAAACAGGAATAACAGAATTACTTAGTAAAATAGTTCACTGGTGGGTCTATGCAGATTCCTCAGCTGCACACCTATAAAACAGTAAAGAAAAAGAAGACAGAAAAGGCAAATGAGTAAATTTTAAAATGCTACCATTCACTAAAAAAAACATGTATCAACATAATTAAAACATATCCTAAAATCTCATCAGTGAATTGTTCCCACCCCTGCCTCACACAGTAATAACTTATGCAGAGGGACCACTCGTGAAATCCAAAACTTATGAATGTAACAATTAAAATATTAACCTTGCGTCTAAACTTGACTCAAACGAATATTTGGCCATTGCCAAAAGCCAGTGATTGAACAATGATTCTGATCAGCTGAAAGATGTAAGTCACACCCAGGATCATGGTGGCCCAGAAAGTTCAATGCACTGCAACTGAAGAAAACATACGCAAATAGAAAAATCACCAGCAAATTAAGAAAACTCCTCATCAGTTGAACAACACAGTCCCCTTGAAACATTTATTTTGTGATCTGTGCTATTTGGTTGTATTGTGAGGATTTGCAGCGTGTTTCTGTACTTGGTTGCATTGTGAGGGTTTACAGCACATGTGTTGTTAAACTGATAACGTTGGGGTTTTTTTTATTTGCTGGTGTTTTTTTTCTATATGCATGGGTTTTCTTAAGTTGCAGAGCGTTGAGCTCTCTCAGTCACCGTATAGGATGCCTTGAGGATAAGTAATGTATAAGATATTTTTTTATTTCAGGGTGGAGTATTCCCTTAATTAAACAGAGCCACTGGGCTCTCAAAGCACGGTTGCCTTCTCTGTCTCTTGCATTTGTGAACCATTTACCAAGCAATGTCTCCAGCTCTTTCTTACTAGACAGTTTTCAGCAAAGGATTCTGCTTCAGGCTACCTGTAAAGCAAAAAAAATTATATAAAGTAGAGCATGCTACCGCATCAACCAGGGCATAAACCATTATTTGTATGTATAAAGCATGCAAGTTACCTGAGCATAAGTAACTAATGTTACAGTGGTCAGTTTAAATTCACGGTCCAAAGTGCAACAATACAAATTTAATAATCGATCTGTTTTTCTCCCCACTAATTATTCTAAACATTAATCACAACAAAGCCTAAAATTCACCATATTAATGCATTTAACTTTTTGCATGGTATTGTGTAATTTTAACATTATTTACTCAGATCAGTTAACAGTTTGGGCAAATGGTGGATTAGAAGGTGCTTACAACCTTGTGATTTTGAGTCTTTTATTTATTTATTTATTCATTTATTTATTTATTTTTAACTAAAGTTAATGTTATTGTTAATATATACATTTTTTGTTTCGATCATCTAAAACACGCAAAAAACATATCAATTGAATTTATCATCAATTGACTAATATAGCTAAATATTAGTTTTAATTTAAAATTAGCACTATTATTTAATTTTCCCTTTTATTTCTAATCTTCTTTTTTAATAATTACTTTCCTTTATATATAATATTTTTATTTGGCACATTAATTACTTTATCAAGCCATTTTTTATTTGTTTACTACCAATATTGGCAGGGTCAAGTATCAAGTATTTGTTTCAAGTATCTGCATTATATATAACTGACATTGAAGCCCCTGTTATTAAAAGTTTGAATTATTATTATTTTTTAATTATTATTCCCAGGTTCCTTCTGCTTCGCTGCTGAGACATTCATGTTGAGCATCGACAAGAAGATTGTCAACGACCATAATATAGCCCAAATGTGGCCCATACAGGGCCCTCAAATAAACAAAATGGGCAACCTAACTGGGGCCCACATTCAGCCCATCAAACTGCCCACTCTGACCCCATGCCCACGTGAAGCCCATATAATCCAGATGAAACCCATGTGGGGCCCACATAGACATGTTGGCTGGGCAGAGGAATGCTGCAGGAGCTCTTGTAGAGGCGCCCAGACTACCTGTCCATACAGCACGTTCGGGAACGGTATGGACAGCAGGCTTGCAGTGGTGGTGTACAGTGAGGAGGGGAATATACAAAAAAAAGTCTATATCAAGCACCGAGTATTTCAATTAAATAGATATTTTGCAATCACACAAACACACATCCCGTTTTTAGCTTCCGCTACTGCGCTAATTAAATTCTGGAAGCCCCGCCTCCTTTGTGACGTCCGCAGAGCGCTGCCGTGGTCTGGATGTCTGTTGTGTCGCTCTTGTATTTCTATCAAACGCTCACTGACCACGCGAATGGAGGGACGTCCCAAACAACGCGCCGAAACATTTTATAGAAAGGATGAAGACAGCGAAACTGCCAAAATTCAGATGGAGGATGGCGAAATAAGGCCGGATAATAAGACAGGTAACAGCTACACCTGAAGCGTTTCGCGCGAGTGTGCGCACATATACCTGTATATAGGGTATTGTGTTCTATAAAAGTGCAGGTATGAGGTAGCGAGTAGACACTGTGTACAAATATAGAGGTGCGTTGTGCAGATAAATGAGGTTAAAATGTTCAGTGAGCATCAGGTGACTATGCAGCAATCATGTAGTAATTATTCCTTAATGTGCAAAGATTGCAGGTAGAGAAAGAGGTATATGACAAGTAAAATGGTGGTGCAAATGACAAGGAACAATCGAAGTTCAAACAGTTTTTTTATATAACGTACCAGTTATTTTTAACAGTTATTTTATTTATTTATTTTTAAACATAGGTCAACGACCATTTGTTCATGTTCATTACAGCATTTAAATTAAGAGTTCAGAAGTGTGACAGCACTGCGGTTAAGCCAGCCGCACTTTTCTTTGTGTTGCGCGTCTAATCGTGCACTTACGGTACGGGTGGTGGGCGCGGTCAAAATAGTAGTAAAGACGCTTCAGAACGGCGTTTCCGTTATAAAAAAACAAAACAAAAAGACATTTAAAAAACAAAAAAATCTCAGTGCATTTCCAATCATGTTCCACATTCAAACACTTATAAAACATTTTCCTTTATAGGTGTGTGTATTATTTTAAATAATTCTTATTCAGAGTGTCTTTGTCTATTACTCTTTTAAATTTCAAGTCATTTTACTATACAGTTTTTGAAAAAAGTAAAGGCAAAATCCCTCCAAACATAAGTGGATTTTTAACCATGTTCCATAGTCTCACACTCATTAAACATTTTCATTGTATAGGTTTGTTCCTTCTTTTAAAATATTCTTATTTAGAGTGTCTCTGTCTATTAATATATACAATTTAAACTCATTTTACTGTGGAGAAAAGTGAAGGCAACATCACTCTAAACCTCGGTGCATTGTCCTGCCAGAGCCTGTCTTTTTTCTTTGGGCAGATTTACATACACGGCGGTCCCTATTAGAATAATTAAGGGGTCGAGTTTCCGTAGTATAACAGTAAACTGATGGAATGGTTCCTAAAACTTTACTTCCTCTACTCCGGGAGACACAAGAAAGATGTTTAGGTATTTGGAGTACAATGCCTAGACTAACAGGTGGCACAGAATTAAAACGGAGTTAAATTTATCCGCCTAACATTTATTAACTAAGACAGAGACTAGTGGAATTAGAAGCACCTTGAAGCACTTTACATGGACACTGCCAGACAGAGTCAGGACTGCTCATTGAAGACACACACTTCAACTCATCAGTGGAACTAGGTCAGATGGCAACAACTGGAAGCTCATGTGTGCTGTGAAGGATAAGTGTACATACATAACAATCTAAATGAATACTCACTTAGGTAGGCTTCTTAGACCAACAGACCAATTAGTGCACAGATTAAGGGGGTGCTGTTTTGATCCTGCTTGCGTGTATCCACTGTGGATGATAATCAGTCAGATCTCCAGTTCTGGTTACAGCTAGAACATTCGCTGGACCCAGATACTTCGGCTCACCGACCTTGGTAGACTTCAGACTTCATATCAGGACCTGCTGATTAGGCACAAAAGGGTGTGTTGGCTTTTTTGTGGGCAGAGGAAGAGTAAGTGAGACATCAGCACTAATAGAATTAAATTTTTCTACCAGGGCAGAAACGTAGTCATCCACCATCACTTCCAGGTTACCTAAGGAAGAAATGCCAGTGCGTCCCCTGACCCATGGGGTCGGGAAAGGCCGGCCCATTAGAATTTTAAAAGATGACAGTTTAGTAGTTGAAGATGGTCATTCTCATTTCTGTGAGTACTGCTAGGAGAACAACAGTCCAATTTTGTGTCAATGCAGGCTTTAGTAACACGTTCCTTAATGGTTTTGTTCGTTCTCTCTACCAGCTGACTGTGGGCGATAGGGAATATTAAAATGCCAATCAATTGCTAAGCTTTTTGCCAAAAGTTGTGTTACTTTAGAAGCAAAAAGTGTGCCGTTATCACTTTTAATCACACTAGGAATTCCAAACCTAGAGATTACCTAACCCATTTCGTTAATATTTTTACAACTGTTTTAGCATTCTCTGTCGCGCATCATGCAAATGATTCTGGCCAATTAATCTGTTAACTATAACCAACAGGTATCTCAAATTTTCTTACAGCTGGCATATGTGTGAAATCTATCTGTAGGTGTTGGAAAGGGGCTTCAGTAAAAGTAAGCGCAATATGTTGTACAGGTCGATGTATGTTAGTTTTGGCACAAGTCAGAAATGAATCCAACACAATTCATTAGCAATACAGTATAATGCGTTTATAGCCTGTATGACTTTAGCAATGCTAATGTGTGACATCCCATGGTAATGCTTCACCAACACTATTAAAGCTAGTTAAGGCAGAGCAATTTTTCCATCTACATCTCTAATGATATCAGCAGAATCAGATTTACATTGTTTAGAGCACCAATACTTTATGTCCTCCTCAGTAGGCTGACTCTGAAATATTTTTAGGTCAATATCTGGTATATTGGAGATATGTGACATCATCGAGATCTCAGGGTTGGTATGTACCGTATCCAAATCTACTGGTTGTTTTGCTGCTTCCTTAGCTACTTTATCCGCTAACGTGTTTCCCTGAATTTCCTCTGAATCACCTACAGCATGTCCTTTAACCTTAACTATAGCCACTTTGGCAGGGAGTTGAACAGCATTTAAAAGGTCGCCTATGAGATTCAAATGTGCTATGGGCTTTCCATCAGCTGTTTTAAAGTGTCTTTGCTTCCATGTTTCAGCAAAATCATGCACAACACCATAAGCATACTTAGAATCAGTGTATATAGTCACTACTTTACCTTCAGACAACTGACATGCTCTTGTAAGTGTAAACCAACTTTGCAGCTTGTGTAGATGTGTATGGTAATGATTTAGATTCAGCTATTTCATTAGTAAATCTTACAACTGCATATCCACATAAATACACACCATCAGAAAGTTTTGAACATGAACCATCTATATATAGGCAATTCCCCTCTTCCAGGGCCGTATCTAAAAGATCAGGCCTACAAGAGGTCTCTTGTTCAATGTGTTTAAGGCAATCGCGTGCGTCAATATCGTCTAGCAAATCACGCAGCGTTACTACAGCTGAATGCTGCTGAGAAGAGGCTTAATGGTCAAGTTTTCTGTCGCCAAGAGTGTGGTTTCATAACCAGATCTACGTTGTGCTGTCATATGTTTTGTGTTGAGGGCGATATCTGTCACCGTGTTCCTGGGCTAGAATTCCCGCAGCCGTACCACCACATTTGTGCACATAAAGGTGAAAAAGCTTAGCATAATTCGGAAGACCTACAGCTGGAGCAGACTGTATAGCCTGCTTGAGGGCAGTAAAACTTTCAGTCATTTCATGAGTCCACAGAATGAGGTGTGATGGAGGAGCTTTGTGATCAATAGCACTACGCAAAACTTTATCATGCTGTGTGCAGTCAGGGATCCGTGCTCGGCAGTAGTTCATCAATCCCAAGAAGCTCTGCATCTGTTTTACATTCTGAGGTCTTGAAAACCTAGTCACAAGCTGTACTCTGTCCTGTAATATCTTACGTTGGCCTTCTGAGTTCACATGGCCCAGATTTCAGACCTTTCGCTTCACCCACTGTAGATTCTATTGTGAAGCTTTAAATCCAGCTTGAGCCAGGACGTTGCAGACAACCACTGACGCTTTGTGGCAGTCGTGCTCAGTCAGTCCTGTAACAAGGATGTCATCTGCGTATTGAAGGATGCAGGTTGTTTCTGGCAGGTGGATATCGGCCAAAGTTCGGTGCTCTACAGCGGAGAATACGGCCGGCGAGTCAACAAAACCCAGAGGAAGACGGGTCCAGGTGAATTGACGTGCCCCTATAGGTAAATACGAAAAGCGTCTGCGTCTCTGAGGCCAAAGGGACACTGGGAAAGGCAGAACAAAGATCAATCACAGTAAAAAATCTGTGAGTTGCTGGAATAGAGTTAACAATGGTAGCTACATCAGGATAACGGAATAACTACTTTATTAATCTCTCGTAAATCTTGTGTTAACCTCCAGCATTTTTTATCTGCCTACAAAACTGGATTAATTGGTGTGTTATAAGGTGAATGGAAATTGTTTAACAAAAACTGGATGGTGTGTTTTTATGAGTGAATTATACGGTTTTACCTGGATTTACCTGCCTCGTCTTTGTGAGAGGCCCATGATTTAGGGTTAACTTCACCTAAATTTGGCTCATATTATTAAAATATAATTGGTTCAGACTTAACTAAAGCAGAAAACCTCTATCGGCATCTAAATCTATAATTCTAGCACAGAACTGATCTACCAACTTCTCTAGTAATCTGTCTGTCATGATGCGAATCAGTTGAGCCTGAGAAGCTTTCATATTATTCAAACAAGTGTTTATAAACAACACATTGTGTGTATCATTGGTTGGCAGTTTAGAATCATTCTCCCATGCTGCTTAAAATCGCACCACAAAATGTAGATGGCATTTCTTTAAAACCCTGTTTAGTGTTGGCTGCATGTGAAATGTCATGCTTGGATGCTATTCTGTTATCCAGAAAATCCTTTAGCTCATTGTACATTTGCATTACATTGGCATCGTTTTCCCAAAAAATCTGGTGTCAGTTCGTGCCGTGCCCTCGCCTGTAATAACATTATTAGCTCGCCAAAAGGTCGGGCCTTTTTCTATGATCAATTTTTCTGTAACGCCTGTAATCTCCCAAAGTACGCAAAAGAATAGTTCTAAAATCAGGGCCTGTTAATTGGGCATACCGAGTGTGTATTTTTAATATCGGTATATATTTTGTGGGGTTAATTGGAATAGGAAGATTTCTACATATAACATCAATATCACTAGCTTTCGCTGGTTTAACATGTATTTCATTTCATTCTCGTACAAATGCAAAAGCGCGCTGTATATATGTAGCAACAGGCAGCGCAGGATAAAGACCAGGGCTAGTAGATGTTGTCGAATTGTATGGTGGAGGCGGTGTTTCTTATTCAAAGAGCATTTAAAAGCATTGACTCTGGACCTTTATCCCAGTACCTCTTTATATTTACTTATTTATCATAGGACTCACGCATATAAGTGTAGTCCCAATTCGGATCGCCCATTCCACCGTTCACCATAGAATACGCATTTTCCAAATCGCGGGTTTTAAATGACCCATGTCTAGGAAAATTATCTACCTGCGACATGCTTTCACTCAATTCTGCCAAATTATCTAAATAAGCATTAGTCCAGTAACCGGCACTTTTCCTATACATCCAATCTTTGGGATTTTCTTCCGGCAATGGGCAAGAGATGTCATGACCCATCTTCTTTACACAGAACAAAGAACAGACACACAACAACTAACACTCAGACAATACACACAGCGACTAGATCGTAGTCTTCAAACAAAAAGGTAATCCAGTCTCTCCAATTGGATCACAAATTTAGTAAGTTAGGAGAAAGAAAACTCTTTGTTTAGACTATAAAGCCAAAACAAAATTGAAGTCTTTCCAATATTTCCCTTTTCTTTTTTCTTTTCTTTTTTTATCAATTAATTTATTTTTTTATCTATTTTCTTCGGGCATATAAAAATTATCAGGGATTCTTTTGGATACTTTAGACAATATCGCCTACAATGGGACAATCCCCGCAAGCAAGGAAGTATCCTAAAACTTACCTGATGCGTGATTTCCCTTCGGATATTCCCGGGAAGTATCTTGCGTCTGACACCAAAACAGTGCTCTTCGGTTTATTGCAGTCAACAGACAAATATATATATATATATATATATCGGAAAAAAAACCTGACCTAAAGCTGTTTCCTGTTCGGATAAATAGACATACTAGCCGGAGATGTGGGAGTCCAGATAAAGACTTCCTGTATACCTTACGTACTAACATCGTAAATATTCTATAGACACTGTTTAGACAAAGGAATGTGTGTAAATCAGTGTAAGAACCATCTTAACACTAACAGCATGACAACAAATTCTCCATAACAGCACTCATGCTCATGTTATTTTGCTTAATTATGATGCTTACAATTTGTCCAACTGTCTTGCAGTTAAGGTCCTTTAACATTTTAAGTTAAGTGTCAGTGTCCACCACAGGAAATGGAATTAAAAATTTAAAGATTTTAAGAAGATTTAAAGAAATTAAAGATTTAATACTTCTGTCCTTTTTAGGAAAATAATTAGGTATATCTTCAAAACATAACCAAGGTTTGTCTACAAAACTAACATGCGCTCCCATAATGGTTTAAATGACCACATACAATCCATGAACAAAATCCTGCCTATCCTATTACAATCATTCGGTGTTTCTTCAAATAGGGAGTGAGCCAAAACATATCTATATCTTTGTATCTTTGTAGGCAGTTTGCAGAGTAGTGCCTCAAATAGGAGAACTGATCTAGAGCCAAACCATCATATAATCAAGTACATGCCAGTAGAAGTACCAGTACATGACCAGTACATGCCTGAATTTAGTGATCAGTTCCCTGGCCTTAACCATCAAGACTCACAAGAACTGTTGTCCCGTGGAGGCACTTGCTTTGATCCACCTCTGTTCACTTGTGTTTCACCATTCTCCATACCTGAACTGACATTCTGTCAGACAAGGTGAGTTAATATACTGCACTGGAACTGTTCCTAGAAGAATGAGATGCAAATTAAGTTTTACGCAGCAAATTAAATTATTGCCCTAATAACCACTGATTTACTTTGATATTCAGGTCAAATTGTGCAATTCTGTTTACAGCACCTGCCACGGGTCTGACTGCGCAAGCAGTGAGGTTAACCTCATGGATGAGGATGATATCACTTTGGAGAACAAGGACATCTTTTCTATTTTAAACGAGGAATATGGCTTTTTCCAACAGCCTGGCGCCCAGACGTATGGTGAAGGCACACAAAACGGCACAGAGATCCTGGAGTCTGTACCATTCTTTGACATGGATTCCTTCGAGGCTCTGTTGAACCAAATTGATCAGATGGTCAATAATAGTTCGAATTTGTAATACAAATCTTTTAAATGTATTTAATTTGACATATAAAACTCAAATAAAGGTTTTGAAAGCCACAAGGCGTAATCTCTATTCTTCACAGAAAACATTTAATGACTTAATTTTCTTCCTAGAAATCCCCTTAAGTAAATTCAGTGATGTATGAGATCATTGCTGCTTGCACAATGCAGCCAATGAGATATGAGAATCTGGTTTTATATATATATATATATATATATATATATATATATATATATATATATATATATATATATATACAGTACAGACCAGTTTGGACACACCTTCTCATTCAAAGAGTTTTCTTTATTTTCATGACTATGAAAATTGTAGATTCACACTGAAGGCATCAAAACTATGAATTAACATATATGGAATTATATACATAACAAAACAGTGTGAAACAACTGAAAAATGTCATATTCTAGGTTCTTCAAAGTAGCCACCTTTTGCTTTGATTACTGCTTTGCACACTCTTGGCATTCTCTTGATGAGCTTCAAGAGGTAGTCACCTGAAATGGTCTTCCAACAGTCTTGAAGGAGTTCCCCGAGAGATGCTTGGCACTTGTTGGCCCTTTTGCCTTCACTCTGCGGTCCAGCTCACCCCTAAACCATCTCGATTGGGTTCAGGTCCGGTGACTGTGGAGGCCAGGTCATCTGGCGCAGCACCCCATCACTCTCCTTCTTGGTCAAATAGCCCTTGATGCCTTCAGTGTGACTCTACAATTTTCATAGTCATGAAAATAAAGAAAACTCTTTGAATGAGAAGGTGTGTCCAAACTTTTGGTCTGTACTGTATGTATATATATATATATATATATATGTCCTAGGGGGTTGCCAAAAAGCATCGAGATAAACGAAAATCAATATGGCGGCAATATAGTAACGTGCTTGAAATTTCTTTATATACATGATGTGTGTTAATAAATGAGAATGTGCATGCACGTGTTTTTAGAGTTTTTTTTTACACAACAGCATTGCCGCGATTTGTTTGATGAAGGCATGCTATAAAAATACATACAGTACATGTTTATCTGTCAGGAATCCACCTGCCACACCCCCTTTGGCGTAGCAGGTGCTTTCTCGGCCGCTTTCTCTGAAGCTCCCAGCTTCAATCGCGCACATATGGTGCTCGTTTAGCATCATCACCAGCTCCTATTTAAACTTCCACACTCTCACCATCTGTTATTGTTGGTATATGTTGGTTCACTGCGGTCGTTGTTATCGCTTATGCGTATCCCGGTACGTGTCTTCCCACCGGCACTCTCTCAACGGCTGCGCTTTTCTTCCCAAAGCCGCGCCGCGCCCCTACTAACACTATGAACACTAGCACTAACTAACAGCAGAGATTCACCAGTATACAACACCTGTAGCATCTGTAAGGCTTGATTTTTCCGCCACTTTCGCGAGTTCTTCTGCGGCTGCACCGAGATAACCGACGTTAAATGGCAAATTTTTCCCCCCTTGTGCTCGAGATATCAGGGTTCAGCGACATGGAAAAGTCAACATAACCTATAAAAAATGCTTAGACAAAGCGAGAATTTGGCGGTTCCACTTCAAAAATGTCGACTTAATAGGGTTGTCGAGTTAACCGAGGTCGAGATAAGCGGGTTCCACTGTATATCTTCTTCTTCTTTCGGCTGCTCCCATTAGGGGTCGCCACAGCGGATCATCCGTCTCCACACCACCCTGTCCTCTACATCTGCCTCTTTTACACCAACTACCTGCATGTCTTCCCTCACCACATCCATGAACCTCCTCCTTGGCCTTCCTCTTTTCCTCCTACCTGGTGGCTCCATCCTCAGCATTCTTCTACCAATATAATTCATGTCCCTCCTCTGCACATGTCCAAACCATCTCAATCTCACCTCCCTCACCTTGTCACCAAAACATCCTACATGCGCTGTCCCTCTAATAAACTCATTTCTAATCTTATCCATCCTCGTCACTCCCAACGAAAACCTTAACATCTTCAGCTCTGCTACCTCCAGCTCCACCTCCTGTCTTTTACTCAATGCCACTGTCTCTAATCCATACAACATCGCAGGTCTCACCACAGTCCTATAAACTTTCCCTTTCATTTTGCAGATACCCTACTATCACAAATCACTCCTGTCACTCTTCTCCACCCACTCCACCCTGCCTGCACTCTTTTCTTTACTTCTCTAACACACTCTCCATTACCTTCTCCAGCTCTTCTCCCTGCAACCGCACCACTCCACTGCCCTCCCTCTTATTCACACACATGTATTCTGTCTTACTCCTACTGAGTTTCATTCCCTTCTCTCCAGCGCATACCTCCACCTCTCCAGGCTCTTCTCAACCTGCTCCCTACTCTCACCACAAATCACAATATCATCCGCAAACATCATAGTCCAGGGAGACTCCTGTCTGACCTCGTCCGTCAACCTGTCCATCACCACTGCAAACAGGAAAGGGCTCAGGGCCGATCCTTGATGCAGTCCAACCTTCACCCTAAACCCGTCTGTCGTACCTACTGCACACTTCACTGCCGTCACACTGTCCTCATGTCCTGCACCACCCTCACATACTTCTCCGACACACCTGACTTCCTCATACAATACCACAACTCCTCTCTTGGCACCCTGTCGTAAGCCTTCTCTAAATCCACAAATACACAATGCAGCTCCTTCTGACCTTCTCTATACTTGTCCATCAACATTCTCAAAGCAAATAAGGCATCTGTGGTGCTCTTCCTCGGCATGAAACCATACTGTTGCTCACAGATGGTCACCTCTTCTCTCAGCCTGGCTTCCACTACACTTTCTCATAATTTCATGTTGTGACTGATCAATTTAATTCCCCTGTAGTTACTGCAAGACTGCACATCTCCTTTATGCTTGAAGATCAGTACCAGCACACTTCTTCTCCATTCCTCAGGCATCTTCTCACCTTCCAAAATCCTGTTAAACAATCTGGTCAAAAACTCCACTGCCATCTCTCCTAAACATCTCCACGCTTCTACCGGTATGTCATCTGGTCCAACCGACTTTCCACTCTTCATCCTCTTAATCGCTGCTCTCACTTCCTCCTTACTAATCCTATCCACTTCCTGCTTCACCAACTCCACATCATCCAACCTTCTCTCTCTCTGATTTTCCTCATTCATCAGCTGCTCAAAATACTCCCTCCACCTTCTCAACAAACTTTCCTCACTAGTCAACACATTTCCCTCTCCATCCTTTACTGCTTTAACTTGCAGTACATCCGTCCCAGCTCGGTCCCTCTGTCTGGCCAATCGGTATAAATCCTTTTCTCCTTCCTTAGTGTCCAACCTCTCATACAGCTCCTCATACGCCTTTTCCTTGGCTTTCACCACATCCCTCTTAACCTGCTGCCGCATCTCCTTGAACTCCTGCCTACTTTTCTCATCACTCTGTCTATCCCACTTCTGTTTTGCCAACCTCTTTCTCCTTATGCTCTCCTGCACTTCCTCATTCCACCACCACGTCTCCTTGTCTTGCTTTCTATTTCCAGATGTCACACCAAGTACTTTTCTAGCTGCCTCCCTCATCACTCCAGCAGTAGTTGCCCAATCATCCAACACCTCCTTAACACCACTGAGCCTCTGTCTGACCTCTTCCCTGAACCTCACACTACACTCTTCCTCCTTCAGTTTCCACCATCTTATTCTTCTTTCAGTCCTCACTCTCCTCGTCTTCTTCTTCGCCTCCAAAACCATCCTACAGACCACCATCCGATGCTGTCTAGCTACACTGTCCCCTGCCAAAACCTTACAGTCTCCAATTTCCTTCAGGTTGCATCACCTGCATAGCACATAGTCCACCTGTGTGCACTTTCCTCCACTCTTATACGTCACCCTATGGTCCTCCTTCTTAAAATAAGTGTTCACCACTGCCATTTCCATCCTTTTAGCAAAATCTACCACCATCTGCCCTTCCACATTCCTCTCCTTAAAACCATACCTACCCATCACCTCCTCATCACCTCTGTTCCCTTCACCTACATGCCCATTAAAGTCTGCCCCAATCACCAATCGTTCTTTCCTAGGTACACCATCTACCACTTCATCTAATTCACTCCAGAATCTTTCCTTCTCCTCCATCTCACAGCCCACTTGTGGAGCATAGGCACTGATGACATTTATCATCATCCCTTCAAATTCCACTTTCACGATCATCACCCTATCAGAAATTCTCTTCACCTCCACTACACTCTTAATGTACTCTTCCTTCAGAATCACCCCTACACCATTTCTCTTTCCATCCACACCATGATAAAACAGTTTAAATCCACCTCCAATGTTCCTGGCCTTACTCCCTTTCCACTTGGTCTCCTGAACACACAGCATATCTACCTTTCTCCTCTCCATCATATCAGCTATCTCTCTCCCTTTACCCGTCATAGTACCAACATTTATAGTACCAACCCAAACCTCCACTCTCCTCCACTTCTCCTTTCCCTGCCGTCTCTATAGACGTCTTCCTCCTCTCCTTCTCCTTCGGCCAACAGTAGCCCAATTTCCACCGGTACCCTGTCGGCTAACGATACCTGTGCCGGTCGTTGTTAACCCGGGCCTCGACCGATCCGGTATGAAATTCTAATTTCTGATCCGCATATTTGATTTGGCACATATTTTACGCTGGATGCCCTTCCTAACGCAACCCTCCCCACTTACCCGGGCTTGGGACCGGCACTAAGAGTGCACTGGCTTGTGCATCCATAATGGCTGGGTTGGTTCCACTGTATATATATAATATAAATATGTATGTGTGTGTGTGTGTGTGTGTGTGTGTGTGTGTGTGTGTGTGTGTGTGTGTTAAATTGGTCACTCTTTTAGCTGTTCAGGCTATTGATAACCCTGTGCTAGGAAGGTCTAGCAAAATCCTTTCTTGACGGAGCAAGAGCTGAATTATGTTATGGTTTTAGTGTAATTCTTCATTTTATATTTATATACTTCATTTATACTCTATCATGTGCTATTTTGGTCTTTTGTACAAAACTAATATTTAAATATGTTTGTTGGTCAGACAGACAGTATGTCTGAAGTGCTCTTCTTATATAATCAATAGTGAGAGAGATTGCTGCCATAATGTTGTTTTGTTTCCTGTAGCCCCTGTTGTATCTAAGATCCCTAATGAGGTTTCCACAGTCGCAGCTACTTTCACAGCAGGACAGCTGTTTCTTCCTTGAAGCCTCTCATGCTGTGACCCAGCCTGTTGCTGTAATTCCATCATTTCCCTGGGCATGATGCCCCCATTTAGAGTGTCTTCGCATTACCTGACATGGTAAAATTTAAAGTCTATTGATATTCTAAATTATTAGAGAATTTATTCTAATTTATTAAAGACTAAAGATTAAAGATGCCGCCAGAGTGTTGTTGCTTATGTTAGGAAATTTGTACTGTTTGAAATGTTTTTGTAGGTTTTAGGAGGACAGAAAAAAGTCATTTAATAGAATTTTTTTTTTTTTTTTTTTTTACATCGCAAAAGTTGTTTGGCAGCCAATTTACAGTTTTAAGGTCAGATACTAGCTGTAACACAAAAAAAAAAAAGATTGGACGAGTATGACCGTGAAAATTTACTGCAGCACAAAACAGATATCAACCCAAATAAAATGTTAACTTACACCAAAATAAGGACGTTGTTTGGATTCCTAAAACATGAAGGTCAAAAGTATTATAAAATGTACATTTAACCAATGTTTAAATCACATTATTAAAAAGTATGCCTACACTTTAGTATTTTTTTTCTATCAGTTTTAGAGAAAACAATTTGTTTTATTTATTGTTTGTAGATATGAAATGATTAATCTCAATATATAAGATTTTGTCCTTCCTTGTCCATTCTTAGTAAGTCCTTAGCTTTGTATTACATTCATGGTTTATGCATTTGGTGCATGCTGAAAACATTAAGTCTGTTTTTTGGTTTTCTTTTTTTTTAAGGATTGGTGCAGACCATGGGCCCTCCTTTAGTAGCCATGATGCACCCTCAGCTCCTGATGATGCACCCACAGGGTGTGTGCCTTGAACCAACCTGCTGAACTAAAGGAGAAAGGTGGATTGTGGTTTTTGAAAGATTTTGTTCATTATTTTAACAGCCCAAATAGAAAAAGAACTGACTGCATTTGTTTTTTTTTTTATTTAGATACAGATGAAGCCACATATGACCTGATGAGTCTGCTGATGATTCTGAGGCTATGGAAATTGGTGATGTAGAACTTTAAGCTGAAGATTCTATTCTGCTCAAAAAGGTAACAGCTGTTTTTTTTTTTTTTTTTTTTTATCAATTATTATAATTCTGGAAATAAATCCATCTTCAAAGCATTTTATTCTGTTCCTAAAGCCACTAAAAAAGGAAAAAACAAACTTAAACTTAATCTCTCACCCTGAGAGAAGGTGGTACCAGTTGGCAAAAACATGGAACAGTGGAGAACCTTTCCTGGAGTGGCCGGCTGACCAAAATTACCCCAAGAGCACAGCGACGACTCATCCAAGAGGTCACAAAAGACCCCACAACAACATCCAAAGAACTGCAGGCCTCACTTGCCTCAGTTAAGGTCAGTGTTCATGGCTCCACCATAAGAAAGAGACTGGGCAAAAATGGTCTGCATGGCAGAGTTCCAAGACGAAAACCGCTGCTGACCAAAAAGAACATAAAGGCTCGTCTCAGTTTTGCCAGAAAACATTTTGATGATCTCAAAGACTTTGGGGAAAAATACTCTGTGGATTGACGAGACGAAAGTTAGGAACTGTGTGTCCTATTACGTCTGGCGCGAAAGAAACACCGCATTTCAGAAAAAGAACATCATACAGTAAACGGTAAAATCTTGTGGTGGCAGTGTGATGGTCTGGGACTGTTTTGCTGCTTCAGGACCAGGAAGACTTGCTGTGATAAATGGAACCATGAATTCTGCCATTTACCAAAAAATCCTGAAGGAGAATGTCCAGCCATCTGTTCATGAACTCAAGCTGAAGCGAGCTTTGGTTATGCAGCAGGACAATGATCCAAAACACACCAGCAAGTCCACGTCTGAATGGCTGAAGAAAAACTAAATGAAGACTTTGGAGTGGCCTAGTCAAAGTCCTGACCGGAATCCTATTGAGATGCTGTGGCATGACCTTAAAAAGGCGGTTCATGCTCGAAAACCCTCCAATGTGGCTGAATTACAACAATTCTGCATAGATGAGTGGATCAAAATTCCTCCAAAGCGCTGCAACAGACTCGTTGCAAGTTATCGCAAACGCTTGATTGCAGTTGTTGCTGCTAAGTGTGGCCCAACCAGTTATTAGGTTTAGGGGAAAACACTTTTTCACACAGGGCCATGTAGTTTTGGGTTTTGTTTGCCCTCAATAATAATTATTTTAAAAAATCTGAATCAGGCAGTTTCACTTAGTTTAAGGACATGCTGCTGGAGAGAGGGGTGAAATACTTTACCGCAATACTCTCACCAGCTCTGTAATGTTAGACACATAAATCTGAATGGAAAACCACAAAGGTACAATCTTCAGTTTGTTCAATTGTAAGTGAAACAAACAGTATGTACTGAGGGTGCATCAGTATGAAAATAATGGGCTGTTATTTAAAAAGTAGAACTATAACTGAAAAATGTGTGTTAATTATTTAAATATGTTTAAAATATTTTGCATAGCATATGGATTTTCTGGAAAATTGTATTTTGTAATAAAAATAAATGACATAGGTGACAAATAAAAGGTAAAACGTGTAAATAAGTGGACAAACATGATGAAGTGTACTGCATGATCAATTGAAGCAGTTTAAATCCTTCTCCGAGGCTCTGGGGCATCTCTTCGTGTATTCTCAATGAGTGGGTAAGTACATGTAGTGTAGAATAAGACCTGAAAGCCTTGGCTCTGTTGGTTGACGGCGTCACTTCCTGCGACGTAGCTTCCTGTGTTTGACTTGTTTGCCAAGAGTTCCGTGTTTGTATTTATTTTGGCATATTCATACTTTAAACTTGACAGTTTTTTAAATATTTTTTTCCCTTTTAAATAATCCTGAACAATAGTTTTTTTTGTCTCCCTGACCTGTTGTGCCTGTAGTTTGTTAACCTGACTACCACTTGTGTTGATTACATTCATTGCCTCACACAGCTTATCTTAACTCTATTTGCCATTATAAGCACTATGTCGGTTGTGTATCTGCCTTTCAGCACAGATGAGGACTTGTTCGAGTTGCACACGGTGGAGTTGGAGCTGGAGGCTGTGAAGAAACAGATCCGAGAAAAAGGTGAAAAAAAGACAGAGAAAAAAAGAGAAAAAATGCATAGAATGCGGCACGCCCAGGTATCGTTCACTCAGGGGCACCATGGACCCTGAAAGCTGCAGCAGCGAAAGACACAAGCCAAGCCCGGTTTGAGGACATCTCCACCGTCACCGGCCTTCGAGATCTCGACTAAGAACCACTTCGCCCCTCTCCACGAGACGGAACGGGATACTGTGATTCTTGGAGATTCCATTGTCTGGGATGTATTTAATACTGGAGCCAAAGTCGATGCAGTCGATTTCGCTGCGCAGGTACCCGCAAACCTGAAAGAGAACTTCGGAGCTGGTGTCCTTAATGCCAGAAGGAACGACACCAGGCTGAGGCAAACTGAGATCTTAAAAAGAGATTCCAGATTCCTGGTGGAGACGGTACCCAGCACATCACCCACATCACTTGCGCTACTGCTCATCGCTAGTGGAGTTTGTGACTGTTAGATGCAGACTTTTTATTTACCACAGGAATTCACCACTGTTTTCATTGTCGGAGTGTACATTCCACCCAGCGCTAATGCTAAGGAGGCACTGTGTGAACTCTATTCTGCAGGGCGCTATTAGCTCACCCCGACGGATTGTTTATTATCGCCGGAGATTTCAACCATGTGAATCTCAGGTCTGTGCTCCCTAAACTCGACCAGCATGTTGACTTTGCAACAAGAGGAGCGAACACGCTGGATCTTGTTTACACAAACATCCTCGGCGCATATCGTGCGGAGCCCCGCCCCGCCCCCATCTCAGCTACTCGGACCACATCTCTGTTATGCTAATTCCAGCATATAGACCGCTCGTCAGACGCTCTAAACCGGTTCTGAAACAGGTGAAAATCTGGCCAGCAGGAGCTACTTCTGCTCTTCAAGTCTGTTTTGAGTGCACTGACTGGAACATGTTCAGGGAGGCTCCAACCAACGGCGATTCCATCAACTTGGAGGAGTACACGTCAACAGTGACCAGCTACATCAGCAAGTGCGTTGATGATGTGACCATCTCAAAGACCATCACTACATGCTCCAACCAAAAGCCGTGGATGACTGCAAATGTGCTGCTGAAACAAAGAGACTCTGCCTTCATAACAGGGGACAAGACGGCCTTAAAAACAGCAAGGGCCAAACTGTCCCGTGCCATCAGAGAGGCGAAGTGCGCACATGCAAAGAAAATCCACGGCCACTTCCAGGACAGCAGAGACACCCATCGCATGTGGCAGGGCATCCAGGCGATCATGAACTACAAGGCAACATCACCTGCTTGTGACCGTGACGCTTTCCCCCCAGATGCCCTGAACGCCCGGTTTGAGGTACAGAACAACGTGAAGGCGAGGAAGACCACCCCTCCTCCCAGTGACCAGGTGCTCTGTCTAACCACAGCTGAAGTGAGAAAAACTCTATGCAGAGTTAACTCACGGAGGTCTGTTGGACCACACAACATTCCTGGCAGAGTGCTCAGGGAATGGCAGAACAGCTAGCGGATGTCTTTACCGACATCTTCAACATCTCCCTGAGCAGCAACTTTGTTCCTACATGCCTCAAGATGATGATCATTGTCCCTGTGCCGAAGAAGTCTACTGTCTCCTGCCTCAATGACTATCGTCCCATCTCGTTTTCACCCTTTGTGATGAAGTGCTTCAAGAGGCTCGTCTTGAGGCACATTAAGACACAGCTTCCACCCTCACTGGACCCCATGCAGTTTGCGTATCGTCCAAACCGTTTCACGGACGATGCCATCTCCACAACCCTCCATTTGGCCCTTACCCACCTGGACAACAAGGACATGCATTTACGAATGCTGTTCATTGGCTTCAGCTCAGCATTCAACACAATCATCCGTCAACACCTGATTCAGAAGTTGAGCCTATTGGGCCTGAACACTGGATCCTGGACTTCCTGACTGGGAGACTGGGAGACCTCAGTCAGTCCGGATCGGGAACAGCATCTCCAGCACCACCACACTGAGCACTGGAGCCCCTCAGGGCTGTGTGCTCAGTCCACTGCTGTTTACTCTGTTGACTCACGGCTGTGCACCAACGCACAGCTCGAATCATATCATCAAGTTTGCCGATGTCACGACCGTGGTGGGTCTAATCAGCAAGAACGACGAGTCAGCATATAGAGAGGAGGTGCAACGGTTAACTGCCTGGTGTGGAGCAAACAACCTGTCTCTGAACGTGGACAAAATGAAAGAGATGGTTGTGGACTTCAGGAGAGCACAGAGCGGCCAATCTCCACTAAATATTGATGGATCCTCTGTGGAGATTGTCAAGAGCACCAAATTCCTTGGTGTTCATCTGGCAGACAACCTCACCTGGTCACTTAACACCAGCTCCATCACCAAGAAAGCCCAGCAGCATCTCTACTTCCTGAGAAGGCTGAGGAAAGCCCACCTCCCTCCCCCCATCCTGACCATGTTCTACAGAGGGACCATTGAGAGCATCCTGAGCAGCTGCATCACTGCCTGGTTTGGGAATTGTACCTTCTCGGATCGCAAGACCCTACAGAGGATAGTGAGAACAGCTGAGAAGATCATTGGAGTCTCTCTCCCCTCTATCATGGACATTTACACCACACGCTTCATCCGCAAAGCACACAGCATTGTGGATGATCACACACACCCGTCACACACACTTTTCACACTCCTACCATCAGGAAAACGGTTCCGAAGCATTCGGGCCGTCACAACAAGACTGTGCAACAGTTTCTTTCCACAAGCCATTAGGCTTCTCAACACACAGAACTGAAACAGAACTTGCACACACTCACTCACTTACTCACACACACTCACTCAAATGTGTGTCACCGAACTGTACAACCTGGACTAAACACAATCATCACTCATCTCGATCCACTCCACCACCATTTATCTATTTATTATTATTTATCGCACCTTGTATTACAGTATAATGTTTATATGCTGTCTTTGCACCTTGGTATTACAGTAGAATGTTTACATGCTGTCCTTGCTGCTGTTTTTTTTTTTTGCACTATATTGTTCTGTTCTGTTCTGTTTGTACTCCTGGGTATAGTTTTTATATTTCTCCTTACACAGTACTGTATAATCAAGTATACAGTAGGTTTACTAGTCGGCGTTATACTTGGTTTTTTGTCTTTTGTCTTGTCTTGTCTTGTGTTGTCTGTCTGTACTGTGTTTTTGTTTGCACCAGGTTGCACTCGATGCACTTTTTAGTGTAGCACCAGGGTTCCGAAGGAACGTTGTTTCGTTTTTACTGTGTACTGTGTACCACTGTGTATAGTAAAAATGACAATAAAAGCCTCTTCACTTGACTTGACTTGATAAAGAAGAGGCTGGATGACCTCAAGAACCGCTCAACAGGACCAATATGAGAGTGGTGGGCATTCTTGAAAAGCTTGAGTGGTTGAACCTAGTTAATTTTATGACATACTCTTTCACTGGGAAAGGACACTGCTGCCAAAACCTGAGAAAGAAAGCAGGGTACATGGAATCCTGATGGATGAGCCGGTAAAGGTGCTCGTCAAGCTCCAACAGACCCAACACCAGGTTTTCCTTTAGGTCTTCATGTGGCACGGATCTTATTGCTTAAGGCAGATTAGGGTATTTAATTTACTTCTTGTTTTTGGCAGAGAAACAAGACTCTGCCAACAACAGTCCGTCACATGGTCCTTCTGTTCTCGCTATAAAATCGGGACAGCAATTGACATTGTCTTTTAAGTGCCTCTGAGCTAAGCTCTCAGACAGACAGCACATGTTGTACAACAAATGTGAGGCGCCCATTCCTTATCTTGATCACTAATTTTACAGCCAAAGTACAGATGATATGCTTATTTCACAAGAGAAGTCATTAAGCGTCTAATTAACAAGTGTGTCCTCGCCACAAATACAGCAGAATGCATTGCGGATGTTACGACGATGAGGCATATCAACCGAAACCAATTTTCCTGTAAAACGTATAACATCTAAAGTACTTGTAACAGTGCTAATGAGGCAATGCTATATTCTGAAACAATACGTATACACTTACGTCTATATTAATCCAATGAGCAGCATCTGGTATGCAGGCCATTTTTATAGTGTCTTGAGACAGGCATGCCCTGTCTGCATAATTCCACAGAACTACTTCCACCCTGGTCTGATATTATGCCTGGACATGCCCAGACTACACAAAACATTGTTTATAGGTCTCTTACAGAAACTAAATTTTTTTAGCACAAATATAAGAAAAACATAACTAAACTAAAGATTGCAATGAAACGGTATGTGATGGGCAATTTTATATGTGATATTCGTGATCAACAGCCAAAAATCTATAAGCAACACCCAACAGTGTTCAAGAAGCAAAAACTTTGTTGTGTAGTGTATTCCCTGGAGACTTGTACTGTGTTATTGACCAGCTCCCTGATATATATTTTCCATTAGCAGAAACACTTCGGATATGTCTAGACAACTTCACCTGCTTGTGAACATGACATCTCCCTCCCAGATGTGCTGAACAACTTTTACACCATTTTATACTTTTATGCAACAGAAAGTTATTTGTGGACACTGGAGATTTTATAAACCAATAGTCAAGTAGTTGTCTTTTTATTCCCATGTTCACCAACCAAGTATTAACAAGTTGCCCAAAGGAAATGAATAATATTTCTAATACGTTTTATTCCATGTGCTTGTACTTATGAATTCCCTTCGGATTCAATGGATATAGAACTTTTTAAGATAATCTTGACAATCCAGCCTAATAATTTGAAGAGGTAGAAGATTTAAAGCAGGATTTTTAGCTGGAAGAGATTAATAAGGCCATTATTACAATGAAAAGTGGTAGGTCTCCAGGCCCTGATGGTTTTATAAAAAAAATGGGAATAGACTTGTGCCAATTCTTCTTGAAGCATTGACAGGGTTTTGGAATCTGGATCTTTGCCACCATTTTTTTTTCAAAAGCATCTATTTCACTTGATAATCAAATAGGATTTATTAAGCATCAGCATTCTTTTACCAATATCCGCAGACATAAAGATATAACGCTAGGCTAGATATTTGCTCAGTACTTGTCTAAGATCTGAGATACGCAAAACACTTTCCTTCAAATTGAATGGTCATATCTATTTGCAAGCATTGAAAAAAAAAAAAATTTCAGCAATATATTTATTTCCTGGGTTAAACTACTATAACACTCACCTTAGGCATCCATTCAGATCGATTACTCTCAGTCTAATTATTTCCCATTAACACAATGATCATTCACTAACGCTAAAATCAATCACATTTTTGCAAGAATTTAAAAGGGGGAACATTAAACACCACCTGTCCTCCTATGTTGATGATGTTTTGCTTTAGTGATCCCATAACTATCTATCCCACAATTTAAAAAAAAAGTTTGTAACATTTTTCAAGTTACAGATTAAATCTTAAATAAAGTTAGTTCTCCCATTAACAGTTTAGCCTTGCAGATTAAATACAAATTGATCCAATTTCTCCAACAAAAAAAAAAAGGTTTTAATATCTTGGAATATATAATTATATTATCTTTCTCTTCTTTGTTTAATGACAATTATAAACTACATTTAGAAGAATTGATGGCTAAGGTGGAGAAGTGGCATGGTATTCACTTTTCTTTAGCTGGAAGAATTAATTCTGTAAAAAGTACAGCACTCCTGAAGGTAATTTGTATGTTTCAGTATTTACCTGTTTTTTTAATTTTTTAGCAGCCCAAATCCTTTTTCTATTCAATCAGTGAATCTCAATTTAAATAAATCTCCCAATATATCCTCCTTTATCTGGGAAAATAAGATTTCAAGGGTTAATAAATATATTCTACAGAGAAGCCATGAAGTATGTGGATTGGGTCGTCTCAGTTTTATTCACTACTACTGCGCATCCAACATTTAAAAGATACTATACTAGTTTCACTGCCCTGAAAGAAATCGGTGTTTAATTGAATCACAATTGTGCCATACTTTATCTCTCCCAGCTCTAGTATGTTTCTCTTTACCCTTCGAAAACCTGCCAATTTACATCAGTGCTTTCCTAGGATCTTTAATCACTATTAGTTTACATCAGCATCAATCTTGGGACTATCAAAAAAAGGTCGCCACCTGCGACCTGTTCGGCAAGATGGGACCGGCGAAAACAGGCAATCCACCGTCTGCCTCGCCTCTCCAGGGAAGTCCAGATGGCAGTGTTCCCAGGGACAGGCAGCTTCTCTCCCTCTCTCTCATTCCCGCTGCTCCACCAACCTTTCCAGCCCACCCACCCACTCCTCGGAGTCTGGGAGCGCTTTCCACCAGCTCCTGCCTCTCGTGCTGGGGGGTCAGCTTAGTCAGGCGTTGGGGTAGGTGCCAGTGGTGAGCAAGTGTAGGGCGGAGCTGGGCAGAACGAGCGGTAAGCAACACTTGTAGCTTAACAGACTACAGAAAGTTTGCTGATCTGCGAGTGAGACGGACGGATGCCTGGAAAAGGCGTGCTGGTCCACAAGGAAACTCGGGCGGACGCTAAAGAGAGACAGCATGCCGATCCGTGAGTGAGACTTAGATATGGGAGGACTGTTTGCTATATAAAAATTAGAAAAGGAACTGGACGTTTCATGAAATTAAATGTTTCATGTTCCCCAGTGTATTGCTCTATTTATTTTTATTTTTAACAGACCGTAACTCAATTTGCTGAAGAAGTTAATGTTGGTCTCTGACAAATAGGTGTCAGAATACACAGCGCATCGCAGTTTGATGTCCATATGGCTGTGGTCTTTTTCAGCAGGATAATGCACACTGCCACAAAGCAAAAATGGTTCAGGTATGGTTGAGGAGCACAACAACGAGTGTGAGTTGTTGACTTTGGCCTCCAAAGTCCCCAGATGTCAATGCAATCCAGCATCTGTGGGATGTGCTGGATAAACAAGTCCGACCTTCAGTTGTCTAGTGAAGTTCATGCCTCCACTGCACTCCACTCTTTACTCTGTCACACTCTTCCATGTTTTTTTGTTACAGCTTGTATTCGACAACACCATTTCACACAGCGCTAAATACCTATTTGGCAACAGCACTCTGGCGCCATCTAGTCTTTAGTAACTTAACATAAATTGAAATAAAAATAGAGTGTCAGTACATTGTTTACTTTTTATTCAATCAATCAAAAGTTTATTTGCATAGCACCTTTAATAATGAGCTGTTAACAAAGTGAATTACAATTAAAAGTACTAATTGAAAGCAAATAAAGCATTCACAACCAAGTATCAGTCAAGAAACAAACACACAAAAAAAAAAAACTTAAACTTTTTAACAAAGATTCTAAACTAGCCAGATTTAAGGCTGACCTTATATTAAAAGGCTAATTGTTCCACAGCTTAGGAGCAGCCAGAGCAAAAGCTTCAATCACCTCTGTTTTATTAAGTCAAGTCAAGTTTATTTCTATAGCGCTTTTCACAACAGACATTGTTTTAAAGCAGCTTTACAAAATTTTAAGAGTTAAGATTAATTGTGTGCATTTATCCCTGATGAGCAGCTTGGGTCAACTGTGGCAAGGAAAAACTCCCTTAGATGTTATGAGGAAGAAACTTTGAGAGGAACATGAGCACTGAAATGTAAGATTCAGAGTAATGTTCTTTCTACAGTCTAAGTGAGCATGATGAAGAATAGAGCTGTAGTAAATCAACAATGTATTTGTGGGCTGAATTATTTAAAGCTTTATAGCATTTATAACATTAGAACTTTAAAATCAACTCAATGAATTGGAAAGCAAGTGCAGCAAAGCCAAAACAGGGGTTTTATGTCTTGCCTGCATGTATTAGTTAAAAGATGAGCAGCAGCATTTTTAAAACAATACAATACAATTTTGAAAACAAACAATAACCTGTTCGTGAATGATTGTGGGAGCCCAATGTACAATGAATTACAATAATCTAACCTGGAGCTAATAAATGCATGTGTAGCCTTTTCAAGATTTGAATAGGATAGAAAATGCTTCAATTTGGGAAGAAATCTGAGTTGAAAGAAACTGTTTTTATGAGTTTATCTGCTTTTCAAAAGTAGGGTTGCTATCACATACTAATGACAAATTCCTTACAAAGGGTTTAATGCCAATTTCCTTACACAGGTTGTGGTTCCTGATGGAGACAAGGAACCAAGGTAAGTGCCGGTAGATCTAATAAAGGCAGGGGGCCCAAATGAGATCACCTCTGTTTTATTTTCATTTAAGTAAAGGAAGTTTAATGTCAGCCATGATTTTATTTTTACGAGACATTCTAATAAACACTGTACAGATCCATTCTTATTTGTTTTGATAAGAAGGTAGATCTGTAGATCATCTGTGTAGAGATGGTAAAGAATGCCATGTTTCAAAAAGAGAGGCCCTAAAGGAAGCAGATATAGACCCCTGAGGCACACCACAAGCGAGAGGAGCAGAAAGGCCATTGATAGTGATTGAGAAACTACTATCAGCCAGATAAGATTCACACTACCTGTGTACAACAGAATGCCCACACAGTGCTTCAATCAGCTTATAAGGATTTGATGGGCCACAGTATCCAAAGCTGCTGTCAAATCCGAGAGTTTAAGGACAACAGAAATTCCCGTATCTACTGCCATTGAAATATCACTAAAAACCATAACGCGTTCTGTAGCACCACTGAAAAATATCTAAAATACCATTGTTATCCAAATAACAATGTAATTGAGTATGTATAACTTTGCCAAGATTTTGGCGATTAAAGGAAGTTTAGAGATTGGTGTATAATTTGACAGAACCATAGGATCTAAATCAGGATTTTCAAAACTGCTTCCACCACAGCATGTTTAAAAGCATTTGGGACACATCCAGTACTAATTCGGATTTTATATTTTCATATAATTAATAAGACAACAGAGGCTAAGTGAATAAACATCAAAGTGAATAAACATCATAGTGATTAAACGTTAAAATGTCATACAAACAATAGAGGGATCCATGTAAGTGTACAAAGTATTGACCATTATTGCTGTAATCTTTTCTATAAAGAACTAAAGAAAATTGTTAGGAGGAGATCCAGCACCTAGCCACATGGTGCAACAACACTGAACCAAGATGGCGGCGCGGCAGTAGCTCGCAGCGGCCTCTCCGGATCCAAAAATGGTGCTTTCGCCTTATTTAGCACGACCCTTCACAATACATGGACACCAGAGTCAGCTGTGTTCATGTGTACGACCACCAGACACTGCTACAGTACAGGCATCATGCAACCAACAATCTGCATGATGATCTTATTAACAACCTTCGCGACCTCGGCTTGCTGCGACCTCGGCCACAAAGACCAGGCCCCCAGCCCTCGGTGTTACCTGATGCCGGTAGCCGGGAGAGGAGACCTCGAAAGCGCTGTTCGAGGAAGCGGAAGCGCGGGAAAGGGGGCGGGTGTCCGTGCTAGGCTAAATGCTAACCCTAGCCGGCCGGCTCTCCCGTCCCTTTTTCTTTCAAACGTCTGCTCCCTGGATAATAAACTGGACTACATCCGACTCCAGCAAACCACACGGCGAGAGTTTAGAGACTGCTGTGTCTTTGTTTTCACGGAGACGTGGCTAACCGTGTTTCGAGCCGACAGAAACGCAGCTCTGTGCGGTAAGACTCGCGGTGGTGGCGTGTGTGTTTTTATCAACACGGAATGGTGTAAGAACTCTGTGCTTGTTTCATGCTACTGCTCATCGCTAGTGGAGTTTGTGACTGTTAGATGCAGACCTTTTTATTTACCACGGGAATTCACTACTGTTTACATCGTCGGTGTACATTCCTCCCAGTGCTAATGCTAAGGAGGCACTGAGTGAACTCTACGGCGCTATTAGCGACCTGCAGAATGCTCACCCCGACGGATTGTTTATTATCGCCGGAGATTTCAACCATGCAAATCTCAAGACTGTGCTTCCTAAACTCCATCAGCATGTGGACTTTGCAACGAGAGGAGCGAACACGCTGGATCTTGTTTACACAAACATCCCGGCGCGTATCGTGCGGAGCCCGCCCCATCTCGGATACTCAGACCACTGCTCTGTTATGTTGATTCCAGCATACAGACCGCTCATCAGGCGCTCTAAACCGGTTCTGAAACAGGTGAAAACCTGGCCAGAAGGAGCCACTTCTGCTCTTCAGGACTGTTTTGAGTGCACTGACTGGGACATGTTTATAGAGGCTGCAACCTACGGCGATTCCATTAACTTGGAGGAGTACACATCATCAGTGACCAGCTACATCAGCAAGTGCGTTGATGACGTGACCATCTCCAAGACCATCACTACACGCTCCAACCAGAAGCCGTGGATGACTGCAAATGTGCGTGCGCTGCTGAAACAAAGAGACTCTGCCTTCAGAACAGGGGACAAGGCGGCCTTAAAAACAGCAAGGGTCAAACTGTCCCGTGCTATCAGAGAGGCAAAGCGCGCGCACGCGAAGAAAATCCACGACCACTTCCAGGACAGTGGAGACACCGGCGCATGTGGCAGGGCATCCAGGCGATCACGAATTACAAGACCACATCACCTGCTTGTGACCGTGACCCCTCCCTCCCTGATGTGCTGAACGACTTCTACGCCCGGTTCGAGGTGCAGAACAACGTGGTGGCGAGGAAGACCATCCCTCCTCCCACTGACCAGGTGCTCTGTCTAACCACAGCTGAAGTGAGGAAAACTCTATGCAGAGTTAACCCACGGAAGTCTGCTGGACCAGACAACATTCCTGGCAGAGTGCTCAGGAATGTGCAGAACAGCTAGCAGATGTCCTCACTGCCATCTTCAACATCTCCCTGAGCAGCAATGTTGTTCCCACGTGCCTCAAGACAACGACCATTGTTCCCGTGCGAAGAAGTCTTCTGTCTCCTGCCTCAATGACTATCGTCCCGTCGCGCTCACACCCATCGTGATGAAGTGCTTGAGAGGCTCGTCATGAGGCACATTAAGACACAGCTTCCACCCTCCCTGGACCCCATGCAGTTTGCGTGTCGTCCAAACCGTTCCACGGACGATGCTATCTCCACAACCCTTCATCTGGCCCTCACCCACCTGGATAACAAGGACTCTTATGTGCGAATGCTGTTCATTGACTTCAGCTCAGCATTCAACACAATCATTCCTCAGCACCTGATCGAGAAGTTGAACCTTCTGGGCCTGAACACCTCCTCTGTAACTGGATCCTGGACTTCCTGACTGAGAGACCTCAGTCAGTCAGGATCGGGAACAGCATCTCCAGCACCACCACACTGAGCACTGGGGCCCCCCAGGGCTGTGTGCTCAGTCCACTGCTGTTCACTCTGCTGACTCACGACTGTGTAGCAATGCACAGCTCGAACCACATCATCAAGTTCGCTGATGACACGACCGTGGTGGGTCTAATCAGCAAGAACGACGAGTCAGCATATAGAGAGGAGGTGCAACGGCTAACTGCCTGGTGTGGAGCAAACAACCTGTCTCTGAACGTGGACAAAACGAAAGAGATGGTTGTGGACTTCAGGAGAGCACAGAGCGACCAATCTCCACTGATTATTGATGGATCCTCAGTGGAGATCGTCAAGAGCACCAAATTCCTTGGTGTTCATCTGGCAGACAACCTCACCTGGTCACTTAACACCAGCTCCATCACCAAGAAAGCCCAGCAGCGTCTATACTTTCTGAGAAGGCTGAGGAAAACCCACCTCCCTCCCCCCATCCTGTCCATGTTCTACAGAGGGACCATTGAGAGCATCTTGAGCAGCTGCATCACTGCCTGGTTTGGGAACTGCACCGTCTCGGACCACAAGTCCCTACAGAGGATAGTGAGGACAGCTGAGAAGATCATCGGAATCTCTCTTCCCTCTATCATGGACATTTACACTACACGCTGCATCCGCAAAGCACACAGCATTGTGGATGACCACACACACCCCTCACACACACTTTTTACACTTCTACCATCAGGAAAACGGTTCCGAAGCATTCGGGCCGCAACAACAAGACTGTGCAACAGTTTCTTCCCACAAGCCATCAGGCTAATCAACACACAGAACTGAAACGGAACTCTCTCACACACACACACTCACTCAAATGTGTGTAACGAACTGAAAACATTTTTTCCTGGACTTAACACCTAACACACACTCATCACTCATCTCAATCCATTCCACCACCATTCATTTATTTATTATTTATTATTTATTATTCTTAACAGTACCACTCTCAACTGCTGTTCTTGCACATTTAGGATTTTCACTGTATTATACTGTTTACATGCTGTTTTGCACCTTCGACTGCTGCTGTATTTTTTTTTTTTTTTTTTTTTGCACTACACTGTTTACACTCACTTCTGGGATATAGTTTAGATTTTTGTATAGTTTTTTTACAGTTTTCTTGTACAGTACTGTATAATCTAGTATACAGTAGGTTTACTGGTCGGCGCTATATAGGGTTTTGTGTCTTGTCTTGTGTCGTCTGTCTGCACTGTCTGTCTGCACTGTTTGCACCAGGTTGCACTCGATGCACTTTATGTAACTTGTGTTTTAGCTTAATGTTGTTTTGTTGTTTGTTGTTTAGTGTAGCACCAGGGTTCTGGAGAAACGTTGTCTCATTTTTACTGTGTACTGTGTACCACTGTGTATAGTAGAAATGACAATAAAAGCCTCTTGACTTGACTTGACTTGACTTGAACAACAACCTGCTCCTTAACACCTTCAAGACAAAGGAGCTTATTGTGGGCTTCAGGAAGGAGGCAAGAGGCACACATGACACCACCCACATCAACGGGATGGCTGTTGAGCGTGTCTCCAGTTTCAAGTTCCTGGGGATCCACATCTCGGCAGACCTGTCCTGGAACATCAACACCTCCAACCTGGTCAAGAAGGCTCACCAGCGCCTCTTTTTCCTGAGGACACTTAAAAAAATCAGCTCTCCTCGGATATCCTGGTGAACTTCTACCGCTGCGCAGTAGAGAGCATCCTGACCAGCTGTGTCACAGTCTGGTATGGGAGCTGCTCTGCTGCAGAGCGTAAGGCACTGCAGCGGGTGGTGAAAACTGCCCAGCGCATCACAGGGACTCCACTCCCAGCCATGGAGGACATCCAAAAGAAACGCTGTCTGCGTCGAGCTCGCAGCATTCTTAAGGACTCCTCTCATCCCGCCCATAGACTGTTTACTCTTCTGCCCTCCGGCAGGCGTTTCCGGTGCCTCCGGACCAGGACCAGCAGACTAAAGAACAGCTTTTTTCCTAGAGCTGTCTCTTTAGTGAACTCTGACACTCACTGATACACTACCACATTCCCCCCACACCTCACACTCTTTGCTAATGGACTCTGAACAAAAATTTGTGCTCACCAAGACACTGATCATTTCTCACCTCACACTTTGTTATTGCACAGACTGTTTACACAAACCTTGCTCATATGCACACATGTTCATAATACATATATATATTCATCTGTATATTATTGTTCATAGTACATATATATTCATATTCATCTGTAATTATATTCATAGTACATATATATACTCATCTGTATATTGTGTTTTCAGTACATATATATTCATCTGTATACTACATTTATAGTACATATTCATCTTTAAATTTCTGTTTATAGTCTATATTTTATTTTATTTAACTATGTAAATTCATGTTAAAACTATATATCCTGCACTTGCTGTTATTGCACTCTGGTTAGACCCAAACTGCATTTCGTTGCCTTGTACTTGTACATGTGTAATGACAATAAAGTTGAATCTAATCTAATCTAATCTAATCTAAGATAGAATTTATAGTATTTTGTATTAAGACAATGCCTGTGACTTTATTAAAAACCAGTGTTGAGAAATATTGCTTTCTGGTATATAGTTAATTGTGCCCTAAAAATGCTGCTTGATGGCTTGGGTAGTAGAAGTTAGTCAGGGCTTGAGCCATGGTTTAATGGAATATAACCTAGAGTACCAACAGTGTCCAAGATATGAGCACAGGTCACATTGGAAAGTGAAATGCACTATTCAGGAAAGTAGTGAACAGGAAATCTGTCTGCTGTAAAAATCTTAAAAAGCAGTAGATCAATGTTAAAAGCCTTTAAAAAAAAAAACCACCTTAAAAACAGTAGTAGTTGCTATGCGACTGAGACGAGCAGAGGTTTGTGGTTGGGTGACTTAGCAAAAGGGTAATCTCAAAATTAACAGACAAATGGTCAGCGTTAAGAAGATCATAGACATGAGTATGAAGTTATTAAAAATCACCTAGGATAATGAGTCATATAACGGTCATACGTGCATCTTAAAACAGACCACTCGGAAGTTAGAACGTAAATTGACAGTATTTCAAATAGCACGGAAGGAGAGCCTCCTAAGCTATAAAAAAGCTCTTAGTGCTGCTAGATCAACATATTTTCTTAATAACAAGCAGAATCCTATAGTTTTATTCAGTGCTGTGGATAAATTAATTAGCAATAAAAATTAATTAATTAAATTTATTTCTGCATCAAAATCAACTGGTGTTCTAGATTGTTTACCTACATGTTTCAGAACCAATAAATCTGTTCTAAAAATAAAAAAATATTCTATTAGCACTGGTTATGTACCTAAATCTGTACTTATATATTATAAGCATAAAGCTGGCAGTTATCAAACGCCTAATTAAAAAACCTGAACTTGACCCCTGTCCATCCCTGGCCAATATCAAACCTAGTTCTTATCTCTAAGGTCCTAGAAAAGATTGTAGCACAGCAGTTATGCTCATCCCTATACAGGAATAATGAAATGTAGTTTCTATGGTGTTGCTCACTGGGCTTTTTGATAATCAATTTGGTTGCTTTTTGCAATGAATTTGGTGTGATGCCAGTTGCTAGTTATTCTATGCCTGTCGGATGCTAGGCTGTTATTCTGTGGTTTTCAGTGGAATGCTATTCCAGGATGTTGGTATGATGTGTCTGGATGCTTGTAATACCTGGTTGTTGCTAGGGGCCGATTAGTGGTTTTTATTGTATTTCAGGAGGTTGCTAGGGTGCCAGGAATGCAACTTTAGGGACCCAAATGCAGGATGCAGACTGGAATATAATAAGGTTCTAACCCACACAGGGAAAAGGCAATGAAGGGCAGACAAAGACAGTTCAAAACCGTAAACCCGAGCACCGACAGTTGAGCAATGTAGAAAAGGTAGCGGCAAAGTTCAGAGCAAATTGTCCAGAAATGTAGGCGTATGAGGGGCTTGAGGCGGATTGGCACCAGGTAGAGCAACTTGGAGGTCATTAAAGGCTGAACAAGTCAGAAAAGTCCTAAAACTTATATAAGTCCTAAAAACTTTAACATACACAGCCCCCGGTCTGTGGACCACCTCGAATTTGAATGGCTGAAGGGCCAAATACCACCGAGTGATCCACGCGTTGGCATCCTTCATGCGATGAAGCCACTGGAGCGGGGCGTGGTCTGAACCCGAGGGTGAAGGCCTGTCCCAACAGATAATATCGGAGGGTGAGGACCGCCCACTTGATGGCAAGACACTCCTTCTCTATGTTGCTGTACCGGCTCTCTTGCACCGACAATTTACGACTGATGTTCAGCACCGGGCGCTCTTCCCCCTCCACCACCTGGGACAACACGGCCCCCAACCCCCTGTCCGAGGCATCCATCTGTAGTAAAAAGGGGAAAGAGAAGTTAGGTGCATGTAAAAGCGGACCACCGCAGAGTGCAGCTTGAACTCGCGAAAATGCCTGTTGGCATGACCCCGCCACTGGACCGGATCTGGCACTATCTTTTTAATGAGATCGGTCTGCGGGCTGGTGACGTCCGAAAACATGGGGACGAACCTCTGATAATAGCCAGCCAGCCCCAGGAACAGTTTTACCTTCTTTTTGATTCTTGGGCGTCAGACAGTTCGCAATCGCTGCCGTCTTATCATTTTGGGGACGCACCTGCCCATGAGTGGAAACCCAGATACCGTACTTCAACCCGCCCAATTGCACATTTCCTTGGGTTTGCCGTGAGCCCTGCCCACCTCAAGGTCCACAGGACCGCCTTGAGGTGTCGCAAATTCCGCTGCCAGTCATTGCTATATATGACTATGTCATCCAAATAGGCAGCGGCGTATCCGATATGAGGCCGGTAAATTCTATTGTTGAGGCATTGAAACTTCGCTGGGGTGCCGAACAAACTGAATGGAAGTGTAATGAACTGGTGTAAACCGAACGGAGTGGAAAAAGACATTTTTTCCCGGGACATTGGCGTCAAGGGGATCTTTAATATCCCTTGGTTAAATCTGGTGTTAAATTAAAGCGAGCCGCACCTAACCAATCAAGCAGCTTGTCAATGCAGGGCATTGGATACGTGTCGAATTTAGACACCACGTTGACTTTACGACAGTCCACACATTATCAGACTGACCCGTCACTCTTGGGCACCAAGACCACCGGGCTGCTCCAATCACTGTGAGACTCCTCAACTACTCCCATGTCAAGCATCGCCGTTAGTTCGTCCTGAAGCACGTTTTTTTGTGTGCGGGAAGCCGGTATGGGCGGCTGCGCACCACTATACTGGGGGACGTCTCGATATGGTGTTCTATAATGTTTGTCCACCCAGTTAGAGGGAAAAACACATCCGCAAACTCTTGTCACAACTCCTCTACCTGTGCTCTTTGCGATGGCAAGAGGTGGTCTCCACATTGAACCGGGGTAGATTCTGACGCGGATTTTGGCCTTAACTCCAGTCCTAGCTCCTCCCTCTCGGATACCACCGTCGCTAATGACGCACGCACCTCCTCCCTCCATGGATTCAGGAGGTTAAGGTGGTATATCTGGAGTGTATCGCCTCTATCCATGCACCGCACCTCATAGTCAACGTCCCACACCTCAAAAGGTCCTTGCCACTTCGCAAGTAGTTTAGAGCTCGGGGTAGCAGAACGAGGACTCTATCTCCTGGGGAAAATTGTCAGATTGCCGTTCTTGCGCCTGTAGCAAATTCCCCAGGGCTAGTTGTGTGCCTAATGTGTGGAGTTTTGCTCTCAGGTCAAGAATGTACCAAATTTCATTTTTACTGTTCGAAGGTCCCTCCTCCCAATTCTCGCGGAGGACATCGAGCACTCCACGCAGCAGTGTAATAATTCAAATGGGAAAAACCCAGTCGAGGCTTGCGGGACCTCTCATACTGTGAATAACAGGGGCTCGAGCACCCAGTTCCGTGCATCCCTGTGTACGAACTTTCAGATCATGTTCTTGAGGGTTTGGTTGAAACGCTCTACTAAGCCATCAGTTTGAGGGTGGTATACGCTGGTGCAAATCGACTTAATCCCTGATAAAAGTTTTAAAGTTTTATCGCAGCCCAGATGTCCGGCCATCGGATAATGGTGAGCCGCATGGAATAAAAGTTCCCTGTGGCTCTTTGTGTGTGCTGCTACTGTATGTGTTCAGAAGTATTCGGACATTAAATATTAATGCTGACCATCGATTACTCTCATCTGGTTGAAGGCGTGTCGGAGGGTTCCGTCTTGGGACTGCTCAAGGGTGAAATCCCCGATGGGAATTCTCCGGGGGTCAGGGTCTATCGGACACAAAACTAATGTTGACGGCCCCGGCCCCAGTCAACATAGCGCACACTCCACACTGCTTCGCCTTTCTGCAGGACCCACCCACACACATTTCCCTTAACAACCGAGGAAAAGCGGGCCAATTCGTTCCCAGAATTAGTGGGTTGGTGAGGCTAGGACTAACCGTCGACAGTGATGGCCACCAGTGGGTATTTATGAATATCCCCGTGCACACATTTCACCTTCACCCGGCGTGCAGTATTCAAAGCCCCGCATCGCACCAGGCTTTAGTGGATGGCGGTCTGACACCAGCCCAAATCCACCAACACCAACACTGGTGTGTACCCCCTTGGATCCTGCTTGATCGGGAATCCGGACCATCACCCCCAGCTCCATTACGGACATTGATCAGAGAAATGCCCCGGCTCCCCACAGCACCAACAGATTGGCCTAGGCTTCTGCTCCGCACCTGCACGGACTGAATCATCCACCTGTGGGACATGAGACACAGACCTCTGAGTATCAGCAGTATGCACAGCAGTGGAGGAAACGGGAAGGGAAGGAGCCATTGCTCGCAACCGAGCCATCGGCTTTGGGGGGATTAGCCCTCGTCTCCGTGGCAGGGGAGTGGGAGGAAAGAGGGAAGAGACAGGTGAAACGAGAGAGAGAGAGCTAAGAGTAGTCGCAGGGGATTCGCCCGCCCCTGAATATGCCGCCAAGTGATCTTCCGCCAGCTGGACCGCTATATCCACCAATGATGGACGCTGGCATTGGACCCATTCCGCCATCCATGGCGGAAGTCGTGCGACGATCTCGCGGAGTGTCACTTGCTGTAGGATTGCCCGCTTCAGGACATCATACTGCTCAAACAGCTCCAGGTATGCCTCAGCGTCGTCCTGCAGGCCCATCTTGTTTAGCAGAACGCTAGGCGCAGGTGTCGGGGCGGTGGCAGGAGTTTCCTTACGGCTCAGGGCACTCTGGAACGCCGCTCGGTCCTCCGCCTGGGTTTGGAGCACTTCCTGGAACCGCTGTTCCTGCTCGGCACATACCTGAAGTAGGGCTTGGTGCTGGGTCTGCTGTAGTTTGGCGAGCACCTTCACCAACTCAGCCAACTGCGAGAGCTCCATTATTGGTTCGTCCTGCATTCCAATCCTGGGTTTCGGCACCACTGTGGGAGAGCTGATGGTTCAGGGAAAGAAACACCACTTTGGACAGAATCAGGTTTGAACTAAATACTTTTATTTATTTATTTTAGTGCTCAGTGACAGAGTTGTAAATTGGCAGGCACACACCCTATCTGCACACGCGCTCCTGCTCCTCTTTTATACTCCCACCAGATCACTGCAAGAGAGAAAACATTAATTAGTCAGAATTCACCTCAGGTGTGTCATTCCCACGCTTCCCTGCTCCCGGCGTTGCCCTCCATTCACAAACCGGAGCTCGGCCACGCCCCGCTGCCACAGTTATGTTGCAGCTTGATACTACAATCGTTCAATTGATATTACAGTTTATTGGTTTCTTATTTATCTACACTTAGTACTCCATAATGACAAGCCATAACAGAATCCTAGAAATGTCACGGTCAATGGTAAAATGCAACAAGCCTTATACACCAGGATTGGGGGATTTTCTTCCATTTTTATTTGCAAGTCCTCTCAAGCTCAATCAGATTGGATTGAGAACATCAGTGGACAGCCATTTTCAGGCTTCAATAGGGTTCCAGCTGGGCCACTTTGGGACGTTTACAGAAGTGTCCCTGTTCCTCACAGTCTGAGAGTCCTTCAGGTGCTTTTTTTTTTAGCTTCCTCTAAGAGGGATTTAATGTGTTTTGCACTGGGAAGAGGCTTCCCTCTAGCCACTCTGCCATAAACCTCAGAACAGTGGAGGGCTGCAAAGATGTTTGTCCTTCTGGAACTTTGTCCAATCTCCACACAGAATCACTTGAGCTTTGTGAAAGTGACCATCGGGCTCTTGTCACCTCTCTTACTAAGGCCATTCTCCACAGATTGCTCCATTTGGCTGGGTGATCAGCTCTTTGACAAGTCCTGGTTGGTCCATTTGAGAATTATGAAGACCACTGGGAATCTTTGCAGCAGAATTTTTTGTAGCCTTCCCCAGATGCTGTATGTGCCCTGCAACAATTTTTGAGCTCTGTAGGCAGTTCCTTTAACCTCACTGCTTGGTCTTTGTTCTCTAAATCATGTCCAATCAATTTAATTTATTGGTGCACTCCAATCAAGGTGTTAAAACATCTCAGCAATGATCAAAAGAAATGGGAGGCAACTGGGCTGAATTTCAAGTATTGTTGCAAAGTGTCTAAAATGTATATTGATGTGATATTTCAGTTTTCATTTCCCATTTCATACATTTGCAAACAATTGTAGAAGTCTGTTTTCACTTTGTCATTATGTGGTATGCAACATAAAAAAAAGTGAAAAAAGTTAAAGGAGTCTGAATACTTTTTGAATGCACTGTGTATATATGTATAGAGGAGATATGAGTTTAAAATGTCCAGTGGCCTCAGGTGACTATACAGAGATCATGTAGTAATTATACCTTAATGTGCAAAGATTACATGTAAATAATCAGGTATAAAACAAGAAAAATGGTAGTACAAATGACAAGAATAAAGTTGTGCATTTATTTTGTTTGCTTTTTAAACAAGGGTCAACAAGGAAATGTACGAGTATGTGTCTAAGATAAGGATATGGTCATAAAGGTCATGTTTATTTCAGCATTTGAATTAAAAGTTCAGAAGTCTGATATCTGATAGGAAAGAAACTGTTTTTGAGTCTGCTAGTGTGAGGTGAAGACTTCTGTGAACAGACCATGGTTGGGGTGAGAGTTACCAATGATAAAAAATTTTAATATCCTTTTTCATCTTATGTGATGGCTGCCTTTTATGGAATGTAGCTGGAAACCAGTGATGTATCCAGCAGTTTCTTCACCCACTGAAGGACCTATAATCTGAGACCGTGCAGTTGCTGTAACACACTTTGATGCATTTTGTTAGGATGTTTTCAGTAGTGCAACAATAAAAGTTCAGGATGGCACTGGTACTTTTCATTGTTTGTATTATAACACATTATATGTGTGTTTGCCACATACCACTCTCATTCTAGCAATAGTTAATTTCTTTGAAACCGTTACTACACTTTCTATAGGCTGTGGTATAGTCTGTGTTAGCATGTCAAAACAGATAATGTAAAACAGCGCTTACGCTCATGTTATATTGCTTAATTATGGTGCTATGATTTGTCGTCCAATTGTCTTGCAGTCTACCAGTCCTGGGCATGCATGCCTTAGAGCATGTACTGTTGAGCAAACTTTACATCCATCGTCAGTTCACGTTTAGTTCTAGTTAAACGCCAACAGTATTTAATGTCTATTCATCATAGAGAGCATTCAATTACTTCATTTTCTTTCCTGAAATGCCCTTTAGGAAATTTAGTGATGTATGACGTTCCTTTAAGAAAAGGAGTTTTAGGAACTGTGATGTGTGACTGATAGATCTCTGGACCAATCATCTGTGTGAGATCACACGGCCGCTTGCCAAGTGCAGCCAATGAGATACGAGGATCTAGTCAAAGGGGGTTTTGTCAGCAGGAAGTTGTCTGTTTGGATCTTTTGGTAGAATGGCGGAGCACATAGAGGGAGAAAACAGTGCAGCTGGTGATAGCAGGTGAGAGCGGCTTGTAATTAAATATGACCAAAGAATTGCCAGTTTTTTTAGTTGACGCTCTGTGGAGACGAGCAGTTCCATGGCGAATTCACTGTTGCAGCTTAGCTATCAGGCTAATATTAGCGAACTACTCTTTCCCAAACCAAGTAGAAATACATTTCACAATTACAGAGGTATTAGAGTTTTGGGGGGGTTCACTGTAACTACAACAATGATTCAAATTGAGCTAGACTGGTATATACATCTGTGCATTTTAGTAGGTAATAATTGGTGCATGAAGCGGCGATAACAGGACTGTGTTGTATTTTACACTAGCTCACTTTCAGCTAGCTGACAGAAATAATTGTTCTTGCTGCCCATAAAACTGATGTAACGATATAATTTACAAGCAGCCTCAGATTTTTTTTCTACTGGTTAGTGGTATATATATATATATATATATATATATATATATATATATATATATATATATTTGTATAAATTGGTCACTGTTATCTATTGAAGCTATTGCTAACGCTGGCAACTTCTGCCTAGCAAAAGCTTTTGCAAATCGACGTCACGCCGCGCTGCATTGTGGGAGCATTCCGCCATTCTTGAAGGTTTAGCGCTTTGTTCACGCTGCGAGAGCTGGATGGTGTTACGTTTTTATTGTAATTTCGTTTTTTTGGGTGCAAAAAATGTTGGGAATGCTTATTAACTCACTTAGTGGTCTGTAAACAATGTGGCTGACTGTCAATGTGGGCCTAAACCTGATTCACCTAAACATCTGTACTTTCTGATTGAGAGCATGGATTGGCACAAAACATTTAAAGCTTTGTTCAGGAGAAGATTGTAATGACATCAGCAATCAATCATTCTGACAGGGTGAACACTTGGTTCACCTCACAACACAAACAGTATTTCTGTACGACATCCAACCAGTAAAAGCTTAAGAAAACTCAGTATAAAGTTCACACTTGTCAGCTTATAGTCATAGTCTCCACTAAGACATCAAATGATTTGTACTGTATATACAAGTATTTGTTTTATAATAATCGTCATACAAACAAAAAAAAGTTCTATATAAATCACTTTAAGTATGTTTCTGTTATCATGACGTCACACATGATGGTGAATGATGCTGAGTCTGCGCTCATGATTTAAGTTTACATTTCAAATAAAATTTTTATTAGTCACATACATGTAGTGTCCAACATGTAAACATTAAATTATAACTAAAAGTATGACACACACTAGAAAGATTTTATATATAATATAAATAAATATAAATTGCACAGAAGGGGGTGGATGTGTATGACAGATATACAGATTAAAGAAGTAATCCAGTGTGATTTGTCTTTAAAGTGCCGATCCAAAGCGATGTAGAATTCTCTCATTCATACAGTGGCAGCTTTCTGGTGGTGGGATTTTAACTCTCAATCTTCTGATCAGAAGTCCAACATCTTTGACACTGAGCTATTTCCTCCCCCAAGTTCACCATTTACTTTTCTTTCAGAATGGCCCTGCAGCAAGCTTTACGTTTTTCTAGCCCAGCTCCCCCTCCCAACACAGTGATGCGAGGTCCTCCACCACTTCTACGACCTCCACCACCTCCATTTGGCATGCTAAGAGGGCCTCCACCACCCCCCAGACCTCCATTTGGACGTCCACCTTTCGATCCGAGTATGTCAGCAATTCCCCCACCTGGTGCTATGCCACCACCAATTGCACCTCCTCATCTACAGGTACATTTACTTATTGCATTTCTCCCCAAAAACATTTTCCTAATGCTTAATTCGAACTAATGTGTGTTTTGTAATTTACTAATGTAATTTACTTGTGTAAATTATACAAAGATGTAAGTTGTAATGTGATTTGATGATTGAAAGCCAGCTAGATATTTTTAAGCCTACCTTTTTTTTTTTTATTTTTTATTGTATATTCAGAGGCCCCCATTTTTGCCACCACCTATGGGGAACATGCCTCCTCCTCCAGGCATGATTTTCCCTCCTGGAATGCACCCAGTACCAGCAGCTGGGGGTGCAGGAGGCACAGCAACTGAGGAGATCTGGGTGGAGAATACCACCCTGGAGGGAAAGGTACTGTTGGTTATAGCATGGAGGTTATTTCATGACTAGTTTCAGTGCTTTGGGCTGTAATTATTGTCATTTAATAAATAAATAAAAAAGTTAGTGTTCTTTTAGGTATTATCTATTTTAGTGCTACTTTTTCTTTTATATATATTTAAAATAAAAAAAAATATAATAATAAAAAAAATGTTATATATGTGTGTGTATGTATGTATGTATGTATGTAAGAAAAAAGAAGCACTGAAATAGATAATACGTAAAAGAACATTAACTTTTTTTTTTTGTTGTAAATCAGTATGAACTATTTTTCCAACATTTGTATGTGTTGGAAAAATATTTGAAATTTGTTAAATCAGCTGACTGCTCCACTCAGTCATGTATCCTTTATACCATGTGGCTTTTTCCAGGTCTACTACTACAATGCAAGAACTCGTGAGTCTGCCTGGACCAAACCAGAGGGGGTAAAGATCATTCAGCAGTCAGAGCTTACATCTATAGCAACTGCCCAAGTAGGAGCAACCGGATCTATGTCCAGCAGCCCTGCCTCTACTACCGCTAATACTGCAGCTACAGTGACTCCTGTCTCCAATCAGCAGGCTTCCCCCACCCACACCCTCACAGTCAGCCCTGAACGGACCAGTAGCCCCACACCCACTGTCTCCCAGCAAGTGGCCAGTGAGTACTGAACTCATAAGACCTGTCAAAATAAAAGGTTTTAGCTCAAATCCATATGACATCAAATCTGTAATTAAACACACAAGAACACAGAGAACTGGACCATGGTGCACTTTATTAAATAAATTCTCATTGATTTTACACTAATGCAGTATTGTTGCACCAAATCTTAACTGCTTTAATACAAGATACACAAATTTGGATGGTCCTGTCAAGCAGACAAAAACATGAACATGATAAATATGACATGGCTTTGCATGGTTACACAACATACACCTGTTTTCTCTTAGGGTGTACTCAATTTTGTTGCTTGTTATTTTGGCAATAATGTATGTATGTTTTAGTTATTTTTCAGAGGACAGTAAATCTGTATTGCTATACAGCTGCACATTGACTACTCTAACAAATATCCAAGTTTAATTTCTATAGTATTGTACCTCGAAGATTCCCTACAATGGTTGCTGAAATGTGAGGGGTGCACTCACTTTTGTGAGGTTATATTTAAAAAAAAAAAAAAAAAAAGGTAAAAAAAGAGATTTGGATGAATTCTTTATATGAATTGGCCTAATGTGTAATATGTAAATTTTCTATGCATCATGTTGTAAAACCCAATGGTTTGGTTACTTTTATGTAAGATTTTGGTCTCTTGAACCAAACTAAGGTTTAAATATGTTTGTTGACAATATGCCTGATATGCTGCTCTTATGTAATGTCATTTGTTAAGCAGCTTGTTGTAATAATGTTTTGTTTCCTGTAGCGCCTGCTGTATCTGAGATGGCCACTGTAGTTTCTGCTCCTCCTGTCAGTGTTGGTGTTACTCCGGTTGCTGTTGTCAGTGTGCCAACAGTCACAGCTACTGTCACAGCAGGGCAGCCGGTGCCTTTACTTACTCGAACCCTCCCACCAGGTCTTCCCCATGCTATTGCACAGCCTTCTGCTGCAATCCCAGCATTTTCCCCGGTCATGGTGCCCCCATTTAGAGTGCCTTTACCTGGCATGCACATTCCTCTGCCAGGTATAGCAAAATATCACTCTCAAACTGTGTGTCTAATGTGTGAATTATTTGTTTAGTATCATTTAACAACTTCTGAAATGCTAAAAGTAAAACAGTCAACTGAGATTTTTGTTTTAGTGAATTTATTGAATCCTAGATGGTGCCAGAGTGCTTAATAGATATTCAATTCAAATATATTTATTACATTGCAAAAGCTTTTTGGAATCCAATTCATATTTTACCTTTGTTGATGGTGCAGTTCAATTAATTTTCAAATAAATAGAAAATTCTAATTGTGCATTTACTGATGTTTAGCTCACATAGTTATCAAAAGGCATGTGCTTTTTATTTACTTTAACAGTTTTAGAGAAATTATGTTGCATGAGTTGTAATGATATAAAATTATCTCTAAGATTTTGCTCATCTTACACATTATGGAGTAATTCTATGTAAGTCTTTAGCTACTTTTTACATTTATGATAATGATGTATGCATTTATTTATAAATTTAGGAATGTTACCGAGCATGGGCCCTCCTTTGGTACCCATGATGCACCCACAGCTGGCCATCACAGCAGCTCCTGCTGCCTTGGCTGGTGCACACCCACTGCTAGAATGGACTGAATATAAAACAGTGGATGGCAAGACTTACTACTACAATAATCGTACTCAGGAATCCACATGGGATCAACCTGGTGAACTAAAGGAGAAAGGTGGATTGCAATTATTTGCATATATTATTATAAAAGATTTTTGTCAATTATTTCAACAACCCAAATAGAAAGTTCTGAATATATGAATATATATATATATATAAAATTTTATTTATTTATTTATTTATTTATTCTGTTTAATCATTTAGATAAGAATGGAAATGAAGCCAAAGATGACCAGTCTGCTGATGATTCTGAGGCCATGGAAATTGATGTAGAACTGAAAGCTGAAGCTTCCATTCTGTCCAAAGAGGTAAAAGCAGTTCTTTTTTTAATTATTATAATTCTGAAAATAACTCCATGTTTAAAGCTTTTTATTCTGTTCTGGAAGACATTAAAGGAGGAAGAAATGACCGAAGAAGAAAAAGCAGCTCAAAAAGCTAAGCCAGTGGCCACCAACCCTATCCCTGGAACTCCCTGGTAAGGTTTATGGAGAGAATTATTTATTTATTTTTTTTTTTTATTATAGTTTTATTGATGTCAATATTATAGTTTTATTGACAATGAAAAGTCAAGTCAAAACATGGAAAAGAAAACCAAAAAAGGATTGGAACAAGAATGTCAGTGCTAGGTTCTTCCTTGTTTAAGTCATGTATAAGTATTTCCAAAGGAAGATATTTTTGGGTACACCACAGCTGATGGGCTAGAGTAAAAAAGTCTGACTAGTCTGATGGACATATAATTGAATGGCGTTTCAAGAAGAAAGAAATCGACTTTGGTGCAGGACCGGCTTAAGTCATTAAATATAAAACCAAAGTTTGTCCTTACAAACAGAAATGGCTCTGTATTACCTCAAAAAAGCCATTTATTTGTGGTTGAGTTCAGTAGGGGGAAACATGAAACGCCCTTGAAATGTTTAAAGGAAGGGGAGAAAACAGGAACATTCTTTTTCTGTCTACAGAAAAACAGAATGGAGAAGTTCATTCAGCTGCCTCCAGAAAGTTAGTAGCTGCTTCCACAGTGGCAATTAACGTTATCTTTCCTGTGTGTGAACAGCGAAGTCTAGCTGGATACGCTTAGCCTCTGTATGCTCCTGGGTCCACCAGTCTTTTGCACACCCCTCCAAACATCTCTCAATCACCTGGCTTCATGCTTTTCTTAGTGTTTTGTGATGTTGATGGAGAAATAGGAAAATCCTTATCCCTGCCATTTTCCCTTTTCTTTCACATTTATTGAATAAGCAGAAAGTATACAAAAAAAGGGCGTGATAAGAGAATAGTTTCGAAGCGGTGCGAAACTCTTAAGCTGCCATCTTGCCTGGGGTCATGTGACCAACAAGGAAATTTTCTTTTAAATTTCATTACTTATGGTAATCAACAACATGCTATACTAATTACATCACCTTTTTTATATATATATATATATATATATATATATATATATATATATATATATATATATATATATATAATTTTTTTTTTTTTTTTTTTCTTCTCATTTTGTAGGTGTGTGGTGTGGACCGGTGATGATCGTGTGTTCTTCTACAATCCCACAACTCGACACTCCATGTGGGATCGACCAGATGAGTTGGTTGGTCGGGTGGATGTGGATAAATACATCCAAGAACCTCCACACAAGAGGACTTTGGATGATGCAAGGAAAGCGGGTATAAACCTTATTTAAACAGATCATTACCAGGAAAGATTTACTGAGGATTCATACACAGATTGTCAATGAAGCAGTGCAATCGTTCTATTTTAGTCACAGGCATCAGCAACGAGGACCCTGAAGCCAGCACAGAAGAAACACAAGATGAGCCATCTAAGGCTAAGAAGAGGAAGTAAGTACCATTTCCTATTTAATATAGAAACAGCAAGGGACCATTTAAACAATACTGAAAGACAACTAGCTTCTGCTGTGTTGAACTATGAGCATGAAGAATGAACATAGTTTATTTATTTCAGAAGATTTAAACCTACATGTGTCCATAATAAATTCATTGTTAATTGGACCTTTTATTTTGGTTTTTACATTGGAGAATTTTTTTGTCAAAATGCACCCAATGCTGATTTTAACTTTCATCATTTGTACTCGGGTCTGTAATGAGTGGTGACGTCGTATTGTCCAGATTTACCAAGTCAAATCAGTCACTGTTTCCCATCAGTGCCCTTCAAGCCTGCTTCTCCCTGACCCCAAACAGTGGTCGTGTTGCACTGGGGACTATTTTTCAGGGAACGCTTCTAAGCTCTGGCGATGCCAACATGGGCCTCCAAGGTAACCCACCTTGCTTGACCTCTCTCTAGCCTGCATTAGGAAAACCCCAGTGAAGCAATCGAAACGCCCTCATTTGAACCCTGATTTTTTTTTTTATTTCTAATTTTGAGTAATAGGAATTCAGAGATTATAGTAAGGGAGGACACAGACATTAGGCCTAATTACTGTCATGTTCAAGACCAAAAACCCCTTCTAATTAAAAAAAAAAAAAAAAAAAAAAAAAAAAGAAGGAATGGTCAAAGGATGAAGATCATAATCAGTCTGTATGTCTCTTTCCTTAAAATATGAAATTGCACATGTACCAGCCATTCTCTCTGAATCTTTCCCCCTGCTGTTTTTTTCCTGCAGGAAAGAGGAGGCGATGGAAAGTGATGCTGAGAAAGAGGCGGCTGTGGAGGCCGAGCTGAAGGCAGCTCGGGATCGGGCAGTTGTACCCCTGGAGGCCCGTCTTAATCAGTTCAAGGACATGCTGCTGGAGAGAGGGGTAAAATACTTCAACGCAATACTCTAACCAGCTCTGTAATGTTAGACACATAAATCTGAATGGAAACCCACAAAGGTACAATCTTCAGTTTGTTCTCCTTCCTGTCCTCTTTCTTCGTAATTCTCTTGTTCGTGTTTCTCTCTTGCTTCTACTGACCTGTCTCTATTATTTGAGTAGCTGGACTAATTGTTCTAAACAGTTTATATGTTTGCATTTCCTGAGCTGCTCTTAGCCAGTTGTAATTGAAACAGTAAAATGTGGATATGGCTTAGGGGTGCATTATTATGAAAATGATGGGCTATTATTTAAAAAGTAGCTATATAACTGACAAATGTCCATAAACAGTTACATATTGCAAAGCACATGGATTTTATGCATCATATTTTTGTATTTTGTAATGAAAATACAGATGGGTGACAAATAAAAGGAAAAACATCAAAAAGTGGATGAGTGGATAAACATGAAGTGTACTGTAAGATCCAACTAAGCATTTCATATCCTACTCTGGGGCATCTCTCATCATGTATTCCCAATGATTGGGTGAAATACACATTCCTTGAGAGCAGACCTGAAAGCCTCCGGTGGGCACATTATGCTGCCATGTTTAGTATTTGACTTTCTTCCTGTCGACAAGCTTAGGAGTGTTCACTCCAATGCTCTGAAGGTATAGAAATAGGTGATAAAAAGGATGCAGATCATTTAATCTCTGCACTCAACAGATTTTGCTCCAAGACATGGTAGATAGCCCATATATTCCCATCTCTCATTGAAACACATATTGAGGGAATACTTTTTTGAAAAACATTGTTCTGGTGGCCTTTGAAGGCCCAACACTTCGATGAAATATTGTCTTTGTTTTTCCTTCAATTTGTTGCCTGTCTGTAAGTCATCTTCGCAAGGTGATGCAGATTTAACTGGCAGTACAAATTTCACATGCTCTATTTACTCCTCTAGAAATTGTATTATTTATTGGATACATTTTAACATTAAATTGGCATATAAATGGCATCAAAAATATTGGCACCAATGTTATAGTGCAGTCCTAGTTTACTTCTTGAAATAGTTTCATAAGCGTTTTTTTTGTGAGGATTAAATTTTGTCCCCCTCAATTTCAGTTTGCATATTTTGATTACTTTTACTGTGTACTTTAAAGCTTTGGGTTAAGCATTGACATTCTTCTTAGGTTTACCTGAAATGCACATGTGTAGCCACTGTTGGACTATATAGTACCTCCAGAACAATTATACCCCATGTGATTTTCTCATTTTGCTGTATTGTAGTATCAAACTGAGGCCTATCAGAAGTTTTCTCTCTGAGTCACTTTTTTAAACTTGACCTCTGAACTTTCCAAATTGTACATTTTGGCATTTCTTTCATTCCTCAATGCAAATTCTCTCCAGCTCTTCCAAATCATATAAATCTTGATGGACAGTAATTTTCAGCAGGTTTTACCACAGTTTTAAATGTGGGCTTTGGGTCTTCCCTTCTCAAACACAGACCTCCTTTTATTCCCAAGCCAATTTTTTTTTGGCCCAGTGCCTTAACTCTTTATTCTGATGGAAATTAAATATTCACTCTAAACACAAATATGCCAAACCCTGGTAGGAACAGGTTCTTTTCAACATTTTGCTGGTGTTTGACTTCATCCAAGTTGCCCTTGATGGCAACACGCAACATTTACTTTTGCTCACACTCTATTTAACAGCATAATGCTACCATCACCCCTTGATTGAAACAGTTTGTTTATTTGATTTGTGCCAAATATTACACTTTTCTTTGAGTCCGAATGGTCTCAACATTTTCAAAAACTATCAGGTTTTTTTCTGTGTACCTTTTTCGTATTTCTTAGATTAAGCTTTCTTTTGGTCTTTTTTGGACTTTTATTTCTCCCTTTTTCATCAGTGATCTCTGCAATGCCTTCAGTATTGTAGTTGGATACAGGAGTTGTGCCCTAAGTTTTCCTCTTAAATACGTGTACTCTGCTGATAATCATTTTAAGTTTGACCTTCCACAGTCAGTGGACAGAGATGGCTTTAAAATGAACACAACCGTAAAATGAAGTGTATATATTTTGGATATATACTAAAAAAAATAAATAAATATATTAATATATATATAATATATACATACATACAGTATAGACCAAAAGTTTGGACACACCTTCTCATTCAAAGAGTTTTCTTTACTATGAAAATTGTAGAGTCACACTGAAGGCATCAACACTATGAATTAACACATGTGGAATTTTTTATATATATATATATATATATATATATATATATATATATATATATATAACTAACAAGAAAGTGTGAAACAACTGAAAATATGTCATATTCTAGGTTCTTCAAAGTAGCCACCTTTTGCTTTGATTACTGCTTTGCACACTCTTGGCATTCTCTTGATGAGCTTCAAGAGGTAGTCACCTGAAATGGTTTTCACTTCACAGGTGTGCCCTGTCAGGTTTTATAAGTGTGATTTCTTGCCCTATAAATGGGGTTGGGACCATCAGTTGTGTTGTGCAGAAGTCAGGTGGATACACAGCTGATAGTCCTACTGAATAGACTGTTAGAATTTGTATTATGGCAAGAAAAAAGCAGCTAAGTACAAAAAAAACGAGTGGCCATCATTACTTTTAGAAATGAAGGTCAGTCAGTCCGAAAAATTGGGAAAACATTGAAAGTGTCCCCAAGTGCAGTCACAAAAACCATCAAGCGCTACAAAGAAACTGGCTCACATGCGGACTTCTCCAGGAAAGGAAGACCAAGAGTCACCTCTGCTGCGGGGGATAAGTTCATCCGAGTCACCAGCCTCAGAAATCGCAGGTTAACAGCAGCTCAGATTAGAGACCAGGTCAATGGCACACAGAGTTCTAGCAGCAGACACATCTCTACAACAACTGTTAAGAGGAGACTGTGTGAATCAGGCCTTCATGATAGAATATCTGCTAGGAAACCACTGCTAAAGAAAGGCAACAAGCAGAAAAGACTTGTTTGGGCTAAAGAACACAAGGAATGGACATTAGACCAGTGGAAATCTGTGCTTTGGTCTGATGAGTCCAAATTTGAGATCTTTGGTTCCAACCACCAAAGATTCTGTGTCTTTGTGAAACGTGGAAAAGGTGAACGGATGGACTCTACATGCCTGGTTCCCACCGTGAAGCATGGAGGAGGAGGTGTGATGGTGTAGGGGTGCTTTGCTGGTGACACTGTTGGGGATTTATTCAAAATTGAAGGCATACTGAACCAGCATGGCTACCACAGCATCTTGCAGCGGCATGCTATTCCATCCAGTTTGCGTTTAGTTGGACCATCATTTATTTTTCAACAGGACAATGACCCCAAACACACCTCCAGGCTGTGTAAGGGCTATTTGACCAAGAAGGAGAGTGATGGGGTGCTGCGCCAGATGACCTGGCCTCCACAGTCACCGGACCTGAACCCAATCGAGATGGTTTGGGGTGAGCTGGACCGCAGAGTGAAGGCAAAAGGGCCAACAAGTGCTAAGCATCTCTGGGAACTCCTTCAAGACTGTTGGAAGACCATTTCAGGTGACTACCTCTTGAAGCTTATCAAGAGAATGCCAAGAGTGTGCAAAGCAGTAATCAAAGCAAAAGGAGGCTACTTTGAAGAACCTACAATATGACATATTTTCAGTTGTTTCACACTTTTTTGTTATGTATATAATTCCACGTGTTAATTTATAGTTTTGATGCCTTCAGTGTGAATCTACAATTTTCATAGTCATGAAAATAAAGAAAACTCTTTGAATGAGAAGGTGTGTCCAAACTTTTGGTCTGTACTGTGTGTGTATGTGTGTGTATATATATATATATATATATATATATATATATATATATATATATATATATATATATATATATATTATATAAATTAAGGCTGCAGCTTACTATTATACAATAGATACAAAAAAGAATTGTTAGATGTTTATTATATTTGTTATATTTAAAACCATTAAGGATATTTATGGATAAAAGTGTACTTAAAAATGCAAAAGCCACATATTGAGGTCTTTCATTTATACATTTTTATAGTGGCTGCTTGTTGCGGAGTGCCTTTAAACAAATTCACTCATGCTGGGTTGTTTAGTTTCTGTAAAAAGAAATACAAATATAATAAATAAACAAAAAAAAGCATTTAAGTATGCAAGTTGAAGCAATTTGTGTAAATCAACATTTGTATTGTATTTTGCAGATGGCATGTTGACAACCATGCTAAAAACAATATATCTAAACGAAAATACCAAAACATTGTTGTATTTGAGAAAGAGACATTTTGTTCAGTGACGATATAAGCTTTTAGAATGTGTGTGTGTGTCTATAAATAAAATATATAATTTAAATGCATAAATTAAATATATACATTGAAAAGCATTTGAACGAAGTAAAGCTGCAGTAAATCACGTTTGAAAACAGATGTTAACTGTTGTAGTGGACAAACGCTATAAAAAGAGAATGGAACAGAGAGACGCAGCAAGCTAACAGGCTTGATTAAAAAAAAAAAAGAGAGGAAAAAAAATACATTAGTGTACAAATGCATAATTATTAGCTGCAAACCACAAGTTATGAAAAATTTGATCATTTACTGCTGCTGTTATTTGCTACTTTTAGATTTTGTTAGTTCACACTGTTTTAATTAAAATATTGCGAGCTGATTACGCAGCCTGATGCTCGCGAGTCATGACAGATCAACGTGACTGTCCCAAAGTTAGTAAACAAACAGTTTACACATTAGCACTTCATTAAACTACACTATTTTAACATGATCAGGATTGTACAGTTTTTGCTTAATGTGCTGTTACGCCTTCATCCGTGACACCAGTGTGCTTTCTTTTTCACGTGCTCGTGCTTCACTGTGGTACTTCCATACCACATAAGCTCAGCTTTGCATAACTTCCAGAGTTTTCTTTGTTGCATTTAATATAAAATGCTCCCATTACTTGGGCTGCACACTTTTTTTCCCCCGCTGCCGGTTGACCCTGTAGTGTCAGCCATTTTCTCAGGTGGCTGTTTTATCTTGCAGTCACGCTAAACCGTTGGCAATGAATTTCACTATCAATTATTATCGATTTCATCGATAAGTTGTTGCAGCCCTTTCTTGTGAATTAATATGTAAAACCTGCAGATATCTACAGAAGACTTCAAGAAGAGTACAGTGATTAGAAGCTCAGTAAGACAGCTCTGCAGTAAGACATTTAAATGGTGTAAACTTTTCAAAGCCTGTCAGTTAGGATCCTGGTTGTGGTGGTTCCCTGATGACAAAGTGAAGCAGGCAGTCCTACAACGGTTCATGCGTACTGCCAAATCTTTTAATGCCAAATCTAGTCTATAAGTGTATAAATCTGTAAGTGTATAAATGTAGCAGGGGAGTATGTCGAAAAATACTTGCAGTTTCCACTCCTTGAAATTTATTTAATTTTATAAACTCAAAAGTCCTGGTTTGATTTGATGCCCTCTCGTGTGTGTGTGTGTGTGTGTGTGTGTGTGTATTTAAAATCACTAGTGTGTGAGTACTTTCTGGAGGTGCTGTATAGTGACATTCTGTAATGCAAAAGTTCAAACAAAATAACTGATGTGTGTAACAGTATAAAATCTGGCCATGTGATTACAAAAATTGCATAGTATATGTGTAGTGCTTTTAACAGTGTTGTAATTTGAGGAAGCCAGATATAAATATATATCAATCACTGACCATGGTTTCTGAGGAAAGTGACAGTAGTGTAAAGTTGAATAATTACATTGCGTGAGTAGATAAGTGCACATACTCTGACTTTGTAATTAAAGAACATACACATGTTTATTCACTTTCTTGTTTTGCCTATTATACTGTAGCATGTAAAATGTATTTAATACAGGAAACTGTGCTTTAATCTGTTGTGTAATGATCTGTATTACACCTATACATTGCATCATACATTTTACATTACAGATTCATTACCAACAATAAATTCTTTATAGTTGACTTTTATTCTACTATTATTTTCTTAACCTGTTCATGTTCTTTATTAACAGGTTTCAGCCTTTTCCACATGGGACAAAGAGTTGCATAAAATAGTGTTTGATCCACGCTATTTACTTCTCAATCCCAAAGAGAGGAAGCAGGTCATAAATACTTTTACCTAGCAGTAAAAACTGCCTATTTTTGAATTATGCCATTTATTTGGCTGCTGTTTCTAAAATAGCAGTTTCTTTTTTGTATCTTCAGGTGTTTGATCAGTTTGTGAAGACTCGTGCTGAAGAGGAGCGAAAAGAAAAGAAAAACAAGCTCATGCAAGCGAAGGAAGATTATAAAAAGATGATGGAGGATGCCAGACTTAATGTTAGGTTTGTTGGAGGATTTTTTTTATCTTGTGATTCTTTATCATGTCATTAGTGAAGCTTGCTCTGCATGCCACATTTTAGTTATTTGCACAATGACTATATCTACTTTGCACAGACAATATATGGCCAAAATAGGTGAACACCTGACCATCCCTCAAATATGTGGACCTTTTCCCAAAATGTTCTCACAAATTTGGAAGCACAGAATTGTGTAAAATGTATCATGAATAATTCTCTTTGATGGACAGAAGTCTGTTTCAACATGACAGTGCTGAAGTCCATAAATCATGCTGCCATGAAGTTTGATGATCTCACTAATGCTCATGTGGCTGAATGGGGAAATGCTCACAGCCACATTCCAAAATGTACTTGTCATGAGTGGAGGCTCTTATCCCTTTTTGCCAGATAGTGACCCATTTGAAGTAGTAATGATCACAAATGAAATTTTGTTATTGATTTTGGTCATCCTTATAGAGAAAAAGAATAATACATTTTGTGCTTGCCTCTATTCACTGCACTCTTTTTGAAATGTTGTTATTTAGGACTACGTTCAGTGAGTTTGCTTCTAAAAATGCGAAAGATCCTCGTTTCAAGGCTATTGACAAGATGAAGGACAGAGAGGCCATGTTTACAGAGTTCATGACTGCCTTTAGGAAGAAAGAGAAAGAAGACTCCAAAAACAAAGGAGACAAGGTAAATCTAACTGGTTTTGAAGGCTGGTTGATATTCAAATAAAATATTGTTTGAGTATTCTGTAAAGTGCACAACAGTACATCTATTTTTTAAATAGTCAGATTTTAGCAAATGTCAAATGCAGACTGTTAACATTTGATGACTAATGACAGCTACTGGACTCGTCAGATTACCAAGGGAATCAAATTAAATCAGTTCTGTTTTCGTGTGTTTAGGTAAAACAGGAGTTTTTTGACTTGCTGTCAGACCACCACGTGGACATTCAGCAGCGTTGGAGCAAAGTCAAGGACAAGCTTGAGACGGATCAGCGCTACAAAGCTGTAGAGAGCTCAGCAGCTCGAGAGGAACTTTACAGACAGTATGTGGAAAAGCAAGCAAAGGTGTGGGCCTCTTTCTCTTAATCCTCTTACTGTTCTCAGAATTTTCTTATGTATCTATGTGCATTAGGGTTTAACACCACACACATTTGATATATAATCATGAAGATGCATTTTTAGTGCAACAGAAAGCAAGACTTTCCCTGATTGTTTCATTTTCTATTTTCAATTCACTTGTAGAAAATTACATGCTTAGAAGTGTGTTCCTTTTTCAAATGAGGGCGTGCAGGCTTAATATAAGTTTAAAGGTTTAAATTGTTCCATTTAATATATTCAACACAAAAATAATGATGCATACACACAGTCCCCTGTGAATGTATTGGACAGAGTAAATATCTTAAGTCCAAGATTTCTTTTGGTATTCATTGAAGGCATTTCAGTTTGAGGTCAAAAGATATATATGAAACAACTGATCAAAATGATTGGAACATGCGACTGACCGGCTTTTCCTGTGGCCCAGGTGTCCTGTTAGACGCGTTAATTAAACAATTAAAAGGTCTGAACGTCTGAAAGACTTTGCTGACTGTAATTTTTAAGTTAAAATAATTGGGATTGCACTGCATTGTACTGTAGTCTTATATAGTATATGTGATTGGCTCTGTTCCTGCCCTTCTGCAGAGTGTGGATGCTGAGAAGGAGAAAGAACTGGAGCGTCAGGCCCGTATTGAGGCAAGTTTGCGCGAGAGAGAGCGTGAAGTGCAAAAAGCCCGATCTGAACAGACCAAGGAGATCGACAGAGAGCGAGAGCAACACAAGCGTGAAGAAGCTATCCAAAGCTTCAAAGCTTTAATGTCCGATATGGTCAGTACACATTTGTGCGTATGGTGCTATTGATAACAATGACAACTATGTTTATGTAGTGCCTTTACGAGAAGTGTTGTGTTGTTGTTGTGTTGTTCAGCATGATGTAAACTGCATTGCAAAATGTACCAAATGAGTAGGAAAAAAAACATTCTATTTAGCAAAGAAAATGATTAAATACTGTATTTGCTAATTTGCAGTATTGCTAGAGAATACAGGAAACGGCTCTGCTTTGTCAACTACATAGTCTGCTGTAACTGTGTGTACCCACTTCTCTTGTGGTTTTTCTATTTGGTTTATTCATAAGAGTTCGACTGATAGTGGATTTTACCGATACACTTAGCTGTTGGACTGCCAATAACCAATTAATCAACAGATTAATCCACTTTAATGTTGTTGTTTTTTGTTTGTAATTGGTACTGGATTTTAAAAAATAGTACTGAACTTAAACACCTTACTGAATCATGAAAATGTGCTAAATGAAATAAATATGAATATTTTAATTATATTTATAAATATCGGGGAAAATAAGACATGCATTCTAACTAAAACAAAAAGTAACAATTAAAACAAACAAAATAAAAATATTTACATTCAAGATTAATAAAATATAAATAAATAAATACTTTTTTAAACAGGGGAAACTTAACTAGTCATGTTAAAGTACTTCTAGTTCTATTTTAATATTCAAAGTTAAGAAGCCTCAAATTATAACGGAGGAAGCAGAGCTGGTGTGCATGGTGTCCAGTGAGTCCACTTCCTTTTTGGCATCATAAAGCATGCCCACAAACAGCACGTGGCATCAGTGATTCGCCTCTAGAGGCCGCTCTCGTACTGTATAATGAAAGTGGATCTTCGGCACCCAAGTGTAAAAACTATCAATATAGATTTTTGCTGATAGTTCCAGCAATTACCTATTGGTGCTGATTTAATCTGCAAATCCGATGAATCGGACAAACTCCAAATCTGAATTTGTACGTTTGTTCTTGTGAATAGGTGAAGTCGACTGATGTCTCCTGGTCGGATACAAGGCGCATTCTGCGCAAAGATCATCGCTGGGAATCGGCGGCTCTGTTGGAGCGCCATGAAAAGGAGAAGTTGTTTGAAGAGCATGTGGAAGTACTCACTAAAAGAAAAAAAGAGCATTTTAGGCTGCTGTTGGATGAAACGACCATGGTGAGGGACAGCCTTCAAAAGAATAAAGCAATTGGTGTAAATGTATTTATTAATTATATAAAAAATTTGATTTATTACACAGCTGTATTGAAGCTCTTTTCTCCTGTTGCATGCAAAATTATTATTGCCTTTTAAAGGAGATATATATATATATATATATATATATATATATATATATATATATATATATATATATATATATATATATATATATAATTTTTTTTATTTTTTTTTATTGTCTTTAGTGTATATTGTACAAACACATTGATTTGCCTGACATGATGGTGAATAGAAGCGTTGGTGATATTGATTTTCCTTGTTGTAGATCACACTGACCACCACATGGAAGGAGGTAAAGAAGGTGATTAAAGATGATCCTCGGTGCATCAAGTTTTCAAGCAGCGATCGAGTGAGTAAACGAGCGAGCCTGATGTTTAGTGTAAGAGAGTTCTTCTAATAAACGCAGTGCTGACCTTACTGGCTTTCTTTCCTTAATAGAAAAGACAGCGGGAATTTGAAGATTACATAAAGGACAAATACATCACAGCCAAAGCTGACTTCAGAACGCTTCTAAAAGAGACAAAGTTCATTACGTATAGGTAATGAGTATTTTCATCTTTATTCTTTATTTTAAAGACCACTACATGAGTTCAAACAACAAATCTAACTTGCTTGTTGAAGTTTGGGGAAACCATTCCTATAGTAACATTTAAATCTTTCCTGAACTGAACTGTCTCACACTGTCCAACCAGTAGTGTAGTTCTAGTCTGGTTAATCCCAAAAGTGAAAAGGAAGCAAATTGCTTTCTGATCGTGACATTTTTCTCTATATCTGATTACAAACAGAATTGATTACTTTTTATCTGGTAGTTAACCTGACCAGTGACCTTCACAGTGTAAGAAAAGCAAACTTACTTCAGACATCTTTATGCTTCAGTTTTTTCCCCCTGCTATTGTATTTGTTTATCTAAAAATCCCCTTTGGACGAGCATAATTCGTTCGTGAATGTTCGTAGGTCCATTTGCTCGTATGTTCTAACTAGTTTTCCCCGTAAGAATGAATGTAAAAGTGATTTAATCCGTTCCGAACCCTCATTCGATCCCTTATTTCTGTACTTTAAAAGTATTTGTAGCCCATTTTAACAAACAAATACACTGCTAATTACCATAATGTAAACATAATTTAACACTTACCCATGTGGTAGTGGTTGATTGCGAGTGTGAGAGGCGCACCACGCTCATACTTTTCCACTATTTCCTTCTTGGTGTCAATGGTAATTCTATTTACTTTCGTTTTCCCAGCACCATCACTGATTTTCTTGGGAGACATTTTTTCAAGATTTCTAGTGAAATAAAAATAACACTAAAAACAAAAGTTAATTTTTTTTGCTGCACTGAACAACGAGAGCTAGTGACACGAGATGAACTAAGTGACCGATGCTACCCTCGGACGACAGCGGGGACCCGGCCGGTTTGCTCGTTTCTTCAACATTTGCTCGCAAACGTTTTGCGAGCAAGGTCACTCGTATCTTCGTTTGCTCGTACTATTAGTTGCCCGTACAATAGGGTTTTACTGTACCTCCAGAAAGTATTCATTCCCCAATTTAATTTTTTTTCCTTGCTTGTTTTCCAGCTCGTTTACTCTCAAGAGTCACTAAACTGTGTTTAGATATCAATTATTATATTAGCAGAATACAAAATAATCACAACTGAGTCCCTGTTCAATCATTCACAGTAAATGTAAAAATCATTGACAAATAGTCCTAATTTTGACTGCTAGAAAATTACTGCAAGTAAATATTTTCTGAGGTCTTTGTACATTATATACATTATATTATCTGCAGTGCTTTATATTTAGTGCCAGGAATTTCATTATTACCCCACTGACTTTCTTAAACATCAGTTTTTCATCAAAGAAACAAAAGCCAACGTGAACACACTTGCTTTCTTTGTTTAGATCCCGAAGACTGATTCAGGAATCGGAGCAGCATTTAAAAGACATTGAGAAAGTCCTACAGAATGACAAACGTTATCTGGTTCTTGATTGTGTCCCTGAGGAACGGCGAAAGCTCACCATGTTCTACATAGAGGATTTGGACCGCCGAGGCCCCCCACCTCCACCAACGGCGTCAGAGCCAACAAGACGCTCTACCAAGTGATTGTAGCCGGACATCTGAACTGATCACTCGGAATTGAATCCTGCACTGAGCACAGTAATTACCCAGAACATGTGTATATTTAATCTAAGCATGTACATCCGCTGGCTGTTGGGGTATTGGCTAGCACAAATTAAATATTCACGTTGGTCTGTGATTTATTATTATTTTTTGGCTGTGAAGCAGGGTCAAGCAAATCGATTTCTAGATGCAGCCATGCTTGGTTCATCAGCCTTATCTCTCTTCATGACCCAGAATATGTATTTTTAGGCAGGTACTGCTAAAACAGCAGGGACAGAAGTGTGTAAACCAGTGCAGTGTTCATTTTCAACAATGTACCCTTCTGTAAATGATGCAGATGTTTCATATTTCCTAATGTGGTTTGCTTATGACATGTTGCTGTTTCTGTAAGCAGTGACTGGAAAATAAACAGCCTCAGGCTTTTTCTTTTCTTCTTCTTTTCTTTTTTTTTTTTTTTCTTTTTCTTTTTAACATACATGAGTGGTTCTCAGCACCTACTTAGGATGCCATGACACGGGAAAGAAAAATGGCTTCCTCTTGATTACAAAAAAAAATAATTAAGAGTTTATTTAGAAAATTAAACAAAAGCAGTAAATTGCTACATAGGTTTTTTTTTTCTTTTTCTTTATTCCATCTTTTACTAATGCATTTCTGCACTATCCAAACTGTAGTCCTGGGTCATAATTCTCCTCCATTAATTCCAATGGTGAATAAATAGTAAAAAGAAAAAAGGTAACTTCCGTGGTACCATTAAGCTTATCTGCAACTTGTGAATGCGCAGGACACCTCGCATGGAAAGTGTTCCAGTTGTGCAGCAAAATCGGAACCGTCGTCCATTTTATTGCTGTCTGTATTGAACTTCGGTGCAGGAGATCTACAGAAGAGGAAAACTAATAAATGAAGCAGGTACCAGCCATCTTTGCATTTTGGCAACCTGAAATGAACAGTGCATATAATTCAGTGCAGTGGGTAATTAGGTAAAAAGTTAAAACCAAATCTTTTCCACTGTCATTTCCAGCCCCTTTTTGTCAGGAATCAGTTTCTGTCTCTGACGGACAGCTTTGGTGCTACATGCTAGTTGACTTTGTCCTGGAAAATGTAAAGGTTGTTGGTGGCGGCCACGGCGATAATATTCTCAGATGGGTGCCAGGCTGTGTGAAGGATCTTCTTACTGAGGTCTAGGCTGTCGACGCTGATCTCATCTTTACGCCGTTTGCCACCAACACACACCTTGCGGGGTTTGAGGATGGCTCGAGGTTTACTGTTTTCCCTGGATGCCTCCAGTGTGACATCACGCTTGGTGTTACGATCAAACATGCGGAAGAAGTTGTTGTAGGATCCAGTCATCAGGACACTGAGTAAAAAAAGAAGTGAATTGATTTGTAACAAAGTTCTCAGAGGTACATTATGTATACGGCATAAAATAAAGGTGGTTTAAGTGTTTATCAATAACTTTACCATGGTGTGCGATATAATGGGCTCATGGGAAGCTGGATAGGAGCCTGTATGATCATTTACACCCGAAAATTTATATTTATGAAAATCCTATTGTCCTTCCGAAGTCCTAAGTTTTTGTACATTGCTACAAATTCTAATGCACTTGGCGTGATTGATTTGCATGTTTAGACCTTTTTAGAAGAAATGAATATATACGAGTGCAACCAACAAGGAATATGAGTGGTACAATTACGGGCACCCAATTAAATTTATGAGTAAAATGTATTTTAAAATTATTCCAATTGATATTTTTAAATCTTTTAGTACACCCAGGTGACTAGGAACAGGAAATTGTTCCACCTTTTTTTTTTTTTCTTTTTTACCGGAGTACAAATGAGAGACATACATTGAACAAATTCCCTTAGTCATTCAGTGAAAATGTCCATTTCCATCATCAGGACAATAAGAAGTCTCAGTCAACTGAAAATGTTATGAATGTATCTATATTACGTCTCCACACTGTACAGAGGATTGTTTAAGTGGTCAGGAAAGAATCACAGCTAAAGAATTGCAGGGGCTCTTAAGACAGACTTCAGACCTACAAACATCAACTGCATCAAGTTGTTTGGAAAGTTGACAAAAATTGAGCATTCATTAAAAAACTCAAGCATCTTTAGTTTGCCAGACACCACTGGAACTAAAAGGACATCAGGTTCTATGTTCAGATGAAGCCTTTTTTGGCAAAACAAAAAAAAAAAGACCAGGGGAGATTTGGTGCACACAGATAAGGAGTCATCTGGAAAAATATCATGTTCACAGTTACATATAATAGTTACTCTTTAATGCATTTGAGGTATTTTTCAGATAAAAGTCCTGGACATTTAGTCAAGATACATGGCATCCCATCGGCATGGCATCAAGAGCCATCATTTCAGTTCTCCAACCTTATCAGGCATTTATAGGAGACTCAGATCTGTTATCATGGCAAAGGGTGCCAATATTTCTGCCACATATATATTTAACAATTAAAAAAAATAAAATAAAACTTGTTTCAGTTAGGTGAGATTTATGAGAACTGAGTATGTTTGTGAATTTGAGCTTAGGGTCACAGTCATCCTTGAGCATATTTAACAGAAGTGCCAATATTAGTTGAAGGCTCCCTCTCTCAGTCTCTCTCTCTCAGTCTCTCTCTCTCTCTCTCTCTCTCTTTTATATATTTTAGGGCTGTCAAAACTAACGCGTTAACACATTTCTTTTGATGCCACTAATTTTATTAATGCATGGTTAATGCAGCGCATTTCTGTTTGACCAATTTCATAAAAATGACAATAAATTAATATAAAAGAGGCAAAACGTTTGTTCACGGCGTCCTTTCTCTACCCCCACCTCTCTCTCTCTCTCTCTCTCTCTCTCTCTCTCTCTATATATATATATATACACACACACACAGTATATATAAAAAAAACCCTCAGAATATTTTCATCCAGATAAGAGCAATACATCAATAGAATCTGTAAAGGGTCTACGTTTATTTGTATACCATAATTTTTTTTTTCTTTGCGTTGTCATTTCTCTTCACAGACACAATAAATATATGTATGGAAAGCATGAAATATCTTTTTATTTAAAAAAACAAATTCACATCGAAAAGAAATATTCTCTAATTATGTAATCCGTATGAAAGTCAGTGGAGGTACAGTTTCTCCGGTATCACCTCATTAACTGTCCGTGTGGAAACACAGCAAATGTTCCTTTTTGGTGTGCTTATGATTTACGTAATTTAAAACACTATAATTACTTTAAAACAGTTACAAGAATATTTTGTTTTCATGCTCTTATGTTGAGTATTGTTTCACTAATAATTAACTATAATAAAATAAACATTTGCATAAAGCATCAATATCTGTCAATGGCTGTGTTGATTAAAGTATAAAAAAAGTATCATGCAATCATGCAATTAATTGCGATTAAATATTTTAATCGATTGACAGCCCTTATATATATATTTTCTAGAAATTATCCTTTCTTGTTTTGTTCACCCTGTTTGACCAATTCCAAGAAAATTTAAAATAATTTTATATAAATCATTCAATATTTAACCTGGCATTCTGAGGATTCTTAACATGAATCTAAGACACAGGCAGAGGCAGGCAGAGAGATGAAACATTTAAAAATATTCCATTTTGAATAATGTATTCATATTTGGATACATCCCTAGTGAGTAAGATCTAAAGTACATAAAAGGTTTGAAGTAAATTTGAACTCATTTACACACTACGTGATTTAGAATTTTTGTTTTTAAGTGGTTGCAGAAACCTTTTGGATTTCTGTACAGTGACTTGTGAGTGGTCACTATGGCAGTGATTATTTCTTCCGTTTGTCTACAACAAAAGATTTTTATTGCAACATCACATTTTTAAGTATTTTAAGTATTCTTAAGTATACATAAGTATTTGCTCCCACTCTTATTCTATAATTAGAATTTGAACTATGTTATAATCCACTACACACTAACACCAGAAAGTATTCACTGTTACAATACTCTCACCAGCAGGAAGTATTTACAAGTATTTGTGTTTTAATGTGGCTAAAATTCAGATTTAGGTTATTTATTTGGGGTTTCAGCTCCAATTCTAATCGATACACTAAATAAGTAGGTTTTCTCTTATTTGTATGATTGCCCTAATGCTTGTGTCAGGGTGCCATTCATCTAATCTGCACTAAACCCAAATATTTGACATTTTATAATATAAAATCCTGCTGTGTGTTACTATTATTATATGAACGTACCTGTCTGTTCCATTCCACACACATTCAAACTTGTCAAAGATACAGTCATTCTCATAGAGTGAGCACAGTTTACTTCTCAGGTATTCATGCACCTGTAAAAAAAAAAAAAAAAAAAAAAGGAGGGGAGGACAAAAATGAGCACATGAAAGTCTAAAATGACCAAAATATTAAACGACTTAGTAAGATTGGCTTTTTCAATGCTTAATTAGTCTACCTAAAGCTCACATTTACAATATACAATTACATTTACTAAATGTTAAAAAAAATATACTGGTATATAAAAAAAATCTATGACTACTTATTATCATTAAAGCTCTAGTAAATCATGCTCAATGTTGATTAAGGAAGGTTGAGGTATATTATTGTATCATTTTTGTGCATGATTGATTGGAAGATAATCATAGTCTGATATATTTGATGTAAACAAAAAAACACCACAGTACCTGATAGGTCTCCAGAGGTTTGTATTCCATGTTAAGATCCCATACTTTAACAGTAAGATAGTCACGAGTCATTAGATAACGACCACTGTGGCTGAACTTTACGTCAGAGATGGAGGAAATAATCTCGGAGAAGAAGGAGCGATTACTGGGGTCCTCGGGTTCCTCAAAGACTAGAAGGTGTAAAATGAGCCATATTAACGAGACAAGAGTGGGTGTCTGAGCGACCTCTGGTTAATCAATGCATCATAAATCAGAATATCAACAGTAATAGGAATGGCAAATCAACGTACATTTGCAGTGGTTGTCACAGAGTGCAGCTGCTCTCATGTCACACAGTCGAATGGAGCCCTTGCTACTGCTATAGATAAATGTGTTACACTGGTTGGGATGAAACTCTGCTGCAGTGATTACTTCAGTGAGTTCTTCCATGTTGGCTGGTTTTATATCCACAATGTCTTAAGCAGTAGGATGAAGGAACCATAATACAAAACTGAGTGGATGAACACAAATGTTTACTTCCTTCAAAAAGTTTTTTGCCATTATTAGCACATTAACATTAACATCAAGTCAACATTCATACATCCATCTAGCTCCATTTACTGTTTTATTCAGGTCAGGATGCCAGTGGAGCTAGAGGTCCACAGTCATTCTATATTGGTTTGAAGTATATTTTTAGATGTTTTATCTAAAATGTCAAGAATTCATTATCTATATCATTGCAATATAAAATATTTGGAGAAATAATACTTCATTAGGTTAAACAAAAAGGATCAGGCACACCAACCCAAACACCCAAACTTTGTACATTTTCAAATTGTATCCACCACATGTGCATTATACATTTTTGTGACGATTTTCGACATACTTGCGACATATTTTCTTCATAGTTTGTAAAATAGATATGAGCTGAGTTAGTTCATAGTAATGAACATCTGCTATAATCTTAAACGTGGCTTTATTTTTAGTAGTGACAGAGCATCCGTCATGGTGTGGCATGCGATCAAAAGATTACAGGCTTCATCCTGAAAGATATTGCTAGAGACATGGTGAATACCAGGCTCAGTATAGGTTCTGTGTCTATTGAGTTCAGACTGAAGCTTCTCATATCAGACCCCATTAGCCTGCTGATCAATACTTTCAAATGGAAAGAGATGCCTGTAAATGGTTTTATAATGACCTTTAAGAAGTACTCTAGTTAAAGGTTAATGGCTTGGGTAAGGCCTTTAAGGGGTAGAGTTCATTCAAACTGTTTGTAGATGAAACTCCAAACTGAAACTGAACTCTAAACTTAAATGGAATTTGCAATGGCAAGTCTGGAACAGTCATGACTTACTTTCAAATGGCTTTTCAGACTTTTTCAATCACAAAAACTTACAGAATAGATGAGTTGAAAGGATACTGAAACTTCTGTTAGTGATTTCCAGATTCCACAGGTTGATCCTGAGATCATCTGTTGACATATAGGTTTCATTGTCACTGTTCACTGAAATAGAGTTGATGTGATAGGTGTGTGCATTGGAGAACACTCGCCGAGGAGTAGCCTCCACCATCAGGTCCACGGGCCTCAACACTGGCACCTATCAGAGTATATAAATCACAAAAAGAAGGGGTGTGATTGGTTAGGAAAAATCGAAAAGACAAAAAAAATGCTATATCAAAAATATGCAGCTGTTATTTGTACATTACATAGTCTGGTAAATACATTTATAAACTATTAAATATTATATGAATATTTAGACATAAGTTATTTCAGCTTTATTTAATAATATTTCACTTTATTGAAAGAAATTTCAATAAAATGAAATATTATTTTAATAGACTAGATAGTATGGACATTGTCACAAAGCAACTTTACAAAAATCTGAGTATAGATTTCTCATTTAAATTTATATCCAGACAGAGTAAACAAGGAAAATCTCCCGGTGACTTCATAAGCAACAAAACTCTTAGCAAAAACACATTTGAAAGAAAACCCATCCTTTCCAGGAAACACCAAATAATATGATTATGAATAATTGATCTTCTTTAACTGAAAGGACCTTAAGTCCTACATATGAAAAATCTCATTTTAGTTTTAACTTGATATCTATCATAATAAAGTGAAGGGAACAAAGGTAATTAAACAAACAGTTACTATATTAAATTAAATTGCTAATTTTGATACTTAGTTGTAAATGACTTCCTGAGGATTGGGACCAAAGACATGACCAGATGCAGGGAATCCGACATCCTTTTATTTTAAATGACTTTCTTTTCTGCTAGTTTATGGAGTACTTTGCCTGCAGTTTTGTCTTCAATTCAATGGTATTTGTCCAACAATTTTAACAATTGAAATTGTTCCAAAGCAGCTTTCTAGAATGTAGCAGATTACAAATATAAATTCCGCCATCATAAATTAGTCCCTGTTATTTTATCCCTAATGATTAAGCATCGGTGAAAAAGCTCCCTGAAATATGGGAAAGGTATGAGGAAGAAACCTGGAAAAAATATGATTGTCCATTCATTATAATCCTATCATTGCTGAGGTTATCAACAGTTCACTGACTGCACACTTGCTTCATATAAATTTTGGCCCTAAGCCACTGTAGCAGTTCCACTGGCCATAACATGACATACCGTATTTTACGGACTATAAGCCGCTACTGTTTTCAGACAAAGCGGCTAATATATGGATTTTTCCTGGGTTTTTCCCGGTTTCTCAAACTTCAAGCTAAAAAACTGAACCCCATAACATTAGACCAATGAAATTTCCGAACAGAAATGAAAAAACGCACCTCACCTGTGTTCTGAGCTGCACGGCTTCGGGAGAAAAACTTCCACCGGTAGCGCACGACAATGACAAAAGATAAACTCCCAAGAGAAATACAGTGGTACCTTGACCTACGAGTTTAATTTCGTTCTGTGGACGAGCTCGTATCTCAATTTGCTCGCACATCAAATCAGTTTTCCATATTGAAAATACTTAAAATGGCATTAATCCGTTCCAACCCTCAAAATGACACCCCGTTTTTATGTTTCATGTTATTAAATTGGAAAATACATTTCTAAATAAAAAATCTTGTATAAAAACATAATAGAAAGAGTATGTAAAGATATAATAAGGTTTTATTCAGTGTATTTTCCTTGGAGATGAGACGACTTGAGCTAACGAAAACGCCGGTGGGTGTGTGTGTGTTATTCACAGGTGTGGCTTATTTATGTTAAAAAAAAAAATCTTTGTCAAATTCAGTGGGTGCGGCTTATATATGGGTGCGCTTTATAGTCTGGAAATTACGGTAGTTTGTTTTGGGATCATCAGCAGTCCCATCTGTTCTCCATACTCTTTTCTTCTCCTTACTCAGGTACAAGTAAATCTTCAGCGCATCTGCCCATAAGATTTTGCTCAAGAAATGTTAGCATTTGTACTAAATGTAAGATTGTATTTTTCAAACTGAGATGTCTTCATTAATCTTTTTTTTAATTATTCTTTTCTAACAATGCAGTTACATCGCTATCTCTATGATGGATTTGTTTATAATTAAGGGCAGTTTTAAAATAAAAAAACAAACAAACAAGCAAACCATTTACACTAGTAAATGACTCGAATGTACCCTGTCGGTATTGTGCAGCCAGAACATTTATCATTATGTACCAAGGGCCCCTACAGTGGGGTCTAATAGGAATCACAGTTATTTTGTTGGTAGGCTTTCCCTTAATTATGACTAATTTAAAGAGTGCAGCCCCTACATGCACCCTACTGCAGTAGAGTGCTGCAACCCCCTCTTTTCCATCACCCTCTTTATGGGGAAAGACACTTTCTAATGACAGCCCTCTCTAACACTACAGATGTGTCTTGCTGTTCAGACTGATTGGAGGGGGAAGGGCTGAATGTTCCTGCTGAGAAAGGTCATTATCACTGCACATGGGGTGTTTTTTAAGGTGTTTCGGGGAGGAAAGACAGTCTTTACAATTAATTGGAAAACATAGTGCACCATGTACATCATGCTTTTGAAACTTAATGAAAAATATTTTATTTTTTTACCTTTTTAAAGACAAGGGCAGTAACAAATAAATAAATAAGCACCACAATTACTTTAAATTTATGTCTCGCAATACACAAGTAATATAGTATAGGTCCTCTTTTAGTTCAGTGTCAGTACTGAAGCATACATACAAGGATACAAATGATTCAACCTTTAATTAGAGTGAAATACTAGGATTTATGCAACTAACAATGACTAAACAATATTAATATCTCTGCAAAAGATGTTTAAATATTGAATATTGGGATAGCTGAGAGTACTTCATTATTTGTATTTAAAATGTCTTGCAAGTCATGACAAGCATTGGGCAAAATATGTGTGTGTGTGTGTGTGTGTGTGTGTGTGTGTGTGTGTGTGTGTGTGTGTGTGTGTGTGTGTCTGTGATGTGTTTAGAGGAGAAGGACATATATTTGTATCAGCCTCACATTTGGCGTTCCTACCCTATGACGTGGCTTAGAACATTTTTTTAATCTCACATTCAAAAAAGCAACAAATGCTATTGTTTCCAATAAACAGCTAAGTCACAGGATGTGAGCAAGCTATTGTTCTAGTTAGAGTGGTTCTCTTCTCCACAACTCACACACACACACACACACACACACACACACACACACACACACACACACACACAGACACACACGCACACAAAATACTGCTTAGGAAATTCCCTAAAAGTTACAGCTTGTAAACACTACCTTTGTTGTTAAGGATTATGTAAAAGAGAAGACATTACAGTAGCTTTCTTTAAAAAAAAAAAAAGGCTTTGACAGAGCGTGAAAGAAAAGAAAGACAGAAATGTGTCTGAGTACTGTCTAACACTGCCATCTGTTAACAGCTTTTGCATGGCACAGAAAAACAAATATCCTGTTGCATTTAATAATAATAATAACATTCTATTCATTAAAAAAATGCAATCAAGTGCAGACTACTGTTTATGTCAGTAACCTGTTAACAGCAAAATAGTAAGCAGCTCAATTGATGTTCTCAGAGCAGAAGGTATTGATGTAAATGTAAAAAAAGGGGGAAAAAATAGGCAAAGAAGTTGCCGAAAATTCCATCCTTACATTGTTTGGTTATGATAATCATAAAATCAGTTTCAAACTGCCAATGCAAAAGATCTGTCAGCATTCTTAACATTACAGGCGGCTTCCAGAACTAACTAGACACATTTAATATTTCTTAATGTGATCATCTTTTGTGTGAAAGACAGGGAAAATTTGTTTTTGGTATTCATACCCAACCTGGCTTTGATCTTCTTTTTGGACAGCACTGACAGATAAACATGCTTATGTTTTAGTCACTGGGGACCTGAAACGTCAAAAGTCTTTGCACCAAAGCCAAAAATCATGTACACCCTCAAAACCATCTGGGCCCTCTCCCCCCTCTATAATCTTGAATCGATGGAGAGCTACAAACCGCTCTGGTTCCATAAGCTTTTATTTCATCATATATCAACATTGTGATGCTAAAGCCTTTTTTTATTATGTAATAAAAGCTGCTGCCAACACACAGAAAAGTAAGACAGCATGACATCTTACCCTGAGTGCTGTGATGGTCGTGGGGTCCAGCACCCTGCCATCATCATCCTTCAGGTTGTAACCCTCTGGTCGCTTGTCTCTCTCACTGATTTTCCACAACTTGACAGTTTTATCTGAGAGAATGACAATAACTGTGAGAACTTTGGTCCTGGATGTTAATAACAAGAATGAGATGCCAAACCAAGTGTGCGCAGAGAATGTGCTGATTTACTCGATGAGGGTGAGCAAGAGCAGTGCGAAATTGACATAACAAAAACAGATAGAAGGTAAATCATATACGATTTAATCTTCCTCAATTAAACTGATTACAGCAAAAGCAAGCCAACACATTCATGCTGACTTCTTGGCACATTTCCCAGTCTAATCTGCAAAGCAAGTAAATGCAGACTGCAGCAAAGTGTAGGTCAGTGACTTACATATATTAAGTTTTAACACTAAGGCAGCAACATTTTTCCCATTTTGCCATTTTACAACATTTATACTGTTACTCAGTAACAGCTGTTTAAATGGGTCATGTGATACATGTGGCTGCAATATTAGAGCAAACCAGTAACTCTGCATCTAAAATATTCAACCAGTCATGAGATAAAAAATTAATAAATAAATAAATAAATAATTTGGCTTGCCATTAGTGGAGAGAAGAAAATAGGCAGCATTCTGTTGAGGCAGCCAGCGGATCTTGTTGATCTTTTCCTCAATTTCCAAGCTTTTCAGGTAGTCAAACTCAGGCTCATGGCTCTGAAATGTGCTGTAAACATTGTACTCCCCTCGCCGGTGTGGCTGATTTTTACTCTGATGGAAGGTATTGAGAAAAATATACAGCATTAGAAGAGGTGATCAAAATAAACAGTTTCCTAAATGTCTTAAGAAAAATAGCACACAATTATTTACAATTTGCACGGCATTAAGTAATGTGCATGATTTTAGTAATCTTATGATCCTGGTGTTAGAGCAGACATACACATATACTAGTCCTAGAGGGTTAGAACAAATATGTAGGCATATGAGAATGCATTGTTCTTCTTGTTCTTCTCTCAGTGAAATCTCTAGAGCTCTCTGATTTGTACTGCATTGCAGTGGTACATGTGAGGGCAATTGTTTCTTATTTTATTTTTGTTTTAGGAATGAGTGAGTAAAGAAACATCATGACACTTTAACGATTTCTGATTGTAGGCAAAGCATGGAATCCTAAAGGTTGGACTATATCTTCAGGGAGCCTCAGTATCAATAGTATGAGTCAAGTATCAATAGATGACAGAAGACTCAAGGGGGTATATCTTAATGGGAACAGACTTAACCTTGATTAGTGTAAAAGAGTGGTAAAACGCAATGCTCCTTACTTACTGCTTTATATAGCATTGGAGAAAGATGGATTTATTCAGTCAAACAAATGTTTCTCTTAATCCAATGTTTCTCTTTAAAAAAAGCCAAACCACCACATTTTAAGTTAAAAATTTGTAGTTAAATTTGTGACATACACATGGGTAAGAACCAGTGCAATTGAAATAGTTCTGATTTATGTATACTGATAAACTATAAAATAGCAAATGTTTTATTGAGGGATTAAAGGGTATAGAGCTTGATGTTAAGGGTAGTAGTCATTTAATGGGATTCAGGGAATAGCTATACACCTACCTCCTGCTCTCTCTGGAACACCACCACTCGACCTCCTTTGTCCCCTGTGGCAAGGAGCTCCCCAGTGGAGTTGAACTCAACAGTGGATATAATGTCAGCTGGATAAAAATGAAAAGATAATGTGTTAAGTAGTAATATGAATATACATTCAGTGACCACTTCATTAGGAAAACCTAAAGACTTGCATTTTCTTGCAATTTTTTACTTATCCAATCATGCGTATACAGATCTTTAGTTATTTTTCACATCAAACATCCCAAAAGGGGAAAATTGTACGACTGTGGTGTGGTTATTTCTTCTGAAACAAATAAAATCCATTGCATTTGTTTAGCAATGTTAAAGATGGACATTGAAAAGCAGCTTTTAGAATTATGTAGGTTATAAAATTTCAGTTTATATGTTAGTGCCTATAAGTTTATCCTTAGATTGTTTACATTTTCCAGAATCTGTGGCTCTCCAGGGCTTTTGATGCATAGCAGTCTATAGAGTTTACACACAATGATGCAAACAAACTACACAAAAAACTAAACATAGAAAAAAGCCAGCGAGTAGCAGGTCTGTGGAGAGAAATGCCTTGATTAGAGAGAACAGAAGAAATTGGCCAAACTGGTTCAAGAAGACATGAAGACTAAGTCAAATAACTATTCTTTATTACTGTGGTGAAAATACACTGGGTTTTAATTCTGTCAGCCAAGAACTGTGGGCACAGACTTACCTAAACTAGACAGGTAAAGATTGGAAATATAGGAACAGCTGTGATTTCCTGTAAGCTTGAATTAGTCTGGTCATGCTCCCTTATCTCTCTCATCAACAAGGGCTTTATGGCTACAGACCTGCCTATCGTTTTTTGTTTTGTTTTATGCATCATTCTATATAAAGTGAATCCTATATACAGTGTTTTATGCTTTATCAACTATATACAGTGTATATACACACCCTTGTGAAATTGCAGGTTTTCTAAATATAAAGACAGATGTAGCAAATAGCATAAATGTCAGACTTGTTACATTTTAAGGTGATCTTCCAACAAACAAAAATAAAATAAATATTTCAAAATTCAAAACAAATTTAAATACAAAACCTACAACACCCTGATTGGATATGTCTGCACACCATTTAATATTGGGGGCTTCAAAGTTAACCAGCTACATTCAAAATTAGGCCTGTATGTAACATGGCATTCACCTACTATCAATTAAAGTGATTCTGATTAACACAAGATAAAAGTCTTCTGTTGCTTCAGTATTTACTTGAATGTTTGGGGTTGTATTCTACTAAGATCCAAGAGCTGCCAAAAAAACTGCGAAAAAAACAACCAATAAGTGGAGAAAATGTGGCACCACAGAGACGTTACAAAGAATAGTAGGATAAAAATGTAAAAGTCTATATGTGTGAAGTTAATAAAGACTTATTCACAAAGATTTGATGCAGTAATTAAGGCAAACGTTGAAAGGGGTGTTCAGACTTATGCAATCGAACTGTGGCAGTTTGTTTATTTGAAATATATTACATTTTAAATAAATTAATTATTTCTGGTTTCTATGGATTTCTGTTTGTTGGAATATTAAATCTCAATATACTGAAATACTTGAAACTGGCACAACAACATCTATGGAACAGTAAATGAAATAATTTATTTTATATGGGGTAAAGGGACCCTTGTGAAACATTGGCTATATCAGTCTACACAAACAACAAGATGTGAATGTGGTCTGATCTGATACAACACACACTGAATTGAATTCCACTGAATATACTAAGGGCACAGATATTTGAGCTCTATTCCAAAATGTTGTGTGCACATGTACATGATAAACAGTCAAGTACTCACTGGATAAGTCTATTGTAATGTCTAGTTCTGTGAAAGGAGAATTTTTTTTTAGTATTTTAAATATTTAGATGTATATTTGGAATTTATTTGTAGACCTGAACTGTGAGTAACTAGTACTGTTGTATACATTTGGCCAGTAATTCTTTCTTGCGATACATGATGATGGTGTGCACTAGTTTCTCTTTTAACCAAATTACTCAATTTAAATGTTCTGTCAGACTTGTATATGAAAAGTCATATCCACAGAAAGCTAAACATGCAAGTCCTAGACAATATTTCGGGAGTGTCCATTAAATGGAAAAAGCACTTTTAGTGCACCAAACTGTATGAGTCTTCTGTATGAGATACAACTGTCTAAGTTAAGTTTGATTGTTTCTTAATGTGGTGTTTCCAGGAAATGTCACGTGACCAGTGGAGATAGGATCTTTACTGATCTAGACTGGTGAAGCTTGGTAAGGAAAGGATGACTGGAGCTAAAAATGTTTAAAGTACACTGTCTACTGCAATAGAAAAAAAACTGGCCAAGCTCTCAGGATGGGAGGGATGATGTACTCTCTTATCTGTCAATCACAGCAACACTTGCCAGTCATAAAATAGGGAAGAAAGCAAACAGTACTTTCTGTTAAAGTGGCCATTAATGCTGAACAAGCCGTTGTTTGGAAAAAAAAATTGAGTGGCTTTACATGGTTTACAGGAAGCATGGGTTAGTTTATTTTCTCTTTAATAATTAATAGTATTGCTGATTGTTTTGAAACCAGCAAAGTGCAAGTAGATGACAGGAAAATGTAATGTGAAATAAAAATAAAACCAACAAATGAAGGAAAACGAGAATAATACTTAATATCATCCAAGTACAACAGCAGAAAAGACAACAAAGACAGATTCTCACACTACTGCTGGTTTTCCAAAAGTAATTTGGTGAATAGCTTCCCACATATAATTACAGTTTTAAAGGCAAGTATTTCTCTAGTTATAATACACTAAAGGTGTCTATTTTTGTAAACAAGAATATGCATGCATGACCAGATCACTTGAGTATGTAGGTTTTATTAAAATATCAATTGCACACAACTGTGTGTAGTGAGAACACAATTGTTTTGTACATACCGTAATTTCCGGACTATAAAGCACACCCATATATAAGCCGCACCCACTGAATTTGACAAAGATTTTTATTTTTAACATAAATAAGCCGCACCTGTCTATAACTACAACTAATGAACTTTACACAGGCTTTAGCGAAAGACAATAAATGCAATATGTTGCGCTCCTATTAGGAGCATAGAGGTATTTTGGGAAAAGCATGTCACTGCATTCTTCCGCTATTACTGCGTGTGTGAGACTGAGGATTATGTCCTTATTATTTTCTGATGCTCATTTCTAAGTTTCTTTGACTAACCCATAACGCTGTTGCCAAGAAAATAAAAAGCAGTTTTGGAAACCTGTCTGTGCTTATATGATTTCTGTTGCAACTGGAGTTAGCGAGCTACCCCTTAACCCCGACTCAACGCGTTACAACGTCTTGTATCTAAACAGTAGCCGACCAAGTAAGTCATTGTTCATTGTCTTCCTCCTTCCTTTCACAACTACAGTGGAAACTTGACCTACGAGTGCATTAATGTACGAGTTTTCCGAGGTACGAGCGGTCACTTTTTGCTTTGTTACGCGAGCAAAAAATTGAGGTACGAGCTCGAGACGCCACTGCTAGATGGTGAAGCAAAGCCAGAAAGCGAAGATTGTGACAAAAATTAAGATAAGCAAAGAAGAAAAAGTAAAAATTTTAAAGATTAGGGATACGTAGTGTACAGGAGTGATAGTAAAAAACGAGTTTTTCCTCCGCCTCCGCTTATCGCCTCTACCCCCTCCACACACACACACACACACACACACACACACACACACACACACACACACACACCCCACCGGCGCTTTCCTCATCTCCAAGGAAAATACACTGAATAAAACCTTATTATATCTTTACATACTCTTTCTATTATGTTTTTATACAAGATTTGTTATTTAGAAATGTATTTTCCAATTTAATAACATGAAACATAAAAACGGGGTGTCATTTTGAGGGCTGGAACGGATTGCCATTTTAAGTATTTTCAATATGGAAAACTGATTTGATGTGCGAGCAAATTGAGATACGAGCTCGTCCACGGAACGTATTAAACTTGTAGGTCAAGGTACCACTGTATTTCTCTGGGGAGTTTATCTTTTGTCATCGTCGTGCTGGAATGGTGAGGTGTGTGTGTGAGGTGAGGTGCGGTGCGGTTTTTCGTTTCCGTTCGGAAATTTCATTGGTCTAATGTTATGTCGCTCAGTTTTTTTGGCTTGAAGTTTGTGAATCCGGGAAAAACCCAGGAAAAATCCATAAATAAGCCGCTTCGTTGTTTAAGACGCGGGGTTCAAAACGTGGGAAAAAAGTTGCGGCTTAGAGTCCGAAAAATATGGTACTTGTTTTCTATAAGTTTTCACAAATTTAACAGGGCTTTGGCACATTTAAAAAATAAGTCCTCAGTGTAATTTTTAAGAAATGTAAAATAAGTACAGTAGTAGTAGCTGTGTTTTAAACTGCTTTATTCTGTACCTTATTGATATTATTTTTAAATGTGATTGAGGAGTGGAATTCTCACACATGAATCACAGTGCCAATCAAATATACCAGAGAATACTATACTATTACTATTAGGTGTTGTAAGCAAAAATAGAATAAAATAGAATTTGTCATAGTAGTGATACTCAGTAGGTATAATGCAGACATTATTTCAAAATCCTTGTTAAAGCAGCTTTTAAAAAATATCAGAGAAACCTGAGGCAAAACTGCTTATGAAGCTTTTTTTATAGCCTGTACTGGTTATGGACTAATTCAAAATGAGAGCAGAGCAAAGTCGCATGACTGAATACATATTACTATTTTCCAACAGCCCTTGCTGATACAAAAGAGCATCTGTGTTTAATAGATGACCTCATCAGAAATGCAGACTAGTTCCTACCTTTGACACATCTTCTGTGGTCCTCCTCCAGGAGATGCATCTGTTTTTTCTGACTTTGAGATGCACTGTTGCTATGCAATCCTTCTTTAAAAAAGACCCTGTTTCATCAACACTAGATACCTTCCCAATCTCTTTGCACTCCCTCTATTGTCTCATCAAAGGTAGCAACATTGGCAGAAGCAGTGTATCACCAGGCATATAATCAGCTCTCTCCTCACATTCCTATAGTATCGCCAAAGCTGTGAAAATAGTCTCCTGTCCATCATTAGCATGACTTCAAGCAAAGGAAAAAAAGATGGCTTCTAAATATTCCCTTTCGCTTCCTCAAGAACTCGTCACAGAGGACTGAAAGAAATAGAATAGCAGAACAAGGAAACACTAGATTGTTGTTTTTCACCCCTCGACACACCTTCATGTGCTTTCCTATCCTCTCTGTGAAGAATACAAGTGCATGGTAACCATGACAACCCTTTCCAGACTATAGAGAAAAAGGCTTTATGGGAATCTTGCACAGATTTTGTTCTTGAAATTTGAACAGATGATGCAACATTTAGGAGAATGAACAATAAATTCAGTCAGCAGTAGGATTTTCAATACTGGAACATACTATTACCACATCTATTAAACACTAGCCTGAAGAAAATGTGGCAAAACTATTTAGAATTTTGTCAAAATCAAGCCTCTGTAAGCTGTAAGTCATTTTTAGACTTTGTAAAAATATATGTTTATTAGTATATCAGTTTAATTAAATGCCTGCTTAGTTAAATAATATATAAAATAATATTTGATAATCAATAAAGTTAATGCAATAAACGTTTTACTACTTTTATTTGATTGGCACAAATTAAATTGATTTAAATAAAATATAATAAATGGAAAAATGTACTTAAATATTTGTTAGACCCAATTTGGTTAATACAGATGTGTATGCATGTGGGTGTGTGTGTGTGTGTGTGTGTGTGTGTGTGTCTGTGTGTGTGTGTGTGCGTGTGTGTGTATGTATATGTTTTACATTTAACTTATTTGTTCCACATATTTCAGCATACTTTAACAAAAGTCTTCATTCCTTCCTTCCATCCTTCATTCATTCATATGAATCGCAGCAATCGGTGAGAACTCAGGTCAGCAAAGAGGAAGTGGAAAGAAATCGCAACTTAACGCCGACCTCGCATCTTGCTGTGCATTCCTGACCAAATTTTCTTTGCCTGTGACTATTACTCAACCCCCATGCTCCATCCTCCCTGACTGCAGAAGACTTTGCCTCCTTCTATGATTAGAAGATTAAGGAAATCTGTCAGACCTTTACTAACTCCCTAACAATGAGTAAGTGTACTCTCATATCCTTATCTTTTCTTTTTCTCCCTCAGATACCACAGCTTCTGCTTGGATCTCTGAATGCTTGGCAGGCATATCTTCATGGATGAGTGCTCATTAACTAAAATTGAACCCCAGCAAAACAGAACTGCTGGTCATCCCAGGTGATTCATCTTCAGGTCAATATCTCTGAATATCTCTTCATAAATCTCTGATTGCCCCTTCAGCCACTTCTCGCAACCTTGGGGTAACTATGGACAATCAACTGTCCTTCTCCTCACATGTTGCTAATGTGGCTTGTTATTTTTTATTTTATTTTATACAACGTCCAAAGGAATCGACCATTTCTGTCCACACAGGCTGCCCAGGTGCTTGTTCAGTCTCTTGTCATTTCGAGATTGGACTACTGCAACTCTCTGCTGGCAGGTCTTCCTCTGAACGCTATTCGTCCACTGCAAACAATCCAAAACGCAGCTGCGCAACTTGTGTTCAACCTGCCCAAGTTCTCCCACAACACCCCACTGCTGCGCTTCCTTCACCGGTTTCTGGTAGCTGCACGTATCAGAATCAAAACACTTATGCTCGCCTACAAGGCCAAAAATAGGCCAGCCATTGATCTTGCTTTTTTGTATATAAAATATATGAGAAACACAAAGAGCCAGGAGAGACTCTCTGACATTGCAGTACTTAACACTGAACGGGCCATTCACATAATTTTTGGATAAGATAGTTAATAGCTTTGATGCCGCGCATGGTGGACGCCGTTTAGCCCTTCACTAAGGTAGGGCATTGTTGTTAAGTTTAAATTTGTATATAATTTGCTGATGAAGGTTCAAAAAGATTTTAAACGTGGTTAAAACCAATATCAAATCAGGTCAGAGAGAGACACTAATTGGGGGTACCCTTCATAAGTGACATCTGCACTTCAGTTACTAGTGTCTAGTGGCTATGCAGTAACTCTATACCCTATTATGTAAGAATCACTAAAATAGAACAGCTGTAGTCAGACTGAAGTACTAAGCTAAGAGTGGTACAGTTGCTTAATGGAGCTATTATCTAATAGCCCCTGATAGTAAATGAGCCATTGTTTGCATAGTTAAAGCCTTTTTTATAATATAAGGAAATGTTTACTTACGTAAGAACTTTTGATTCTCTAAGACAAATACTTATTGTGTTATTATTAAAGTGACACCTTGTATCTCTGTCAATGTCAATCATTCACATAACTGTGATAAGCTACTTTACACATGTAGCTCTAATGCTATTTAAAACACATCACAACCGACTGAGGCTTTCCAAGCTTGACGACACCATTATGATTTCTTGCTCAGAGCTAAACAATACCTTTTGATCAAATGGATGATTGTAAATAGTTGTTCTTGTCCCAGAAAAGATAGCAAAGGACCTCCAGATTTGTTTGTTTTTGTTAGTGTATGTGTATTTAGGATCCCTGGTGGTCTAGTGGTTAGTATGCGCGCTCTCACCGCTGCGGCCCGGGTTTGATCCCCGGTCAGGGAACCAACCCCAGCCACTCTTAGTGCCGATCCCAAGCCCGGATAAATGGGGAGGGTTGCGTTAGGAAGGGCATCCAGCGTAAAAACATGTGCCAAATCAAACATGCGGATGATCCACTGTGGCGAATAAGAGAAGCCGAAAGAAAGTAGTAGTATGTGTATTTGTAAACATAAAAGGACATATTTCTGACATTAAAATGTATATTCATAATCTATTCATTTCTGTATAGCTTATTTGGGACAATGGTCATTGTTAAAAGACTAAACACTACAAAAGACTAAATGGACATTTGGTGCAACCCAGATGAGGATGGGTTCCCTCTTGAGTCTGGTTCCTCTCAAGGTTTCTTCCTTATGCCATCTCGGGGAGTTTTTCCTTGCCACAGTTGCTCATCAGGGACAAACATACTTACAAAGAACATATTTATGTTTAATCACCACATTATCTGTGTAAAGCTGCTTTGAGACAATGTTCATTGTTAAAAGCGCTATACAAATAAAAATGAATTGAATTGAATTGAATTAAACATATAAATTTGCACTGAATTGAGTTGATCAGATCATGCCAAAATAAAAATAAAGGCGTCTCAAAACTTGTTATAGAGATTATGTTTATGTGAGCATACAAGTTGAGTAAAAAAATTATTTGATAAATAGAAGACTTTGTGTGACCCAATTTGCCACAGATGTGTTTTCCCTGTGGAGCTTATATTAGAATGTTTTGTACCTTGAGCACACACACACACACACACACACACTCACACACACACACATAATAACCACACTCAATGTGTTGCTCTGTCAACATGTCAAACAATCATGTCATACACAATGCATCACAAAGAGGTGTAGTGGAGCAGAAATAATTACATCTAAATCACATTCTCATTCCCAATAAGATTTGAAATTCAAATTCAGTTCTCAGGGTTGTCCTGACCTAATTAGACCCTAGGAGAATCTGATTTTCAGACTCCTCAAAGCATTTTTTATCGTTATCAGTATCAGAAAACAAATAAATACCTAAATTATTAATATAGCAAACTAAACACAATTGCTTAGTAGGTAGATGGGAAGCTGGTGAATGGGACACATAGTCCATATGTAGTATTTTATTCAAAGACTTGGACCGTGACAGCGTCTTTTTGTATGCCTATAATGATCAGTGGGTTAATGGAGTGAGGCTGCCTTCTCTTTTAAAAAAGAAAATGAGGCAGCCAAGTCTAAGAATTTGTGTTTCACTGTCATCATTAACACATCACATATGGAAGGAGAAGCTAATTAATTGAACCAATCCAATGAGGGACAGGGCACTGCTACTTTGTCCTGTGATCACAGACAGTCTGGCACTTGCATCCAGACATGTGAAACACACACACAAACGCACGCACGCACGCACACACACACACACACACACACACACACACACACACACACACATTTCCCCATTAACAGTGAGGCACACAAAGAATAGGGAATAGCATTATCCACGGTTGCCAAGGTTCAGCAAAATTTTCAGCTCAACTAAATCTAAAAAAAATAAAAACCACACAAAAGACTTGAATTAAGCCCAAAAAATTAGGCAGTGAAAAGTGAATACAAGGTCACTGTGCTGCACATACCAAAAAATAAAAAAAATAAAAAATAAAGTGCTAATTTATACAGGTGCTACAAGTGATTTTTTCCCCCCCTTAAAACAAAAATAATAGGCTGAAATATATGGCTTTGTGACAAATTCAGCAATCTGCAGATCATTTTAGTCTTTATTCATATACGTGTGTCTGTGTTTGTATATGCAAATGTATTGAAAGAAAAAAATGTCTGACTGCTGCTACTGGCTGTATTCAGTCTTGTAGCATTCACACAATTTACCGCCCTTTCCGATATTAAACTTTTTCTGAATTACAAATACAAAAATGGGTGCTTTAGAAAAGGCACTCAACTGAGTCTGGCTTTTACTTTAAACCTTTACTTTTCTATGAACAATTACGAGTTGTCTCACTACCAGCATATTAAATTCAGATTTTATTATTTCTATTCCAAGTGCTTATCTTTTATAATTAATTTATAAGCACGTAGCTCAATATAACCGAACAGATGACACAAAATAAAATGGAAATGACCACTCACTAGAAAATAACTCCCCCTGTCGTTATTTTATTGCTCTTCTAAACCAAAAGGATTTACACTAAACAATGCAGTGTAAAAACAGTTAATGTAATCCTGTCCAAATAGGGCCTAGATAAATGACATTGACACAGAAATGCGCATGTGAACCTATTTAGTTTAAATTCACACTAAACACAATAACCCTAAAAACAGTTTTTATTTGGAGTGATTTGTGGTAGTTTTTAAAATCAGAAGTGAATGAGGTTTAAGTTCTGGGAAATGGTCCAGTAAAATGGAGCATATAAAAAGATGGAATAAGGTACTGATCCACTTAACTTCATTGATAACAAAATATTAAAATCATTTTTTAGTTACTTATAATTGGCTAGTAGTGCTGACCGAAGTAATTACAAACCAAACTAGTATAGGTTTGGAGACCTTGGGAAAATATTTTGTTTAAATTCCTGTAAAATGCTTCTAAAAATGTATTTTCAGTGAGTAAAACCAGGTAAATGTTTCTTCTCTCTCATCTTTTGCTGTGGTGTCTCATTAACTGTTTACTTCTGTTAGTGTTTATATTTGCTGAAATTCCACCAACCTGTTCTTGCCTTTGACACTTGACTGTCTTTTTTTTTTTTTGCCTCCTCAGATGACAGTCTGATGACAGATGACAGCTACACAACAGCTACACAAGAGCAAACAAACACCCTTTATACAGTTTTGGATAGCACTACTAGCATTAATGCTTGTGATCACTGTGACAGCACATTCCAGCATCTCTGTTCTATAAATAAGGTGAATGAGCATTGTATCTCCTGTATGCATAGTATCAGCAGGAGATGCAAGGCTTAGGGCTGAGTGGATGGAGATAATGCTGTGTCAGAGAAAAATTAAAGTGCAGAGAGAAGAGGAGACAGGGCTAGAATAGATAAAGGTCATTACTATAATTTGGTAAAGCATGTTTTATAAAATGAATATAAATAATTTAAATTAAATCTAATCAATATGCAGGTAATGTGAGGTGTGGTTTTTGAGACTGTCATGAAATAAATCGATTGCACTTAAAACAACACCACTGTATGCTGTATGACTGTATGTTGTTGACTCTCAAATGCTGAATAATGCTTGATGGTTGCCTATAGCAAAAATCTAATTTGAAAAACTATGTTCCGGTACATCCATAGCCACAAGCCACTGCTGCTCACAGAGCATGAGAGGGTTCATAAATAAAAAAATCAAAAAATCAAATATTTTATATATATATATATATATATATATATATATATATATATATATATATATATATATATATATATATATTTAGAAATAGCACCCTGATGCAGCACCTGCCACTTTCCCCAAAATTCCTACTGTATAATAATATATATATAAAGTGTATAATAAGTTCTTTAGAATATCTATTATATTCCAAAATAGTGTTTCACATGTGGTGTGAACAATGAAACCTGTGAATATTTAAACAAAACAGACTGTGTTCTTGTGTGTTCACCCATCTCCCCCAACATTACCACCTGCTCAGTCTTTCACTTTACTGACCGCATCATGCATCGGAGGATTTTTGTGTTGAGGAAAATAATAAATGCGTCTCCTGGGGTTGAAGCTGAAATTCTTTTTTTTATAAATAAATCTGATGCTATGGCCAGGGGGTTGTTTGCTTGGCAGCCATGTTTAGCTAGCCCTGGTCAATAAAAAACAGGCACAGCTTCACATCCCATCATCCAGACAGATTGCATTTCTGTTGCAAGCAGCCAGCAGTTTGGTCAGAGGTCTTTACTTCCTTGCTGTTTATTTTGTCAGGAAGGTCATAGGCTTAAAGCCAACATTCGTGTTCGACTTGACCTACTAAAAAATAAAACTCGGACTGTGTGAAAACTGGATGCCTGTTTTAGATTTTCCACATCAAAGAGTGTTTAATTTTTAGGTATGACTTTTTTAATGGTGAGTCATTAAATAACACTGTGACTTTTTAATGAAACTAACGTTCACGAACACCTCCTTTTAATACAATTTTACATTTAATTTATATAAGCAATCAACTGACAGAAACAGCAATGTGACATCTGAGATACTGCTCGGTGTCACTGGTCCGAGGGCAGACACAGTTTCAGGAGCTACCATATATAAGGAGTTGTTTCCTCAGCTTTATTGTAAGTTAAAAAAAATATGTAGGTTAAAAAATAAACTTGTGTAATAACAGGGATAAGTCATCAAATAAAACAAAGATTTTATAGATCTTGACCGCCATCCTCTTCTCTCTCATATTTCTGTCAGGGGCCTTTCCCCTGCACAGAATGAATTCTATGTGCCATTATCTATTCATTTTTCCCTCCAGAAGCTCATCAAATGGATGATGAAAGAGGGAATTGCAATGAATAGAGGGGGGAATGATGAGCTCAGACACTGTAGCTGCACTTTACGTTCCACTGCAGTGCTATGAAGAGCTTCTTTAAATAAATAACTCGCATCTGCATCTTCAAAAGAGAAATCAAATCAATCTCAAACTGTGCAGCATGACCAGGGACAAATCAAATCCATCCAGGCTATTCTAAGCAGAAAGAAGAAATGTCTATTATTTCGTTACCTAAGGATATCCAAATAAGACAATGACAAAAAAATAAAAAATAAAACTAGACTGTAAGTGCTTCAAACTGATCTGGGTGGGGAAAAGTATTTTTCAAATAAATCCAACAGAAATAGTCTACAGTACATAAAAAAAACTTCAGGAGGCAGTGTAAATATCTAGCATCCTTTCTACTTAATATTGCTCACAACATTGCCTTTATGTTAACATCTAAAGATAACAAAACCAACATAGACAGCAGCAGTGTGCGAATGTATATTCTTCCTTATCTTTTAGTTTCATATGCAGGTTGTATTAATAATATAATATATGATTAGTCATTGTGTAATAAGTTGAAGAGAACTAAAATAATACAACAAATGTGACATAAACCTCTGTGACCTAATTCCTGATTTGCCCTACAGCACCCTTTATACTGGCAGTATTCATCTCTATAACACCAATATCTGTGTCCACCTGCTAATCTATTACATGCTCACACCAGTAATGGTGGTAATGGTGTGTGCGTGTGCGAGTTTGTGTGTGTGTGTGTGTGTGTGTGTGGTTGGGGGGGGTGTTGCACAGATGCCCTGGGCTGTTGTTCTAATGAGAAACACAGGTAATATCCAGATGCCACCATCATAAATTTCTCTTATTCCCACGCCAAGTCTGAATGATTAGACGCTGATCACCATGAGCGCCACACTATGGGACATTCATTAGAATCTGCTATGTAAGTGTAAGGGGATTGAGTAGTTAAGTTGCTTTAACTCTAAAACATTCTCAGAGAACTTACAGAGAGCTTGATAGTATAATGTTTGTTGTGACGTGTTAAGACCAAGATCTAATTTTAATTTTACGCCATTTTTATTTTAATCTAAGCTATTAGCAAAATAAGGTCATATAATTTTTTATATTTTTTTTAAGGTATGTCCACATTTCAGAGAGGGCAGTTGTGTTAGTCTATTTCTATTTTCTAAGTATTTGTTAAATTCATTAAATTTGTTGCATATTTCTTAAATGCCATAATCTTATAACCTTCCACTTCTGCACATTTCCTCTTCAATGCCATAGCCTTAGAACATTTATCTGTACTACTCAACAATGTCCACACATCTCTGCACTGCTATAGCCTTTATATTTATTTACTGTACATATGCTTACATATATATCACATGCTGTACATATGCTACATATTTATCTGCACTATTTGCACGATTACTACTTTTTGCACTTCTCGTAGATGCCAAAATGCATTTCGTTGCTGTGTACCTGTACAATGCAATCTATCATTTATTTCTCAACTGAAGAAAACAGGCACATGTAAGTTAAGTTGAAGCGATTCCTCGAGTAACTTTGTAACTGAGTGAATCATTGAGGGAAATTATTTGCTTAGATGCTAACAATTAGCTCTGGAGGAGACAGAACAAGACAGATGAAGCAGACCATTCATACACCAAGAGCTTTAAACTTTAAAAAAAGGTTTCAACTTTTTTAGAATTGCGAGAAAAAAATAGTTTTTTCTCCCGATGCCGTGCAGCTCAGAACACAGGTGAGGTGCATTTTTTCATTTCTGTTCGGAAATTTCATCGGTCTAATGTTATGGGGCTCAGTTTTTTGGCTTGAAGTTTGTGAAACCGGAAAAAACCCAGGAAAAATTAATAAATAAGATGCTTCGTTGTTTAAGCCGCGGGGTTCAAAACGTGGGAAAAAAGTAGCGGCTTATAGTCCGAAAAATACAGTAACTTATTTTTTTTAGTAATCTGAGTAATTTGAGTAATAATTTTAGTTATTTATTGTTTTTTATTTATATATTTGTATTTGAATTTTGTAATATACTCTTGTATATTTAGTATTGCTCTTGAATAAAGAAAAAGCACTTCTTGTCCGATTACTCGATTAATTGTCGGAATAATCGGTAGAATACCTAATTGCTAAACTAATCGATAGCAACATCCCTCCATGTACATAATGTTGCTATAGGATGTCTGTAGTAATAAGGTTAGATTTAGACAGGATAAACAACCTCTATGCAAACTTATGCTCAGTTATTAGTAGGCCACATGACCATGTTTGGCTATACCAGGAAAATGTTTAAATTAAAACCCTGAAAAGCAGTGTTTCTCTAAAAAAGTATTTTTAAATGTTGTCTATATGTTATTGTTGTCAAAGTTTTAAGTAATTTAACTTTAAATAACCTCAAGTCTTCCTAGAAGATTTTGGAACATGGCTGTGGGGATTTGCTAGACCACAGAGGATATTGTAGAACACGATGCTACAATATATATGTAGAGGTGATGTCACCTCTTATATACATAAAAGGTGGCATTACTATGATTTGGATTTTATTGTCCATCATTTAAACAAATGACTTTTTCATTAATGGTCCAGAACCGTATTCTTCAGCATCAGCCACCACTAAGTCATTAAAATGCAATCATATATTAGTTGCCTCATAATAACAATTCAACCAGATAAAAGATAAGCAACATCCATTCTGAATCTATTTAAAGAGGTATGGCTTCCAGTGTGAACTGCATTTAAAATAGTGTCTAACTGAAAAGCCTTAAACTAAATAACTTTTTATTACTGCAAATGCTTTAGCAGACATGAAATATTTTATATATATAAATATATACAGTATAATAGTTTTTCTGGCTTGCTCATTAGGAATAAACTTATTAAAATATTAAACATTATATTATTTATTTATTATTAGACTTATTAAACATTAAACTTTTAAGCACTAAACTTATAGGCGATAACAGAGTGGTAGCTCAGTGGTTAAGGTACTGGGTTACTGATCAGAAGGTTGTACTGTATCATGGCTGACCCTGCATGCTGACCCCAGCTTCCGATCTAACTGTGATATGTGAAGACAAGAATTTCACTTTGCTGTAATGTATATGTGACAACGGCTATTATTAAAAATGTATATATATTGTAAGATTTTGTATCTCTAGACAGCAGTTTTGGGACAATGTTCATTGTTTTAAGTGCTATACTAATAAAACTAAATTGATTTGAAATATTTAGGTCTGTATAATTGGATGTAATTATTGGAATTACATTGGATTTACTGTAATTGTTTTTTGGAGGAAACAAGTAAGCCCTTGGCCATAGAAGCTTAGCACACAATCTCTAGCCCCTGTTTTTCCACAGTTTACCCAGTTTATCAGTGTTTCTCCACCTTGGTCCATGGTGGAGTACCTTCGACCATAAACATCATAGTGTTGAACCTGCTCCCAACTCTAATTCAGCCAATTAACAATCCTAACTTAGTTTGAACTTGGTTGAAGTTGAATGAAGGGAAAAACACTGTAATACTGCAACTCTAGACTGTCTCTAAATGGCTGCTGATGTAGCTATAAAATCCATAAAAAGCTATAAAATCGGTGACACATCAACCAAAGCAAAAGATCAAGGAATTACTTCCTGCAAGGAAAAAATGGTTGCACAAGATGCGCGTTATTGTTTTTTTGCAGGACTATGAGGGACTATTATTATCTAAGGGACCTTTTTTAACATTATTTAGCCTGATAACTTGACTTAGTTTGTCAGGAAGACTATGTTGGACTATATTGGAGTCTCTGTTCTGAATTATTATATTATTATTATTATTATTATTATTATTATTATTATTGTTATTATTACTAAGCTGTTACTAAACTGTTGTAAAATGCTAATAAACATATATTTAAAAGTATTGATAGAAGTATAGCAGTATGAAACAGGCACTACCTTGGTCATTAACATTTATATTAGCTGACCAGAAATGTGTGTGATGACTACCAAAGTAGTTACCAATTGCTGCAATGTTACATCTACATGTTCTATTTGTGTTTGAGTTGTTCAGAGCGTACTCGTGCTAGGTTTCAACAATATTATTATCCCCTGCCAATCCATGTCTATTTTTGAACAGAAAACAGTTGTGCTCCAGTACAATATACTGTTGCCATGTACTCCTGTTTCAGGGGCACAGCAAAGTCAAGTCATTCAACTTATATATATTTTTCATCATGTCACATTGCTAAAGAAAATGCATTCAGGGTTCTATTTCAGACCATTTCAAATCTACTAAATAACCTTAGCTTTAAAATGTTATTTTTGTTATCCGAGTTATGGGCTCAAAGTCAAACTTTGTTGATTCAACTTTATTTAATTAAATTTTTTATTTAATCTTTTTATCTTATTTAAACTTCTCATGTCTTTAATGGCACCTACAATGAAGGTTACAGTTACAATCATCAACAATTATTTGTTTGTTAGTTAGCTTGAGTTTAGAATCATATATTAATATTGCTTAGGTATTTCTTAAATTATAATGGCTTAAGTGTTTATTTGAGTTGTTCAGGGAACCTTAATCCTCAGGACTAAGCTGTACTGCAACACAGGTCAGTGTGGACTCAGGCTCTGCAGTTGAAAACAACAGCTTTTTTCAATCTGACCTTTAAAAATTGCACTTTATATAAGATACAGATTAGTTTTTGTCCTGCCCTAATGCACCGTAATATATTGCATTTCTAAAATCTTTATTTGATCAGTCTAAGTAGAGCTGCAAATCTTATATCTTGGATTTTTGCATTTCATTAAAACTGAATTACAGAATTCAATTGTTAAATAGTTATTTTATGGTTAAATAAAACACACTGATCAATTTAATATGTAAATAATTTCTGCCGATTGTTAATTTCATATATATATATATATATATATATATATATATATATATATATATATATATATATATACACACACACACACACACACACACACACACACACACACACACACATACATACATACATACATACAATTACTACTGTATTTAATTATCAAGAGGCTTTTTCAAATGGAATATTTGGTAGCAGATGACAAAATATAAAGAGCTCTCCCTTAGAAGTCAGCGACCAGATGTCTGTTTCAGATAATAGAATGGACCTAAGCCACCAGGCATATAAACACAGCTCAAGGACATTCATGTTAAAATAAAAAAAATTTACATATTCTGACACAAGGGCTTTTACGAAGACTATTAATTAATTATGCCTTTCTGGTATTCACAGGCTGACAAATGAATGCTCTGCTAAAGGGCTAAAAATAAAAAGAATGTAATTTACAAACAGTGTAAAGCCTTTTTTTTAAAGTGCTGTTATACAGATATGTGCAAGTCAGTGTCTAGCATTACACCCCTTAGCATATATGAACTCAATCTTGGTTGATGCACAGCATGGCACACATACACTGTTTTTTGTAGCAAGCTGCTTTATTTTTTTTATTGGTTCTTCACTTTTAGAGGTAAAATAATAAAAAATTACTGTGCACAAAGCAAAATGTTGCATTGCATATTTTGCAAGCCAGGTTCCTGGTTAATAAGAAATAAGATGTTTTAGAGCACTTTATTTATTCTCATTTACAGCCCCCTGTCTGTTTTCTTTTGTTCTTTTCCCTTTGAACTAGTGCACTGTACCCAAAGACCAGTCCTTATTTACAGCTCCAACTAAAGATACAGGTTTGGGGAGCATCTCTCAAGTCGGTTCCTCAAGAAATTGTAATCACTCCTGTAAGATACTGCTCAGTTTTCCACTCTAACAATGTAAGCTAGCATGAAAACAAATACAATACTTATTCCATCTTTACACTTCATTTTAGTTTAGTAGGTGGCTTTTAAAGTGTTCAATCAACTTATTGGATACTTGGTGCTTAAACATTTGCTCACTTGCCAGTAAGTGCCCAGTAAGCAGCTAGAGAGGGCAGCGATAAGCCTCCTTAGATGTGCACACAGATTATCAATGGAGTGTTGTGTGTGAACTCCGGAAACTATAAAGGCTTTTGGAACTAATTTCTTTTTGTCAATACATACAAAAAAACAGAACGATATACAGTACATGTTTACATAAACAATATAAACTATATGGTGAAGAACTATGAAGGCACTTAAACTTTAGCTTAAAACACAGAAATATGTATTATCACCAATAATTTTGTGAGCTTTGTATTATGGTGCACACAAAAGCATTAAAAGCTTACTGTCAATGTGTTTCTCATCAGCCACTGCCAATCATGGGGCAATGACACATGAATGTTTGTGCACCTGAATCATGTTGCTAGTTATGAATATACACTGCTTGCTGCACCTTTGTTGACTGTATGCTCTGTAGTGTACCCTTGTTTCATGTCTTAGTTTTTTGTTATTTGATTCTTTGTTCATTTTGTTGTTTGGTTTAATTTTATGTTTGATGTGTATGTGTATCCATATTGCCCTGCCATGAACGTCAGTACGCTTCTTGGCTGCAACTCAGATATCACTATGCAATCCTGTTTGGCTGAGGAGGTTGCTCCATCATATCTCTCAGCTCAAGGTGTCACACTCCCCCTTTTACCTGTCAGAGGGCATTGCTCCCCTTCTGACCTTGCAAAGGGTACCCCTCCCCCTATCACCTCTATCTTCCCCACCATGGTGAGTTGTATTCACCAACGATCTGCTGATTCCTTAGCTGAAGAGTTCAAACTTTTACTACATTAATATTTGAATTTAATATGTATGTATACGTATATTGTGCTGCACAATCCTGATAGAATGAGTTTCTATGTCAGAACAGCTGCATCCAACCAAACACCATCATGTGCAAAGCCTAAAGTAAGCTGATAGGGTGTAAAGCACACCACCTCTGGACTAGGGAGCAGTAAAAATGTATTCATGAATCACGCTTTTCTGTTTGGCAGTTTGATGGGTGAATCTAGGTTTAGTGGATGCCAGGAGAATATTACCTGCCTGACAGCACTGTACCAACTGTAGTGTTTGTTCGAGGAGGGATAATGGTATGAAGTTGTTTTCAGAGGTTGGTCTGGGCCCCTTACTTCCAGTGTAAGAAAATCTATAAATGCTTTTGCATTCCAAGACATCTTGAACAATGCGATGCCAAAGTGACATTTTGGGGAAAGCCCTTTTGAATTTTAGCATGACTGTGCCCCAGTGTACATAGCAAGGTCCACTCTATAAATGGTCAGAAATTCCCACAGAAACACTACAAAATGTTATGGCAAGCCTTCACAGAAGAGTGGAAGCTATTATTGCTTAAAAGAGAAACCAGCTCCATATTAATATCTAGCTATTCAAAATGTGATATCATTACAGTTCTTATTGTTGTAATGATCAGGTGTCCCAATCCTTTTGTCCATATAGTGTAGATAATAATGCTTAAAAGAACTGAATATGTAGCTCTATGGCATGTAAAGTAATGGCTGATTTGTTAGGTTAGCATGTTTCAACATTAAAGCTGTTTTTTTTTAAACACCAGTTAATCCCATCATATTCAAACAAATATTTCATAATCAACACATTGACCAATTTCATTGATTGAATGTTACTTTTAATTGCTTCAATTTCGTAAGCCATTTTTAGATTATTAATATAAATACCCTGCATATAACCGAGCTTATACAAGACAGTCACATTCCATCTGTTTTGCTTTTTGTTGGTAGTAAACACATTCCACTTACACAGCATTATATTGAGCAAGACCACATTAAATTACCATCCTCATCTCCGCATCCATTAGCGCTGTTTCTGGATGTGAGCAATGCAAAGTGGTTCCTACTTTTGTTTTACTGATGTGAATAATGAAAATAAATCAATGGAAGGTTTGTAAATTCCACCGTCTGTTCATGGAATTAACAGAATAGTCATCTTTTTACAGTTCTGATCATTTCAGAGCTCTGAATTTGAACCAGTAAGGTTTAGTAAGCAAAAAATATGTTGTGCATGTGTCTGATTACATGCTGCAATCGAAAGCATGCTTTAAGGCGACATGAGTCACACAGTCACATGTAAGACCTGAATTAAAAAAAATGTCCTCGGATCAAAACCATGTCTCTGATCTGATACCAAGTGTTTCAGCCAGGTCAAGTCAAATAGTGTAACATTTCTAATTTCTATGTGCTGTTATCATGCAGCAAAGTTGTGTATGTGCTTCTTAAATCCATTCTTACCAACACATCAATCTATTGCATTTACAACATGTCCAAAATGATTTCAAGCTCTTTTGCTCCGGAGTTAATGCGGTGAATCTGCTTAGGGTCTTAATCTGGCTGTTTCTATTTTAGCCAGTAGACACGGGAAACATTCTAGAATGCATTTCTTATAAATAAACTATTGTATTAGATCCCACTATAAATACTCTGCGCACTTAGTTCGACATTACTGATTTTCGTTGGAACAAATCTACACCTCCGTCAAACATTTTAGGTCTAAAAGGGGCAAGAAAAAGCCAGAGCAATTAAGCAATTAAAAAAGCGGAAATCATCTCAAATTTGACTACCTTCAGTTGCATAATTGTGGTCGCGAAGGAAGCTGCTGTTAATTTTGCGGGTGTCTATTTCCTCATCCATGTATAAGGCGGTGTGGCTGGAGACTGTATGAATAAAAGCCGGCGTCCATGATCCGCCGCATCGACTCAGATCCGAGCAGTCCGCACGCGCTGCGGCCGCATCCAGCCGGCACAGAACAAGTAGATGCTGCTAGTGGTTTCGCTCGCGCGCTCTCTCCCCATACACACACACACACACACACTTACTTGCTTATACAGCAAGGGAGCGAAACAGCCCGTGCTGTCACAATTTCTGGGTGTGACAGTGTCAACTAACGAAATGCGACTTCTTTACTGAAGGACAATCGGAACGAATAATCGAAGGTACTAAGCGGTGTAGATACAAATCCATACTCTGAAGGCGTAGCTGTGTGGCCGAGCTGCAGCAGAATGGAGAGAGTGAAGAGCAAGCGGCGTTGCTGCAGTAGCTGCTGCGCACCCTGCGTTTTTAGCTCCGCCCACCATCTCGCACCTCGCTCCTGCAGGAGCCACAGGACGCGCATGCGGGTTCCCAGGGCTGTTAGAATCATCAACACCGGCATGAAACTTCCATTTAGTACATAGTTAAATCCAGCACATAAAGCTAAACGAACTGCTTCTGAAGTTTTACTTTACTTTATTTGTATAGCGCTTTTATTTGTACCAGCTGTCTGACCCCGTCCGTTAACCTGTACATCACCACTGCAAATAAGAAAGGGCTCATAGCCAAACCTTGATGCAGTCTAACCTCCACCTTGAACCAGTCTGTCATTCCTACTGCACACTTCACTGCTGTCACACTGTCCTCATACATGTCCTGCACTACCCTCACATACTTCTCTGACACACCTGACTTCCTCATACAGTACCACACTTCTTCTCTCGGCACCCTGTCATACACTTTCTCTAAATCCACAAACACACAATGCAACTCCTGCTGACCTTCTCTATTTTTCTCTATCAACATTCTCAAAGCAAAGAATGTGTCTGTGGTGCTCTTCCTCGGCATGAAACCACAGATGGTCACCTCTTCTCTCAGCCTGGCTTCCAATACTCTTTCCCATAACTTCATGGTGTGACTGATCAAAGTTACTGCAGGTCTGCACATCTCCCTTATTCTTAAAGATCCAGCACACTCCTTTTCTATTCCTCAGGCATCCTCTCACCTTCCAAAATCTTGTTAAACAATTTTGTTAAAAACTCCACTGCCATCTCTCCTAAACATCTCCATGCTTCTAGTGGTATGCCATCTGGTCCAACTGAGTTTCCACTCTTCATCCTCTTAATGGCTGCTCTCACTTTCTCCTTACTAATCCTATCCACTTCCTGCTTTCCTACCCATCTCCACATCAACCAACCTTCTCTTTCTATCATTTTCCTCGTTCATCAGCTGCTCAAAATACTCCCTCCAGCTTCTCAACACACTCTCATCACTAGTCAACACATTTCCATCTCCATCCTTTATTGCTCTAACTTGCAGCACATCCTTCCCAGCTCGGTTCCTCTGCCTGGCCATCAGTATAAATCATTTTCTCCTTCCTTAGTTGTCCTGCACTTCCTCATTCCACCACCATGTCTCTTTGTCTTCCCTTCTATTTCCAGATGTCACACCAAGTACCTTTCTAGCTGTAACCCTTCTTCACTTCTGCAGTAGTTGCCCAATCATCCAGCACCTCTTCACCACCACCCAGCCCCTGTCTGACCTCTTCCCTGAACCTCACACTACACTCTTCCATGCAGTTTTGGATTTTGTTTTTCATCAATAATAAAAATCTTCATTTAAAAACTGCATGTTGTGTTCACTTATGTTATTTTTTACTAATATTGAAATTAGTTTGATGATCTAAAACATTAAAGTGTGGCAAACATGCAAAAAATAAGATTCAGAATCCAAATACTTTTTCACACCACTGTATGTGTATATATATATATATATATATATATATATATATATATATATATATATATATATATATATATATATATATATATATATGTATATATATATATATATATATATATATATATATATATATATATACGCTTATCTCGACCTCGGTTAACTCGACAACCCTATTAAGTCGACGTTTTTGAAGTGGAACCGCCAAATTCTCGCTTTGTCTAAGCATTTTGTTAATCGGTTATGTTGACTGTTTTATGAAAAATTTGCCATTTAACGTCAGTTATGTCGATCGGCGCTGTGCAGCCGCAGAAGAACTCGCGAAAGTGGCGGAAAAATCCGCGGTGCTCTTTGGGAAGAAAAGCGCAGCCATTGAGAGAGTGCCGGTGGGAAGGCACGTACCGGGATATGCATGAGCGATAACAACGACCGCCGTGAACCAACATATACCAACAATAACGGACAGTGAGAGTGTGGAAGTTTAAATAGGAGCTGGTGATGATGATAAACGAGCACCATATGTGCGCGATTGAAGCCGGGAGCTTCAGAGAAAGCGGCCGAGAAAACACCTGCTACGCCGAAGGGGGCGCCGAAAGGGGCGTGGCAGGTGGATTCCTGACAGTTAACAAACATGTATGTACATTTTTATAACATGCCTTCATCAAACAAATCGCGGCAACGCTGTTGTGTAAAAAAACCCTTCAAAAACACGTGCATGCACATTCTCATTTATTAACGCACATCATGTACATAAAGAAATTTCAAGCACGTTAATATATTGCCGCCATTTTGATTTTCGTTTATCTCGATCATCGGTTATCTCGATGCTTTTTGGCAACCCCCTAGGACATCGACATAACCGGGTTCCACTGTATTTGTAAATTATCCAAATAGTATGTATGTACGTGTAGTTAACAATATATATATATATATATATATATATATATATATATATATATATATATATATATACACACTGTACACCCACAGTACCAGTGAAAAGTTTAAACACACTTTTTCTTCAGTGTTTTTTTTATTATTTTCAACATTAATACTGAAGACATTCAAACTATGAAAGAACATGTATGGAATCAAGGATTTAAAAAAGTCCAGAGTAGCTACACAGTAGTTACATTTTGGGAAACTGCATTCTCTCATCTGATTCACACGATAGTCATCTGGAATGGTTCTGAATTCACAGATGTGCCTTTTCAAGAGTTAATTTGTGATATTACTTAGCTTCTTAATGTGCAGTAGACCATTGGTTGTCTTGTGCAGAGGAAAATATGAGTACAGAGTCAATAGCCCTATTAGTGCTACTAACAACTACTGTACCAATACATACTATGTCTAGAAACACTCAATTAAGAAAGAGAAAATACAGTTTATTATTACTTTAAGAAATGAAGGTTAGTCAATCCAAAAAGACCTTTAAATGCATCCCACACACTAGGATGAAACAGGCTTTCTTGAGGACCATCCCTGGAAAGGAAGATCAAGAGTTGCCTCAGCTGCAGAGGATAAGTTTATTAGAGATCCCGGCATCAGAAACTGCCAATTTACATAAATGCATCTTAGAGGTAAAGGGGCAGACATATTTCAGCATACACTGTTCAGAGGAGACCTCATGAATCAGACCTTCATGGTTAAATTGCGACATAGAAACATTTACGTTGGAAGAACAACAAGCAGAAGTTACTTGCTAGGGCCAAGAAAGACAAATGATGGATATTAGATAAGTGGTAAACCGTCCTTTGTTTGAGCTCTAACTCAAACAAAGGACCTAACCACCATGTATTTGTTACACACACAGAGGGTGAACAGACAGTTCCTGAGCGTGTCTTTCCCACTGTGAATCATGGAGAAGGAGGTCTGATGGTGTGGGGGTGCATTGCTGGTGACACTAATAGTGATTCATTCCAAACTGAAGACACACTTCGTTTTGCAGCGACATGCTATCCCATCTCGTTTGCACTTAGTGGGGTCATAATTTGTTTTCCAACAGGACAATGACTCCAAACACACCTTTAGGTTATGTAAGAGCTATTTGTTTAAGAAGAAGAGTGATGGAGTGCTGCATCAGATGACCTGGCCTCCACAATCACCTGATCTATATCCAGTTGATTTAAAAGAAAGAGTTAAAGCAAAGCAGCCAAGACGCAAACAAACAACTCTGGGAACTCCCCAAGATTGTTCGAAAACCATTCTAGGTAACTACCTCATGAAGAGAATGCCAAGGGTGTGCAAACCTGTCATCAACGCAAAAGGTGGCTGCTTTAAATAATACAAAAATTTTTACATGTTTTTGTTTACTACATAATTCCAAACATGTTCTTGCATAGTTTGGATGTCTTCAGCATTAATGTATAAAATTGTTGAAATTAGCTGTGAAATTATCTATTGTATATCTATGTGCATATACACTCACCAAACATTTTATTACATACATTATGAAACACTAATACTAAGAAGGGCCTCAAAACAGTAGGATGTTTCCAAAACAACCATGCCATGCTTTGATATTCTGATCTTATCATCTGTGAGCCTCAGCAGAAATCAAGATTTACCAGAACAGGTTTTGGTGAGCCTTTGTCCACTGCAGCCTCAGTGTTCTCTTTTTTGGCTGACAGAAGTAGTTTGACGTGTGCATTTTGTGATGCATTTTTGCTCACCAGTTGTACATAGTGGTTGCAGTAGTTACTATAAAATGTGTCATCTTGAACAAGACTAATCATTCTCTGGTTCACAGCTATTGTCAACGAAGTGTGTACATTTTACTAGATGTATTTTCTTTATTGCACTATTGTGAATAACTATGTGAAGATCCCAAGAAATAAGAAGTTATAAATACTCAAACAACCTCATCAACCTCAGAGTCCATGCTGAAAGTTACTGAGATCATTCTACCCCAACCCCATCCTATTTCTGATAGGTGATATAAACAATACCCAAAGCTTTCAGCTCATATCTGCATGATTTTATAAACTGTACTACTGCCACACGATTGGATAATAAGATAATTGCATGACTGGGTATATACAATAATCCCCTGTTTATTGCAGTGGCATGTTCCAAAACCGCCCACGATAAACGAAAAACCGTCATAAACTGAGGCCACCCTCAGTTAAAAAATAAAAATTTATACAGTACACTACTGTATTAACATTTCTTAATTAATAATTATATTTATATTAATAGATTTTATTATTGAAACCTAAAACTATAAAAACAATTCCCAATAAGTGTTTTGGTCTATCGTGCTATCTGCGAGAAATCGGGAAAATCAGCCAAACAAATTAGTTATGTGGCAAATGTAATTTTGCGATAAACCAGGGACACCAGATTCGAACCGATGTAAAGGGGGGGATTACTGTATACTAATGTAATAAAGTGCTAAATTAATAAAGTGTTTAATGAGTGTAGTTAAACACACATACACAGCTTCATAATGTTGACTTTAGTGTCGGCAAAACTACATCAAGATCACTTATAATCAGTCTGTTATGCCTTTTTAGACTAAACAGTTTGCAAGTGTCAAATGCACAGCTCTGACATTAATCAACAAGTATAACACCAAGTCCAAAAAAGTCAGTATACTCTCTAGATGCATGACTACTTAAAGAAAACAATAAAAAGGTTCTACTTTGATGAATCTACAACCTGGCAGCAGGCATCTTTTAGATAAAAGCACTGCCAGGGGCAGAGTCTATGCCAACTAACAGACTGAACAGAATCTACCATAGACTGTAAACTGGCTGTGACAACTATTTTAAACATGACAAGATTTCATAAGTCACTCTGAAATTTATTTTACTGACACCCTTCAAGTGGATTCAGGCCCCAGCTTTGTTGCACATTGTCTGAATAAGATAATAAATCACTAATATGTAAGTAGTTAAAACTTGTGTTCTTGTAGCTAGTGGTCTGAGTGCTCAAAAGCAAAAGAGAAATTATTAACAACTGCTATGTGAACATTCTATTGTCCTTACATGTTTATATATTTTTTATCTTTTGTAAATGCGCAGCATGTATTCTGTTCATGACACCTATGCCTGTCTAGTCTGCTTCTGGTTTATTTTCAAGGATGGCACTCTGCCCTCTCATTCTAATTCCCCCTCCTTTTTACCCAATTTCCAAAATAGATGGGTTGGCTCACTTCCCAGTAAAAAAATTGAAAGCATGGAGAGGTAGCTGAGGTAATGTATTATTAGCTATTGTTCTAGAGAGGTGCATTTTTTTTGTGTTTCCAACGTTTAATGAATGTACCTTTTTTTTCTTTTCCTGTTTCTGTTAAAAAAAAAAAAAGTAGTAAATAAAAAAATCATCTTTCAGCACCACGGATAGTGCCACCCAGGACATATTGAGTACACCTTGGAAGTAAGTCAATTTACTGTATGTTTGTGCTTAATGTTCAAAAGCACCTGGATAGAACTACTGATTCATTGTAATAAGTTTATAATTTTTTAACATGCTTCATCATCTCCATGAAATTTTGAGAATGTGAGCACTCAGTGTCTGCACTCAGACAGACAAGGAACTGATCATTTCCACGAGTATCATTTACCAATAAATAAAAAGAAGACATATTAAAATACAGTGTAATATATCAAATAAATGGTGGATAAAAAGCATGTTATACAGTAAAAAAAATAGCACATTTTGACAGGGGGACAGCAGAACTCTAGTCTAGTGTCACCATTTAGTTTTGCTAAAATAGTGGTCCAACTGGCAAGAACCACATATCAACATATCTGGGGGCAAAGAAGCCTCCTCCCTTCCCTCAAAAATTGGTTTTTACTTTCCTGTTTTCTCTCCTGCCCCATCACGTATCTCTGCACTTGGAAAATGGGGCACTTCCATAAAACCAAGCCCATGTGTCCCTATTGTTCCCTCTTACCTGTCCTGGTCTCTTCCTTCCCCTCAGGTCAGAAACCCCTGTGGGAGAAGGCCTGGGCGGGGGTGCTGGCTATGCACTGAAACTGGGAATTTCCAGGACCAGTTCCATTACGGAGGTAAAGGTGTTGATTCAGGATACTAATACACTGCAGTCCACCTCTGTTTGAGCCAGGATGTATCATTAAGTAGAAAGTATTCAATGGGTTTACATATCACACATTCATGTATTTGGATTTTAACCAAACCTCAATACACCAACAACTAGTTCAAACTGAGACATTGTGCATGCTGAGTGAATGTGAGATGTGCACACCATAATACAATGGCATTGTAAAAGCATGTACGGAAAATTATTTACCACAAGTCTGTGCACCACAGGAAACTTTTGTTCTCCATAAAGTAGAAAGAAGTTTAAGTACTGAAGTGCTTTTCCAGTCTCTAATTCTTGTGATTGAGTACATGTGAGGGTTAAAAATAATAAAGTGTTATAATGATCTGTAGAGAGCTGGCTGAATGCTTAGTCGCCCTCTGCTGGCAGTCAGTGTGACACTCTAAAACCCCATTCATTTTCGCATCACCCCTTGACTAGTAATTGTAGTCTATTCTGGTTTTTCAGCAATAGGGTAAAGTGATATAGTGAAATGTGTTAACTATTTTTCAATAACAGTATGTCCCTAGTATTTTACATCACAGTGGTTGGCCAGCAATTAGCTGTGCAATAAGTTAGAACTGTCAACCAGCGGCACACGCACTTTCGGGTTTTCCACTTCCGGTGCCATCTTCCTCAGTATAAAGAGACACCGATTCCCTGTGTTCTCTGCCAGATTGTCTCTTCAACTCTCTGTTTGGTTCAGCCCTTCCAGCCCTTAATTTCCCTCGTGGATTCCTTACATTCACTTTTGGATCTCCAGTTTTCTCTGACATGCACTTTGCCCCTCGGACGTAGTTTGTTTGTTATTTGCTGGCTCTCGGAGTTATGGATGAAGGCCAACTGCTCAAGGTTTGGATTGATGTCCAGGGTCACAGCCATGAGTTAGCGGTGTTCGTCGACTCAGGGGCGGATGCTGAATTCCTCAATAAGGAACTTACTCGCAAAACTGGACATCAAGTCCAAGCCCCTCCTGTCACCTCTCCTGGTCCGAGCACCTCGACGGCCACATTTTCCACCAGAACACCCTTTGCACCAATCCCCTCCTTGTCTTGACTGCTTAACATCAACATAAATAACTACCCTTTCTCATCATCCCATCAGCTCAAGAACCAGCTGGAGGGGGACAAATGGAAACAAGCCTTTAACACTACTGCAGGCCAATATGAATATTGGTTTTGCCATTTCGCCTCACTAATGCTCCAGTGGTCTTCCAGGCCCTGGGTAACAACGTCCTTTGGGACATGCTCCACTGCTTCATGTTTGTCTACATGGACAATGTATTAATCTTTTCCCGTTCTCTGGAACAACACTGTCTGCTGTTTTTACCAACCTGATTCAGACACAGTGTATGTAAAAGCAGAGAATTGCAAGTTTCACGTGTATAGCACATTCTTATCTGCTTCATTGTGACCCCCCTGCACTGAATCACCTCCACTTATCAGCTGTTCTGCTTGAACCAGAGGACAAACAGGCCTTTCAGAAACTCAAGACCCGGTTCACCTCTGCGCCAGTCCTTACCCTGCCCCACTCGGCCTGGCAATTCATCATGGAAGTTCATGCCTCTGAAAGGTCCTGTGTGTGGGAACCCTCCTGTACAAGAGAGGAGCCAAAGACAACCGCCTCCATCCATGCAGCTTTTTCTCGCACTGACTTACCCTTGCCGGGGGTCCATTAGGGTCTGTGAGCTTCCAAGGTTTTCCAATTTTGCCCACTTTACACTTCTTCCAAAACTTCCCTCTGCCCAAGAAACATGGCTCCATGGCCTCCCCAGTAATATAGTGTCAGATCGGGACCCACAATTCACCGCTAAGTTTTGGAAATAATTATTTCACCCCCTAGGCATCTCTTGGTCTTCACACATATGCCCATAACTCTCTTCCATCTGCAGCCACTTGCCCTGTCACCCTTCCAATTCGCCTATGGTTTTCACCCACCCATGTTCTCCACTCAAGAGGCTGAAGAATTTTTGGAGTTATGGACTGGAGTTATGGACTGTTTATTGACTCAGGTCTTTCTCTTTCTGGCTCGGTTTTCTAAGTTGGCCTTCTCACAGTTGATATGTTTTATCCTCAGACTCTCTGATCCCTTTTTTCTTTTTGGACAATTTGTATTCCCAAGCCCCCATAACATTTCGGAAAGTTTGAATTTCTATTGATCTTAAGTTTTTGTACATTCTGTGGTTTTTTTTGTTCCTGCTAATTCCTCATTAAAGACTGAAAATATTCCATATGTCAGCATCCTGCATTTTGGGTCCTTCCAACCCGTAACTGACAGCAACATTCATTCTCACCCCAAAATGCAACATCCTTCTACAGTCTAAGACTTTACGTGTGACTGTTGCAAAGTGCTGACACGGGTCTCTATCCGGAAATGTTAAATAAATGTCTCTCTACAGGAATATTTGCCATATCAAAGACTAGAATTTCACCAGTGAGTTTAAAACCTACATATTAAACTATGAAAAATTTGATTAAGAAACAAATTCATAAATGGATATTAAATTCACTATTTATACAAACCTTATCCAAATATTAAAGACATTTTTTTTTTCTTCAATCTCATGTATGCATAACTAAGCATATTCCTTTGTAACTTTTGAACTTTTTATATTCAGAGCTGGATGCAGTGGTTACATTCTTCCTCCTGAATTACACACACACACACACACACACACACACACACACACACACACACACACACACACACACACACACACACACACACACACACACACACACACACACACACACACACAAACACACACATCAAAGCAAAGAGACGAAAATAAGAATAACTGGCATCACTTGTCTGCCACTTCATTTCAGTGGTTGTACTGTTACAGTTGTTACACAACAGCACCACCTTAAGGTTAAAAAATAAATAAATAAATTACAGACTACAGAGAAAAGGGGACTGCTTAGCCAAAACCGTTTAATCAAAAATTGAATGGTTAACAAAATTGAATGCATTTGGAAGTTTTGAACTGTTTAGAAAACAGTGACATGCTTCTTTGATGCTCTAAAGTCTATTTCTCATAAATGCATGAATTTTCTGTTTGTATGTAAACTATCTGTTTACATTTTATTTTACAATAAAATTGAATTATTTTCAAAAGTTCTCAGTTGAAAAGAAGAGACTGGTTTGAAAAGAAAAAAAATTAAATGTTCTGACTGTGATATCACTTACATGCTACATGTGGACCAGCAATAGTAATTATCCATCAGGTCATTTTTTCAAGAGAACTAGCAGGGTTTTTTCCCTTTCCTTGAGTTCCAATAGCAAATATATAACCTGGTGACTAAGACTCTAATGCAAAGCCTAAAGAAAGGTCCCTATTATATTATAGCTGTCCTGATTTTAATTCTCACCTTGTTTTAGAGTTAAGGAAGTAGTGATGTTCATTCTAATATTTGAGTCATTGTTGTTTTAACCACAACTGTCTGTTTGTGAATTTAGAAGAGTAGCTAATTTTGTAGGCTTAGCAATTGCTATGTAATTGCATGTGTTTTTCAGAATAGAATGATGCATTCTGCCAAGCCAGTAAAGATGGATGATGGATGATGGACATGATCAGCGCCCAAATATTCATCAATTGAACTTTGAAATAATAATTACAACTAAGCAAAATAAGCACTGCTCACCAGCTGTGAAAATAGAGTTTTAAAAGCTGGGAACAAACACATCACTGATTTATCTGAATAGCAAATTACTGCTGTACCTTTGTGTCTGTTATGCACCAGATGAACAGATCACTGTGGTGTCAGAACACACTTTAATTGGAAATACATTATACTGTAATTTCCTTGATGTGATGGTGCATTTAACATTTACATAACATTTACATCATCTGGCAGAAACACATCCAGTGTGACTTGCTTTTGTCTCCACATAGTGATGGATGATATAAGGACACTTTCAATGATGGCTCTCTAGGATAATCTGAACCAGTATTAAGGTTAAGGTGCCAAAAAGTTTCTAGATGCCTCATCATCACACCTACATTTGTTTAATTTTCCCATTACAGATTTGGTCCTGTAATTGATATTTAAATAACCAACACCTTATTCTAAAAGGAATTCTTAATGTGGCATGGGGACTTGCTCATTCAGGAGGCCTGTGGTTCAGTTCAAATGATTTGCATAGCAATGGATTTGTATAGCAATTTTTCACAAAGGAGATTTTTACAAAGCATCTATAGATTCAGTCTTGCTCTTACCAAATGTGCATAATGGGGTTAAGGTTGGGGCCACTTAAGTTTTGCCACTCAAGCCTGGGCAAACGTCTTTATAGACCTTGCTTTGTGTACAGTATCATTGTCATAGTGGAACATGTTTGCTGTAGGCCACTTATTTCCAGTGTAGAGAAACTGTAATGCTATAGCATACTTTATCCTTTACAGTTTCAAATATTGTGGAAATAGTTTTGGGAAGATCCATATATGGTATGATTGTCAGTTGTCATAATTCTTAAAAAGAAGAATTACATGGGAAAGCTCAGCAACACCAAAAGGCATGGAAAATTCATTTCTTAAGCAAAGAAATGAAATGTTTGAATATAGCCAACTCAATCACCTACGACTTATTGAGGACACGGCTGAAGGCAAAAACGCTGCCTGTTTGTGGGCAGCAACTAAAAGCATACCAAAAGAGGATAGCATTTGGTTATGTGCATATGTTCCCAAGGCAGTTTTTGACAAAAGATTTGCACCCAATTATTAAAAATAATTTATATTTGTACAATTATGTCCGGTTGTACTAATAATCAATAAGATCCAGAAAAGTGCACTCGGTCGTATAGACACATTTACTGAGGCACATATTTGGTGCTTTATCAGCATGATTTTGCACTGATTTATGCAAAAATATATATATTTTTATAAATTATTAATGCTGCACTATACAACATGGACAAATTATACAAACACAAATAATGACACTACACTTGAAGGTGAGCTTTCTTTCACTGTTTTCAATCTTTCAAAAGCACATAAAAACATTCACTATTACAGAAATACTGACAGTAACTCACCATTTTACAATGGAAGGCAATGCCTGGGCTTATCTTTCTTAAGGGCTTATCTTTCTCTTTTCTGCTAAATAGTTAAGAGCTTCCCTTACCAATAAACCACCATTAAGCATTTAACATGATCACTGGAGTCTGCGATATTTCCGGTGCATCCAGAGATATAAATAAATCATGTGAAATTGCAAGCTCTATACATAGGCACATTAAAAAATGTTCTCTGTAAAGTGTAAATAGTTTCTCTGTTGAACTGGGGCTTTTATAACATAATACAGACAAGTGCAGAATACATACTTATAATAAGGCTTCACAATCTACATAGGAGTATGGCAATATAATTTGAATATATAACAATATTGCCCAATGTTAAAGAAAGCATGTCTCTTTGTTTTATTTTAATGCAAAATTTAATTGGCTGCCTAATATTGATAAATAAAAGTATTCCTATACTATGGTTAATAATTAGTAATAAGTATTTATAAGTAAGTAATTATAATTGTAGTCTAATTATGCCATCCCAAACTTCACTAGATGTGACTTAGTCTTTATAAAAAAGGAAAGCTATATGTTAAAGTCACTGTCACTTTTCTGTGCATACATGCAAGTAAAGCGAACTAAATACCAGAAACAAGTAAATGTGCAGATAAATATGTATTACATTTTTAATACAGTAATTTCACTGGTCATGTTTTATTTGATATTCCAAATAATTCAATGATCCTATAGACAATGCATACTGCTTGCCATGAATTATTTAAGCTTGGTGAGATTCACATTTTGGGGTTAAATGTGAGGTAAAGGCATGGTATTCTAATAGCTTAGGTAGAGCTGAAAGCTGATTGAAGCGGTGACAGTTGGAATTATGTTCCATTACAAATGGGATTTCAGATAGGAGTTGAAAATAACTCGCTATTCAGTTTTTTTAAGTGGCTACTTGCACACATAAAAAGACAGGTGGAGTAGCATATCTGGTTGTTACAAAAGCAAGAATGAGTGAATTATTTAAATATACAAGTAATATTACATTGCTCCATATTCCAGTTAGCTCAAAATCTCACTTTTTTACCCTGAACGGGGCATGCCCTTTTGCCCTTAACAGCTGTCTGTCTTATGCACTGACACAATCCAATGGCATATGCAGTATCTTTTAGCCTTTACTTCAGGATTAGTAAATTTAGCTGGGTTTAAATCTTACACAATGTTGTTTACACACAGGGAGGAGACTAAGCCACTGGACACTGCTATTTATCATCCTATCAACCTTTCCGCTTATGCAGATGAGAATGTTTTGAGGTGAGATGAGTGTTTAGTGAAGACTTGTGGAAGTGTCCACCAGCTTACAGGTCACTGACTAACTTTTTATATAATTTGGGAAACACAATGAAAGGCCTTTACTGTCTAAATACGGATTCTATCTTTCCGTAAACGAACTTGGCGTATTGAATAAGCACATTCAAACGTTAAAATGTGCCTTTTATTACTTAACGTCATTCACTGTGCACTCAAGCTGGCATGTGGGTTAAAATTTAAGCTCTTCATCGCATGCTTATAACAAAATTAATTGAAGTTTAACGTTATCACACCTGTCCTTTGTGTATGAGTTTTATATATCAGAATGCAGTAGCAAGAGTCCTTACTAGATCTAGGAAATATGACCACATCACCCCTGTTTTAATCAGTCTACACTGGCTCCCAATCAAATCTCGCATTGATTATAAAATACTACTACTGACGTATAAAGCACTTAACGGTCATGCACCGCAGTATCTGAGTGAACTTCTGTACCAGTATGATCCTCCACGCCTATTTAGATCAAAAGGTGCTGGCTATCTGTTGGTTCCTCAAATAATGAAGACTACAGCAGGGGGCAGATCTTTCTCTTATGAAGCCCCACAGTTATGGAACAGCCTTCCAACCAGTGTTCGGGACTCAGACACAGTCTCAGTGTTCATGTCGAGGTTGAAAACTTATTTATTTAGTCAAGCCTTTTATCAGTAGGTTTTTCTTAGGTAAAGGCTCAGATCTGGAGGGAACATGGATATAGAGTGTTTGGTGAACTGGTATAATTGTATGCTGTTGTCCCCTCACATTCACACGTTCACTCCGGTTTGTTGACGGTGGTGTGGTGGGTCCCAGAGATCCCTCATGTCTGTGTTACCTTCTGGTTCTCCCTTTTAGTTATGCTGCCATAGCGAGTCTTGCCGGAGTCCAAACTGCACAGTGACATTAACTTTCATACACCAATAGGGACACTTAATAATCCATATCCTTCTCTTCCCGTCACCATCTCTCTCTCTCTCTCTCTCTCTCTCTCTCTCTCTCTCTCTCTCTCTCTCTCGGTCGAGTTAAACATGCTCCTGAGGCTCCAGTGACCACTGTTCCTGCCCCTCTCCCCTCTGTGGATCTTCACACTTCTGTGCAGCTTGGGACGGTCTCTCATCAACACCTTGGGTGGTTCCATGTAATTCCGGAGTAGAACGGCTGCTTTGAGTACGGATTGGACTGTAGTTGGTGTCGGCGGTCTGCTGCACTGACTTGGGAGTGCAGTTTGCTTCTGACCATCATCACTGTACCCCGCAACATTGTATATCTGCTTCAAATGGACATTTGGTGCAACCCAGATGAGGATGGGTTCCCTCTTGGGTCTGGTTCCTCTCAAGGTTTCTTCCTTGTGCCATCTCGGGGAGTTTTTCCTTGCCACAGTTGCTGATCAGGGACAAACTTACTTACAAAGAACATATTTACGTTTAATCACCACATTATCTGTGTAAAGCTGCTTTGAGACAATGTTCATTGTTAAAAGTGCTATACAAATAAAAATTAATTGAAATTGAATTGAATTATTATTTTGTTCTATAATTTGTTGGTTAACTTTTTTTTTTTTTTTACATTTTTATATTTCTTTTCCTTAGAGTCTTTTTCTCTAATCTCATTACTACTATGATTATCTATTAGTCCCTACTCCACCGGTAATGTATTGTACTTGGGTAATCATTGTATTTGGTAACTTCACTATGCTTAAGATTATTTCCCCTTATAATAAGGAAGTGTTAAGATTATTTTTTTGCTCATTTTCCTGTTCTGCACAGCCAGGTCTTGGTATGATAATAACTTTGTTATAGAAAACATTTCAGTGTAAAATAAAGCAATGAAATATAAAAAAAAAAAACTTTTTGAGGGGACGGGTGAATGGGATGGGCTTTAAATTATGAACAGAGATTTCTTATTGGACAAGAAATACTCACACGGTTTTAGGCAGGTGACTAAACTATGTAAAACTATGAGACAGTACATACATGATACACCATTAAATCTAGTGCAGGTATTGTCTAAAGGTCAAGAGCATTATTCATTAGAGAAAACATATACAATGAACATTAAATATAGTAAATCATTATTTAATTAAAACCGAACGATGACGGAATAAAAGTAACTCTGTTACTGAATTAGGCATTAAATTTGTGGAATAAAATCTATTAAACATGATAAAATACCTGAATGTTGGAAGTTTCTACTGCATATGGAAATGTAATGCCAATGTAAAACATTCAAACATGAAAAGTATTCATTTTATAACTGAATTTAAAGACAACTGACACATTTGTGTATGGCTTTACCTCGGGTCCCATAAACTGAATAATGAGTGCCTTGCTGTAGAAAATATTGATGTTTAATATTATCAGTGGCCCAGAGTGCAGAAATAACTGCACCAAATAAGACAATACACATCATATTTCATTTGAGAAATCAGTACCTGTGACCTAAATTCAAACAATGATCAACTGAAAATTTATAACATAAAAAGATGACAAGACTGTTGTAAAACAGTGGTGACTACATAGTAAATATCTTGAGAAAAACTGTGCCATATTATGCTCAACACCTACAGTGGTCCCTAAAAATAACTTGATATTTACCCAAAAGATATGTTTGGGTAGAAAAATGAAATTGGTAAAAAAAATGATGTGCTGGAGTTAAAAACCAGTTAAAACTGGACTATACAATGAATATGGTCCTTGTTTCTTCGCTCTATCCTATAAAAAATCTTCTTAACCACAAAACGACATCAAAACATTTTGATAATATCTCTTAATAAAAAACGTTTATTACGTGCACTGAAACTAAGAGGTCACACCTGCTCCAGCATGAAAAAGATCTTGCATCTCGGTTTAGCTGAAAATTTTAATTCTCACTTAATTATTTTCATTAAGCTTAAATGCCATATTTAATTCAAAAAAGAAAAGAAAATAGTAACAGGAGAAAATAAAAATTTTTTTGGACAATTGTTTCTACATTTTTCATTATGCATAATTTCCATTATTTTATTTTATATTTTTATTCAGCTCTACACTTGTAATGTGTAAATGTTAAGCTGTGTTTTTAGAAACAAAATAAAACCATTTACCAAAGCAGGTCACTATGTTGAACAAAGTTTCAGCACAAATTCAATCAGTCTTATTTCATATTTTGTATATACTATATATATTTTTTATTAGTTAGTATTGCATTCTTGTAAAATAGACATCATGCAAACTGTTCTTGTGTGCTTAGACGTTTGAATTAGTTGTTACCTAAATCATATTTCAAATCAAATCAAATCAAATTTAATTTGTCACATACACGTACATACATACTATTTGAATAATTTTCAAATATTAAGTTCATCAGCGGACAATGCTATATAAATCCTATGAAAATTCACTTCATTCCTGAAGTGGTGCAGTCCATTTTTGTAGTAGTTTTACCAGAATAATAAAAACAGATGTTTTCTTACATTCAACAAATTTATACTGTTACATCAGTACAATACAATGATGTGGTAATTTCTCATTGTAAAAGCTTCTTCTTTTTTTCAGCCTGAGCAATACAAAAACCTCTCTTTGTCTCTCTCCCTCGCTCTCTCTTTCTCTTTCTCTCTCTCTCTCTCTCCCACCCCCGGCAAAAAGAGATTGATGGTCGACACAACCACATTACATGGCCTGATTATCTCTATCATGTTCCTACAGAACTCTTTCGAGGCTTAAGGAAACCAGACCACCCACTTACATCACATAAACCCTACAACTTCCAGACAGCAGGCTGGCATCTCAAAAAAGGTACAGTAGAAAACAAAAGCAAAGCCTTTATGAGCTGATCGATTGTGCCTGACCAGGAGACAGAGGCCGACAGACCAAGAGAACTGAAAATAGCAAGAAAAACAAGCATCTTACACAATTGCAAAAGCTACAGCTACAAAAACTTACATTATAGTCTCCCCTTGACTATAGGCAAAGATCTTACCAGGCAAGATGCTTCTTTAATGTTAGTAATGAATACTGAATTAACAATGCTTAACTGACCTATGATTTGAATTTAATATTGTATATGCTGATTATATCCATGGTTTTCCAATTGGAGTCTGGAAACCCCTGAAGATGTATAGCCAGCAAAGTGTGCATTATTAGTTATTTGATAATGATATAATAATATTACAGATATACAGATATCAATATGAACCAAGTACAACCACTGTTTTAGGTATTATTAAGCTATATAATTTTCAGCCTAATCAACTAGCCACTAGAATTAGATGACTCTAAAATGGTACATGACTGGTTTTATGGAAAACTATTAATGATATTATCTGAAGTATAATTTTAAAAAGCATGCATAATGTGCAAACTTTTGTAATTTTAATCCTAATATGACAGCAATTTAGGAAATACTCAAACTATCTGGTACCATCAATTATACAATGGAGGCATTTTTTTCTTATATTAATTAACTTATGATCTTTGTCCATATATGTGTAACCTTTTTTTCTTCTTGCACTGAGGCCATATGATTGGCATATTAGATAACTGCATGAATGATCCTGATGAAGCCTAATAAAGTGGATGGTGGTGGATCCGCAATATATCTGTTGCTGTAAGCAATTCCATTATTAGGAAATTTTATTACATGTTTTTGCTTTAATGTGGTGATGTCCCACAAAAGAAATAGGATTTATAATATTGCTGTTTCTCTTTGTTACTCGGTCATTAATTGGACTGTCATTTATATAAGTTCATAAGATATATTATATATTGCTCTTTTTTAGATGATTTAAAGGATGCTTATTGACAACAAACAATTGTTTAAAAATATTTTCCCCAACCCCATCCACAATTCACATTACAGTACATTTAACCTTATCTTGTTTTAGTGATTATAATATGTAACATTCGGAACAGGATTGTATAGTACTAGGGCTTGTTGCTGCCACATCTTCCACATGTACACATGGGTTTCCTCTGTGTTCTGACTAAAACATTGTAAACAATGACTATATAAATGTGCCATGAAGTATACATGCGTGTGTGACTAAATGTAGATGCACAAAAAATGGACTGTGTGCTGTCTTTGGCTGAATTACCTATACCCCACACCAAGATAAAGCAGTTGACAAAGGAATTCATGTAATGCCTGGCAATCTACTTTTTCTGCAGGTCACAGGAAACTAATGTGGGAAATCTGAGTCTTAACCTGACACTTGTCTAATAAAGTAATCAGAAATATGCTCATTGCTGATCCTGGACATTAGAAGCTCTTTCAGCATAGAGCAGGAAATTAAAATTATGGTGGAAAATGGTGAAAAGATTATATAATATCGATATTGTAATATATTATGTCACAATATAATTTTCTCAGATGTCATTAGTATTGTCCAAATTTTATTAGTATTTTTTTTTACAACTACAAAATAATTGATATTTTGTCATTAATCTTTAAAATTGTAAAATATGAAACGGCGTGTAAATAGAGTGTCTGTCATAATTTGGAAACACCTAGTCATTTATCGTTTTTGAGAGACACATGCATGTTTCTTTTGTTTATATAAAACAAAAGAACAAAAAATGGTAAGAATAAATACTATGACCAAGCAAATATATAAATGTACAGATGTACATAAAACAAATCCTCCCTTAGCATTATTACCAGCTTTATACACTTTTGGTATTTGGACAGTAAGTTTCTCATTTAGCAGAAATACTATGCCAAGTCTTTTTTTTTACTTGCCAAAGATGTCCTTTGCTAGTTGGAGATTTTTTTCTGATGTTGTGATCCAGTTTATCGCAGGGCAGTTCAATAGAATTTAGGTCCAGTAACAGTGCAGGCCATTCAATAATAGATAACACTCCAGATGACGGTCTGCTCTTTAAATAATGCCCTCAGAGCTTGGATTTATGATTTGGGTCATTGTCTTGTTGTATGGTGACCTTGGTTCCAATTAGCCGCAGTCCAGACAGAATTGCATGTTTTTTAATTTATGGGATGGTAGCTAATGTTTTTTTAAATATGGGATGGCTGTTGGTTCAGTATTCCTTTAACTTAGAATAAGTAATATTTTTTCCTGCTCCAAAACAACCCCAAACCATTAAGCTAAGTCCATGTTTGACTATAGGTGTGAAGTAGTCTGCTAACATCTGTTGTCCAAGTTCTACTGTTATAGGCAAAAATGTCAAATTTAGACTCATCTGTCCACAGAACATTATCCACTCATTAACTGTGCTCACACAAAATATTGACACTTTGGACACAGTTTTGACGTTCAATTAGGGTGTACACAATTTCTGTTAGACAATAATAACTGTATGTTAAGTTATTTTTAGAGGACAGTAAATCTGTACTGCTGTACAAACTGCACATTGACTACTCTAAAATATAGTGGAGTTGTGAGATATTGTAGAAGGCATCAAAACTATGAATTAACACATGTGGAATTATATACATAACAAAAAAGTGTGAAACAACTGAAAATATGTCATATTGTAGGTTCTTCAAAGTAGCCACCTTTTGCTTTGATTACTGCTTTGCACACTCTTGGCATTCTCTTGATGAGCTTCAAGAGGTAGTCACCTGAAATGGTTTTCACTTCACAGGTGTGCCCTGTCAGGTTTTATAAGTGTGATTTCTTGCCTTATAAATGGGGTTGGGACCATCAGTTGTGTTGTGCAGAAGTCAGGTGGATACACAGCTGATAGTCCTACTGAATAGACTGTTAGAATTTGTATTATGGCAAGAAAAAAGCAGCTAAGTACAGAAAACAAGTGGCCATCATTACTTTAAGAAATGAAGGTCAGTCAGTCCGAAAAATTGGGAAAACATTGAAAGTGTCCCCAAGTGCAGTCACAAAACCATCAAGCGCTACAAAGAAACTGGCTCACATGCGGACCGCCCCAGGAAAGGAAGACCAAGAGTCACCTCTGCTGCGGAGGATAAGTTCATCCGAGTCACCAGCCTCAGAAATCGCAGGTTAACAGCAGCTCAGATTAGAGACCAGGTCAATGGCACACAGAGTTCTAGCAGCAGACACATCTCTACAACAACTGTTAAGAGGAGACTGTGTGAATCAGGCCTTCATGGTAGAATATCTGCTAGGAAACCACTGCTAAAGAAAGGCAACAAGCAGAAGAGACTTGTTTGGGCTAAAGAACACAAGGAATGGACATTAGACCAGTGGAAATCTGTGCTTTGGTCTGATGAGTCCAAATTTGAGATCTTTGGTTCCAACCGTCTTTGTGCGACGCAGAAAAGGTGAACGGATGGACTCTACATGCCTGGTTCCCACCGTGAAGCATGGAGGAGGAGGTGTGATGGTGTAGGGGTGCTTTGCTGGTGACACTGTTGGGGATTTATTCAAAATTGAAGGCATACTGAACCAGCATGGCTACCACAGCATCTTGCAGCGGCATGCTATTCCATCCGGTTTGCGTTTAGTTGGACCATCATTTATTTTTCAACAGGACAATGACCCCAAACACACCTCCAGGCTGTGTAAGGGCTATTTGACCAAGAAGGAGAGTGATAGGGTGCTCCGCCAGATGACCTGGCCTCCACAGTCACCGGACCTGAACCCAATCGAGATGGTTTGGGGTGAGCTGGACCACAGAGTGAAGGCAAAAGGGCCAACAAGTGCTAAACATCTCTGGGAACTCCTTCAAGACTGTTGGAAGACCATGTCAGGTGACTACCTCTTGAAGCTCATCAAGAGAATGCCAAGAATGTGCAAAGCAGTAATCAAAGCAAAAGGTGGCTACTTTGAAGAACCTAGAATATGACATTTTCAGTTGTTTCACACTTTTTTGTTATGTATATAATTCCACTCTTTAAATGAGAAGGTGTGTCCAAACTTTTGGTCTGTACTATATATATAGCCACCTATTATATATCATATATATCATATATATATATATATATATATATATATATATATATATATATATATATATATATATATATATATATATATGATTCAGTAGCTTGTAGAATCACATTTAGCAGCAATTAATTATAGTATGTAGGTTCTGTATTTACTTTATCAGTCTCTCACATTATTGGGGGGGAATTTTGGTTTATTTTTCTTTACAAAGTTTAGTTAATCAAGGTGTCAGGATCTTCCCGGCTCGCGATGCGCATTTCCGGTTACGCGGCGTGCATTTCCGGTTTGGCGGCGCGCACTTCCGGGTCAGCAGTCATCTTGGTGTTTATCCCACGCCAAGTAACCACTGGACACCAAATACATTATCTCAGGGATAGATGATCTCACTGTCTTTTCATGTCCCTGAGATTATTCTTGCCACCATGCCTGCTCTGGTTCCTGTTCCCAAACCCAGTTCTTGATCCCTGTTCTGCCTGCCTACCCTGGATACTGGATTAGACTCTGGACTGTCTTTTTGTTTTTGCTCTGCCCGTTGTTGCTGTGTTTGAACTGTTTTTTCCCCCTTCCTGTTTTATTTATTAAAATACTGTTTTCGTCATACCCCTGTTACATTTACTGACACAAGGTTTGCGTTACTAACACAAGGTTTGCAAGCAATTGTTATCAAAATTCTGTTGTCGATTTCTTTGGGATTTTTTTGGGATTATTGTCCTGCTGCATAATCCAATTTTGGTCGAGCTTTTGGCGTTATATTTGACTCTAGAATAATTTGGTATACAGAGGAGTGTATGGCTCAACCAAATTATTGCAAGTGGCCAAGGTCATGCAGCTGCAAAACAATCCAAATCATCACCCCTCCAAGTCAAGTCAAGTCAAGTCAAGAAGCTTTTATTGTCATCTCTACCATAGCTGACGCAGTACACAGTGAAATAAGACAACATTCCTACAGAAACCTGGTGCTACATTAAACAACATAGAGCTACAACGAATAACATAAAGCTACATAACAGAATACAGAGCAAGGACTAAAGTAAGTGTCCTCGCCACATACAACAAAAAACAGTGTTGGACAGATACACAAAATACAAAATAGTGCCGAGCAGTAAACCTATTGTAAAATATGATTATACAATAATGTGTAAAAGAGGAACATGAACAAGAGTGTATTTGTAAACATAAACACGATGTTGTGCAAAAACAGCAGTATCAGCAGTCAAGAGGTGCAAAACAGCATGTAAACAGTATATTATGATTAAATATAAATATAATGTGTGGTGGAATGGATTGAGATGAGTAATGAGTGTGTGTTGAGTTTAGGTTGTATGGTTCAATAACACCGTGTGTGTGTTTTGTACAGTTCAGATCTGTGTTTTGAGGATCCTGATGGCTTGAGGGAAAAAAACTGTTGCACAGTCTGGATGTGAGGCCTGAATGCTTCGGAACCTCTTTCCTAATGGTAGGAGAGTGAAGAGTGTGTGCCACCACTGTCCTGCCTGATGAAAAGACCACCACCCTGTCACTCATTGGGATCTTAAAATCTATAATAGAACAGAGCTTCACACTGGCCAAGAAGGTCTCCACAACTATAGCTAACATGTAGACAGCTTCAAAAACTTTCAGGCAGATACTCAGAGATACACGGTTATCTTTTAGGGAGTACTGCCTTAGACCCCGATTTAGATCATTGCCCCACCTACTTCCTGATCAAGGCAAAGATGTTTTCTATGGTTTGAAGAACAAATTAAATTCAGTTCTTTGAGTTGTATGTACAAATTTGTTGTATTGAAAATTGTTAATGTTTTGGAAATAAATCTTTTATCAAAATTCCAGTTAAATATTTTATTTTGTTCTAAATATCGTGATACACATCATATTGTGAACATAATATCAAGATACTTATCAAATAAATAATTAAATATATATATATATATATATATATATATATATATATATATATATATATATATATATAGTAAAACTTTTAGGTTTACTTAGTGAACTATTTGATGCAGCACTACTATAGTACTGTAGCATTGTAGTAAAAAGCACATATTATACCTATATATATATATATATATATATATATATATATATATATATATATATATATATATATATATATATATATATATGATGGTATACAAGTTTGCATACTATATACCAACATTGTATTTAATGTGTTAGGGTTAAAGGTAGCACTTCTCATACTACATTATCACTTCAGATGTTTGCATTTTCCTTCCTAAATATGATATAAAAAACCTTTAATGTCTTGTCCAACTGCATTCAACTATGACTTCTCAACTTAATGTCAAATTTGGTTCATGACATGTCTAATCTCTAAGCAGATTCCATTTTTTAACCATTCATTCATCTTCCTACATCATATCAGGTCTGGAATCTTAGAGGGTCATGGTAAACATTCACCTATAAGCTTTTTTAGCCTGTATATTTAATCCATGTTTATGTGCCAGGTTTTATGCCTCTCTGTGTTGAATTTATTTTTTTACACTCTTCTTTCTGGTTATGGGAAATCGAAAGCTTTAAATTCAGCATTATCTATCTTATTTCGACAGATGTAAAAAAATATATATATTACATCGCACTTGTGTATTAAAATGCATCTTGTTAGCCAAACATATGTAGGTCAGTGTGTATCCCCATATGCCATTTTGTTGTTTTTCCATTGAATTTATTGTCAATATATCTATGTGACTAGTTATATGACATAGACAGCGTGACTAGTTATATGTATGCTCCATCAACCTCACATGATAGGACATTTAAAATTTGATGAGGAGGAAATGATGACGCATTAGTTTTTCAGATCATCATGTAACATGCTCATTGTTAATAAAGTCACTGATTTTCTCTTCCTATTTTTTTTTTTTATTTTTTTTAGCTTGCTTTCTTATATTTAGGCTACAGCCTGCATATACGCAAAAACACACATCTGGCTGTACACACAGGCAGGCAGAACACACCGATACTTCTCTCACTCACACACACACACACACACACACACACACACACACACAAACACACACTAACACAGAAACACCAAAACGGAAAATACTAGCTGTACATATTTGACAGCTGTTGAGATGTTACCTTCAGTGTGACAGCTGGAGGAGAGGATGTTGCTCGGAGGTCGGAAGAGATAAGGCAGGTACCGGGAGATGCATTTCATCTTCCTAGCGCGCGCATCGTCTCCTTTTCGGAAAAGCGAGTCAGGTTCCCTTTCTTTAACCACGGTTCATGTGCAACCCGAGCAGCAGCTCCAGTCTCTCTCATCCGGCGCAGGGGAAACGACGCTGCTGTGAAACATACCGATTCCTCCTTTCACCAGCAGACGAGAATCTATCTTATGTTAGTTGTGAGCCCGGTGGGAGAGGCTGTATGGTGAAAAGAGAGGGTAGGGGGATGGGGGGCGTGAAGAAGTGAAGGCAGGAAGAAGCGCGATTTTCAACAGGAGCACCTTCATCATCACTGCAGACTTACTGTATCAGAAACGGGGAAATTCTGCGGACAGGCATGGGGCATGGATTTAGTACGGCATGTTCACACAAGCAGTCCCAAATGGCCCAAATCTACTTTTACCAAATGAGTCTGTTCACACCATGTTTACAACCAGGACTATATCTAACACTAGTGTGAACAGATCACACTAATTAACAAGCACACATTTGCAAAGGACATTTTGCGACATGAATATGGCTACGTTTTTAAAATTTTATTTACATTTTGCTTTTACATTGTTGATGTTTCTTGGCCATTCATTTTAGTTGCGACTTGGGCCTTCTTATTTTGTGTACAAAGTTTCTGAGGTCAATTAGCTCACCATCCCTTATGTAAGATCCAACTGAATAATTTGATTTTGATTTGCATTTTATTATACCAATTACTATATTGGTTTTAAAAACATTAAATTAAAGTGTTGTTAGTTTTGTAATTTAGCTAGTCATACAAATTTTCAGTTTTTATTTTTATTTCTTTATAGTTCTATATTATTTTGCTTTGAGAATGTTGATGTAGAAGTACAGAGAAGGTCAGAAGAAGTTGCATTGTGTGTTTGTGGATTTAGAGAACATACGACAGGGTGCCAAGAGAGGAGTTTGTGGTTTTGTATGAGGAAGTCAGGTGTGTCAGAGAAGTACATGAGGGTGGTGCAGGACATGTATGAGGACAGTGTGAAAGCAGTGACGTGTGCAGTAGGAACGACAGACTGGTTCAAGGTGGAGGTTGGACTGCATCAAGGATTGGCTCTGAGCCCTTTCCTGTTTGCAGTGGTCATGGACAGGTTGACAGATGAGGTCAGACAGAAGTCTCAGTGGACTATGATGTTTGTGGATGATATTGTTATTTATGGTGAAAGTAGGGAGCAGGTTAAGATGATCCTGGAGAGGTGGAGGTATGCGCTAAAAATAAGGAGAATGAAAGTCAGTAGGAGTAAGACAGAGTACATGTGTATGAATGAGAGGAAGGGCAGTGGAGTGGTGTGGTTGCAGGGAGAAGAGGTGGAGAAGGTGGTGGAGTTCAGGTACCTGGGTTCAACAGTGCAAAGTAATGGTGAATGTGTTAGAGAAGTGACGACAAGAGTGCAGCCAAGGTAGAGTGGGTGGAGAAGTCAAGTCAAGTTTATTTATATAGCGCTTACCACAACAGACATTGTCTCAAAGCAGCTTTACAGAATATAAGAGTAAAGGTGAACAATGTTTATTTATCCCTGATGAGCAAGCCATAAAGACTGTGGCAAGGAAAAACTCCCTTATATGTTATGAGCAAGAAACCTTGAAAGAAACCAGACTTAAAAGGGGAACCCATCCTCATTTGGGTGATATCAAGAGTGTGATTATAGTCTTTAAACAATACAGAACACTGAAGGTGAAGCTTGGCAGAAGTGATTTGTGATAGAAGGGTATCTGCAAGAATGAAAGGGAAAGTTTATAGGACTGTGGTGAGACATGTGCAGAGGAGGGACATGGGGTATATCGGTAGGAGAATGCTGAGAATGGAGCCACCAGGAAGGAGGAGAAGAGGAAGGCCAAGGAGGAGGTTTATGGATGTGGTGAGGGAAGACATGCAGGTAGTTGGGTTGAAAGAGGCAGATGTAGAGGACAGGGGGTATGGAGACGGATGATCTGCTGTGGTGATACTTAATGGGAGAAGCCGAAAGAAGAAGAAGATAGTTTTATATTATTTCTTGTTATTCTGACATTATTAATTCCTATTCTGTTTCTCTGTTAGCCACTCCTGGTTATTTAAATATTGGCCTGTTAAGACATGTTCAAGCAGGAGAAACCGTTTTTTTTTTTTTTTTTACCGTCATTAAGCCTTTAGGAATAAACTTCTTTTTAAGATATTTACGGTAACACAAGAAATGGCATAACAGGTGTTTATGGATGAAATTTTAGAATTGAAAGGATTTCCTTTACATTGTTTTTTTTTATTTAATTTTTTTATTTGTGATAAAAGCAAATCTAATTTTACAGACACATTTTTGTTTTTATTGTGACATTGTAAGGACCTATTATCTTGCATTATAGTTTTAGGAAAAGGTAAACAGGACCTTGTTTCTACCTCCACTGGAATTATTTTTCAGATATTCTTTCATCTTTCTGAGTCAGACTGATGCAAAATGTCAATGAATTCAGATATTCCTGTTCAGACAGATTTCACACTGTTACATATACGTATATGTACCAAATTTATGTACCAAATAAAAGTGTTAGATTCAGTGTGTTGTTTTTTTTTTTTTTTTTTTGCTGTTTACACAGCCATGCATGTAACAAATACATACCACATTTAAAGAAACAAACATTTGATTTGGGGCATTTATTCCTATCTTGTAGCCTTTGTCTATTTAAATTCACATGTGAATGAACTAAATACTTATTTACTGAATTCATGTCTCTGGCTGCAGGACTTTAATTTTGTAGAAATTCACACAATCTCCATTGTATTAAAAGTACTTTTTAAACAATTACAGTGGAACCCGGTTATGTCGATGTCCTAGGGGGTCGCCAAAAAGCATCGAGATAACCGATGATCGAGATAAACGAAAATCAATATGGCGGCAATATATTAACGTGCTTGAAATTTCTTTATGTACATGATGTGCGTTGATAAATGAGAATGTGCATGCACGTGTTTTTAGAGGGTTTTTTTACACAACAGCGTTGCCACGATTTGTTTGATGAAGGCATGTTATAAAAATACATACAGTACATGTTTATCTGTCAGGAATCCACCTGCCACGCCCCCTTCGGCCCCCTTTGGCGTAGCAGGTGCTTTCTCAGCCGGTTTCTCTGAAGCTCCCGGCTTCAATCGTGCACATATGGTGCTCGTTTATCATCATCACCAGCTCCTATTTAAACTTCCACACTCTCACCGTCCGTTATTGTTGGTATATGTTGGTTCACGGCGGTCGTTGTTATCGCTCATGCGTATCCCGGTACGTGTCTTCCCACCGGCACTCTCTCAACGGCTACTAACACTACGAACACTAGCACTAACTAACAGCAGAGATTCACCAGTATACAATACAACACCTGTAGTATCTGTAAGCCTTGATTTTTCCGCCACTTTCGCGAGTTCTTCTGCGGCTGCACCGAGATAAACAACGTTAATAGGCAATTTTTTCCCCCCTTGTGCTCGAGATATCAGGGTTCAGTGACATGGAAAAGTCGACATAACCGATAAAAAAATGCTTAGACAAAGCAAGAATTTGGCGGTTCCACTTCAAAAATGTCGACTTAATAGGGTTGTTAGATAAGTGGGTTCCACTGTATATCATTATATACTGTACTGGATTCTGGTTATTTTGAATTCAAGTAATTATTTTTGCTCGTGTTGCTCTTTCTCTACTGACAAGTATTGGTAAAGTTTGTGTAAACCTACTGTCTTGCAAAAACAGCATTTAATCTCTACTAACTTCATTGTTATTGGTGATATAACGGATAGTATCATATGGGCCTACAATGCTTATATTTTATATTTATATCTTCAATAACTGGTCTTTTCAGTTTGCTTATATTTCAGTCAGTTGGGTGTTGAGTGTGCCTGTGTGTTATATTAAATTAAATTAAATTTTTTTCCTATTACAGCTGTCTTAAGTAAATAGATATACTGAGATATAATTCTTTCATTGTTGTTATTAAACAGGAGCTTTAGTTGACCATGGACTCAAGCTAGGTTAATGTTGAGGACAGAACAGTGCAGTGAATGTTTTGGTAAAACTAAACGGAGCATATCAGCACAAACACCTCATACAAACTGTCAAGTACTGTGATGGAGGGGTGATGATTTGAGATGTTTTGCAATTACAGTAGCTGGGCACCTTGCAGTCATTGAGTTTAAGATGTATACCAAGGTATTCTAGAGTCAAATTTATTCCAAAATCAAAAAAGAAGCATAAAAGTACTGGAGAACCATGGATTAGGGCTGTTGCTTATCTGAATTGAGAAAAGCTAGTTGAGGTAGCAAAAAACATGTATAGACAGGGATAGGAATTGTCTACAGAACATCCATATGCAAAGATACTAGTGCTTCAATGCTGGAATATTGCACATTTTAATCCAAGAGCTCTAGACCTAAAACAATTGCATATAAACAAACAACTGTGCAACTTCATAAAATGCATCCACCATTTCTGTCTTACTGTATATTCAAATCAACTCAGCATGCAAATGCCTAATGAGGTCATTTATGAGCAGGAACAAATCATGATGAGTTTTATTTCCTCTTTCTAAAAAAAAAATAAAACATTCTTGCTTAGAGGGAGCACTCCAGTCATGTATACAGCACAACCAATAGGTCAAGCACAGATTGACTGTCAATTGCAACAGAATTAAATTGGGATATGGGGCAGTTGTTTTTTTTGTAAAATATCAATTACAGATTTATGGTCTTGATGCAATTGTAATGCAATTGTAATATTTCTAGTAGGTTACTGGGGTTACTAAATGTTACATAATGTACATTATATAAGACACATTTACTCACATTTATAGTCCTAAACTTTTGATTTCGTCTGCACAACTGGCTCAGTGAAAAATGGAGTGTCACAGTATCTGTGAAGAAATTGTACAAACTGTATAAATAATATTAAAACTGTTTATTATATTCTGTGACCAAAAAATTGATCAAGAATACAGGTTGCCATGTTAATCGTTAACAGCATGAGGCATGGCTGATTTAGTGTTATCTGATCTGTAAGTATATTGATGGAGGAGTATAAAGAGTTATGACATGGTTTACCGATCTGTTTGTGCACACAATGCCGACAATACTCCACTAACCATATAATACTATATCTAGTCAGAGGAGGTCTTATAACCATCTATCTCTCTACTGATGCAAAGAAATGGTGTCAGTAATTAGTCAGTATTTAGCACCAGAATTAGTAATTATATATGCACAGAAACAATATATGTGGTAGATGTAACTATAGACATATAGACACACACACACACGTATGTTAAATATGTCAACTATATGCCTCAAAAAATTTCAGAACCAATGAACAGCTAAAAACAACATTTTTTATGACCATTCCTTTGGGGGGCTCCATATGGTGTGAAATCAGAAAAAGACAGATTTTATATACAATTTTATTTACAGTAAAATTTCTATATAGTGTAACATAAAAAAACATATGTTAAAGACACTAAATAAGTTACTTCCAAACAATCAATCAGTAAGATAAAGTTGAACAGGCAGTATATACATTTAGGTAATATAGGTCAAATGCTCTGAATATCTTCATAAGCCTAAACACAACATACAATGCTTATTTATAAATACCGATGTTACATAAATACCAATTAGCCATAGTAATGCACTATTACATCTTCATGAAGTTTCCATTTCCGTATTTAACTTTCCTTGTAGGTTTTCAGATAATAAAGTTCTTATAAACATGAATAACAACACAATATACATAATACATTGCATTTAAAGACAAAAAAAACCCATGCATTTCTAATTAATAAAATTTGCCTATGCACATCGTTTTCTTCATTTACCTTTCAATTTATTGTAAAAGTTGAAAAGTTTGTCTAGTGTTCAAGCCTGATTATTAAAAGCTGCTTATGAAAAATCATTCATCACAGTTAATCATTTTGGTAACACAAAAAGCTTGTAAAGACCATTTGTGGCATAATTTCTATTCAAGCCATTTAAAAAAATGTACTCATAAACATTTGTAAAATAATTGTTAAATATCATAAATATTCTATTTTACATCAACAAAAGTACTACCTGATGAGGTAATAAATGTCCTAGTTGTATTCTTCTGTACCCGACAACAGGAAAAAAGGCACAATGATTATTACACAAATGTATATACATCTATATCTTACTAGCTTATGAAAATGCATTTTAACCCAAACCACTTCAGAATGTAATAATTTTGTTTATTACACATACTAAAGACATGAAAAGCAAATAATTCTTTAAATCATTACCTCAGTTTGTTTATCAATGACATGACACTGGAGGGTTCTCTGCAGCTGTTTTATATCCATCCATGTTATTTGGAGCATCCAAGCTTAAGAACTGAACTCCGTGGGCTGAATGCTAATTGAACACCCTTGGAATTCAGTTCTCAAAGCCAAAACCTCAGTTCAAAGCAGTGCAAAATGTACACCAAATATTTGTCCTAATGCAAAAAAAAATGCATAAATAAAATAATGCATTAGTATATATTATTTATTATTACTATTATTCTTATAATTGACATATGTTGTTAAGAAACCGCCTGTTGTTGTTCTGTCTTTGGGAATTTTTCTTTATTTCCTTGTTCCTCATCTGTAACTGTGCATGATTTATGTTACACTTCCTGCATATACAAATGTCTAAGTTCAACAATAACTGCTGCTATGTGAAACTATTTTTACTTTTTAAAAGACCTAAAACAGATTTTATTCAGGAATCAGTGTCTAAAGTTAACTCTAAATAGAAAGTGCATACTATGTGAGAAGAGTTACTGCAAAATGTCTAAAATAAAAATACCTCATAGGTGTTATTTGTAGTTATAAATGTTACATGACCTAACCAAATTAACTTTTAGAGATATAACAATGACCAAATTATCAAAAGGATAATATTAGACAATTCGTCGCATCCTAAAGACCTACCTGATAAGAAAGACAATAAACATGGTTGTATAAGAAAATCTAAAATAAAAAAGGCGTTTGAAAAAGGTAACAGACAAACGGCTAAGGAAAAGGAACCTTGAGAAAATCTGGGCTGAAACATTTCCTTATAAGTTAAAAAAATAATTTCTAATTAAAACTCAATGCAGCTACACCCTTGTTGTTTGCATTTTGATTTCATGAACTGTTCAATTCTGCATCCAGTCACACTGCTCTTGACTTGCCTTCCTATGTACATGACGGTTTTAAAACAGATTATATAACATTTGAAATATATATCTACTATAGAATAAATTTTTAATGTTATAACACTGGTTGTAATAAAAAGACAATCCACATCATGGGCTGTGTGTAATAAGAAAAACTGTACACAGCATGTTTGTTAAACAAAAGTAATTCAGTTTAAAGTGATAAATATAATAGTTATGAGAAATCATATTTATTTAAACAAAAGTAGAATTTAAAAAAATCATCCAGGCCCTGTTGAGTGTGATAGAAGGGCTTGGATCTCAAGCATCACACCCAGATTTGACCTTAACACAAAAAAAACACGTGCAAAGTCCCTAATAAAGACGCTCATCCTAATGCACACTAACCATCTCGAAATGTCTTTTATCTCTCCCTCTGTCGTTCTCACCTCGTCTTTTGCTTTTTTTTCCTCCTATAAAGGCTCCGGTGAGTCATTCCAGGAAAAGCAGGCTCAGAATGCTGAATCATAAGTGCACTTGATAAATAATATAAAAGGCGTACACTGAGCCGCCTACTCCTCTGGATCAAGCCTGTTTCGGCATATATAAAGCGGGCGCTCATTTGCATATACGCAAACTTGCATGCCTGCACGCGCGCGCGCACCCGCGGACCTCGCTGGAAATTCCCGTTTAATCCATAACACGCGCGCGGGCTGCTAATGTAAGACGGAGCCGCGTTGTTCGGCGACACGGGCTTTTAGATATAGTGTGTGTGTGTGTGTGTGTGTGTGTGTGTGTGTGTGTGTGTGTGACAGCTCGAAGTGAACACGCAAATAACAACCAGGTCGTGTCAGTACCACCTCCTCCTCCTGCCACATATATAAGCTCGCTGTAAGGCGACGCGGTGTTTGAGAAAACCCCTAACCGCTGGAAACAGGAGGAAACGGCGGTGAAGAGTCAATACACCATTTCCGCTCTGTAAACTCCGCGGCTTGTGACGGGGAAATCCTGAAGCACCACGAGCCTTCGCCTGCTGTAACCGTCGTAGTCTGCTGTTTTTCATCTTTGATCTTTAGTTCATTTTTAACTGATCGGTTATAATTTATACACTGAAGGACCGAACCTTGTTGAATTTTTGATACAAATCAATATTGGAGTTTACATGCAAAACCAGCGCTTGAGGAGAGTGTTTGCGCGCGCGTGTATCCAAATACAATGCAAAAGGTTTTAAAACACTTCAACCTGGTCTAGAGCGGGCAAGGCACTAGACAGAGACATATTTATACACTTATATGAACACCACTGAAATGAAATTATTACATTCTCATTAACTTGCTATTATTAGGCAACGTTATTAGTGTTATACAAACAGTACTCGGGCTCTCGCACGCCCTCATGTGGCAGGGGTAATGGCTGCCTTTCATGCTACTTTTTGATGCAGTTTTATCGCTAGAAGTAGGCCTGAATATATTTTACACCGGTATGCTAGATGTTAGACTATAAGAGGTCTACAAACAGTTTATTGGTGATATTCTCATAAATAGTCACGGGCACGCGCCTAATCCGCGCGCTCAAATGAGTTTGAATGGGATTGCGCAATCCGAGGAGGGACAGGGAATTACAGCCAGTGATTGTGACAATAAAAACGACCAGAAGAGCACAGATCAGAAATAAAACTTGTTTAAAAATGTATACTGTTATTTGCCATTTCATATTTATCTAGGGTTAGGGTTTTATCTACCTCTCCTGGCTGCACTTCTCTCACTTCAACACACGTCACTGTTATTTGTGCAGCTCATCTCATTACGGGTCTGTATTTCCACAGGAGGATCATAAAGTGTTCCTCCACTTGCACACAGATAACCTCCACAAAAACTTGACCCACATAAACACTGCTTAACTCACATGATATAGGAAGCGAGTCACACTATCGTTACACTGCAAATGACCTGAAGTTACAGACGCAAAAACAGGAAGTGAACATGCGCATAACATCTGACCCTTTTGTGTGCTTGAAAACAAATATGTGCAAAATATTGCTTAATCTGAACAGCAGATTGACATGCACGCATGCGGCCACGCACGCGCGCACGCGCACACACACACACACACACACACACACATTCCTTCTTTTGTTGTAGAGCCTGCTACACTAGACTATACTAGTTACTGGATTAGGTTTTGTATTTTTAACTCAGCAGTGGCCCTGAAGTATTAACTAAGTAAAAACTAAATCAATGGTGATAAAAAGGTTTAAAACTGTTAGGCAGGTGGAGAATTACATTTAAAATATACACCACTTTATATGTACAAGGAAGGATTTTTTTTTTCTAAGAAACGCGTTTTATATATATATATATATATATATATATATATATATATATATATATATATATATATATATATATTCTCCAGTCAGGTGGGTGTAGTAGGTGTAATGCTGCTGTACGCAAAGGACAGATGAAATGCTGCGGGAAAGAAAAAGTGACAAAATATTTGGAAGCATTACGTCATGACGCTACGGTCAGCGGAAGCACGTGACTTTGACACATCGGACAGAATTGGCAGGCTGCTTCGCTTCCGATGAAGTGAAACGTTCTGGAAACACGATCATTCATCTCCGACATTTTAGCTTGTGCACTGCGGTCCGTGGATTTCAGTGTAGTTTCTGGATGAAATTTTCCTGTGAGGCTGTGCTTCAGTAATGGACGTCAGCTGTTCCTGTTCTACTGCCTGAACATATCTAGCGCCATGCTGCTCTACACTTCAGTAGGGTTTCTCTCTTTACTATGCGCGGGTCCAGCGCTGGGGGATTCAGGGTTTGCACAGCTGGACGGCACACCGCCTTCTAAAATCGGTAGGCCTGACTTACTGCGCTTTAGTGCGTTGTTACTAACGCCAGCTACACACGATGGCTCAGCGCTAAACGGTTTCCCACTTTTTACACTCTATTGCGCCGCAAAGAGTCTTTCTACACACCTCGACGGTGCAGACTCTTAAGTTAGTTGACCGTTGCAAATATCTGCCATAGCAATTAAATCCCTGTTTGCTCACAATGTGTATTTGTGTTTTGAGCTGTCGTTGGCGCTGGAATCGGCGGAACAGCGACAGCGCACTTCCTGCGGCAGCATTTTGGACCGGAAGTGCGCATTGACGTGTTTGAGAAGCAGGAGGTCGGCGGTCGCCTGGCAACTGTCACCGTTAACAACCAAGCCTACGAAACTGGCGGCTCCATCATTAATTCCCTCAACGTACACATGCAGGACTTTGTGAAGCAGCTGGGTGTGTACCTAACTCTCACAATGTTTAACAAACAAGGCTTTCTTTTATAGTGAAACAGTTACTGTAAATAGAAGTATGATAGTATGTGAATTGTGTGTATATTATGCCCATTAAAGCTTACTTTTTATTTTCTGGGATATGAACAACAATATGAGGGATCCACCAATATGATTTTACCTAGCTGAATTCAAAGCAGTCTAGTTATACTTTCACATAAAAATGTCCATACAATATGCAGGTGTGTCAAAAACATCATATAACCTTTTTTTGTCAAGATTCTTCTGACGTCTGTTACTGTTCTACCATGTACTCTCATAGGAATCATGCGCAGACCGGGAATATGAGAGTTGAGTAGAATCTAATTGATCCAGTCCAGGACACTGATCCATATTCCATTGTTTTACTGTGGTAGGGCTGAAATATCGAAAGAGTGTGGCAGGCAAGATGGCCGTCTTTAATGGTAAGGAGTTCATTCTGGAAGAGACTGACTGGTACTTGCTGGACCTCTTCCGCCTGTGGTGGCGTTATGGCAGCAGCTTTATCCGGATGCAAATGTGGGTCGAGGAGATAATGGAAAAGTTCATGAGGTGAGGAAATTCTCTGAAAAGAGCAGCAGAGCAAACCAAACTAGCTTCAAGCCCATGACTATATAAATTGGGTTTGAGTTTTTAATCATATAATAATGCTTGTGAAATAAGAAGTTTTTATTTTGTAGCTTGTCATTTGGTGAAAGGCATGTGTACAAAAAAAAAAGAAATGAAATGACTTTAGGTAAACCTAAATGTGCAGGTAGAACATGCATCCAACTAAAGGCAGGCTGGCTCTAATTTATTCAAAATGCAGAGAAGCTTGTTCGAATGCTTTTGGACAATACAACTATAATAGTTTTTCTACTAAATTGCCTGAAATAGCCTTAAAATATATTTATAATTAACAGGACACAATGGCGGAAAACTATTAAAGACTTTATGAACCTGAACCACACGTTCTTGAAATTAAATTAATGAGAAAGGATAAGTTTTGAGCACGTGGATTCGAAAAATATAATGCTTCCAATATTAGAAATGTAATGTAAAGACTGCAAAATCAAGTGACAAGGAAACAATAAAACACACAAAATGAGCAGTAAATGAGTTACAAACAGCGATGATAAAGAAACGTGATTATTTTATTTGACCAGGTGATTGTCTGTGCTATATTTGAACCCAGACATTAGGGTTGCACAAGCAAGTGCACTTTTAGTGTCGGTCCCAAGCCCGGATAAATGGGGAGGGTTGCGTTAGGAAGGGCATCCAGCATAAAACGTGCCACATCGAACATGCTGATCATGAATACGGACGATCCACTGTGGCGACCCCTAATGGGAGAAGTCTGTGCTATATTTAGCATCTGACAGAGCTAACCTGGTCCATAGGCATGCCTTGCTTAGTTGTGAAATTGGTGAATGGGTATATAAATGATTAATTAAAAAAACCCAAGCATGCCTTACGGCATGGTGTATAAAATAATCTAAAGCCCATGTGATTTTATATATATATATATATATATATATATATATATATATATATATATATATAAAATGTATATGTGTACAAACACACACACACACACTGGCGATCAAAATTAGAGAACAATTTATAAACGATTGAACAATTCTGAAATAATGTCATCTTCACTGCTCAACAGTTGAGGGAGTTTTTGTCCTGTCTATACCATGCTACCAGAACACCTTTCCCACAAATTAACTAAGGCATTTAAAAAAAAAAAAAACATTATTTTGCAGAAAACACACTGGTTAAAAATTAGAGAACACTTTCAGATACCTCTAGTTATTGGTGTTAATCTGGTACCTGGTGCTAATTTCCTTGATTATCTGTCAACCCCTATTTAACTGGCAGCCTAACTTCCAGTTTCACTGACTCTGCAAGATGGTGGGCCGTTCTAAAGTGACTGAAAGTCTCCGGCAGCAGTTTGTCCAGATGAAGGCCAAAGGGATGACCCTATCAGCCATAGCAAGACAAGTTGGTCGTTCCAAATCTGTGATTTCAAGAATATTGAATCTTTACAACATCACAAACTCATTCAAGTCCGCCAAGAAGGCTGGTCGTCCACGGAAGACAAATACAAGAGAGGACAGGATACTGCGGAGGATCTCAATGGGCAATCGTTTCCACAATGCAGCTGGAATTGTTCACCAAACCACTCATTAGCAGAAAGAATCAAAAGGTTAGACTAAGCTTTGCTGAGGAGCATGTTGTGTGGACAGAGGAGAAGTTACTTCAGTGATGAAAGCAAGTTTAATTTATTTGGGTCCGATGGGAAACATTATGTTCGGCGACAAACTGGAGAAGGACTGAACCCAAAGTGTGTAAAGAAGTCAGTGAAAAGTGGAGGAGGTAGTGTCATGGTTTGAGGCATGTTTTCTGCAGCAGGAGTTGGGCCTCTTGTACAGCTACATGTCAGAGTGAATGCAAATGTTTATCAGAACCTTCTTCAACAACATATGGTTCCTTTCATGCGTTCATCACCCAATCAGCACGCAGTGTTCATGCAGGACAACGCTCCATGTCACACAGCAAAACGGGTTAAGCAGTTCCTTGAAACTGAAAACATTGAAATAATGACATGGCCTGCCCAGAGTCCTGATCTCAACCCAATAGATAACCTCTGGAAAATCCTTGGCGACAAAGTTATGGCCAAGAAACCCACTACAGTCACCGAACTGTGGAGGAGGCTGGAAGAAGAGTGGACCAAAATCACACCAGTACAGTGTGAGAGACTAGTGCTGTCCTGTGGCCGCAGATGTGCTGAAGTCATTTAAAAAAAAAATATATATATATATATATATATATATATATATATATATATATATATATATATATATATAAAATATAAATAATATACCGTATTTTTCGGACTATAAGCCGCTACTTTTTCCCAATTTGAACCCCGCGGCTTAAACAACGAAGCGGCTTATTTATGGATTTTTCCTGGGTTTTTCCCGGTTTCACAAACTTCAAGCCAAAAAACTGAGGGTCATAACATTAGACCAATGAAATTTCCGAACGGAAACGAAAAAACGCACCTTTGTTCTGAGCTGCACGGCATCAGCAATGATCTTAGAGAAGCAATTGTTGTTGCCTGTAAATCTGGGAAGGGTTACAAGGCCATTTATTCACAAGTTGAAAACAAAGAGTTACATTTCACTATGGTGTGTTTGTAAGGGTTGCATCTGAACAAAACACAAGTCTTCTGGAACAGTGACCTTTGGACATATGAGACCTAATTGGAGATGGTTGGTTATAATACACAGGACCATGTTTGGTGAAACCAAACACAGCATATCAGCACAAACATCTCATAACAAATGTCAAGCACAGTGGTGGAGTGGTGATGATTTGGGCTTGTTTTGCTCCCAAAGGCAAGTTGCAGTCATTGCGTTGGCCATGACATTTTCTGTATACCAAAGTATTCTAGAGTCGTATATAAGGTCATCTGTCTGACATCTAAAGCGTGGCCAAAATTTGGTCATACAACAAGGACATTGATCTGGAACACACAGCAAATTTGCAAAAGAATGTCTAAAAAAACAACAGAATTATTGTGTCACATTGACCTAGTCAAAGTCCAGACCCCAACCTGACTGTAGCAGGACCTTAAGCTGTGCGCATAAAATTGCCTGCAAACAAGCTTGCAGACTCAGCAGAGTTTCTCTCTTTCTATCTGTCTATATCTCTCTGTATGCTCGCTTTTTGTTGAAAATACACATTTTGCAGAGAAAATGTATATATGTATATATTGCCAAGCAGTTTAACTGTAAAGAAGGGCTTATGCCAGAGACTCCTTTCATTAATGTTAAATACATATCTTCTTGTAATAAATGACACCACAGCAATAATTATACATTGTAGATTTAAAAAAATATATTTATTGTTACTATAAGCTTATAGAAGGCGCTTTTGAGACTCTGTTGGAGCTTTTAGCATATAAACAGTAATGTATTATTATGAGCACATTAAATCGCATTAACTTGTTGTTAATGTGTTCATGTTACAGCTACTGTCACAACTTTGCTATTTCACTAGACCAATTTGAGAATTCATTTACAAAAGGAGGCTATATAAACAGCCTTTTAGTGATCTTTATTTGCCCCAGATTTCAAATGCTTTCGTTAAACAATTGTACTCCTTTGTAAGGTGTCTCACTTTGCGCAGACTGCATTTCTCAGTGTTGTTTTTTTCAACCAAAACCAATTTCTCACTTGGTGCTGCCATCATGGAAAGTTTCCGAGTTTCTGAGATAGAGTGAGTGAGAAAGATAGGTTTACATGAACTCGATGTAAAAAAGACTTCAAACCTTTTTCCCCCACATTTGGTTTGACGGATCCATTTGACGACTTGTTAACGTAACAGCTGAATTAATTTATTACACTGATAAAAGCTGTTATGGAATATATGACAGGGGTCAGTAATCAAGGCAGTGGAAAAAAAACAGCGATGCAGATGGTGTACAGAAGGGTGGTTTGAAAAAGCAGTGTGTATGTAATGTTTTAAGGAGAATTTTTTTTTTCTTTTCTTTTAATGTATCACAGTTTACTAAAGTAGGACATGAATGAAGTGTACAGGATTATTAGCATTTGTTTTAATAATGCAAAAACTGTGACTAGTTAACAATAACAGCTATACAGACATTATATATGCATATTTTGGAACTCTTATAATAACTCACATAGGCTAATATATATTGTATATTCACATTGGTCTCCTGTACTTCTAATCTTAGTTCTCCATTAATATGTCTTTTTAACATATTTGTAGCTCTCTTCACTGGGTGATTTTTTTAAAGATTCAGATGGAATCATGCCAGAAAAGCAGGCACCCGACTCTCAGCACTCGTTTTTTTTAAAATAATTATTATCATTTATGAAAATGGGTCTTACTTGCATCAGCAAAATGTAAATAAAGAAATCAAATTTATTTGTCACATACACGATCATGCACATTACAATATGTACCACCTGAGGTAGTTGTAGTGAAAAAGCTAACGATATAATATAAATATTTATAAATCCGGGAAATACTCACAGGAATGTTGGGTGCGTGGGTGTTGTGTGATAAAAAGTAACCAGTCTTTCAGCCCTGTGAGTGTTTCTTTACTAAATAAAGAGGAGAATGTTGTGCTAAATGTTTTTTTTACTTGTGTCATCAAGATCTTGATAATTAAGTCTGTACTGCAATGATCTGTTTGTTTCTGTGCAGAATCTATAAATACCAGGGTCATGGTTATGCGTTCAGTTCAGTGGAGGAGTTACTGAATTCGCTCGGAGGTTCAGGATTTCTCAACATGACCCGCCGCTCTCTGTCCGAGTCTCTACTGGAGTTGGGTGTGTCTCAGCGGTTCATTGATGAAGTCGTTGCTCCAATTATGTGGGTCAACTACGGCCAGAATGTCAGTATACCAGCATTTGTTGGTAGGTATATTTACTGTTTCCCACATACATCACATGCAGTCTGAGGTTATGAGGCAAAGCTGGTAACATATTGACCGTTGGTAGCAAAGACATCTTTGTAAAGCTGCTTTCAGACAATGTCCATTGTAAAAGTACTATACAAATAAAACTGAAATGAACTGAATACATTTATTTTCAGCATAATTTATCAGTCTTTGTGTAAATATTACTATAAGCCTAACTGAGCAAAACATTTCAGCTGGATTTCCAAACATTTTTAGTAATGTTTATATACATGCATGTGTACAGCACAGCTGATTTACATTTAGTGATACCCACATGACATAAAACGTTCCCTAAAAATTTTTATTATTTTAAATGAATATAAATGTGGAGCTCAATAAAAACTAAGGTGACAATCTATGCATCCATCCATCTACTCGCTCACAGTTTCATGAAGCAATCATAATTACACTTTTCACTTTTGCCTAGTGAGGTTTAACTTAAAGATAAATCCCATTTTGTATGTGGTCAATAAATGTTTATTATGTTCATATTTTCCTGTTTACTTGTGCTGACGCTTCGGGATGGTAGCTTTGTTTAGGAGTTATAAATCTCTTTATGGAATGATTTTTTTATATATTTTTTATTTTCTTACTTTCTTCTCTTTTGTTTATTGAACTTGTGCTCCTATCAGATGGCAGATTTTACTTGGAATTCTAGCACATAAATTTCAAAAATCTTAATTTTTGCTGCTGTACTTTCTCAGGTGCTGTTTCACTAGCTGGGGCACAGACAAATCTGTGGGCAGTGGAAGGAGGAAATAAATTAGTGTGCTCCGGACTTCTAAAACTAGCAAAGGCAAACCTGATCCATTCACAAGTTACCTCCATTTCCCTTCATTCAACAGGTATTTACATGTACTTTCGTATTTCATAATTCAGTGTCATTTATTTAACAGCATGTTAAAAAAAATGTATTCATAATTTAATGGCAGATCATACTTTTTTATGCTAAGCTAAAAAAAGTATATAAAAAGTATATATATATATATATATATATATATATATATATATATATATATATATATATATATATATAAATTAGTGGCACGGTACATGAAAAAAAAACGGACCGTTCCGTTCGCTTGTCTCGGTTCGGTTCGTGTGTGTGTCGCACGGTTCGACGCATGCGCAATGTAGCCCAGTGCTCAGTTTCGCCTCAGACAGTTTCGCGTGAACATACATATAGACAGTAAAAGTTGTGTAAGGAGTGCTGCAGTGGAGTGGAGGAGCAAGTGGAGGAGATAATGAAGGCTGCACGGAGTTGGCGGATGCGCCCGCTTCGTTCAAATCCGGTGTGTGGGAACATTTTGGATTTCATGTTACTTACGATGACAACGGAAATAAAACAGTAGATAGAACTGCGACTGTGTGCAAGCATTGTGCAAAATGCATTCAATATGCTAATGGCAACACTTCTAATTTGACAGTTTATTTGACAAGACTTTATGTCAATGTGTCGAAAAGCACAAACAGGAGAGAGCCAGTTTGGAAACAACTTCTATTGTCTGCAGCATTTAAGCAGCCTCTCAGTGATAAGTCGGACAGGGCAATAGCCATAACTAAAGCATTGGGGATGTTTATAGCAAAAGATATGCAACCGTGCAGTGTGATTGATTGTGAAGGATTTCGTCAGCTGATGAATGTACTCGAGCCGCGGTTTAATATTCCCTTATATGCCATATGTGAACATGATCCAGAAATGGCGCCACCTTCTCTGGGTTAAAGAGCATTTAAAATTGACAGAAGCAAAGGAAAAAAAAACTGTTCTGTGGTCAGAGAAATAAAAATGTAAAATTCTATTAAGAAACTGTGGACACCTTGCGTAAAGGACTAAAGAAGAGAAGGACTCTCTGACTTCATCACTCAGTTCAAAAGCCTGCATCTCTGATGGAATATGGGTGCATTAGTGCCTATGGAATGGGCAGCTTTCACACCTGGTAGGCACCATTAATGTTAAATAGTATATACAGGTTTTAGAGTAACATATGCTTCCATCGAGATGACCTCTTTTTCAGGGGGAGCCTTGCTAATTTCAGCAAGACAATGTTAAACATACTACATCTGTTACAACAGCATGGTATTGTAGTAAAAGAGTCTGTGTGCTAAACAGGCCTGCCTGCAGTTCAGACCTTTTACAATAGAAAAACAGTTGGCACATCAAGAGATTAAAAATATGACAAAAAAGACCCAGGACCATTGAACAGGTAGAATTCTATATCAAACGCAAATGAGATAGCATTCCTCTACCGAAACTCTAGCAACTGATCTCATCAGCTGCCAGAGTTTTATAGACTGTTGTTGAAAGAAGAGGGGATGCTACATATTAGGAGCATGGCTCTGTTGCAGGAGTATTTTTTTCTTAAAAAGGTACATTTGGATTTATGAGATTTACAAATCATTGCATTTGGTTTAATTAACGTTTTGCTCAGCATCCCAACTTTTTTCTATTTGGAATTGTACAAGTTTGCATAGAAATTTTGGCATTAATTTAAAAGTACAGTCGAACCCACTTATCTCGACCTCGGTTAACTCGCCAACCCTATTAAGTCACCGTTTTTGAAGTGGAACCACCAAATTCTCGCTTTGTCTTAGCATTTTCTAATTGGTTATGTCGATTTTTTTATGTCCTCGAACCCTAATATCTCGATCACAGCAAATTTTCCACTTAACGTCGGTTATGTCAGGAATCCCCCTGCCACGCCCTCTTCCGCGGCGGCATTCCCCGAAGCATTACCCTGCTTCTTCTACCGTGCGTGCCCCGCCCGCACAGAGCTCGTCGCAGTCATGCTGATCACACACACCTGACTCTCATTCACTCACTCATCCCATCTCCTATTTAAGCCCCTCACCTCCACACACTCACGGTCCGTTATTGTTTGTGCATGATCGTATGTGTTGGTTCATGGCGGTCTGTGTAATCGCGTATACGTGTCCCGCTACATACTCTTCTTCTCGGACTCCGCATTCTCTCAACGGCACCCCGGATTACCCCGATCCTGCTGTTTTCCATGTTCACACTGTCTGCACCACGTTTATCCGTTGCTGCCCAGCGCTGCGCTTTCCATAGCGCGGATCCGTGGATTCTCTACACGAACTGTCTCTGCTTCCACAGAACTTCGTGGACCGCGCTCCCGGAGCGCACCACTGGATATTACTGCTTCACTACAAGTATTGGTTGATTATCTCCTGAGTATTCTCAATAAACTTTGTTTGCGTTTACCTCCTTATCCGCATTACAGGTTATCTTGATGTGCATGCACGTGTTTTTGGAGGTTTTTTAGACAACAGCATTGCCGCGATTTGTTTGATTGGTCAAGATAATTAATTAAAGCTATGTAACAAGTTCTATTTACTGATTTTCAGGTCTTGTTATGTAAGTTTGTAACAATTATTTTTTTTTAACCATAGCAGTGTAAAGAAAATAATAGAACTTACATTGTCTGGTATAGTTTTATGCAAATATCTTTTTTGGGTAAAGTAAGATTTCTCCCCATCATTTTTTGTGAAATATATTTGGTCATCTTGAAGGAATATTTATTGAAAATCTGGCCAAAATAAAAAAGCCTTAAATATTTGCTTGTGTTATATTGGAATAGGGCATTTAAATGGATCTCAGGGGTGCACAAACGTACAGAAAATGTTTACATTTTCAACCTTTAGTTATATAAGTTAATAAAAATAAGTGCTTTATATATAAAATATTGCAAAATATACAACCAGAGGCCATATTCATAATTAAATGTTTAAGCTGGAATTAAGCTGAAATAACATCTTTTATAACGTTGTTTTTGCTCATTCTAGGTGACACCCACCAGTACAAGCTCAGTTACACCACTCAAACTGAGATTGCATCAGACATCTATGACATAGTTATCATAGCCACTCCTCTCCAGCAAAACGTAAACTCAGGAATCTCTTTCTTAGGCTTTGAACTCCAGCTGCCAGAGATAACTGGGTCTTACCACACAATGGTGGCCTCAATTGTCCATGGTTATCTCAACTGCTCTTACTTCGGCTTTCCTGACCCTAAGCTTTTCCCCTTCACGAGTGTGCTGACAAGCGAAACGGCTAGTCTGTTCTTCAACAGTGCCTCTAGCATCTGCCCCGTCAACATCAGCACTGGATTTCGACGCAAACAGCCACATGAGGCCAGAGTCTACAAAGTCTTTTCCCCTAAACCACTGGAGAAGGATGAGCTAAAGACCCTATTTAAGTCTTACTACTCTGTACAGGTCATTGAATGGAAGGCATACCCTCGTTATGGAAGCTCTCAGGAAATATCACCTATGATCCTGCATGAAAGTCTTTACTACCTCAATGGAATTGAATGGGCTGCAAGTGCAATGGAGATGAGCTCTGTGTCTGCTAAAAACATTGCGCTTTTGGCTTACCATCGCTGGAATAGGCAGCACGAGATGATTGACCAAATTGACCTTATGCACAAGATCAAGACAGAACTGTAAAATTTTCTGACCAACAATAATTTTCTGTAAAAATCCTGCTAGCACAAGCTAGAGACTGTGGAAGACATTGCTTTTTGCACATCTATTACAGTATTTCCAGTCATTGTTCTGACAAGATGGTTACGTCTGTATCTAAAAGAAAACGCAGCTAAAGTGGTTTTTTTTTTTTATGTTGGAATGTTACTGATATTTTTTTGTTTGTTTGAGTGATTTCTAGTTGGAATAAAGACCATTTAATTTGTCCCAAAGAATCTTTATAGATTGTTTTTAAAATAATGTAACACACTGAGATGTTCTTCCAAAAAAAAACCCTGTATTTTCACTCATTTTGTACAGTCTTTATTATCGCATTACCTACTCATATTTATAAATTTTATGGTTAGTTGTTTTATGTGGAAAGATTAATTGTAGATAAGCTCATAGATTATTAGAATACTTAAAGATTTCCACTATGCATATTTACTGGGGAAGTACATTTAGGTGGGTAGGGTGTGTCTAAACATTTTAAAGGGGTTTAGTTTTGGGTAACATCAGACTGAAGTGCTCACCTATATTGCTTTTCTACTTCACCCCAGGTCCCACCTTAGCATATATATAGTAGTTGCTGAACTACATTGCATCCTAGTTTGAATATCCTTTTTACATGCAATTGTGAAACAGTATTTTTAATTCAATTAAAAACAATGTGGATATTATCTAGTGGCGCCGAACGTTTGACCAATTCTTTGCCCTACGAATATCGGTATTGACATTCCCAAGGGGCTGAGCAGAGGGTCCTGCTTTCATTATATCTTGTGACATACTTAAAAAAAAAGTTGGGCTGTTGTTCTCATATGATTAGATTCGACTTTTTAAAGTACTGAAATGAACTATTACTAATAATTAGTGATCATAAGGACATTCTCTAGTGATATTTTGGTCATGTTGGTGCTGACTACAACTATCTGTTGTAAGTGTTCCCCTTTTCTCCACTTACCAATTCCATAATTTGTGCCAGTAAAACGTAAGCCTGTATGGTTTTGATTTCTGTTGAGCAGCAAAATGTGTAATGGTGTTTTCAACATTTTATTTATCTAAAACGCAAATCACATTATTTGAAAACTTCCTGTTTTACCTCTACTCGGCAACAGATGGCGCTACAGACAGCTGTTTGTATTTTCTCCTCATTGTCAACTTTGCCAAAAAGCTGTGAAGAAACAGAAAAGCCTTTTGTACAGCCCTGCTGTGAGAACCAGTGCGTTTCTCAAGAGGATAAAGTAAAAGACCTTTAACTGCAGATCCAAGTTTTCAGATAAACACATTGTTAGCTAATGACCCAGAACTCATTTTTTCTAACCTCACAGGATAGCTCAACAATCTTCTTTCTTACATTTACATTTATCCTTTTGGCAGACGCTTAAGAAGTAAAGCTGAATCCAATCTAAATAAAAAGCTAAGCATTTGAGATTTACGCTTAATGCTTTAGCTATAACTTTCTGGCAGTTTGGTGGGGGGGGCAACTAGGGGGGGCAACTAGGAATGTTTTATATACTAGCGATAGAAGTGAGTCTGCAGATTAACAGGTCTACTAATGTAATTACGAAAATGTCATAATGATGTTTCATACTCGCCCTTCCAACAGTCTGTTCTGCCATATTCTGCCATTATTTTCACATTAAAGTTCAGCTTGACATGCAGAAAGAGAACAGTCTTCCCTCCAGAAGTGAATCCAGGAAACAGCAGAAACAAACAGCACAGCACTCATCCATTTTTATAGCTAGTTTGTGGAATGTATTTACATAGCAACCCATTCAAAAACTGTTGAAACCACTTCTCTGTGTCACTATCATTGTGTGCCTCTAGTCTGATAAATGCAGCTGCTAGCCACACACTTTACAGTAATGCAGTAGTTCTTGGACTGGTTAGGCTCAAAATCACAGTTCAAAACTGAATTCTGGAAACCATCTCATCATATTCAATGTATAAGATATTAAATAATGGACATAAAATCTGTAGAGCATAAAGATTTATGCAAAGAAGCAGGCTAAGTCCTCTAATAGTGATTATTTGTCCTGATTACATTGTGTGGTTGGCCCTTTTATCTCTGTGTTTGAGTGAAACGGGTAACAGTGACAAAAATAAGTTTGTTCACTACGCTAAAATCACAAAAATGTGGGGTCTGGCAGAACAGTAAATGAAAGACTAATTGTGTATGCTCATTTTGACATCATTGTTCTTGTTTCTTAATAGCCAGTTGATATACAACCTGGCTCCGCTAAACCCACCGTTTGGGCCAACGCTGAGCACCAAGACTGTAAGGTACCTCTTGCAAGCTTCTGGATCAAAACAGCTTTATACCTGAATAAAGAGAATTCATTAGGATTCCACAAGCTTTTTATAAAAGCAAAATCCATTTTTGCTTTGTTGTTTTTATAAGCAGACATTTCACCTTATTCCATATGTAACAAAATGATGCATTGGTTCAATAAGAACAGATGATAAAACATTATTTAACATGTACCATATGAATTCTATATAGAATATTGCTTCTTTTATGTCAGACCTAACACATGGTTATTTGGTCATTTTGACCGCTCAAGCTTAACAAAGAGCTATTATGATGGCTTTTATGTTTCGTTTCCTTCTTTGGAGTAATAGATGCTATTATTTAGTGGAGGGCTTGGCTAACAGCCCATGGCTATGGGCATATCCAAGTACTCAGTGCATTGCAGTGCGCTGCGGACCGCCCCGGTGGAAACACTGGCACTGTTTTCCCTGCCCAATAGTGGAATCTTGCACTTGTTCCTTTACCAAGATCCAAACATTCATACACCTATGGAATGTTCCAGTGTACATATGAAATTTAAATGTAAAGAAATAGTAGCGTAAGCCAGACGATCCACTGTGGAAATGTAATGACTGACACAGACAACTTAATTGTCTAATGTTGCAAACCCAACATAATTAATAGAGAATTAATCTGAGCATATATTCTCTTCATCACTTTTTTAAAATATTTAATTCATCAACTTTCTGAGATGTGCAATGATTTAGGTGACAGAAATTGCAAGTCCTAAACCTAAAGTGCAACACTAACAACATACACAACAGAAAGTATCACACTTTATGAATACAATAATTACATATGATCATCATTATGTTCATTTGATGACAATGCTGTAAAAAGAGGTGTGTGTGTGTGTGTGTGTGTGTGTGTGGGGTGGGTTAAATGGCTTTTGAATCAATTCCAAAGGCGCGCTCTGATTGGTTGCGACGCGGTCACGTGGCGACGGAGTCACGCGCTTTCCAGGAACCCGTCAGGAAGAAGATAAACAAAACAAACCCGAGAGGAAGAAGACAGCGTGGATTTGTGCGGAAATTTCATTGCAAGTTCTCGTCCAAGGCGATTGCAGGCGGATCGCGACGCCTTTCCTTGGACAACGGGAAAAGCCTGCTCACGTGTGAGTAAACGTTTTAAGCGCAGTGAAAGTCGCGGACGCCGTCGAAGGGATCGTTAATATGAATACAAACACTGTCTCCTGCCTGTTAGCTCGGAGGCTAAGTGAGAGTGGGAGGGACGGAGGCCATAGTTGTCAAAGCAGCACAGCAAGTTTTAGTTCCGCACAAAACACTGCACTCCGCTCCACTGTCTTCTCACGGGACAGATTTCGTGGGCTTGATGTATCAGGATCCACTACTGTGCATTTTAATTCATATTGCACTCAACTCTGCTGAAAAACTCTAATGATGGCTGCTTTGCTCTCATTGTCACGAGTGTCGCTGACTTGTTCTAGAAGGGTTGTGGTGTGTCTGTGGTTTTATTTTTTTCTGGCTGTGTTGTCAAGGTTAGTGCTGCTGAATGCTGGGCAGCACGCTTTTGTGCATACTCATTTGCCACGTTTTAGCCTTAATACATTCAGAAAAAAGTTTCCACATGAGGAAAGAAGGAAGAAAATGTCTGTAGGTCAAACGTTTAAAATTTGATCTAAAATGCCAAGCAACCTGGCAGTGTGTAAGAGTTGATGAAATCAGCTGAATAAATGACAATCACTCTCATCCTCCTGGATTGTAAGTTTGATTTACTTGTTATAGATTGCTGATATCTCTGGATAAGAGGAACAAAGCCCTGATATGATGAGGATGAGTAGTGTATTGCAGACTAGGGTACACGCCCCCCTACAGCACAACACCAAGTGACAGATGCTCTGTAAAGTTGTGAATCTGTGTGCCTTTGTCACGATATAATTCAACTTTTTAGTAAAAAAAAAAACACATTTCCCCATGATGGGAATGAATTGCATTGCTAATAATTTTTTATTTTGTTTTTGGCGATCCAGCTGCAGTATTAGTCCTTCTGTATTAGCGAAAGAAATGTTTATTAACCATCAGAATGGTACTACTAGAGAGTGGTGTGGTTAGACTAAAATATGAGATAATAAGATAAATAATCTCTATGTCTAATTCACTTCTTTACGTAACGCGGGGAAGGCCTTGAGTGTTGTTTGTTGCTCCGCGTTCTCAACCACACTTTATAGGTGAAGGATATTTACGGTGTTCAATGATTGACGTTCAGTCGGACCTCTTAGATATGCTCAAGGGGCGGGCGGAAGCCGCCCTCGTGTCCAATGAGGGCGCTGGAAAGCGTGGGCGTTGGCGCAGTGCGCTAGCGTTTGGTTGACGTTTGTTTTCGATTAGGGACCCGTGTTGAGTTCAGCGTTGTGGAGTAGGTCAGAGTCAGACGCGAATCTTCGACTGGATTTAAAGGAACAGGCGCTCTGTTTGCTGTAGCGTAGCACTTGTAAGCATTTTTACTTAGAAAGATTTTTTTATTTTTAGAAAGATTTTTTTTGTAGATCAACGCTTCCTCTTGTAAACATTGCGTGGGTGACATCATGCTGTAAGAGGAAGAGCAGCGAGCAAGCCACGCCGGGTTTCAAACGAGTTATTTGCTTATGAAATGTGACCAAAATATACATTTGACAAAGTTCAGAGTTCACAAGCAGACCAGGCAGAGCTTTCGGACATGAGCTGTCAAAAGCTCCAGGTTGCATTGAAAGAGATGTACCTGGATTACCTGGATTTACCTCTTGTTGTTTACAGGCCACTCCCCTTTTTGAAGTTTATTTATTAGTACTAATACCAGGACATCCAGGGCTTTCTGTAGTTCATTTCAGGCCAGTTTAGGAAGTTCTGAAGAGACATAAACTAGACATCAATTCTGGTGGACAGAAGGAAACATTGGAATATAAGATAATAAGATGAAACATCTGTGTTTTAGTGAATTATTATTATTTATTTTTTTTCCTTTACACCGACAGCAATAATCATGGCAAATATGTAAGTTCACATAAAATCTTATCACAACATCCCCATTCTTAAGATTCTTCAGTTCCTGCATTTGAGTCCTTGCTGCTCAGACATGCCAGAGAGAGAGAGAGAGAGAGAGAGAGAGATAGATAGATAGATAGATTCTAAACACTATTTTCAAACACTATTCCCTGGATTTAATCCCATGATTGTTTATGTATTGCATATGTGTTTCTTTTACAGTGCAACAGAACAACATATATAAGACTCTAGGAATCAAAGCATCTTCATATCAAGCAATGTTTTTAATAGTCTTAATATGTGGGCTGTTTTGGGAGAAGGTATAATAGGCAATTGATTATTATATTATCAGCTCAGAAACACAACAGCAATACTTTGGGACAGGAGCAAGCAGAAAGCGAAATAGTCTTCCTTATCTTTACACCTTAGGTCTGGTGGGCTTAGGCTTCCTTGTAATTTACAGTGCTGACAGCCAGTCAGCTCTTTCTGCAGAAAGCTCCCTGCCACTGAGAGCACAACAAAGTAACAGCAGAAATAGAAAAGCTGCTGGCTTCAGACATGGCACACAGACCACACCAATCAAAACAATTTCAGTTTCAATTATTTCCCTTTAAAGCACAGCTTTTGTTTTGTTATAATCAAAGACGCTTTAAAAAGAACACTGGTACAGCTGCTCATTCATGCAGTTATCCAATCAGCCAATCATGTAGAAGCGACAAAATGCATAAAATCATGCAGATACAGGACATCAACTTCACATTAGTGACGTTATTGTTTGTGCCAGATGGGCTGGTTTGATTATTTCAGAACATGCAGATCACCTGGGAATTTCCACACACAACACAGGGGAAAAAATATTTATTGAGCATCAGTTCTGGGACAGAAGTGCCCTGGTGAGAGAAGAGGCCGAATTGCTTCTAGCTGACAGATTATGGTTGTGCGAATAGCCATTTTTTACAACTATGCTGGGCAGCAAAGCATCTCCACAAGCACAGCACATGTTAAGGCAGATGGGCTGCAACAGCAAAAAAATAAAAATAGCACATAAAACACATCGGCTTGTTCTCCTTTCAACCAGGAATCTGCTCATACAGTGGGCACAGATAATTTGAAGCAGGGCAGTTAAAGATTGTAAGAGAAAAAAGTGCTGATTTTCCAGCCTTCAGCTGTTCTGTTCTCACTGTAGACTCATATTACTGTTGTGGTTCGACAGGAAAGGAATCTGATGTGGTCCTCTGCTGTTGTAGTTCATCTACCTTAATAATAAGCTAATTGTCTGTTCTGCTTTTCCACTCATTGTGGCTATAAACAGTGGCTATTTGAATAATCATTTCAGCTTGACTTCTCAACAACCACATATTCAGGCAACTTCTTTGATGTATTGAAACGCCACCATTCTCTCAAATTTGAGTCTGATTACAAATTTGAGTGGGGAAAAAAGTTTTTTATCCCCGGTATGTATACCGCATTGTGTTGCCCAAGATTCACCCTTGCTTTAGGGGATAATCTCACTTGATCACTTCAGCCCGCTGTTTCGCTTCTCTAATCATTAAGGCTGTCTTATGCTTATTCCTAGACTTATTCTAAACATGCTTTACTTAAACACAATGCATTACTATCCCAATCAACTTTTCACAATCACTTTCCCTTTCAATTTGGTGCCTGCCAAAACCTTATGTCACCTGAGGGAGTTTCTCTTTGACGATGTGACCTCTGGCCTTGATTATTTGCAAACTCACTCAAACTTAAGCTACAGATGGATTTCTTGCTTTGTGAGCATGTTTATTCATTAAAAAAAAAACGTACAAAAGGTTGTTCTGAAAACACTAATACTGTGTCAAACAAATATGATGTTATTATGTAGGCCACTTTGCACAATGCAAATTCATGTCTTAATTGCATTGCAAATTCATGGCTTTGTTGCGACTTCTGCGATTTTCTTTCCCACCATTTGCAGTTTTCTGTTTAGCAAATCTTCATAAATCATGAAATCATCCAGAAACAGTTGCCGATACAAAATGTTATAATCACTTTTTATAAAGAGCTATCATTATTAATGAAGTCGCACTGTATCACGTAATAATCTGACACTTCTTTTATACGTTCAGGTCAAACTCTTTATTTTATGAATTCATCTTTTTTATTTTTGACTGAAAAATCAAAAGCCTTTTTTTTTTTTACTACTTTCACCTTTTTTCATTAAATCTACTGCTCTGAAATAAGCAATGTATTATGATAGATTTTGTTTTACATTATTGAACTCCAAACATTCTCTATTTTCCCTGAAGAGAGAGCTCCTGTGTAGGACCACCTGAAAGCAGACAGGATTTGTCAAGAAAGGGGGTGTGGCTTCCAGACATTTTTTATTAATATTGTTATATTAATATTAATAATAGTTCAGGGCACCTCCAATCCAAGTGTTGATTGTCTCATGTTATTAAAGAGAAAACATTTTGTACATAATATGCCAAAACATTTGATCACTAGCAGTGTACACAAATTGAGTTCCTACACAAAATGTTTACATTTAGGCAGGTCTGGTCATGGGGTATATCAGTAAAAGAATGCTGAGGGTGGAGCCACCAGAAAGGAGGAAAAGAGGAAGACCATGTTTATGGATGTGGTGAGGGAAGACATGCAGGTAGTTGGTGTGAAAGAGGCAGATGTAGAGGACAGGGGGGAATGGAGACGGATGATCCGCTGTGGCGACCCCTAATGGTAGAAGCAGAAAGAAGAAGAACACAGATTAACCGAATGATCTGCACAGTGTGGTTACAAAAAATATAGACATTCCTGGAACTTCTAGTCCAGTGAAATTGATAGACCAGAATTAAATGTTGTATTAAATGTGGTCATATAGCACAAGCCTTGTTTACTTCATTGTTACTGCCAAGACTGTACTTGTACTGTACCATTAACTATCTAGCTTTACAAAAAAGCAATGCACATTATTGTCCTGTTTTTCCCAGTATGGATTTAAGTAACTAACAAGAGATCTTCTCGGAGGAGTTACAAGGTCTTTCTTTCTCTTTGTTCAGCATTTCTGTTTACAGCCTGTGCATTCTTTGCAACACAATCATTTCAAAAGCTGGTATCACCTTCCCTGTGATCTGTGAACTTTCGCTCCAGGAAAAATTGAGGCATGATAATTCTAATCGAAGTTCTAGTGTAGAATTCACCGTAACCCGTTATTAGCTCATTTTATTGAGCAAATGTCATGTATTTTTCTGTCTTTCTCACTGTATGCTTTATTATCTTTCGGGCTTAACCTTCTAAAGCTGATCATTCAAATCACAGCAAACTAACACTTTTTTGAACAGTTGAATGAATGAATTGCAAAGGAAAATGCTGTCTCTTCTCTGTTACAGTGACTTTTGCAGGTTCTCCCGGGCAGCACAGAAAGTCAGGATTGTGAGAACAGTGTAATGACGTATTGGAACTCTTCAACCATTGTGTTCTGGAAAGTTTTGTATGCAAATATTCCTTTTCGGCTGTTGAGAGAGAATAAGAATGCAGTCAGGCACTAACGGGAAAATACACTTTGTTGTTTTTTTCCTCTCCGTCTTCTTCAATGGTTCGTGTACAAGCGCTGCTGTTTGTGAGAACTGAAGGGTGATAAGACACTCATTTGACTTGTTCGCTACACCCGGAGGAAATGATGTCATTTTGCACACGAAGAAGACTCTATCTCGCAGCTGGCCGGTACATCCCTTGCGCTCTCACGCATATTTCACTTGATTTGTTATGCAAAGGGCATTAGGCTGTTCGGGTTCTTTTGTCTATGACGATCTGTAGGCAGTGGTGAAATGGTGCTGCAGAGGTTGTTTAAAAATATCCCCAACACTCTTGCTCTCTCACCTTCTTCCCAACTGGCTTCGGGGCTGCTATCGTTTCTTCCATGGAGCTGCATCACCTTTTTTTAAAGGGCCTCTGTAACTTTTTCTGACTATGGCGAGAAACGCTATGTCGTCTTGTCCTTTGTTGCTGTTTAGGTCATCCTACACAGAGGACCTCAGGTCTTTTAACTGATGCTGCTAGTGCTTGTTTTAATTTCAGCAAACAGTCGTATGTTACAGCTGCTTGTAGCTACTGTTTGTGCACTGAATTGCAGTTTGTAAGTGACATTTTATCTATAGACAACTCCACACAGGCTGAGTCACTGTCATAAAGAAAAAGTGTATCACGCACGCAGATAATGTGTATCATTGTGATAATTCAACCAAATACCAGTTTTCATTTGTTAATGTGTTTTGTTGTTTTTGTTTGCATTTTCCTTCTCTGCAGAGAACAGAGGAGAAACACACAGCCATACCCACATGTGTGGCTGAGGCATTGTTATTACAGAAAGACTTGCTGGTCACATCAATTTTCTCCAACAGACTGATATAAGAACAAGGGAATTGTGGGAAAAAAGGTGGCAAAAAGGTTTCCGCCAAGGAACCAGTGATCTGTTCTTGGCAATGCCTCAGGTAAAGCGTATTATTTAATGTGTCAGCTGTATTCTCAAAAGATATTGATTAAATATGCATTTGTTTTATGTTAATTAAAATAATTTATCTTATTTTACCTTTGTTTTAATGCTTTATCATAAACTAACGTCCACCTTAACTAGAATACTTACAATATTTGTATTAACGACCAGTATTTTTACTTTCCAGCTGATAATTCAGCAGTATCTTTTTTCATCTGTCCTGCAGCCTAGTGTCAGTGGAATGGATCCTCCCTTTGGGGATGCCTTTCAAAACTACACTTTCGCTGACCAGGCACTGACTAGCACAGACCTGTTAGCCAACAACTCTGACCCAGACTTCATTTATGAACTGGTGAGATTATGCAGTGGCTTTAAATAACATTTGAGAACTTTGAGCATGTTGTTTAATTATATCTTGTCGGCATCTTTGCATTTATCTTTGCATTCTTCTTGCAGGACAGAGACATGACTTGTCGCCAGAGCCCTGGAAGTGAGGAGTTTGAAGTTGAGGACTGCAAAGAGTTTGACAGTATGGAAAATCCTCCAGAACTAATAGACACTGACTTGACTTACAGCTCCAACTTTGAACAGTGGGACACGTATTGGGAAGACTTGACCAAGTACACTCGCCTCACCAGCTGTGACATCTGGGGCACAAAGGAAGTGGATTTCTTAGGCTTGGATGATTTCTCCAGTCCTTACCAAGATGAGGAAGTCATAGGCCGTACACCCACCTTGGCTCAGCTCAACAGTGAGGACTCTCAGCCGGTGTGTGACAATTTATACCTTCCAGATTCATTGTCAGGCCAAAAGCAGACTGTTTTTCCTCCACCAGCGGTAGGCAAAAAGATGGGCAGAACCACCACTTCTGTCACGTCCTCCAACCACAGTACACTGCCGGATTACGCCGAAGGTTCACAAAAAGCCACGTGGCCAGTGCCCTCTTGCACTGAGACTATGGCAAAGGCCCAGATGCAAGGGCCTAGTAGGATTTCATCTCCACAACCAGAGAACACAGATTATGTTCGCAAGGCAAAGGTTCGCATTAGCGTACCACGTAAGCCCTTCCCAGATAGTTGTGCTCAGCAAATCACCGTGTCTACCAGCTCCACTCTTACTAAAGAGCATGAGTCAAGTGCTTCTTTGATCGGCAATGCCCAAGCAGCCACTACTGACACTCCATCTTCTCTGATTCCCCTGGTTTGTGAGAAAAGTGTTGAAGTCTGTAAACAAGAAGCTCCATGTGGCTCTACTCCAGAGGTGGGGTTGTCGAGAGGAAAGCCACAGAAGCTTAACTTCCCTGTGGCCGGCATCAGTGAAACGTTACTCACCGTGAGTGCCCTCGGGGCCGACGCGACCGCTGCCGCTGAGAAGAAGAAAGAGGAGGAGCACAACTACTCGCTGTTCTTGACCAGGGCCAGGCTTGCAGGCAAAGCGTCCACTGATATGGAGGAAGATGAAGACGAGGAAGAAGAAGAGGTCGAGGAGGAAGAGGAAGAGGAGGAGGCTGAGGGGGTGGATTTGGATGACGAAGACCACGATGAAGGATTTGGCAGCGAGCATGAGCTTTCGGAAAACGAAGAGGAAGATGAGGAAGAAGACGACGACTATGAGGGAGACAAAGACGATGACATCAGCGATGCGTTCTCAGAGCCAGGTACATACCAGCATATTAAAGAACTTATTCCAGTGTCCTGAAATACATTTATAGTGCGTTTTTATTATAGGTCTCACTATCCATTACTTGCAAATGTTTTCATAGTGTACTTGTTAATTCAGCACGTTGTGTGTAAGCACTGTTCTAGCAGGTTTAGAATTGGGTCATGTTTTTCCTGTTTGAGAAGCTCCAGTTAGACATAATGTAAACTCTTACTGATGAGACATTATGATTAGCATGCCTAGGGATTATAAAGTCAAGCTGAAGCTGAAATTATATATTTTTTTCCCCACTCTGTATTCTCAAAGAACAGTTTTTCTTCATTTTGGCTTTTTGTGGCTTCCAATTTTTTGTTGATCTGAATTTTCTCCTCTGTTTCGAGCAGGATGTGACACAGACATGGTAGAGGATGTCAAAGGTTTGACACCTGGAATTTCCAGGAAGAGGGGCAAGCGTCGATACTTCTGGGAATACAGCGAGCAGCTCACCCCATCTAAACAAGAACGTATGCTAAAACCTTCCGAGTGGGACAGAGACACCCTTCCCAGCAACATGTATCAAAAGAACGGCCTGCATCATGGTGAGATGATAAGATAATTATTGCACATTGCAGCATGTATTTTAACAATGGAACATTAAAGTGTGATAAGAACCCACCGAAGTGTGTTCTTATCATTTAACAACATGGTCTGGAGTAAGTTGTTTCACTTATATCATAGCAATTTACTTCCAATTGTTGTGAAACATCTGAGAGACAAGTTGGTTCTTATATTCAGCTGTGTTAGAACACTAATAAACGTTCATTCTTTTGTCTCCATCACTCTCACTCTCTCTCAAAGATCAGCAGAAAGTATACAATTTGAAAATCTGCTCGATTTGGTACCTGCTGGACTGTAGGATTGTATTCGTTAAATAAATGTCTTCTAACAAAATGCATTATTACAGCAACAATTTTCTAATGTCTGTTTATTATACGCCTTTGATTATAAGAAGGTCAGCCGTGTCCCTGCGTTTGAGCTGTTACTATAGAAACAATAACGTATCGGAACTGCTGCATTCATATTAACCTGCCAAGCCGTGTGACTCGACAGAAAATAATACAGGATTTTTTTTAACTGACCAATTCAGAGTATATAAACGATTTCAAAACAGTAAAACGAAATGCCACACTTGTAAGACTGAATGCTAGCAATTCATAATAGATCCTGTATATACATAATAGATATTCTTTCTAAAACATAACAAACCTGAGTACCAAAATAACTTTGTTAATTATTAGGAAGCTGCTATTACTAAAAAAAAAAGAAATTTCGTTTAGAATGATCTATAGCGCTTTTAACAATGGACATTGTCCCAATGCAGCTTAAAGAGATGGAGGTTATTCAGTTTTAGTTTAGTGCCTATGATCTTATCCCTAATAGGAAAGCCAGTGGCGGCAGGGAAAAACTCCCTAAGATGGCATGAAGAAGAAACCTTGAGAGAAACCAGACTCAAAAAAGAATCCATAAGCATCTTGCCATCCACCCGGGTGGCACCACATTTCCATTTGTTACAGTTCCATTATTGTTGAGGTGTGCTATTCAGTGATGGGTACTGAAATGCAGAACTGTTCCTGCAAAATGCATCCTAATTCATTACAGTATTGTTTTTTCTATTTTGTGAATCAAAAGTAACATAATTTAATATACCGGTTTAGGACACACCCACTTCTGGTTGAAATCCAAAAAATAATGCAGGTACTTGCAGCACAAAAACAGTGTTATTACATTACACTCCTATTACATTACCTTCTGTTTTTCTATCTCAGGAAAATACACACTAAAGAAGTCTCGACGGACAGACGTAGAGGATCTCACCCCCAACCCACGGAAGCTGCTTCAGATTGGGAATGAATTGCACAAACTTAACAAGGTGATTAGTGACCTGACCCCTGTTAGTGAGCTCCCCTTGACTGCGCGGCCTCGATCTCGAAAGGAGAAAAACAAGCTTGCATCCAGGTAAGCTTTCATTCAACTCCACTTATTCTCTCCTCACTTGCAAAATTGTACTTCAAACAAACCTCACCGGGAAAAAGGTATGCTTGCACAAAATGTTCTTAATTATGTGAGTATAAGCAATTAAAACTTTGACCAAGGCAGAATATAGTTTTATGGATTTCAATTGGTGATTAAAGGGTTTTTTTTCTCTCTTCATACGCTTTTAATCCTTCGATAAAATCAGTGTTTAACCCTCAGCTAGACCTGACAAGATATCAAAAATAAAAAATTAATTTGCTTGGAGTTTATGCCTCATCCACCCTGGAGTGAAACAGACATGAATATAGGTCATTGCTACTGGAAAACAGTATGTGCCACATTAGCCGCGGTTGCTAGCAACTGTGATGGGTCAAGTGCCTACGAAAAAATCGGTCTACTCAGATCCAAATTATCTGCAGTTTTTCTAACTGATTTTTATTGAGCGGTTGTAAGTTACTTTATTCTAAATGCACACTAACTTAAAGAATACTCAAAAATATGCTAATCCTCCCAAACCTTAAATGCAGAATCAAATGTAAAGGACCTTATTACAATTTTGGCCACAATATTTTAATCTGTAAGACCATCTTACCAGTGCCTTAAAAAACAAGCTTGAAGTTCCTCATGAAATAGGTCCTTTAACCAATTTAACCAGTTATAACAAGTTCCATTTATCGTCTAAGTATTGCTGTGTCAGTATATATTTTGGGGGAGAAAAACATGCTTTGAAATTAGATGCTTAATCAATTGAACTTAACTTAAGTTGCCTCCTCCAAAATGGTAATGCTCTCTGACCTTTTGATTAAACGTCTACTTTTATGTGCATTCACCCATGAGCTTGTGTAAACCTCTTTTTTTTTTTCCACTGTTAATGTGTAACTTTACTTTGACAGTGAAATTACACTTCCTATTTAGCATATTTCTTTAGCAGTAAGATAGAAGAAAGCATTAAACACATGACAGTAATCATAACTTTCTTCTAGCTACCATTACCTACAATCCAGTAAGCCTCTAATGAGAGATCTAGAGGTCAGTGCTTATAACTGCAGAAAATAGTAAATGAGTTATAGTATTGCGGCTTTAGTTTTAATTGATAATAATATACATGCCCTTCCAATAACAATAATACAGTAATATAGTAAACCTATTAATTCAGTCTGTTCTACATGCCACATCTACAGTATTGGTCCAACAACCAAATGCAGGTACCAACCAATCTAAAATCTGCAGTACTATTTTCTCACAACAGCATTTATAATATAATTTATAATGATTTTAAAAGCACATTCTATAAACAGTTTACTAAATCATGAGCTACAGAATCAGATTTTTGTCAAAATAAAGAATTATTGAGTCAGCAGAGGAAAAATTGTACCTCAGTCACGCTAATAAATACTGAAATACTTATACAAATAAAAAAAACAACAGACTTTAGGTTAAAACCAGTATGCATTGGGACAACATCACAGATACCATGACACTTTGACATAAACCTAGCCAAGGACATAATTCCCATTAAACATTATGATAATTAGCAAAAACATTTTTCAGTTTTATTACAAAATTCAGTATAAAATCTATACAGCTATATACTCCTACACATTAAATACATATTTAAAAACTTGCCTGTTAAACTTCTTTACATTTATTGCACTTTATATCACTACAGGTGATGTGATGTTAAGATTTAACTTTTTGTTTTATTTATATATATATATATATATATATATATATATATATATATATATATATATATATATATATATATATATATAAAATATTCTTTTTGGATTAATTGTTTTCATTTTGTTAAGAATTGCAAAAGTTTACATGGAAATTTAGGCTAGGAATATGAATTATTAATATCAAATTATTAACTTGGTCCTAAATGTTAATTAAATTACCTGATATTCATAAGTGATGGATGCAACACAAGTAATACGCTTTAGGATCAACATCATAAATCAACACCAATCAACAAAAATAACAAGGCTAGATAACCAAGCAGTGTTTTTTAAGTAAATGAAAATTAAAAGTTAATTTCAACTGGCAACTGTAGCAAGAAGTAGTGTGACCATTAGTGACACAAACATGGCCAGCAAGCAATGCAAGAGGTCTAACGTTTTGTAAAAGAGAAGTATAATAATGTTGTGACTACCTACAGTGAGTGAGAGACTTTTATTTTTCTCCTCACTGTGAAACAATATCCCTTTATTGTTCTTAAAAGAAAAGCGTTGGTCTTTAATTTAGCAAAACAGAATGGTGAAATAATATTATATATGCATTTTTCATCAGAATATTTATTTTTAGTGAATAGATGTAATGGGTTTTTTTTGGTACAAATTGGCCAATTATCTCTTTTTTTTTTTTTTATTGTGTTCAGTGGTGGTTTTGAATATATTCTATAGTTAGATATGCATATTGTGTAGCAGCTATTGATCTAAAAACATAAATAGCAACTAATGACCATCAGTTCTCAACAATTTGAGCAACACAAGTGAACTTTGCATTACAGCATTTTCGTGCAAAACTGTTACTGTAAAATCATTGATCATGTTCAGAATGGCTCAAAACATCTCTCAAATACAACTGTGCATTGTTCTGTTCCTCAGGGCCTGCAGACTGAAAAAGAAAGCTCAATATGAAGCAAACAAAGTCAAGCTATGGGGCCTGGGCACTGAATATGGTACGTCAGTTTTAAAGTTAAACTAGAAAGAGGAAAATCAATGCTTACGCCAGTTGATGTCCGTAGTGGAATCTGATTCAATCCTTTAGCCAAAAGCTTTTATTGTGCTTTTTTTCTTGTTGTATGTCTCGATTGTGATGTGTCTTTGAATGGACATCATTGCCTACCTGGAACCACGCCACCACTGTTATATGTTGAGTTTATTAGTTTATGTATGCTTTTTTTATCTGTAGATCGATTGCTGTTTGTGATTAATACAATCAAAGAGGAGATTGTGAACAGAGTTCAAGATAACTCGAATAACAACGGGACAAGTATGGCAGAAAAGCTTGACAAGCTCATAGAGGAGACACTAGGTATGACACTGACTTTAAATCATTTTTATTTAGTTTTAATGGTTAGCAAAACCTCTGCATACCATACAAGGATGTTCATGTTTACTCTGCATATTTTTTTAGTACTGACTCTAGACTATTCAAGGTCTGCTTTTTTTCCAGCATAAAAAAAAAAAAAAAGCTTTTGCATGGTGCATGTATATTTTAAATGTCTAATAAATTGACATTGATTCATTCAGCGTATGCTTTTATTATGAGCAAATGACTAATGAAGCCTAATACAGTCCCACCACATAGCTGAACATTTGAGAGTTATATTCTTTGCTCAAAGATCCAGCAGTGGCTTTCTGGTAGTCTTTTGTGCAGTGTTTTGACCTGTATTGTTTATAGTGTTATAATAAATAACGAGCCATATGCTTTTTCACATTGGAGATCTAAACGTGGATAATGAATAATTCTCATTTTTCTTTCTCTTTGTGCAGTGCAGTCACCAGTAGCTGGCCAGACTTCAGACTTTGTGAACCAGATCCTTGAGAATACAGGCAAAGGTGATCCCACTGGAGGTCTAGTGGGACTGCGTGTGCCCACACTGAAAGTGTAGAGGCATACAGATAGTATTTGGAAGCACACTCGAAGCCATCCGCGCCATTCCTGTCTCACACTGTAACGGCCCAACACTCTGCATGCCCATGTCAACAGGAGATGCTCAAAATGCTTAATGTGGATATATGCATACGAACACCTGTCCATCTGTGCAGACGTATGTATATATTCGCCTTCCACGCACCTACAGAATTCTCTGCACTCAGTAGTCTTTTTCCTTACCATGTGTGCATGTGGCTGGTTGAAAAAACCTCCATCTGCAAGCCACCATTTTGCAAAATTCAAAAGCCAATTGACGAGATACCTCCCGGAATGAATCATCCTTTTACAAAAGAAGACGCAACTAGTTCCTGTTGTAGCCATTTTTCCTTATGTCCAGCAAATGCCCCTTTACTGGATACAGGAAGCAGAGGTGTTTTCTTTAGGGAATAATGCATCATTATTAACATTAATTTAGACTCTGGATAGAAAAAGTCATTCTACAACCTAATACACACATTTTTACCTGGTCATTTAAAATGTTCAAAATTAACTAAACCTCTGCTTTCCTACTCTAGTGTCCTGGCTTTTGCAGGATTAAACAAGTTAAAACTTTATATGCCAACTCTGACAAAGCCAACACAAACATATTAATCATCTAACTGTATTGGAAAGCAATTAAAAGATTTACGTTACGCGTGTGAATTTAGAAAAGGGACACAGCACGACAATTAGAATTGGGCTTGAATGTTCTGTTCCTTTTGTCTTGGTGGTCTCAGGCCGAAAAAAAGAGAGATTATTGACTGACTGGAGCAGATGGTCCATTTAAATCTCCTTGTTTACCTGGGAAGACGTAATATTTTGTAGTGGTAACTCCACTTCACTTTGATCAAAGTGCCCTCACATCAAATGATCGTGGACGTTTTCCGAAGTCGCATTGAAGGGGCTCAAATGTTTCCCTGACTCGGTCTTGTTCATATTTGTACTTATTAAAAGTAAGATTCATTGTGCCTTGTAGATATGGAGGTGATTTTACTTGAAAGCAAATAGACCATGTTTCAAGGAGAAAAAGAGCAGTGAGGCAAGTCAGACCTGCAAGTTTGCTGTGTATTTCAGCTTGATAAAGATACTATGAATGGACATAGGAACATGAAAAATATTGATTTATGCCACAGAGTCTGTGCTAGGTAAAATAAGATGGCTCTGACAAATATTTCTTTCCTCTCTCTATTTTGGTACTTCATTTAAGTGTAGAATGGATGTGTGTGTGCTCGTGTGTGTGTGTGTGTGTGTGTGTGTGTGTGTGTGTGTGTGTGTGTGTGTGTGTGTGTGCGCGCTTGGGAGGGGGAGTGGTTATTTTAAGTACTATTCATATATTAAATACGAAAAGAAAAAAAAAGAACGAGAGATTTGCACACTATATTCTGATTGTTTTGTTTTTGTACCAAAGACACGTGCAACGTAAATTGGCATCTAGCCAGTTTAAGTAAGGTTTTGCACAGCTATCCTGACACCGTATTGAATGTAAGTAAAAAAAAAAAAGTTGTAGGGTCAGGGATTTTCAATGAACTGTGAAGTTTGCTTGGGTCCAATTATCTACAGAAAGAAGCATTCACTCGTATCCTCCTAGCGCTCTTGTGCTGTTCTTTAGCTCTCAAGTTGAAGTGTTGCTTTGGAAACCTTTGTACTTAGATCAAGCAGTTCAGTTTCCCACCATGCAATTTTTTCCATTAATGCTTTTTAAACGGTAGAGCTGAAGATGCTTTTGTAAATGCATATGTATGACATTAACGGAGAACCAAAATGTTAGTTTATTAATATTCTTTAGTTTTATGGAGAATAAGCATACAGCAAAAACTTTATCTTGAGTTTGTCATGTGTATATTCCGTAATTAATACATACACACTCTTGTATATGTATTGATAAAATGGTACCTTTGTAACGGATTATGTTAATAAGCGTGACTCATTTTTATAGCTTTATATTCACTGAGCAGCTTGGAAATAAGAAAGAAAGACTTATTCTCTGTAATTTTTGCAATGGTTACCTTGATGTTTTCTGTTTTTAATGTTCTATGAACATATCTCTAAACCCTTTTTTGAGAAAGGCTTTGATGAATATATCATCAGGACCTCATGCTCAAACAAATTTTAAACCTAGACGCAGTCATAGGCTCTTCCTTGTCCATAACTAAGAGTGCTTATTCTTTGAGGCAGGAAAACATTATGAGAGAGAGCTTTAAAGTTGCACAAATGATTGCTAGCTGCTGCACCTTCATATTTGTCCAGTGTGAAAAGCTACTGCACTTCACAATGCAGAACTGCATGTTATCTGGAAAGAAAGAAAAAAAAAGAGAGAAGAAAAAAAAAAAGCATGATTGATAGTCATGGTTTATCTTCGGGTGTTTGTGGAGTTATTTTTGATTGAATGAAAGAAGGGAGAATATTTTCCTCTACAGCCTCCAAAATAGCTTTGTGAAAAAAAATAAAAAAGCTAAAGACATTTGTACACCATAGTAGCTCATTGATGTTCTCTTTTTAAATTTTTTTTTATTATTTCGTTTGGCAGCATAGTAATTTTGTATATACCATTCATGTTAGAGGCTAATGTAATTTGCAGTGTTCTCTTTATACATAGAAATTAGATATATCTTCTATATTTATCTTGTGTGTATATACAAACATATATATTATATGTAAGATAACTAAAGCACTTTGTCTAGACAAAAGAAAGAAAAAAAGGAAAAAAAAAGCATTCTTTTCCTTCCATCTGCTGCTAAACAGGCCTTGTTTGAATGCTGCAGTGAGTACTTGACTTTTACCATCTTAACCAGGACAGGTTGACAGTGAAGTCACGAAAGGACAGGCCCCTGTGTGACGACAAGTCAAGCGTCACAAACTCCATTTGCCTTTAGTAGACATTTCCTATGGAAAAGTGCAAATTCTGCTTTGTGTTCTTCTTCAGGTTGATGTACAGTATTGACATGTTCTCTTTGGACATTGCCAGAGGTGAATATTGTTATCAATAATTTTTTTTTAAGTAATTTGTACTTAAAGGTGGAAATCGGAGGTGATTGAGGAAGCGTAAGCTCCTTATTAGTGGTTCAGAAAAAAAAAAAAAAAAACTATATCGCTGTACTGTAAGGCAAATCTTGTTTGCCATAGGGAATTAATCAGACTACATCGATTTTGCCTTTCCAAACACCCATCCATTCTTGATAAAGGGCAAGGCTTGAAAAGCTTTGCTGCTATGAAAACTTATCCTGGCCTTCACCTTGCCATCTTGAATTAAAACCTCTGGCATTGGCTCTCAGTAGTTATGACCAATTTGTAATTAAAACAAAAAAAAAAAAAACATTTGGCAAGTGACAATGAGCATGGAGAATTAAGGTGGAGGTGCATGTTTATAAGTCAGTGGCCTGCTGTAGTGGGAAAATATCTGTGTTTGTCTTAGTTTTTTTTTTTTTATTATTAATTCAGTTTCTTGCATTTGATGTGACATTGTGAGTTTAAGTGTTTAACTCGAGAGACTCTGTGGCATTCGGTTAAGGATATGGTTGTTATTCAAAGCCAGTAATTTTTTTTTCCTGTTGTTTGGTTTTTAAATTAAAGCATGAAAAAGCTATTGCATTATGTGAATTTTACATATAGCTTAAGTTAGAGTTAATAAAGGGGCCTCTGCTGCAAATCTATCCTAACACAAATCTGAAATATTTCTGATCTTCAAAACTTGTACATTATAATATTATACACACTGCTCTTAAGCTGGAATATATTTAAAAATATTAATTGTTTAGTAGAGTACCTAACATTTATTTTGCATGTGTTCCTTCATTATATTTGCTTCATACAGCGATAACTGCTTTTTCCAGTTTAGAAATAATGATCCAACCAGCAGTTTGTTTGTTTATTCGATGTATTTTTTTTTTTGCATATTATCCTGAGTCTCAGTTAACATTTTTCCATTATTGTTGCCAGATTGCAATCCTAAAAACGAGTAAGCTATCTATTGAATCCAAATTGTGCTTCTATTTGTTGTCTGCACTATATACAAATTAAATGAATGTTTGGTTGAAGCTGCTTAACCATTTTTGTTATATTGTACAGAAAATCAGTAACCATTCCTTGTTCTGTTTGATTTATGTGTAAGCCCACTCCTAACTAAAAAAATATTTTTCTTGTTTGTTGAGTATTTGCCACTGTATCTGTACAGAGAAATGGCCAGTTGGATCCCAGTAAAAAAAAAAAAAAAAAGAAAAGAAAGAAAAAGTTACGGAAACATTTCTTGCATCATTTTCCAAAATGGCTACAGTACGCATTTGAAAAGAGAGATGTTTGTGTTCATGTGTTTCCTTTTCATTTGTATAATTTTGGCATGCATAGTTTTGTACATATGTGTCCTGAGCATGTGACAGACATAGCTCTAAGTGGTGCATTTTGTATGTCTTTGTAGTAAATTGGGATGCTCTCCCAGTAAAGAAATATTGGCTCTTTTTGTTTTTACTAAGAAATTGTATCTAATAATGTTCAGGTTAAGTCTAAAAGTTGTACCTTATGGTGGCCATAACTTACTATTAAAGGATGATAAATGGTTTAGAGCATTTGCTAAACCTTTTATGAGAGACAGTCTGTCTTATTGTTAATAAATAAACATGCCCATTCAAGTATATTTACCCAATTGGATGGTTGTCCGTTAAGTTGTTCTGTCTGATGGTTTGTCATGTAATGGACCTTTTACCAAGCTTTTATTTTTTATTTTTCATACATTTTGTTACTAATTAAAAAACCTAAAAATGATTTCACAGAAGTAGATGTCTAAGAAGATTAGATAAGACTAATGCTAAAACACTGTCGCTTCAAGAGTGCTCTAGTATGGCATTCCTCAAGCTTACTATTGCTTGAAATTGTTATTTGTTTTAAAGCTTTTTTTTTTTTTGTATCGTATCACAAGTATCTAATTGTCATTTGAGTGTGAAGATGAAGTATGAACATTGTGCATGATGACTTAACTCACTTCATACAATACAGAGTAATCAACCATCCAGTGAGACCATGACAAGGACATTGAGTAGAGATTATACACACTGATCAAGTCACTGAACTTAAACAATGAGCACAAGGGGGTGGATTATAGACGCCACACAGACTCTGTTGTAAACATAATGCAGTGGTGCTCCAGCCTTTTTATGTGATTGCAGATTACTTCAAGCTGAAAACAACCCTCATTGCACTTGGTCTAACTACAAATTACAAATTGTTTTTTAAATGATGCCTGCAATATCAGGTGCCTTATTCAAACAAATGAAATATCCAAACTTGATTTAATGATGTTTTATAAGGAAACTTCAGCCCATTATGCCAAGAACTAAATCAAGAGTTTTGTTTTCTGTAGTTTTGAGATGTCTGCAGAATGAGAGCTGTTGCTGCTTTGCCTCAGACAGTTTTCATGTTAAGATGAATGTAGTCTTCCTTCAGTGAAGTCAATTCAATATGTTAAGCTTGTACATTTTAACTTGTGGAACATTCTGGTTAAGAGACTATCCAAAGAGTGCAGCAGTCACGATGTAGAGTTGTTTTTAAAATGCTAATATTGTTTCTATTTACACCATGTTTTGTTTTGTTTATTTTTATTTGTTAGTTTGTACATTGGGTTCAAATCAATTGGTGAATGCACAAGTCCAAACCTTTCCTTTTTCAATGATATTGCTTTACTTTTTTTTTCTGTTTGGTTAGAGTGAAATATTTTTTTTTTTCATAATTCCAGAATGATACACGAAAAGGTCTTGCTAAAATAAATTTAGCAGACCTGCAGTGGATTAAAGACTTCCTTAGGAGCCCTTGAAGGAGCAGGTAGATCAGCCTTGGAAAGACAACGTCAGACCTTGTAAGCATTGTGTTCCCTCACCAACATTCAAGATTTTTGTGCCTCTTAATTCTTCTGGTTCTACTGTTCCTCCGATTACCATGTGATTTTATCTGGAACAGTCTTATTCATTCACCAACAGAATGGCCTTCACCACTTTACTCTCCAACGAACAGAAAATCTCCAATTTTCCAAATACAGATCCACGACACATGTAGACATAACGTTGTTTGACAGATCTGAGATCCTGTGTCACTGGATAAGAGGGCAGGAAGCAGAAGACTGTATTGTTTTTGTTAATATTTGTGAAGCTGTTCACTTGTGCGAGTTGCCGACAGCATGTTTTCCCTGTACCTGACCACATCCATAGAGAAGTCCAGAGTCTTCTCTCCATAGCCGCATGGCTTCCCTCGATGCTTTTTGAAGGAAAGGAAGCTCTTTGTGCGAAACAAAACATGGACTTTGGGTAGGAGTGCCGTCTCGCCGCCCATTGGTGCTGAATTTTGAAAATACATACTTGAACACCCTCAGTGGCATGAGAGCTGTGACGTATAATCTGTTGTCAGGCTCACAAACTTATTTCTTCCACTCCTTTGCAAGAAACAGTGCTGGACAGTGGTCAGTTTGACATCAGTTGGAGCCACTGTAAACACCCGTGCCAAGGCCTCGTCCTTATTATAGGATGACTGTAATGGCATGGACAGGACCTGCGGTCGGGTGGGAGAGAGGGGTGTGTAAATGTAGCGGTGGTAGCTCTTTTTGTTCACTTGTTTGTTTTTTTTAAGGAGGACATCAGAGTGCTAGTAGGGTCACCTGGACTGTTGGCCCCAGTTTTCTCGACTTCAGAAGACAACCACACAACCTGATAATAACAAACCCTTGTGTTCTGTTTGTTTTGTTTCCTGAGCACCACACTCACACATCACACTGCAATGATTTACATCTCCTTCCAAACTTTGCCAAATTTATATTGCCCTTGCTAATTAGTGACCTTCGGCATGGTTTCCAGAAAAGCAACAACCCCCCCCAAAAAATGTTTAGCTTGTTTTGAAATCCATACAATGTTCAATTATCAATTGATGGAATTGTCACTCATTGGGAAAAAAAAACCCCACACAATTCATAAACTTGATGTAATGCTTCTGATTGTTGATGCATTTTGTTGTATGGTATTCTCCTAGATAAATTAGCATGGGATCTTTAAGTAGCTCGTACTGTGTGTGTACTCCCCAAGTGTAAATTCTCTTTATTTATTTTTTGTCATAGTAGGAAGGCTGTATTTCATTGCTAAGTGCTCTAATTCTCTTGGTGATTCTAAAGCAGAATTCTGCAGTGTATCCTACTGAAACTAACAGTTACATGATCCTATTAGCAATGTCTATATTTGTAGTTCACATATATGCCTGTTCAAATACAATATCTTACAAGTTGTTCTATTTATGTTTCAGTGTTGTGCTGTTTTCTTTTCTCATGTTTTATTATTTTTTGTTAGGTTTTTTTTTTTTTGTTGGTTTTTTTTTCATTTATTTTTGGAGGCAAAACTGGTTGGAAAACAACTTGATTTCTTAAGCATTGTTAATGTACAGATATGAAGTAGGCTTAAAATCAGTTGTGACATATTTTTTATGTGTCCACTTGTGCTATTGTGCCTCTTTGTTTCTTTCTTATTTTGTATTATCCTTAAATATGTCTCTGCATTGTATCAGCCCGGAGTTGGTACCACAACTTAGCTTGTAACCATTATAGTCTAATGCTATTATTGATTTTAATATCACAAATAAACATTAGATACAGCAGTATTTGCTTGGTGTGGTTTTATACAAATACATACAAAACTTTTAGACAAATAGTCCAGATAACCCTAAAACCCTCTGAGTATTTCTTATACTGTAGCTTATATGCTCTGTCTCTCTTCTAATTTTTTCATTACTGGACATTCATTGGCCTCTTGATTGCCAGTGTGACACGGCAGTCCTTAAACTAAATCCTTCCCTGAACCAGTTATAAAATAAATACATAGTTATGAACTTGACTCACCTCTCCAGCACTGTCTCAAAGGGACTATCATGTTATCCCTTACTAACGGTTTCCCCAGATCCTACCATTCAGTCTTTAAAAAAAAAAAAAAAAAAGGTCTTGCAAATTGTTTTCCCTACATAATGATCCACTGATGCAGAGGTGAGAAGTAACGAAGTACAAATTCTTCATTACTGTACTTAACCCTCTACTGCACACATTTTGCTGGTTCATGATACAAATAATTCCACATCATTTATTGGTTCATTTTGGGATTTTTTATTGCTAAAAAAATAATTGTTGTTGTCTAGGGGCAACGTTGTGCAACAATGGTACAGAATCACAGAGAAAACTGTGAATTCACAGATCATATAACAAAACTCGAGTGTAACACATTTATAAAATTCTTTTTAAAATGTAACAAAATCATTCAACACAAAAGTTAAAAGCACTTTAAACATATTTACATATTGGATTTGATCCAGGTGTGTGTTTGTATCATGTAGTGTGTTGTGTTGTGTTATTTTATGTACTTTATTCTTTGTGAAATAAAAAAAAAAAAAACAGTTCTCTGCTGTGAAACAGAGGTGTACATTAAACCTTTTATACGTCACTTTGGGTGTTCCTGTATATGCACCTTCTCTTCTTGTCACACATTATTGACCAATGTGAGGTATTGTCCAAGCAGACATCCTGGTTAGGAATGGGAGCCATGTGCCCCTGCCCCTGCTTCATTCCATCTTTTTATGATTTGCACAGACTATGTGGTATTTGATGATCCAAAACGCAGTGGCACGACTTGTGTTCAATCAGCCCAAGTTTTCCAAAACCACCCAACTGCTGCGCTCCTTTCACTGGCTTCCAGTAGCTGCACTTATCAGATTCAAAACACTGATGCTTGCCTACAAGGCCAAAAAATGGACCAGCACCATCTTACCTCAGTGACCTCATCACATCTCGCACTGCACCACGCTGTCTGAGCATATAAAGCATTCAATGAATCCAACAAGTCAACACCTCGCATGTGCTGATTGTAAGTGGATACTGCTGCAGGGCATGGGACCTCGATCTTTCTCTTTTAGCCTCTGTCCCATCTTTTGACATGAGATATAGGGTAAGCATCAACCAGTTGTCAAAGAACAATTAAATTAAAATATTTTGGTATTGGTTCTGCTAGGCGCAGTAATACATTCCCAATTGCCCCTACATCTGGAAGCTCAGGTGGATAGACAGCTTGACCATGATAAATCTCAAAAGTTTGTGGAATGCCGTCATCCAAGAATTTGTAACCCCATTTTCTTGGTTTACTGGGGAGGTATTGCTTGGATCTGCTCTTGCCCTTAAATGGTACTTTTTGTTCATCCACACTTAATGTCTCACACATAGGCAGTTCTTTTAGCTTGGTAAGGATGTGATTTATGAGAGGCCGAATCTTGTATTCTTGTATCTTGCATTCTTGTGGGCGGTAAAACTGTTTTTGCTGCAATGAAAAAATCTTTTGATTACCTCCCACCACACAAGAGGCATCACATCAGCAACACATGCTATGCAATGTGTTAGAAGAAGTACAAATAATAAAAAATAAAAAACACATAAGGGTTTTTCTTCTTCTTCTTCTTCTTCTTCTTCTTCTTCCAGCTTTTCCCATTAGGGGTCACCACAGCGGATCATCCGTCTCCATTCCCCCCTGTCCTCTACATTTGCCTCTTTAAAACCAACTATCTGCTTGTCTTCCCTTACCACATCTATAAACCTCCTCCTTGGTCTTTCTCTTTTCTTCCTTCCTGGCGGCTCCATCCTCAGCAGTCTCCTACCGATATACCCCATGTCCCTCCTCTGAACATGTCCAAACCATCTCAATCTCGCCTCCCTTGCTTTGTCTTCAAAACGTCCTACATGCCCTGTCCCTATAATAAACTCGTTTCTAATCCTGTCCATCCTCGTCACTCCCAATGAAAACCTCACTATCTTCAGCTCTGCTACCTCCAGCTCCACCTCCTGTCTTTTACTCAATGCCACTCCAATCCATACAACATTGCAGGTCTCACCACAGTCCTATAAACTTTCCCTTTCACTCTTGCAGATACCCTTCTATCACACATTACTCCTGCCACTCTTTTCCACCCACTCCACCCTGCCTGCCTGTTGTTCCTACTGCACACTTCACTGCTGTCACATTGTCCTCATACATGTCCTGCACCACCCTCACATACCTCTCTGACACACCTGACTTCCTCATACATTACCACAATTCCTCTCTTGGCACCCTGTCATATGCTTTCTCTAAATCCACATACACACAATGCAACTCCTTCTGACCTTCTCTATACTTCTCCATCAACATTCTCGAAGCAAATAAGGCATCTGTGGTGCTCTTCCTCAGCATAAAACCATACTGTTGCTCACAGATGGTCACCTCTTCTCTCAGCCTGGCTTCCACTACTCTTTCCCATAACTTCATGGTGTGACTGACCAACTTATTTCCCCTGCAGTTACTGCAGGTCAGCACATCTCCCTTGTTCTTAAAGATTGGTACCAGCACACTCCTTCTCCCTTCCTCAGGCATCCTCTTACCTTCCACAATCTTGTTAAAATATTATGTTAAAACTTCATTGCCATCTCTCCTAAACATCTCCACGCTTCTACCGGTATGTCATCTGGTCCAACCAACTTTCCACTCTTCAGCCTCTTAATCACTGATCTCACTTCCTCCTTACTAATCCTATCCACTTCCTGCTTCACCAACTCCACACCACCCAACCTTCTCTCTCTCTCATTTACCTCGTTCATCAGCTGCTCAAAATACTCCCTCCAGCTTCTCAACACACTCTCCTCACTAGTCAACACATTTCCCTCTCCATCCTTTATTGCTCTAACTTGCAGCACATCCTTCCCAGCTCGGTCCCTCTGCCTAGCCAATCGGTATAAATCCTTTTCTCCTTCCTTTGTGTCCAACTTCACATGCAGCTCCTCATATGCCTTTTCCTTGGCTTCCGCCACATCCCTCTTCACCTGCTTCCACATCTCCTTGTACTCCTGTCTACTTTTCGCATTACTCTGTCGATCCCAATTCTGTTTTGCCAACGTCTTTTTCCTTATGCTGTCCTGCACTTCCTCATTCCACCACCACGTCTCTTTGTCTTACTTTCTATTTCCAGATGTCCCACCAATACCTTTCTAGCTGTCTCTCTTATCACTTCTGCAGTAGTTGCCCAATCATCCAGCACCTCTTCACCACCACCGAGCCCCTGTCTGACCTCTTCCCTGAATCTCATACGACAGTCTTCCTTCTTCAGTTTCCACCATCTTCTTCTTCTTTCAGTCCTCAATCTCCTCCTCTTCTTCTTCACCTCCAAAACCATCCTACAGACCACCATCCGATGCTATCTAGCTACACCGTCCCCTGCCAACACCTTACAGTCTCCAATCTCCTTCAGGTTGCATCTCCTACATAGAACATAGTCTACCTGTGTGCACCTTCCTCCACTCTTATACGTCACCCTATGATCCTCCTTCTTCTTAAATTAAGTGTTCATCACTGCCATTTCCATCCTTTTAGCAAAATCTACCACCATCTGCCCTTACATTCCTCTCCTTAAAACCAAACCTTCCTATCACCTCCTCATCCTTCACCTTCTACCACTTTATCTAACTCACTACAGAATTTTTCCTTCTCCTCCATCTCACAACCCACTTGTGGAGCATAAGCACTAATAACATTTATAATCGCCCTTTCAACTTCCAGCTTCACTTTTATCACCCTATCAGAAACTCTCTTCACCTCCACTACACACTTACTAAACTTTTCCCTCAGAATCACCCCTACACCATTTCTCTTTCAATCCACACCATTATAAAGCAGTTTAAACCCTCTAATGCTCCTGGCCTTACTCCCTTTCCACTTGGTCTCCTGAACACACATGTCTACCTTTCTCCTCTCCATCATATCAGCTACCTCTCTCTTTTTACCAGTCATAGTACCATTTAAAGTGCCCACCCGAACCTTCACTCTCCTCCACTTCTCCTTTACCTGCTGTCTCTGTAGACGTCTTCCTCCTCTCCTTCTCCTCCTTCGGCCAACAGTAGCCCAATTTCCACTGGTACCCTGTTGGCTAACGATACCTGTGGTGGTCCTTGGTAACCCGGGCCTCAACCAATCTGGTATGAAATTCTCTTTCGTGATCTGCATATTTGATTTGACACATGTTTTATGCTGTATGCCCTTCCTAACGCAACCCTCCCCATTTACCCGTGCTTGAGACCCTAAGAATGCACTGGCTTGTGCAACCCTCATGGCTGGGTTAAAGTTTTAATTATACATAGAAAAATATGGCACCATTGTTTATGTTCTCTGTAGAAGTTTTACATGTTTGCATGAGTGTCTTGTAAATGTTTTGCTTATTTTACTGAAAATAAAATGTTACCCACGATCAGATTACATAATTGAATTAAAATATGTAACATATTAGCAAAAATGTTATTCTGTTTCCATTCACTTTCATAGAAAAAGTTAAATAAAAAATGCAGGAGAGATTTTATTTATTTTTATACTGAGCAATAAAATGCTAATCAAAGGATGGACAGAATTAGAAATGAGTTTGTTAGAGGAAAAAAAAGCATGTAGGACGCTATGGACACAAGATGAGGGAGGGGCGATTAAGATAACTTGGACATGTGCAGAGGAGGCATGTGGGGTATATCGTTAGAAGAATGCTGAGGATGGAGGAAAAGAGTAAGGACAAGGATGTGGTGAGAAAAGACATGCAGGTAGTTGGTTTGAAACCATCCAGAGACGTACCAGCACCATTTGGATTCCACTTCATGTTGAGTTTGGATATTGGACCTCTTTGAGTGTTTAAAGGCTCTGGCATAGAAAAGCTGGTGTTGGATCTATGATGCTCTCAAATGCCGAGCTGTTTTCTGAGTTGCTTAGTAGCTCCTAGTTCCATAATCTCAAATGACTGTATAAGACTTAAGTATTGTTTTAAAGATTTATAATCATACTCTTGATATCACCCTAATAATGATGGGTTCCCCTTTTGAGTCTGGTTCCTCTCAAGGTTTCTTCCTCATTACATCTAAAGGGGTTTTTCCTTGCCACAATCGATCCAGGCTGCTCATCAGGCATAAATACATGTCATTCACCTTAATTCTTGGTGAAAAGCACAATAGAAATAAACTTGACTTCACTTGACTTTACTTGAAAGAGGCAGATGTAGAAGACAGGGGGGTATGGAGACAGATGATCCGTTGTGGCGCCCCCTAACTGGAGCAGAGAAGAAGATTAAGCAATAAAATAGCTGTTCAAAATAGTGTTTGACATACACAATGACAAAGACGTGAGAAACTATATTAAAAACAAAAAAGACTTCATTCAAGCATTCAACTTGTGGCAGAAGTCCCTCTCACTTGGAGGTCACCGGGCTGCAGCCATACCTACTTGTCTGGGGTCGTCAAACACGCCGGTGCGTTTTGTGCCATTTCTTCCTCATAACGCTGAAATTTACTTAAATGACTGGGTTTTTGTACAGATAAGAGCAATACATGATTCAAATCTGTAAAGGGTCTAGATTGAGTAGTAATGGCTACTTTTTACTTAAGTACATTTCAGAGCCCATACTTCTTTACTTTTACTTTTTCACTTGAGTAAAAAAGTATAGTTAGTACTCCAACTACAACTTTTACCAGAGTCTTTTAAAACATCAGTATCTGTACTTCTACATAAGTGAAGGATGTGTGTACTTTTGCCACCTCTGCAATAAAGTGAGAACATTGTAATGATAATATCAAAACAAATTAAACTGAAAATGAAATAAATCAAATGTCAGTTCTTAGTTTTATAGTTTGTATAGAAAATATGTCCTTTATGTATCTGCTTCAAGCATTATGCGTAATATTTGCATCCTGACAAGTCTGTTCTAATCTTGCCTATTCATTTTGTTAGAATTCTGCTAGATGTCAAAGGATACTTTTTTTTATATCAGTCAAAAACCTTTGACTTCTTTCGGAATCAATAATTTGTTTGAGAATACACCCACATTCATTTATCTTCCTTTTTATTTTGTGTATGGTTTTGAACTCCATCAGAGGGAATTTTGGGTAACTTGAAGACAATTTGGAAAGAAGAATGGACCAAACTTGAACCACAATGGTGCAAATAAATAAATAAATAAATAAATAAATGAATAAATAAATAAAGGAAAAGCTAATTACTTCTCATCACAGTCCCATTACATTTCAGATTTCAAAAAAGCTGGTGTAGCACCTTTTTTGCTTGGATATTTAAAGCATACCTTTGTTCAAGCTGATGAATACATAATTTTTTTCATATTTCTAAGTATAAGTACTTTTTTGGTAAATATGTTTATTGGAAAGTATGCATTTAAAATTGGTGAACAAAACATGTATGACTCTTCACTAGGAAAAAAGAAATCCACTTTCACCTGACGATTTTGCATGCAAACATTTGCACTCAGCTGTATTTTATCAATCAAAAGGTTTGGATAGACGACATTGAATATATATTTTCACTGAAACATTTTGGTGACAGCTTACAGGTGCATCTCAATACATTTAAACATCATTAAAAAGTTGATTTAAATAATTCAATACAAAAAGTGAAACTCATTATATAGATTCATCACACACAGACTGGTATATTTCAAGTGTTTATTTATTTTAATTTTGATGAATTTGGCTTACATTAAATTTAATAAAACAAATAAAAATAAACAATTAATCTCAAAGAATTTGAATACTTCATAAGACCAGTCAAAAATATTTTTAAGTGAACTGTTGGCCTTCTGGAAATTATGTTCATTGGTGGTCTAGTAGTTAGGATGCGACGCTCTCAACGCTGCGGCCCGGGTTCGATCCCCAGTCAGGGAACCAACCCCAGCCATTAGGGTTGCACAAGCTTTAGTGCTGGTCCCAAGCCAGGATAAATGGGGAGGTTTGTGTTAGGAAGGGCATCCAGCGTAAAAACGTGCCAAATCAAACATGCAGATGATCCGCTGTGGAGACCCCTAACGGGAAAAGCTGAAAGAAAGTTTTTACTGTTAGGTACTCAATACTTGGTAGCGGCTCCTTTTGCTTTAATTACCGCCTCAATTTCGCGTGGAATGGAGGTGATCAGTCTGTGGCACTGCTGAGGTGGTATGGAAGCCCAGGTTTCTTTGACAGTGGCCTTCAGCTCATTTGCATTTGTTGGTCTCTTGTTTCTCATTTTCCTCTTGACAGCACTCCATAAAGTCTCTATGGGGTTCAGGTTTGGTATAGTTGGCTTGCCAGTCAAGCACATCAACACCATGGTAATTTAACCAACCTCTGGTGCTTTCAGCAGTGTGGGCAGGTGCCAAATCCTGCTGGAAAATGAAATCAGCATCTCCATAAAGCTGGTCAGCAGAGGGAAGCATGAAGTGCTCTAAAACTTCCCAGTAGACAGCTTTGCTGACCTTGGACTTGATAAAACACAGTGGACCACTACCAGCAGATGATGTCTCCCCAAACCACCACTGACTGTCCAAACTTTACACTGGACCTCAAGCAACTTGGATTCTGTGACCCTCCTCTCTTCTTCTAGACTCTGGAACCTTGATTTCCAAATGAAATCAAAATGTTCTTACTTTTCATCTGAAAAGACGACTTTGGCCCACTGAGCAACAGTCCAGTCCTTTTTGTCCTTTTCCCAGGTAAGACACCTCTGACGTTGTCTCTGGTTCAGGAGTGGCTTAACACAAGGAATGCGTCAGCTTTAGTACATTGATACATCTGTGCATGGTGGCTCTTGAAGCACTGACTCCAGCTGCAGTCTATGAATTTCCCGCAAATTCTTGAATAGGCTTCGTTTCACCTTTTTCTACTGCATTATTTCCTTCCATTCAACTTTTCATTAATGTGCTTGTATACAGCACTCTGTAAACAACAGCTTCTTTAGCTTTGACCTTTTGTGTCTTACCCTCCATGTGCAGGGTGTCAATGATCGTCTTCCGGACAACAGGCTTTTATTGTCATTTCTACTATACACAGTGGCACACAGTACACAGTAAAAACGAGGCAACATTCCTCCAGAACCCTGGTGCTACACTAAACAACATAGAAGTCAGCAGTCTTTCCTATGATTGTGTAGCCTGAACCAGACTGAGACACAATTTAAAGGCTCAGGAAACCTGTGCAAGTGTTTGGATTTAATTTGCTGATTAGTGTGTGACACCACGAGTCTCCAATATTGAACATTTTCACAAAATTTTAATTTTCTGAGATATAGAATTTTTGGTTTTCATTAGCTGTACGCCATAATCTGTGTGTGATGAATCTAAATAATACTTTTTGTATTGAATTACTTTAATAAATCAATTTTTCAATGATATTCTAATTTACTGGAGATGCACCTGTATGTCTGCAACGTGTTTTTCCGACTTTAAAACAAAATATTTATTAAGCGTTTTCCCTTTACTTGTAACAATATAACTCTAAAATAGTAGCTAATACTAAAAATGGAAAAAATCTGTCCAACATTTCGGCTCTTTAAGCTTAGTTATTAAAGTAGTTAAGCTTTCCCCTTTAGCTTAAAAAAACGCGTTTCCGTTTAGTTCGGACCTTTTCGCTTTACGTACCACAACAAAGATGGCGGCGTCACCTGACGTCTCCGTTCGAATATGTGTGCAAGAAATGATTAAATATGATTTAGAAGTTAAAGCTCTCATTCAGGTAGGATTCAAGCTTTTCTTTTGAATTGTTTATTGGTGAAAGTTGAATGATATACATGTTTCCCTCGCCGCACATGTGGATAAGTTTTCTTCTACTCAGCAGACCTGAAACTGGTTGAGTGTTTCTTGAGTTCACACTGTGTGTTGTTCATAACAGGATATACGAGAATGTCGGGGTCCACACAGTGTGTTAATGGAGCTGAACGCTGCGGTGAAGGAAAAATCAAACTATTTAAGACAGCGGATTCAGGTCAGGATGTTTATACATTACATTTAGCTGTTTTTCGTATTCGTATTGAATGTTTTCCAGTCCTATTAATATGAAAAGCACAGCAATTTGAAGACCAGGACATTTTATTAAACGTATTTCTTTTAATAAAGTTCATACTGTAGACTAACTTTTGACATGCATGCTTTTTTCTCTAAACCATGGGTGTAAAGTGTTTTTCTTCCCCCCACATTGCCTTCCTGTAACCTTCAACCAATCTAAAGATTTTTGTCTAAACCCATTTCTCAACATTGCTTTTCCAACACAGAACTGCTGCACATTGAGAACATTATGAAAATGTCAGAAGATCCCTAATTTGGAAATGCATACTTGATACAGGCTAATTATTAGTGTTTGCATAAATAATCAGTAGTTTTTTATTATTAAAGTAGCAGGTGACCATGAGTCTTTTTATAAGTCTTTCTGAACTTTTATACTCAATACACAATGTATGAAAGCTTAGTTTTTTCCAATTGAGAAATTTTATTAGCAGTGTTCCGCAATGCTCTATATTTATCTGTGGCTTCTTTTGGACCTATATTTACTGATGGAGCAAAAATAAGCAAACCTTTTGCCCACAGTGGACATCATTTATCATTTATTATATTTGTTATATTTCTTTTAAAGTTTTAATGCATAATGCAAATCAAATAAAAAATATTCCACCTGCTAATCGCCTATAACATGTTGTTTACCTTATTTTTATGTTCTTTACTAATTGACAATAACATAAAATGGTTTTTTTTTTTTTTGCTGACCTAGTGAAATAGGGTGAGACTAAGTTGTTTTTAATAGCAAAACCTCTAAAAGTCAGTCTGGGTAAATGCTGTAAACTACTAAATATATTAACCTGTGCATTATATTTAATATGTAAAAGTGCAATAACCTATGCAAATTATCATCTGAATGCAGTCAATTTGAGGTGTATTTTATTTATTTATTATTGTTGTTTAACAGGCTAAACATGAACTTAACCAGCTGAATTGAGCTATGAAATGAGCTAGTCATCTTCACAAACACCAATTAATGATCAACCATTTACTATTTTATAAATATGTCAACCTTTAAGTATATTTCACTCACCAATGTAATACTCACACTGCTGTCACTGCTTTGTGAAGAATGTATAGCATTTTTTTGGCTTCTACTTTACTAGCAGTGTTAACAAATTTTTGTGCAACTATAAAAAACTTTTTTCTTGAAATTGATTTGATGATTCTTTTTGGGTTCAGTTTATTTAATCAGTAAGTCTGTGCTGTACAAGAAAATTTAGAGTTAATTTTTAGTGTCCTATAAAATAGCTTTAACTGGGTTTGGACCTGTGGTGCTCTATGGTACAGTGGTGTCAGCCAGTGCTGCCCCCCAGTGGATTCATTCTGCTGTTTTGTATTTTTGTACTATTCTAGTCAGGAATAAGCCCAACATGCTGTTACGTTTCTGTTACTGTTGAAGCGAATGGACATTTGATTATTAAAATCAATCCATGTTGATTTTTTTTTAAGGTGGACATTATCGATTATTTGTTGCAGTTGTTGAGACCACCTCATATAAAGTTGACAAATTTATGTTTTTTTGTTTAACATAAAGATTGGCTCTGTCATGCTGTGGGAGGCAATTTTTTTATTGGTCTGCTTGTCATTTTAGAGCATATCTTCCCAATTCCTGGTCCTGGCGTGGCCTCTGTATTATAAGTTACAGCATCCCCTGCCCTAGCACACTTATTTTTACCCGCTTTTACAGTCTTTATAACCCAGTTGTGGTTGATCTGTGGGAGATTCTGGACTGACTTCTGTATGATGCAGCATGTGTGAGCAAAATAACTTTAGTGTTCCATATGTCCAGTACCGTTTCTGAATTCACAGTACAATGAAACTTCTTTCTAAGAGGCTTCATTTTGTTTTTACACACCTCTGTGTTTATCATAACCAACAAATGACGTGTGGACTTCTGTCCAATTCCTTTTTTTTCTTTTCTTTAAACAATTTGAACTAAATAAAAGTGCAGGGAGCTGAAACATCCTAATATGATTTTTACATATACACATGTATGTATTTTTGAGATTTTAACTCTTTTGGACACACATGAAAATGACAAGATTACAGATGTTTAAGTAAACAGTGAATAAACTGGGATTCCCTGTAGAGGAAGTTCTGTCAAGAGTCAAACTCCTTTATCATTTAGATAATCACAGTCAGCATCCAAAGCGTTCTTTTCTGCTGACAGCTAAATTCCTGTGACAGCTGTGATTGGCTAGCAGTTGCCAACAATCTAACTTCAGGTTAGGCTAATTTGCTAAAACATTACCTAAATAGTTGTGTGTTATCTTTTTTAGTTGACTAGGTGCATCTCCTTTGAGCTAATTTACAGTTGATCTGCATTTCAAAAATGTATATTTAGGATTCTCCAAAAAATATGATTTCAATATTTTGAATTGATACTTCTGTCGCCTCCTCAGCTCTATAATCAGTTTAATTTATAATGCAGCATTGTGTTGCAAGGAATGGTCAAATGTTTAAAGAACTCTTTTTGGGTTATAGGATTTGGAACAAATGGCTAAAGAACAAGATAAAGAGACTGATAAGAACATTATTATGGCTGAAACAGAAAGTCACCGCAAACAAATGTTAAGGTGAGGCTCCGGGTGCTTGTGCTTTTATGCTGTGGTTGCCTGTATATTTATGTCAAGCTTGTTTTTGCTCTTCTGCAGTAACCAGACAGCATGGAGGAAAGCCAACTTGGCCTGCAAGCTGGCCATCGACAACTTGGAAAAAGATGAACTACTCCACGGTGCGGATTCTGTGAGGCAAAGGCAAGTCTTGTCATTGCTACATGTTGCAGGAAACAAATGCTTTCAAATAGCTTCTAATATTTGCTATTATTATGAGATTAGATATCTGTTTATCGCTTTCCATGTTAAAGACACGAACAAAGGCATATCCAAGAACACATTACAGAACCGGGGGTTTCAAGACTACAGATGTAAAGGAAAGTTTTCAAACAGATAATATGTTGGAAGAACTTGGATTCATTCTTATTGAGAACAAGAATAGGTTCAGGAGTCTTAGTTACTGGTCTCACGAGTACTGACACTTAAATTAAGTAAAGGATAGATTAAAAGGGTGATTAATAGAAAGACGTTATTAAGTAAGTAAGTAAGGTAGTTCACAAACTAAGCAAGTTGGTAGTAAAAATGGTAGTAAGTAGCTAAAACAGCTGTAATTGGATTGCCATTTTTTAATTTTTGTCATTCTCTTTATGTTGGGTACAAATACAGTCGACGAATGTTGTTCTCTCTAGTATAGTTCCTGAGATTTCTAAAAACTCCCACAAGACACAAGGCATTTTGAAACTGTTCTGGTGTCTCCTAGTTGACTTACAAAGACACTTTATTTAATATTTGTTTGATGGTAGGAAGGCCACCAAAGAGAGCATGGTTGAGACATCCAGTAACATCACAGAGAGTTTGATGAGCATCAGCCGAATGATGTCCCAGCAGGTCAAGCAAAGTGAGGAATCCATTGGCACTCTGGGTAAGTGCACTCAGATTGGAATTTTTTCTAAGGCTTTCTTTTGTCAAAGTTGTTGAGCCTCTGTATTATTATTACTCTTAATAATATAGATTTAGTGTTATCTGTTGAATCTTTAGTTCAAGGCTATTGACATGGCAGGCTGCACTCCAAATATGATTTTAATTAATACATTTAATTAAAATAATTATGCATGTAAATACTTGAATCTTTTAAGCCTCCTTTAAACAAATCAAAATAATTTGTGGTATTATCTGTAGTTTAACAGCCAATTACAGAGATGCATGATTAGTGATGCCTGTTTTTGTCACTGTTGGTATCTCACATTTACATTTACATTTATGGCATTTGGCACTGGCAGCATGGTGGTGCTGGGATTTAAACTTCTGATCTGAAGTCTAATGTCTTAAACACTATGCTGGCTGTTATATCACAAATAAAATCACTTTCCTCTATATCAAAGTGATCTTTCATCAATTGAAGGTTGGATGGTGTGGAGATGGTGAAGCAGGAAGTGGATAGGATTAGTAAGGAGGAAGTGAGAGCGGCTAATAAGAGGATGAAGAGTGTAAAGTCGGTTGGACCAGATGACATACCAGTAGAAGCGTGGAGATGTTTAGGAGAGATGGCAGTGGAGTTTTTAACCAGATTGTTTAACAAGTTTTTGGAAGGTGAGAAGATGCCTGAAGAATAGAGGAGGAGTGTGCTGGTACCGATCTATAAGAATAAGGGAGATGTGCAGACCTGCAGTAACTACAGGGGAATAAAGTTGATCAGTCACACCATGAAGTTATGGGAAAGAGTAGTGGAAGCCAGGCTGAGAAAAAAGGTTACGATCTGTGAGCAACAGTATGGTTTCATGCCAAGGAAGAGCACCACAGATGCAATATTTGCTTTGAGAATGTTGATGGAGAAGAATATGACAGGGTGCAGAGAGAGGAATTGTGATACTGTATGAGGAAATCAGGTGTGTCAGAGAAGTATGTGAGGGTGGTGCAGGACATGTATGAGGACAGTGTGACAGCAGTCAAGTGTGCAGTAGGAACGAGAGACTGATTTAAGATGTAGGTTGGATTGCATCAAAGCTCTGAGCTCTTTCCTGTTTGCAGTGGTGATGGACAGGTTAACGGAAAGGTCAGACAGGAGTCTCCGTGGACCATGATGTTTGCATGTGTGTGAATGAGAGGGAGGGCAGTGGAGGGGTGCGGTTGCAGGGAAAAGAGGTGGAGAAGGTGGAGGAGTTCAGGTACCTGGGGTCAACAGTGCAAAGTAATGGAGAGTGTGTTAGAGAAGTAAAGAAAAGAGTGCAGGCAGGGTGGAGTGGGTAGATTGGAGTGGCAGGAGTGATTTGTGATAGAAGGGTGTCTGCAAAAGTGAAGGGAAAAGTTTATAGGACTGTGGTGAGACCTGCGATGTTGTATAGTTTAGAGACAGTGGCATTGAGTAAAAGACAGGAGGCGGAGCTGGAGGTAGCAGAGCTGAAGATGTTGAGATTTTCATTGGGAGTGACGAGGATGAACAGGATTAGAAATTATCTTATTAGAGGGACAGCGCATGTAGAATATTTTGGAGACCAGGTAAGGCAGGTGCTATTAAGATGGTTTGGACATGTGCAGAGGATGGACATGGGGTATATTGGTAGGAGAATGCTGAGGATGGAGCTGCCAAAAAGGAGGAAAAGAGAAAGTCCAAGGAGGAGGTTTATGGATGTGGTGAGGGAAGACATGCAGGTAGTTAGTTTGAAAGAGGCAGATGTAGAGGATGGGGGGTATGGAGACGGATAATCAGCTGTGGCAACCCCTAATGGGAGCAGCCGAAATAAGAAGAAGAAAGTTGGTCAAACTCCTTGAATGGGATGTACAATAAGCACATATGGGTGTGATGGTCATATGGGAATATCTTGATGAAGTATGATGATTCAGAGGCCAGGGAGACTCATATAACTAGCATTTAGCTATCAATTAAATTTTATCTAATGATAATGTTAAAGTATAAAGTTTAGTTTTCTAAATAGATTATTTTAAATTCTTTAAAATAACATATTCAACTTTAATTGGGGTAAATGGGTACTGAAGATGTTTTACTTTTCTTAAAAGACAGTAACACTTTTGAATGTAGTAAAATCATGCTCTTTGTTAATTGAATGGCTCTGAATGTGCTTTAGTTAAATCCACAATCCATCTTTTTGCTTTATTCATAGCAACATCATCAAGGTCAGTGCTGGAAACAAGTGAAGAGTTTAAATCAATGACTTCCACAATCCACTTGGGACAGAAGCTCATCCTGAAATATAATCGGCGTGAAATCACAGACAAACTGCTCATCTTTCTTGCACTTGCTCTGTTTTTTGCTACTGTACTCTACATACTGAAAAAGAGGCTTTTCCCTTTCATTTAGAGCAAAAAATTTAAGTTTTTTCTTTCTTTCTTTCTGTCTTTCTTTTGTCTGTCTTTCTTTTGTCTGTCTTTCTTTTGTCTGTCTTTCTTTTGTTCTTTTGTCTGTTTTTTTTAATTGCCTGCAACTACTTAAAATGTTCTGTTGATAGTGTTGGTGTGAATGTTTGTGTGCCTGTCTTCTGTACATCCATTAGAGTTTGCAGTTTGGAACTCATGAATAATAATTTACAGTTTTTCTCAAATGCTAAAACACAAAAGCCAATCCTCTAAACCAAATGACCAGTTGTCTAAACACATTTACTAAATCTAGCCATCATTTTCCAATATCATAAACACATTTCACATGACACAATTCACAAAACACAATCCTCCGTTCTCATAAATCTTAACACATTTTTTTTTGCTAAAACACAAGTTGAAAAAGAACTCTGCTCATATTCTCAAATGAAAGCTCATGTGATGCAAAATGCTTGCCACATATTTGAACACAATGAACCCACATGGCGTCATTCATTACACACAACGACTCAAAATTGAAGACACTTGTTGCTAATGCTGTGACCACATGTACAAAAGCAAGTTCAGAGTGCACAGTTTGCTGAAGATTCCAAACAAACACAATGGATGAAGGCAGAGTCAGAGGAAGAGGGATTTGAGTCAGAGGAGAGAGAAGAGCAGGCCATGGAAGAAGAGGAGCAGGCCAACGAGGAAGAGGAGTTCAAATCAGAGGAGGAAGAGGAGCAGGCCAACGAGGAAGAGGAGTTCAAATCAGAGGAGGAAGAGGAGCAGGCCAACGAGGAAGAGGAGAAGGTCCAGGAGGGAGAGCAAGACAACCTCGCACCATCGTTACGGACGAGATGCGAGCAACAGTCATTGACCATGTCATTGTCCATGGCATGACAATGGCTGAAGCAGGACCACGAGTCCGTCCAAACCTGAGTAGGTTCACCGTGGTCACCATTATCAGGGCATTCAAACAACACAACAGGTATTGTACTCTATTGCTTTCTTTGTCACAATACAATTTTACAAGCCTGTGAAAGTAGTCTATTGGTTTCAAATCAGTTGTTACTGTATTGTAAAACTTACAACACGTTTCTTTGAAAGAATGCCACATAGAGGTGGGAGGGTTGCCATATTTACAGCGGCACAAGAAACCCTCATTGTGGATATGGTTCGTGAGAACAACCTCATCAGACTCGGGGAGATCGGAGACAAAGTCATTGCCGATAATGTCAACTTTGAGAGCATTGATGATGTCAGCTTGGCCACAATAGACCGAGTTCTCCAGCGCCAAAAGATGCGGATGAAACAGGTCTATAGGGTTCCCTTTGAGCGCAACTTTGCGCAACACAAAGACCTACGTTACGAGTATGTGCAAGTAAGTATGCATCCATGTTCACAGTACAGTTAGTGGACATACTGTGTTGCTCAGTGGCCTACATTACTTCTGGACAATACTGTGCTACCTGATTGATTGTTGTTCTGAACACCTGTGCACTTTCACATTTTCACAGAGGATATTACAGTTGGACACGATGGCCAGACCTCATGAGTACCTCTTCCTGGATGAGGCTGGCTTCAACCTGCAGAAACGAAGGCAAAGAGGCCGTAACATCATTGGCCAAAGAGCCGTCACTGAGGTTTCTGGCCAATTCGGGGGTAATATTACTCTTTGTGCGGCCATGGGTTTGGAGGGGCTTGTCCACCGGCATGCTGTCCTTGGGTCTTACAACACCCAACGTCTCCTCACCTTCCTAGAGGAGCTAAAAGACATCCTCCTGGACCACCAACAACACCATCCTGGGCCCGCACATCAAATTTATGTGATCATTTGGGACAATGTACGCTTCCACAAAACAAAACAAATCAGAGAGTGGTTCACCACCAACAGTAACCACATTTTAAACGTCTGTCTGCCACCCTACTCCCCTTTCCTGAACCCTATAGAGGAGTTCATCTCATCATGGAGATGGAAGGTTTATGACAGACAACCATACACTAGAGAGAACCTCCTAAGGGCAATGGAGCCGGCCTGTGTTGATATCCCAGTGGAGGCCTTCCAAGGATGGATTCGCCATTCCATGTCGTTTTTCCTGTGTGCCTGGCAAGAGACAATATAGCCTGCGATGTGGATGAGGTGATGTGGCCCGATGCAGCTCAGCGACATGATGCCACACAGTGATTTTGGTGTGTGTGTGTGGTGTGAATAAAGTAAATAAAAAAACTTCTTGTTTTCAAGAGTACTGTTGTGTGCAATAGATTCTGTTTTTGCATCGAGTTGTTACAGTAGTGTACATGCAGAATTTACTATAGATTTATACTCTTCATATGAAACTCTCAAATCTAAATGCCTAATCCTCTGCAGAGATCTAAGAACATCCATTACTGTAAAGTTTCAAAAAAATGCCTTGGCAGTTATGAAACAAAGAACCTTCTCACAAATTGAGCATTGTGTTTTCAGTTGTTTTGCTGTAGTGTGTAATGATGTGTATAGTGTTTACATTTTTGAAAGCTTCGAGCTGCTCTTTTGGTGTAAAAGTTTGAGTTTTGAAGTGAGAAGGTGTGGATGTGTTTATGTAGCTTTAGGAAAGGGTGTTGTGTTTAGACATTGGGGAACATGGAGGAAACGTTTGTGAAATGTGTTTTAGCATTTGAGAAAAACTGTAATACTTACATACTAAATACATATTGTGTGTAGGCCATTTCTGTTGACTTTATACAAATGACACAATAATAACAATAACAACTTGGCAAAAATTGTTTACTGGAAGTTCAAGGACTTTTTATGAAGTAGTGCATCCAGTTCATTGCATTATAAGCATTTATATATACGTACACACACATGAAGTTACTTTGTTACAAGTTACCAATCAGACCACTGGATGGTGCTGTACTGTTTGTTCCATTTAGCTCTTATAATTATGTAATGTAACTCAATGTATTTTATCTGAACATGATGATATCCTACAGGTTCTTAGCCCTGGTCTTCGAGTACCCCTGTCTGGTACATTCATTGTTTTCCCTTCTTAAACACACACACACACCACACACACACACACCAGCTCAGGAACGATGATTACCTACATTATTAGTTGTATCAGGCTTGTAGGATGGGGTACTCCACTGCCACGGTTGCGCACTTGTGTACTATTTGATTGTTCAGGTTGTTGTAGTCAGTGTTATGCATAGTATCACTGCTTTTGAGCTCATATTTGAAACCTTTTCAGCATTTGTGCCACCACTCAGAAATACTTGTAAGCATGGTCATTGATTCCCTCAGTGTCCTCAGTCCAGTCTCTGTGGAGTTCAGGGGCCTCAGGTGAAGTTTGTTACTGATGACTCAACTGTGATGAAGTGCCTTATGTCACATCTTAATTTATTTCCTGTAATGTTTATGACTTTAATAAATCTGAACTATATTAAAATGTTTTGAAGTGTTTTTAATATAATTATATATATATATATATATATATATATATATATATATATATATATATATATATATATATATATATATATATATATATATATATATATATATATATATATATATATATATATATATATATATATATATATAATTACAAAGTTTCTATAAAGATTTTGGCAAGATGATAAGAGCAGATTTGGATAAAATAGAACTAATAAAGTAAAAACCAGACAATTCACACACAAATATTGCAAACATAATTTAATGGGAAATATTTATTTTGGAGGGGGGCTATTTGTGGATATAATGTAGTTTTGTCATCATGTACCAAAATGTAAAACATAAATAATTGAGACAACAGCATGTAAATGTATAAATAATACAACAATACAAGTGATATAGAAAATACATTGAAATAACATCTTAAGTTGGTGCTGTTGAACCTGAAAAATAATCATGCATAACATTTGAAACATAGAAATAAATAAACAAAATTGTTGAACATTTGAACAGAGAAATTGACCTCTGTACATGTAAAATATTGCCTTAATAATTAAATGTTAAAAGGATGAGGTAGGTACAAAAGATAACTGTAGTTTCAAATTCTGCTTATAATTATTTTATACAGTTTTACTTCAATCCTTGGAATAATAATAATCATTAAAAAAAATCTTATAAATTTAACTTGATATCTATCACATATATAGTAGAAAAATGTCTGTATACATATAACATAAGTTACCATTTTTAATAAAACTCAATAAACCTGTTTATTTTTATTTAATGGCTGTTACGTGGCTGAATATTTCAGTAGATGTCATAGTTGTAAATCCCATTTTTTTTCTACCACATTGATTGCCACCGGATTTTATTTAATGCTTTGCATTACCCAGAAACATTATATTCAGTGTAACTAAGATAGACATTCCCAAGCATGATTCACCTTTGGCATGAGAGAAGAAGGTACAAAAAAAACTAAATGTGGATCAGAGCTTGTAACAGACTGTGCTACTGAGAAAGAGCACCATGAATTTACATTCATAACTGATTAAATGAGCCATTTGTATCTTCTGTGTTCACTTAAACCTCTGCTGCTGAGTATAGAGTCCTGTCTTGACACCATTTTTCACACTAGACTTTCCTCAGTTTGTTGAACAGAAACATGAAGAGGCTTCAGTTTTGTATTAATGCAGCTGGAAATGTCACTTAATGGGTTGCTACCATCCTAATATTTTAGATGCAAAGTGCACAATCCCACTGTAGATAGTATAGTGTAGATACTACTACTTTTAAACACTATGCATACAATACTGTAGTTTGAGTGTCATTAGCAGACCCGTTTGAATCGTCGGCCATTAGATGTGTTGCACTATCGTGCAATCGAGGCACTGAAGGCTGAAGTAAGGCCCTCATTTTCTTTGTGAAGTATCTAAACCTGCTGTCTATTAGGCTGTGGGAGAGGAGGACCAGCAGGAGGCAGGAAGTTGGCGCTGCTGAGAGCAGGCACAGGAGTGAGTGTAGGCACAGTCTGGATCCTGGTGTGGGCTGGCAAGCAAAAACTCAGGCTGGCACACAGTGCACCCCAGTTCTGTTCACATTGGGCGTGGATACGGCGGGTAATGGCCACACGAACCTCCTCACCACAACCCAACATGATGTTCACCAGTTCCACATGAGGCCTAGTGATATTAAAGAGAGATAAGGGGTTAGTTGATGAATTAGAACTCATCTGAAAGATAACGTAAGTAACGTCCGCTAGATATTTAAACAGTGAGAGTGTTAGTACTAAGAGTAATGACTGCCTAAAATAGTTACTTGAGCATTTATATGATTATATGATAGTGATGTGGTATAGTTTCAGAAAAATATTTTGTAGATGTACCGTAATTTCCGGACTATAAAGTGCACCCATATATGAGCCGCACCCACTGAATTTGACAAAGATTTTTATTTTAAACATAAATTAGCCGCACCTGTCTATACCGAAACTAATGAACTTTACACAGGCTTTAACGAAAGACCGTGTCTGTTACACGGTGTAACAGGTGAAATATGTTGCGGCTCCTTTAAGAGCAGAGCGGTATTTTGGGAATAGCCTGCCGCGCATTTTTCCGCTATTACTGCATGTGTGCAAGACCGAGGAATATGTCCTTATTATTTTCTGATGCTCATTTCTAAATTTCCTTGACTAAACCGTAATGCTGTTGCCAAGAAAAATAAAAAAAGAGTTTTGGAAACCTGTCTGTGCTTATATGATTTCTGTTGCAACTGGAGTTAGTGAACTATTCCAAGACCCTGATTCAATGCTTGTATCTAAACAGTAGCCTACCAAGAAAGTCATTGTTTACTGTCTTCCTCCTTCCGTGGAAGTTTTTTCTCCCGATGCCGTGCAGCTCAGAACACAGGTGAGGTGCGTTTTTTCGTTTCCGTTCGGAAATTTCATTGGTCTAATGTTACGTGTCTCAGTTTTTTGGCTTGAAGTTTGTGAAACCGGGAAAAACCCAGGAAAAATCCATAAATTAGCCGCTTAGTTGTTTAAGCCGCGGGGTTCAAAACGTGGGAAAAAAGTAGCGACTTATAGTCCGAAAAATACGGTATACTGGAACATTCTACTTTTTGATTACAATATAAACTCCAGAGATATTGTTGGTATGATAATGATGATAACATTTCATTAAATGACTGAAGTACCCCCATAATACAGTGTCAATAAAAGCATCAATTAACATAAATATCAGTTTCAGAAATACAAAGACCGAATAAAAACATTGAAATCTCTTTAATGTGCACTGTAAAATAGATATTTAGTAAGTACTTGCTAAGTTAGTTTAAAGGTAAACTACATACCCTTTGGGAAAGAGATCCTGGAAATGGATCATCTCCGTCATGACATGGATGTTCTCCCTGACCACCGAGCAGAGGTTATGTTTGTTGTAGCACTCCCGTTGCAGCTGAAACACCATTTCCTTCACGGAAACACACTTGCGACTGACGCAGCTGAACTTGTGCCGTAACCCGTGTGCCATGCACTTTAATGCGTCCTTGATGAATAATTTGCCCTGCAGGGAAAGCTAAACTGTTGACATTTACATCTTACAGGGCTTTTTACCTAATGCCTAAACTCTTAGCCAGTATACAATGCCAGGCCACATTAGACTATATGACAAGATTTCTAATACATTGTTATAAAATATATACATCTTTTTCTATTTTGACTATTTCTATGTTTTAGTTTAATCTGATTTATCCATAGAATCAATATTTCCAAAGATCCCATATTACATTACTTACTAATGTAATGGAGCAGTCTAAATTATTGTGCCTATACTATTATTAATGCATGCAATTATATATCTGTGATGGGCTGGTGTCCCATGGGGGCTGGATTCTCTGGAGCCAGTGTCTCAGGTTCAAGTATAAATTAAATAGATCCTGTACTTGACGAAAAAAAACTTGACTTCTGCACACCATAACTGTGTGTGTGTTTAGAGTATTTTATAGCTACAGCCACACACTGAGAGTATTTGATTGTGTATTTACTTCAGGGGATTTAGTAACAGCATCTTCTTTTAGTTAAAAAAAATGTAGTGAAGTAAAATAAAATATTTTCCAAAATGAAAATACTCTGATAGACCAGGGTAAAAAAAAGTACTGCGATAAAGGACAAACTTTCCTACTGTCCACTTCTGAAGTTGAATCCATGAATGTTTTTTTTTTATTATTATTATTTTTTTTTATCCCAAATGGTAATGGGTAGCGTTATATAACAGAATCCATTATGCAATGGGCTGTAATGCGTTTGCGTCCTGTAGTGAGTATGGAAAAAAGGAAAAGCTGGAGCTGTGCATGTCTATAAGCGCGGGTCAGAAACCTACTGCGTTAGTGGGGCAAATGGGCAGAGTGGGGGTCCGTGTATGTCGGCTCGCGCATTAACGTGCATATTATATTACTATTATAAATATGAATTTATCATTAATTTAATGATTAAATATATGATGAAAATTAAACAACTCACCATAATGCAGAATCAATAAAAAAAGGCTACTAAAACAAGTGCGGGGAAATTGGTATAAGGTAGAAATCGTCTTAAAAAAAATCAATAAAACGGAAATAAAACAATGCAAACGTTTGTATTGTTTCTGTGCGGTGGATGGATGGAGTGGATGGTTGGAGTGGATGGATGGGGTGGATGGGGATCCCTGCTCTAAGCTGCTCTCACTCACTCAGTGAAGCTCCAGATGTTAAATACCTGAGAGTCGAACTTGCCGGCGTTGTGCAGGAAGCTTATGCAGATGTCGTGCAGTCCGCGGATCTCGCAGGAGTTGTTCGTAAAGCACTGAAATGTTCCGCAGCCGACATCTCCTGCGCTCAGCAGACACTGCTGGATCTCCACTACAGCCGGAGCAGGAGCGTGAGAAGTTCCATACAACACACACACACACACACACACACACACACACACACACACACACACACACACGCGTTCATTTGTATTCAACGAGGACTTTTATACCATGTAACACAACATTCAGAAAACACGTTTTGTGATCAGGTGAGTTTGTAGGTTTGTATGTAAGTATTCTGGAGAGTTAATACTATCTGAAGAATGCACTTTTGGGTGTAAAGTAGGCGACACTGTATTGGGTCCCTGGACATAAACTTGTTATTTTTGGAAAGATATTACCTGTATCCTGTAGGGATAATCGTCTTTTCTGGATGTTCAGAGGCCTCTCCTGGGAGGAGGTGTCCTGAAGGTCGGCGGAATCCGTAGCGTGGACTCTGCGCTGCAAACTCAACACCAGCAGCACTACAGCCAGTTTCACATACATGTCTGGCAGGAGCAATGAAACTGTCTGAAAACGCAGAAGCTTTCTTTCAGTGCGCCTTCGGGTTCCTGGGGCATAACCGTCAACAGCAGCTACAGGCGATTACCGAGGGGCCGCATCTGACCGAAGACTGAAGCTGGAGCAGAGGATGGATGCTCACTACGTCCGCTGAAACTCAAGTGTTTGAGGAAAGGAGACGAGCAGGTGCCGTCAGTCTCCACGCTGGACCTATCACAAGCGTCGGAGTTACGTGCCGCACCGCACACTGCCTTACTGCCCTGCTCCGTGCAGGACCTTCCTCACTGCGCCGCCATTGGCGTTACTATAGTTACCGGGTGGCGTTGTGGGATGGAGGCAGAGCACGCGGGGGAGACAAAAAAAAGTCTCTCTCTCCCTGTTAGTGCTCTAAAATCTCATCAGGAGAAGATCAGATCTTTTTTTCTTTTAATTCCAATATCGTTTTACTTGCACAAGTCATTGTTGCTTTAAAAAGCGTTAAGCCAACAAATGAGTGTAATTCTCATCAATGCTAAAACAATATAATGATAGAAAGTAAACCGTGTCTAGAGGACTGATTCTATTATTCAACAGTCATCAGTGCTGTCAATAATCCCTTGGTATTATGTCCAATGGACGATTCTAGAGTTCAATGTTTTTGTACAGTATATTACATTAATTACCATCAGGAAATATGGAACAGGAACTCGTATGGTGTGTAAGTAATGATATAATGTTTCAAATGATTAGACCAATTATTCATACTCTATCCTCCTAAACAAAACCACCAACAAATGCAAACACTGTTTGTTTTTAAAAAGGAGATACTGATAGTACACACTTACTATACTGATCCTCACTCCTCCATTATGTACATTATTATGTAAGCGGCAATGTTCCCACACCCAGTAGGAATTATTATTATTATTATTATTATTATTATTATTATTATTATTATTATTATTATTATCATCATCATCATTCACTGTTTTCCCTCAGCCTTCTCTCTGTCCTGCCTTGATGCAATAGTACATGCAATCACACCATCAACATATAACTTACTTGCATATTAAGCTTTGTATTGTAAAAAGTTTAATTATTACTAGTTAAATTTTTAGACTGCATCTGTCTGTAAGGCCTGTGACATATAACATATAATATGAAGTTGAACTCGAATTAGTATGGCCAGTGCAGGCACTGTATATATAGACTACCTCTTGACTACCTTCATCTGTCAGCTTCTTAAATCAACCACTAATTTGCCTATGATAGTTGGAGGAATGGGAAGAATAAATAAGAGAAAGCAGCACAGCAGTAGTCATGGCAAAACAGTTGGAAATGTAACGAGCTGTATGATGCTTGAAAGGTTTTTGTACAAAATTGATCTCTGGACAGATGGGGAAGCATAATCTCTTTCCACTAATAATTAGAAAGACACTAGCTAATCATGGGCATCTGTGAGCTGTCTCTTAGAATGTGTTACTCTGGCTCATGACACAGCATAAGCAGCAGTTCATCTGGTTGGCTTCACGTTTCACCCACACCACCCCCACCTCCAACCCCCGCACTGCAATGAACTGAAGTCTAATTCAGTGTGTACTCCTTCCGTGTGTCCACCAGCTACACCAAAGCTCTCTTCAGTATAAAGCAACTATTGATAATTAATGAGACAATTTGTTGTCTTGACTATACTAACAACATTTAAAAACTCGAATTATGTAATAAGTGTTTCAGATAAAACACTGTTATCCCAAATAACTAAGAGGTGAGGCAAAATCCAATCCAATCATATAACTGTTGAGAAGAGATGAATACATGTGTTGCAATGTCTCCTAACAAATTAGTAATTATTAATTAGCAATCATAAAAATAATGAGGACTTCACAGTCCAGTGGTAGGTAGTGTTAGTGTGCCACAGTTCCAGGATCTGAGGTTCGAAGCTTAAACTACTGTCCATGCGGTGAATCCCATGGCCCAGTGTGGGTTTTCTCCTAGGTTTTTAGGTTTCGCATTACCTTCCAATAACATGAGTGGGGGTAGTTTGGCTCTAAACTGACCTAGCTGTGAATGATCATGTTGGTGTAGATGTGATTCCCTACATTGTACTACCTCATATTCATACCATCTATCCAGTGTTTAAACCAACAATTAAAGATAAATCGCTCAATAAATATGATAGAAATTACATGTGGCCAGGTCATCAAACACCTTAGAAGGTAAACAGGAGAAAGCCACATATTTAAATACAATAATTTTCTCAAATCACTAAGAATAAATAAAACAGTATATCACAGTAAAAAAGGAACTTACAAATTTCTGTACATGTAAAAAATATCTGATATAAGCAGCCGGTTAGCTCATTTTAAATGATTCCAGCAATCCCATTCCTTATTATTTCCAGTAGTGCCTAAAAATAAATGAGAAGGTCACAATCTGTTCTGAAAAGCATTAATCAGCGCTGAATTAGCGAGGATGGTGTATGTTTGCTGTTTTTTAAAGAGTTATTTTCACTTAATAGGTAATTAAGTTGTGTAATAGTTATTTTTTTTGTTGTGTTGACTTAATGCATTTGCATTCTTATCCATTATAGCCCTTACTTTTGTATCAGTGTGTGTTTATGATTTATCTTATGTCTAGGAGAACTGGACACAGGCCAACGACCCACCTGTGAAAAACTACCCTAAACCTGTTTTGAACTAAACTGTTGGGTTGTGGAACTGTGGTGTTTTTTCCAAACACCAAGTCTGCAACTTTCATGAGTCAGAGAGCAGTTTCTCAAGAACAAGTTAGGTACAAAACATTCATTTTATGACAGCAAATGGGTGAGCAAAGACAAACTGTCCTCATCAATAACTCAGGGCCTCTGCACACTCCCCCATGTGTTTAGTTAAGATAATATTAAAGTGTTTACAAATTTGGGCCGTGTAAGTGAAGGACTGTGCCTATTAAGGAGAAAAAATGGAGAAGTTTTGCTTTGTACTTGCTAAAATTCATATATATTTATTGTTCTTCCTAGAACATAAGAAATATGACAAATGCTGATTGAATCTCTATACTTGTGTTCATATGGTGTTATATTGGTAATAAATAAATGTTTGTATTATCTACATTTTGATCATTGCTAGAGTTATAACTTGAGATAAATGATCCACAACATATAGCAAGCATACTGTATATAAGACATATTTGTTTAGCTTCTTTCATAAGACTTGTGAACTTAGTGAACATGTTGATTCATCTTTTGCCAACTTTGACACAAACCCTTTCAATCTGTATATTTGCAGTGGGCTTTGTGTGGTACTTTATCACAGATAGTGTACACAGTCTTGATTTGTGTCTACTTCAGTCTTGGAGTGAATGTATACATTTAGGTTATTCATAATATATAAATGTTTGCCATATTTGTTCTTGTGTTTGTATAATTTAGACATATGTGCTCATGCATTAAAAGAAAAGAACTATGTGCATTTGATCCACACATAATCCACTTATAATGGTGACAGGAGGAAGTTGCATTGAAATGACAACTTGAGCTAATTACCGTTATATTTTTTTAAAGATCATATTCCATTAGTTATGATCAATATGGTTTATTAAATCTAGTTTTTGCACTCCTCAAATGCATTTAAAAAAAAAAAGAATTGTTAAAAGCATTTACATGGTTAATTCCATTGATTAAAACAGCAAGAACAACAAACTGCTGTAATGGACAGGACACTATCTTTATTATTGACTAATTTTAGTTCTTTACATCCTGTTCATTACAACAATATGCTGTAATGAACAGGACACTATCTTTTTTATTGACCGATATTAGTTCTTTACATCCTGTCTAACCACTCCTGTCATCAGTTAGACACACATTTGCTCGATCCGTCAAATATGACATAATTTAACTAGACAACATAAACTTTATATGCCAAAACAGATGGAGGGTTTAATAATAATCATTTTGTTTTATAAATATATTAAGTACAATATAGATTTTAGGTTTGCTTTTGTTTAAATCAGCTTTTTAGGCCACATAAAATAATTGTAACATAATTGGCATGTTTGTTTCCTTATGATGCTTCTTAAAGCTTATACCTAGTCATACCTAGAGTGTTGCCAACCACCCCTTCAAACATGTTCATATATCCTAGTTAATATACACAAGGTTCATACCTTAAAACAAATACTGGAATATTCATGTTGTGAGACATTTTCTTGGCTTAGATACATTGGCTTCCATTAGGGGAAAGTATCATAGCAAATCAATACGTTCTAGGATGAGAATTCTTTAATATAAAGGGCATGTTGATTACTGAATGGTTGAACATAGAAATAAAGTAAATCATATGTTTTGCAGTAATCAGTTCTCAACCTAAGTATAGAATGTTTTGGATCTGATTCAGGGAACATGAATTTAATTTGTTGAGATACTGGTAGAATTTGAAACTGTTTTTTGGTCACCTGTCTGTATACCCTCAACCAAATAGAAATTCTAAGCTTGTGTATTATTATAAGACAGATATATATCAGTCAATTAATTACAAAAAATATTTACATTATCTGTGTAAAGCTGCTTTGAGACAATGTTCATTGTTAAATAAAAATATTGTATAATAATATAAAAATAATTGAATTCAATTGAATTTACATACTGTCAAACTCACTCTGTCATTTTTTTTTAATGTGATTCATTTAATCAGAGTTATGTTTAAAAAAAAAAAAAAAAAAAAGCATGCAGTGATGCAATTAGTGCAAAGGTTTCAGGTAATCAGGTTTTTTTTTTTTTACATCAATGAACAAGTCAGTTTTAGGAGGCAACAGAAACAGCCATGATAAATAATGTACGTATGAACGTATACCATATACATGGTAAAGTGGGAAATTCCTTCAGCAAAAAATTATTAATGATGAGTGACAAATTTTGATGTATCGTCTTTAAGAAGCGACAACTCTATTTCATTCAATAACTGAAAATGTTTTGTGTTTACTTTTAATGTAATCTAAGATGACATTTCTTTTTTTTTTTGCATTTGGCAAGACAAAACACTAAAATGTTTGAATGTATTTTTAAAATGTGGCCAACAAAACAGAAATAAATTAATTAATCAGTGATATTTGTGGAAAGAGTACGAAATAATGCTCACCCAACTGTATATGTATTGCTACTGTAGTAATAATTCCCTTTAGTAAAAGTAGAGATCAAGAAAATTAGTAGGGAGATGTCATCTAGTGAAAAATAAGAGTAATTACTTTACAACTGTTATTTTTTTCACATTTTACATTTACACTAATACAAAATAAGTTGTACCTGAAGTACATACTTTTAAACACTTATGGCACCTTACCAAGTGAGCCCTACTGAAGTGAACACCACCACGATTAGAAACCTTGGCAGGTGATATTACTGTTTTTGTGGTTCACATGCAACTTTAAGACATAACGCAGTAGAAACTCTCCGCCAGAGTAATGTTTGGCAATCTTAATGTTGAAATGAATTTGATGAAGAGGACCCTTGTATTAACCTGCTTATTCACAGGCATTTCCCAAGAAATGTTCATGCTATCTCTATAATCCCACCCCCACAACACAAAGTTTCAGTGTAAACCTAAATGACCTAGTCGCTAGCTGATTGACACATGACCCCTGTCCAGCAAACATGTTCTTACAAATACATGTATCCATGAACTCTTGTACTATACCTTGTTATGACTGTGACAGCTGAGGAAAACATGTATTGCATTAATGCATTGGGGGATGTCTAAAACCAATTTTTTTATAACCCTCATAATTTTTAATTGTGGCTCAACAATATAATATAAAAAAGCTGAACATTAATTTGATTGTATTTGGTCCTAAAAAAATGGCAGAAAAAAATGTAAACCCATAGGCTTTAATATGCCTTTACTGAGCATTAGTGTTTTGATTACAACTACCGTAATTTCCGGACTATAATGCGCACCCATATATAAGCCGCACCCACTGAATTTTACAAATATTTTTATTTTGAACATAAATAAGCCGTGTCTACACTGAAACTAATGAACTTTACACAGGCTTTAACGAAAGACACGTTACACACGGTGTAACGTGTTAAATATGTTGCGCTTCCTTTAGGAGCATAGCGGTATTTTGGGAATAGCCTGGCACTGCAATACATCCGGTATTACTGCATGTGTGCAAGACGAGGATTATGTCCTTATTATTTTCTGATGCTCATTTCTTAGTTTCTTTGACTAAGCCGTAACACTGTTGCCAAGAAAAATAAAAAAGCACGAGTTTTGGAAACCTGTCTGTGCTTATATGATTTCTGTTGCAACTGGAGTTAGTGAGCTCTCTCTTCACCCAGACTCAACGAGTTACAACGGCTTGTATCTAAACAGTAGCCGACCAAGTAAGTAATTGTTCACTGACTTCCTCCTTCCATTCACAACTATTTCTCTCGGGAGTTTATCTTTTGGCATTGTCGTGCGTTTAAAAAAAACTTTTTTTCTCCCGATGCCGTGCAGCTCAGAACACAGGTGAGGTGCATTTTTTCGTTTCCGTTTGGAAATTTCATTGGTCTAATGTTATGGGGTTCAGTTTTTTGGCCGCTTCGTTGTTTAAGCCGCGGGGTTCAAAACGTGAGAAAAAAGTAGCGGCTTATAGTCCGAAAAATATGGTATTTAACAGATTCAAATATATACGTAAGAGTCAAGAAGATTTTATTGCTATTTCAAACATATATGGCTGACGCAGTACACAGTGAAATGGGACAGCGTTTCTCCAGAACCCTGGTGCTACATTAAACAACATAAAGCTGCATCACACAACATAAAGCTACATAACACAAGACAAAGTTAAGGACTAAAGTAAGTTATCCTCACCACATAAAGTGCACCGTGTGCAACCGAATGTAAACAGTGCAGACAGTGTGGGACAGATACACAAAACACAAAATTGCGCCGCCAATAAACCTTCTGCATAACGTTATCGAGTACAATGTGCAAAAGAGAACTGTATACAAGAGTGTACTTGTAAATAAACACAAAATGTAAACCGAAAGGTTGTGCAAAACAGAAACAGCATCAGTCAAGTAAATGTGCAAAACAGCATGTAAACAGTTATATCAGCCATAACATTAAAACCACCTGCCTACGATTGTTTTGCTGTCAAAACACATCTGACACTTAAAGGCATGAACTCCATAAAACCTCTGAACATGTGCTTGGTATCTGGCACATAGACATTAGCAGCAGATCCTTTAACAACTGCAAGGTGTGAGGATGGGCCTCCATGGATCACACTTGGATGTTAAGTCAACACCAGAACTCTTTGTCATGTTGTTCAAACAATTTTAAAACAATCTTTTAAATGTTTTCTGTGAGATCTGGCCAAACAGCTAGCCTTCCATATCAATGAGCTCCCCACACATATCAATAAGCCTTGGGCAACCATGGTCTTGTCAACAGTTCATGGTTGTCCATCCTAAGGAACACTTTTGTGGGTACAACTACTGCATACAAAGAACTCCCCACAAGACCTGCTGTTTTGGAGATCCTCTGACCCAGTTGTCTAGCCATCAAAATTTCGTACTTATCAAAGTTGCCCAGATCTTTGCCATCTTTAGTGCTTCATACACATCAGCATCAAAATGCTTTTTAAATCCTGTCTAATGTAAATGTTAATCACATCACTTGTCTATGGTTTTCATGTTATGGCTGATTTGTAAACAGAGCAAACGTACTGTAGGCCTGGGTGTTCACATCTTGCTAGATGTATTGGAATGTAATACTAGCATTTATATAGTATTAGGGACTATATTTGGATGCTGCTGCTAAAAAGTCAAATCTTTTGTGTCATGGCCACAGTAGAGAGGTGAATGTACTTTAAAACCATAAATATAAGGACACATTTACAATGGAATTTCAATTATCCTTGTTTATTATATGATAATGTGTGAACCATTATCCCAATTATTATGAAACAGCCTTAAATTATATTGATGAATCAAACAATATTACTACAAATGTTTGTACAGGACATACAAATCAATCAAAACATATATTAGAAAATTGTCTTCAACAAAATTTGTTTTAAATAAATACAAAATTGTACTACTGATGACACTAAAAATTTTGTCAGTTTTTTTTTTAAGTATAGATTTAAGTTGTATTTCATACATTTTAGCTTTCAAACAATCTATGTTTCTTATCAGCTTTGTATAGGCTCTAACAGAAGTGCCCAGGATTTCAGAATCATGAAAGAATCTTGGCCAAGCTGACAGTTTGCACAATACCTATAGGTCACCATGAACTTATTCCATGAACTTATTCCACTTATTCTTTGACTATTCTTTTGACATATTTATCTTTGCCTTTTGTCATGAGAAGATGCCTGTGTTTTTTAATCATGGTAATGTTTGGCTTCTTCTTTGCTTTAGCATACATTTGTGGATGACATGGTGAACTGTGTTCACAGACAAAAATTTCTGGAGATGTTTCTGAGCCCATGCAGTGATTTCCATTAAAGAATCATGTCTGTTTTTAATGCAGTGCCACTTCAGGGCCCCCTTTTTTAAAAATGTTTCCCTTAAAATGGTACATTTCCTCATTTTAAACATTCCATATGTGTGGCAGCGTGCATGTGGATGAGCACAGGTGTGGGTGCACCGACGAGTGCTGGTGCGGGTAAGTGGATGAATGCCAGGGCATGAATGAATGGCGGAGCTGGACGAAATCAGGTAGTAAGAGTACACCTGTAGCTGATGAGACTAATCAGTGTGCTTTGTTTCAGTATCCGGTGAAGCCAGTAAAAAAGAAGAGAGACACAGGGCAAAGCTGACTCTGTGCATGGTAATGTGTGGGAAAGTGCAGGGGCAAGAATGAATAGAAAATAAAAATAAAGCTCCGCCTGGTAAACAATCGCCTGTTGCCTCTTTCTTCCGGGACCAGTGATATTTGTTACAGTGTTGCCGAAACCTGGGTTGGAAGAGAGGTATAATTCCAGGGAGTCTACACCACGGTGGGACCTGGACCAAGCCATCATGGAGTGCTGCAGCAGTTGCGACCGCCACCTGCATCCTGTTCAGTGAGATGGGACTGGCACTCATACACATGCACTCTGCCACAATATGTTTTCTATGTTCTATTGTGAATAAAATATTGCTTTATAAGATTTACATTTGACATAGTGTCCCAACATTTTTTCTAATTGGGGTTGAACCTTAGGTAGGAGTCACCCTTCTAGGACTCCTAGCAGGTATCTGAGGGCTAGTGCTTTTTGACTGTTTAAAAAAAATTTCAGTGAAAAGTGGGCTTTTCCCAACTTTACATATGACATGGTTTAATTGATTTACTGTATGCCAATATGAAGGACGAATACAGTGCCACCCTGCTGCCTGCACTGGGGAAGGCAGACCTCAACCTCTGCTTCAGCCTCACTACAAACCAAGAGTGAGGAGGCTACCCACAACCACACACTTATTCAGAAAGGGGTCTCCTGATGAAGAGCAGGCTCTGAGAGACTGCTTTGAAATACAAACAGGGATGTACTGGTCGCACAGTGGGAACATTGAGGAGGTTGTTGACTGCACTACTGACTGCACATTCTGCACATTCTTGTTCTGGAAAGAACTGTACGCTGCTATGGAAACAACAAGCCCTGGATCACAAATGACATCAAGGGTCTTCTAAACCAGAAGAAGAGGGCCTTTAAGGATGTGATCAACAGGAGGAAGCTGGAGAAAATATTGCAGAATAACAGCATGAAGGAGGTGTGGGACGGGATGAATATAATCACAGGATGCAGCTTCAAGTGGGGTGACACTATTGAAGGAGTTGTGGGAAGAGCGAAGCAGCTGAACAACTTCTTCAACAGGTTTGACTCCTTCACACCTCAGTACCCCCCGGGACTATCTGTTGAACAGAGAAAAATGTCCCTCCACCCATGATCACGGGTCTCCCAGGTGTGGGGAGAGTTGAGGAGGCTTTGATCCTAAAAAGCAGCTGACCCAGATGGAGTATTACTACAACTACTAAAGGACTGCGCATTGGAGCTGGGAGACCCTCTACAGCGCATCTTTAACCTGAGCCTGACAGGCAGACCTCAGTACATCAACTGGGAGACTGGAGGTCTGACACTGTGGTCAGCAATACGGGAGGGCCACAAGGGACTGCCACAGGAAACTGATCCAGGACTTTGTTGCATGGTCTGACTTGAACCACCTGCACCTTAACACCACCAAGACCAGGGAGATGGTGTGTTGATAGTCACTGGAGCCTGTGACTATCAACGGTGACTGTGTGGAGTTTGTAAAGACTTACAAATACCTGGGAGTGCAGCTGGATGATAAACTGGACTTGACTGCTAACACGGACACTCTGTGCAGGAGAGGACAGAGCCGGTTGTACTTCCTCCGAAGGCTGGATTATTTCAACATCTGCAAATAGCTGCTGCAGATGTTCTATCAGACTGTTCAGGCGAGTGCCCTCTTCTATGCGGCGATGTGCTGGGGAGGCAGCATCAAGGAGAAGAATGCCTCGTGTCTGGACAAGCTGGTAAAGAAGGCGGATTCTGTTATCGACTCAGAGCTGGACAGTCTCAGTGCTGACATTCCTCACTTTTCAGAACTGTACTATACATGTACACTATGCACCTTAACACTCCACACAGGACTTGTTAAACTTTAACTTAGTTTTTTTACCTTAAATCTTTTAAGTATTTATTGAATGCCTTATTGCCTAAGTTTGTGAATATGTGAATTTAACATTTGGATGAATAAAGTATCTACCTACATTTACATTTGAGGCATTTAGCAGACGCCCTTAACCAGAGCGACGTACAAACTGCTTTGAGTCTCTAGCAATTAATAAATCTACACTGGTACGCAAAATTACAAACTTAATATAAATATAACTCTTGAATTCTACAAAGCAAACTTGGAAAGTGCTAATTTAAGTGTTTCAGGAAGAGGTAGGTCTTCAATCGTCGCTTAAAGATAGTCAGAGGCTCCGCTGTCCGCTGTCTACCTACCTACCTACCTACCTATTGAGCCAGGATATTTGATTCTTATTAGCACACTAGTTGCATGGGTTCATGGTCATTTGAAACCTGCCCAAGTCAGTGCTTATACAGCATACATTCCACTGCCATCATACTTGTTTATTGTAAACTAGCAGTGGTACCTTGCAGAGGTTCTGTTTGAGCTGGCACTGAAAGCTTTCAAGTTTGATTAAAGAAATCTTTAAAGTAATTATTTCTCTTACAATTAAAAACATTTATGTTAAATAAAGCAAAATTAACTTCTCATTGTGTGATTATATATCAAATGTAGCCTGCTTAATCTGATTTAATTGTAATCTTAAATTAAATTAAATTATAAATACTAATAACAAATCTAATAAATCTAATAATTTAAACATTCAATAAAGAGAATTATTAGATGCATTTGACAATAATCAAGATATTTTTTTCATTGCTAAGATATAATTTGTTATAGTGCACAAATTTTCAGTTTTGAGATGATATTGCTCCAAACACTAAGGAAATGTGCGCAATAGATCTGTTTAGCAATTGGCAGCCTTATTTGACACAAAGGCACCTCTGTTCCTAAGAGTACATGGAATGGAAAGTACCTTTGCTTGGCCGGGTCAAAACAATGCACTTGGGCCTTTGCACATCTGGCCTGCATGCAGCTAATCTCAGTTAGCCACTGCATGTAATGAATCTCCTCCACTATTGGGCGTAAAAGGAAAAAAAAAAAGTGAGGAGCAATTAAATTCAACAGATGCAAGAAGGCTTTGCTAAGGAATGTGGATTTAATTGTTGTGGCTTGAGCTGCACACAAGTGACCTGCAGCTGCGTTTCAGTGTGATTTTTCCCCCTATTCTCATTCAAATAATTACACTGGTGATTTATAAATGTCCAGAAGACAAATGCAATGTCAGCTGAGACTTCCCTTGACTCCCTCCCCCCCGCAATGCCCTGAACATACAATTTCACACTACATTAGCAAAGTTCTCCAAGGAGAGGAGGATTAAATTGCTGCATATAAATGGCCAAAAAGTGTTGCATAACTTCTTTTACAATTCAGGTTTTTACAGATTTTTTTAAATAGCTACATAAAATTATTAAAACACTACAACATCAATATACTCCTTCAACATTGCTGCAGTAAATCAACTAAAACTAAGTAGGTACATATAAAAAAAAATAATTGGTGACTCTTAATAAAAGTTATTTTTCTCCAGTTTGCGTCCAAACACTGCAAAAAAAAATCCTCAGCTAGTAAAAATGTCTCTCTAATTTTTTCTTAATTTGTAGATACTGTATACAATAGAATGGAAAAAAATTATATATATATATATATATATATATATATATATATATATATATATATATATATATATATATATATATATATATACACATACATACATACACACACACACACACACACACAAATATCATGAACAGGGTTTACTCAGCCAGAGATATACTGTTAGCGTATATTATCCTGGTGGTTATGAGAACACTAGTTACAACTGTAAATATATTTCTATTAAGCCGAAATTATTGCAATAATTGGTCAGTGAGCAGGAACCTTGAAAATAGCTGTATTATGGGAGTATGTATTATAAATATTACAGTACACAGGACAATGTCACTGTTGTGGCATCTGTCAGTGATGTGCATAACACTGATCTTTGGTGACTATTATTGATTGATCTGGGCAACTTTGAAAAGTTCCACATTTTGAAGGCTATTTAACTGGTATCTCTCCAAAAGCAGGTCTTGTGGGATGTTCCACTGGGTGTTCCCTAATGGCAGCAGTTCCTGTTAGCTGGATAATGCACACTGCCATAAGGAACATGACAAAGAGATCAAGGGAATGACTCGGCCTCCAAATTCCCTAGTTTGCAGCCTGATTGAACATCTGTTGGATGTGCTGGAAATACATGTCTGACAAGAGTTGCTCTGCTTGCAGGACTTGCTCTGCGGCTAACATCTTGGTGCCAGATACCACAACACAAACTCAGAGGGCTTGTGGAGTCCATGCCTTGACTAATCAGAGCTGTTGTGGTGACATTATAAGCAGGTGGTTTTAATATAATAGCTGATCAGTGGGGTGCTGGTTGTTGTGTGAATTCTTTTAATACTGCAATTTCCTAAAGAACAGCATTTACAACAACAAATTTACAACTATTGTCTTCAAGGAAGAAATGTGGTTAGAACAAAATCTTGAATGGTGAAATCAAATCAAACAAAAGCAACAGTAAAACTCATAGCTATGTTTAATAGTGAAATTTAGAGCATTAAAAAGATTATTCGTGGAATTAAATTTAAACAGCTGTGTAGCCTTGTGAAAACCACTCATCTATGACATGATAACATTATGAGAGGTGAAGTAAATAACACTGATTATCTCTTCAACATGGCACCTGTTAGTGGGTGGGATATATTAGGCAGGCAAGTGAACATTTTGTCCTCAAATTGTGATAGCTAGATGACTGGGTCAGAGCATCTCCAAAACTGCAGCTCTTGTGTGGTGTTCTCGGTCTGCAGTGGTCTGACACGAGTCTGCAGAGAGAGCGTGAGAAAGAGCCATGTGAAAATGAAAGTACACCTTTGAATTCAATATTTTACATTTTCAATCCTTATCAACATAACATATTACACAATATTTATTTGAACAAAAATCAAGTTGAAATGGAGAAATCCTGTGTAAAAAAAACTAAGTACACCATATGATTCAATAGCTTGTTGAAACACCTGTTGCAACACTACCTTGTAATTGTATCGTGTGTGACTATCCGTCTTTCACATCACTGTGGAGGAATTTTGGCTCACTGTTGTTTGCAATGTTGCTTCAGTACATTAAAGTTTGGAGGCAGTTGTTATGCACAGCTCTCTTAAGGTCCTGCCACAGTATTTAAATCAGGGTAAGGTTTTCGACTTGCTGGGCTTTTTGTTTCATCATGATTGTATTTGTTTTCAGCCATTCTATTGTAGATTTGCTGGTGTGATTGGGATCAGTGACCCAGTTTTCGCTGTCAGACTTATGGCCTCACATTTGACTCTGGAATACTTTGGTATACAGTGGAGTTCATGGTAAACTATATAACTGCAAGTTGCCCAGGTCCTGTGACTTGATTTGGGCTTTATTACTGTCAAATAAATAATGAGAGTGCAATATGTAATGTCTTGTTGCCATGAGGTTGTATTTACCTAATTCTATGAGCTGATGAGGGCGAGACGATTTTTATTATGTACTGCCCAATGCATCATAATGCTTTCCTTGTCTTGCCTTCTTCCCAAAGTAATCCATATGATGCGAATAGGATTATAATGTCTGTAGAGAAAACACACAAAGTAGAAGCCTGATACACAGGGAATAGATCCCCCAACAGATAAGTGAAAACACAAAATACTGTAAATACATAAGGATGGCAAAATTCCCAATAGCAATCATGTTTTCATTTTTTTTCCCAATGATACGATCTTGAAGAAGGGAGTTGAAAAATGCAATCAGTGAGCACAAGCATCCTCCACTCCCCTTAACGTAGCCTTCAGCGAGTGGATCAGATCAGGTTCTCCAGATGGGGAAAGAGAGACAAAATATCGTTAACACCAGTTTCAGGACTTGGGCAGCAGTCATACTACCAATCTGGTACAGGAAATCTGAGATCATTCCTGGCTCAGGCATGGTTTATATTCTGATGAACATTTTTCTGCTGAACACAATAGAGGCTAAAAATGTTGCGCCGTGAGGCCTAATTGCCAGGTGGTGCAACACTGTGCTCTAAACGATACTTGGAACATTGTGTGCTATAGTGCATGATCAATTGTAAACAGTAAACATGCACTTTTAGTACATTTTCAAAGATAAAAATTAAACCTATATATGAGAAATACAATGGATATCATACAACCTATACTGTACCTTTTTATTTTTGTTGTTGTTGGTTATCACTTTTAAAAGGTGAAAAAAGCCTGCTATTTTAACAGGGGTGTGTTACACAGATGCTAAAATAGCAACTTATGAATATAATCTATTTCATTTTCCAATCAATTATTTCTCTCTATATATTTTAATTTAAAAGGAAAATGTCAGTTATTAGCATTGCATTAGTTTTCCATATTTTACTTCCTAAAATAAACTTTATTCTTTTTATTCCAAGAAAGCATTTTATTAGCTCAAAATGTGTAGAGGACACATGAATGCTAAATGTTAGACTGAGTTACATTTGCAGGAGAACGGAGCTGAAAAACGTAAACAAGACAAACTTGTAGACCATCATCCTAGGGGAAGAACACTATGTCCCGTCTATAAAGAAAAAAAACCTTTAGCGGAAGGCTTTACCACAGCAATGGGTTTAGCTTAGAGTGCTAACAGCTTTCATTCCCAAACAGATTCCATCACTTGACACAGTGTATGAGTTCTAGAGAACACAGTGACCTTTCCTAAGCACTCACTCTGCTTAATGTCCAGTTGTGAAAGAAAAGATATTCTGAAAGGAAAAAAAAATATTAATGTCCAGTTGTAAGGGGAAAAAAAAAAAAGAATCTTCTTCAGTATGTCATCACCACATGGAATCCGGGATAAATGAACCAGTAGGCCGTAAGCCAGATATTAATTTGTGTGGTTCCCACAACAAGATGGAATCTAACAGAATACTTTTAAAATACAATGATAAAATGATGGAGGCAATTCCCATATATAATATTTATTTGCGAAAGCCGAGTCTCTGTGTACCCTGTTACAAGCGGGGGAAAAAAGGAAAGAAAGCACGTCACGAATGTGAAATATCACTGTGTTCAAAGTCCTCGTCACAAAATCTATTCATTTATATGACATCATTCAACTAAGATAATCCATTCTTCTTTCACCCATGTTCTCTTTATGGATGATTTTACACGTATATCGTGCATAGGCCAAAGATTATTTACTTCTCTTATTCTTTACATATGCACACACACAATGTCTGTCCAGCTCACTCTGAGCATGTTTCCATGCAAAGTGTAATTCCAGTTTTGGTGCAGTTCCTCAGCTAATGGCCCTGAAGCTCCAGGCCATCATAATCCCCAAGAAGCACAACTGGCATCACATGGCACCTGAATGATAAAACCTGTGTGAAACAGGGTTGAGTCAATACTAAAATAAATCAAACATCTCAAGCATTATGAACATTATCAAGGTTTAATGGTTCAAATAAATCAGCTATGCCATGTGAAAAGATTATGGATATAGTGTGTTTGGTGAACTGGTATAATTGTATGCTGTCGTCCCCTCACATTCACACGTTCACTCCGGTTTGTTGACGGTGGTGTGGTGGGTCGTCTCTTATCCCAGAGATCCCTCATGTCTGTGTTACCTTCTGGTTCTCCCTTTTAGTTATGCTGCCATAGCGAGTCTTGCCGGAGTCCAAACTGCACAGTGACATTAACTTTCATACACCAATAGGGACACTTAATAATCCATATCCTTCTCTTCCCGTCACCCTCCCTCTCCCTCTCCTCTCTCTCTCTCTCTCTCTCTCTCTCTTTGTCGAGTTAAACATGCTCCTGAGGCTCCAGTGACCACTGTTCCTGCCCCTCTCCCCTCCGTGGATCTTCATACTTCTGTGCAGCTTGGGACGGTCTCTCATCAACACCTTGGGTGGTTCCATGTAATTCCGGAGTAGAACGGCTGCTTTGAGGACGGATTGGACTGTAGTTGGTGTCGGCGGTCTGCTGCACTGATTCGGGAGTGCAGTTTGATCGTCATCACTGTACCCCGCAGCATTGTATATCTGCTTCAAATGGACATTTGGTGCAACCCAGATGAGGATGGGTTCCCTCTTGAGTCTGGTTCCTCTCAAGGTTTCTTCCTTATGCCATCTCGGGGAGTTTTTCCCTGCCACAGTTGCTCATCAGGGACAAACATACTTACAAAGAACATATTTACGTTTAATCACCACATTATCTGTGTAAAGCTGCTTTGAGACAATGGTAATTATTAAAAGCGCTATACAAATAAAAATGAATTGAATTGAATTGAAATGAAGGTGGTAATTCTATTGTATCGCTCAACAAAAATTCCATTAAGACGACCCGTTTCCTTTAAAGTAAACTTTTACCTTATTGTGTCTTTGCTGTGGTGTTGTTGCTGCCAGCATCCTGCAGCTCCATCTCAGTCGATGAATTCGACTCTTCTTTTTTCTCAGAGGCCAGGAAGTCGTGGATAGCTTTCTCAATGTGTGGCCGGAAAATATGGTTCAGCTTAGGATCCACCACCTGAGTTATAATTCGGTCCACACCCGACTCCAACATTCCAGACCTGGGCGAATTGTGGAAAACTTCCTGCAGTTAATATTATACTTCAGCTGAAAGCACCAATACTAAACAGTACCTGTAGGAGGTGTCCTAGACCTCTTATCTTATAGTACACAGTATATTACAGGTTTATTCTTTTTATAATTTGAGTTTGGCCTAAATATGAAGAGGACTCAAATAGACATTGAGTAAATTATTTAAAAGTAACCTTAAACCCAGTGTCTTTTTTTTTGGAGTTCAAAATGTTTTTCGTTGTATGCAGAAATAAAATTTCGTTTTCTCTTTAGCACTTTATTGATTTCATAGTTGCAACACACTATAGCTTTTTTTCATACATAGCATAAAGGTAAAATAAAACCCCAATATATGCAGTGTTATCTTCATTTTAGATTTCAAAAGGGTTCTGTGGCTTGCAGTGTTTTCTATTCTGTGGAAATCAGGTCAGAATGGCTCTTTGAGTGTTTAAAGTTGCCGACCCCTGGCCTAATGGAAGTAAAGCAGTATGAATTTTAAGGATTTTGAGGATTTTGGTCACAGTTGTAAGAAGAAATAGGTCTTGATACCTTTTGCAGTATTTTTTTTATTTATTTTTTTTTACAGTTGCTAAGAAAAATTAGTGCTTGATAACTTTCATGATTTATTAGGTTCATTTAAATAATCGTTCTCCAAAAAGTTTGGTTTGAATATAGTTCACAAGATTATATGTATCCTTATATTTTACAATGAGCCTGTAGATAAGGCAAGTGGCAAGACAAGTAAACAGTCACACTGACAAGTTTATAAAAATGTTATGAATCATCTTTTTCTTTCGGCTTCTTCCATTAGGGGTCGCCACAGCAGATCATCCGTCATTCCCCCCTGTCCTCTACATCTGCCTCTTTCAACCCAACTACCTGCATGTTTTCCCTCACCACATCCATATACCTACTCCTTGGTCTTCCTCTTTTCCTCCCTCCTGGTGGCTTCATCCTCAGCATTCTTCTACTAATCTACCCCATGTCCCTCCTCTGCACATGTCCAAACCATCTCAATCTCACCTTCCTCGCTTTGTCTCCAAAATGTCCTACATACTCTGTCCCTCTAATAATAATAATAATTGTCCATCGTCGTCACTCCCAACGAAAACCTCAACATCTTCAGCTCTGCTACCTTCAGCTCCACCTCCACCTCCTGTCTTTTACTCAATGCCACTGTCTCTAAACCATACAACATCTCAGGTTTCACCACAGTCCTATTAACTTTCCCTTATACTCTTGCAGATACTCTTCTTTCACAAATCACTCCTGCCACTCTTCTCCACGCACTCCACCCTGCCTGCACTCGTTTCTTCACTTCTCTTACACACTCTCCATTACTTTGCACTGTTGACCCCCAGGTACCTGAACTCCTCCACCTTCTCCACCTCTTCTCCCTGCAACCGCACCACTCCACTGCCCTTCCTCTCATTCACACACATGTACTCTGTCTTACTCCTACTGACTTTCATTCCCCTTCTCTCCAGCGCATACCTCCCCCTCTCTAGGCTCTTTTCAACCTGCTTCCTACTCTCACCACAAATCACAATATCAATCGCAAACATCATGGTCCATGGAGACTCCTGTCTGACCTTGTCCGTCAACCTGTCCATCATCACTGCAAACAGGAAAGGGCTCAGAGCCGATTCTTGATGCAGTCCAACCTGCACACTTCACTGCTGTCACACTGTCCTCATACATGTCCTGCACCACCATCACATACTTCTCTGACACACCTGACTTCCTCATACAAAACCAAAAAATTTTATGAATAATATGTTGTATTTAATTTTTCTGGTACATTGATGGTTCCAAAATTGTTTAAATACTTATTTTAAAATTGTTAGAAAAATGTCCTTTCATTGTTATACATGATGCTGTTACTATTTATTGCACATCTACATAACAATGTTGAACAACCATAGCAGATTTAAACTGACTGATTACAGCACGTGTAGTGAAATCCTGAGCAAAAATAGATGCTATTAAGCATAAAACCTTAACCATATTACTGTGCCAAGAGTGCAGTGTGTCCTCTGTATGTTTATATTGACGGCTGGTTAAGCACTGAGTCATAGCAATGCTCCTGCTCTTCTGCTGTTAGCAACTCATAAGCCACCTGTGGGTTTAAATCAATCTGAAATGTAGTTTATAAATAATGCATCACTGCCGGAGTATTGAGTGAGATGCTATGTGCATCCATCACTTGCTTCATTCACATCACATTCATTCAGCTTATCTATAAAGTCATGATTTAGTCATTATAAATAAATATTCCAGTCTTTTTTTTTTTTTTTGCTTTAAAACCATTAGAGGAACAGATAATCCTGCCACATGAAGTGATAACCTCATGAATCATGAGACCTGCTTTTAGAAAATATATATATATTTTTTAATTTGATAAAAAAAAAAAAAAAAATTATATATATATATATATATATATATATATATATATATATATATATATATATATATATATATATATATATATATATACACACACACATATATATATATATATATATATATATATATATATATATATATATATATATATATACACACACACACACACACACACACACACAGTATATAAAAATATATATATACATTTTTTTTTTTCATTATTGGTTAGTTGAACTGTGAATTACACTGCAGCATGCATCTTCATTTTATTTAGACTAATAACACATTTAACTGGAAACCAAGACTTTAACTCTTGACCTACTGCACTACGCTCTGTCGCAGCCCGTTGCGCACTTGGTTTTTGTTGATGGAGGGACTCCACTCCTGCGTGCTCAGGTGATTAGCTACATAGTTGTCCACCTTCTGCCGTAAATTCTGATAAGCTGGCTAAAACAGAAGACAGATCAATTTATTATACATTTGAACATTAGTGGGCTTTTTTATTTTTTAACATTCACCATGAAAAATCACTTAGATGTATGGACAGGTATGTAATGCAGTTCAGTTTATTATTGATCAATTTAAATGTTTTTGTCATTATCCTGACTTAGACTGCTATTAACAATTTGAACTATAGATGTAAAGCAGTAGTTTGGAGTAACATTTAAAAACTAATAAATTACATAAAAATGTTTGAAAAACTTTTTTATTATTGTATTATTCATTTAAAGTAGTAAATAAAACATTAATGACACGTAATTTACAATTTTTGTTGAGTTTACACCCCCGCGAGGATCGATGTTGCACTTTATATCTTTTAATACTGAAATATATCTCGTATGTTGGCCTTCATAACTAGTATATAATATTGCGATTAATCTGATATTTTGTCAATTTAAAGGTGACATTGTGTGGATTAAAGAATAAAAATGTAAATAAAATAAAGACAAAATAATGACTTAGATACAGGCTAATGACATCAACATTTCAAAATGGACCATTGCCCACGTGTTTGTCTCTCAGCTGGTCAATAATCAACATCATGAGAGAATCTTAATGTAAATGCTTTGATGGGGTTCAGTTTGTTCAAACAGCTGCTGTGATTTTTCTGTCATTTAAGTCACTTTGGTAAAGTTAATTTTTTGCCTTTATAGTGGCATTTAATGATGGGGTGTCCGATTGGTCCTCCTGCCTGACATGTTATGACATTTCTCATTTAGAATTTCCTACCGGAATAAACCCCAGATTTCCTACTCGGAAAGTTGTCTAGTGTCCTGAACCTGGAGTTTACAGCATATTTAATCAGGTGGTCACGAGAACCACTGTACCAAAAGCAGCACTTTTCTACAATAAATGACATCATGCCAGTTTTTAATCTCTTATTCACTATACAGACACGTGAGTTAGTTAACTCTAACATTGTCCATAAAGTTTTGCTTATATTGAAGGTAAATTTCCTGAACTTTACTCATCGGGTTTTTGTGACGTCATTCCGAGTTATGACTTCATAACGACGCCTGGCTTGAAATATTAATGTGATCACATACAGATAATAAAAAGCACCATAACAAATATCACATTTAGAAAAAAAGTCATATTATGTAACGAAACGTGCCAAACGGTACATTTTGTAGCCAGTGGAGTTCCATAGTTACATTTTATTTGGTTAGCAGAAGCACCTCGCTGATGCTAGCTAGTCACACTGAGCTATAATGCTAGCTTGTTAGCAAAATTTCACCTTGGTGTCCACGTCTGCCAGGCAGTCCCTTCTGAACTCGTCGAAAACACCGCGGTTCTTCAGATGTTCCACGATTAGCGCGATTAGCTGAGGATCTCCTGGAGGAAGACCTGCTGCACTGTTTGCGTTCTCGGCCATACTCGGCTAGATTTACCTGCTTGTGATTCTGGACGTAGCCAGACGAAGCTAGCAAACACTGCTAGCTAACAAGTTGTGAAGTTGCGTTGATCGTTGCGGGAAATATATTTTTTTGTGGGTATGAGAATAAAGCGTGGGCTTTTGTCAGAAAATGCGATGAATATTCAATAAACGACCAAGAAAGTCATAAAACTGCACTGCTAACACATTTATAACACTTCCCAGTCTTTTGCTTTGTTGTGCTGGTTTGCTCATTAAGAGGTTTTTACTGCCACCTACTGCACGCGAGGAGAATAAATTTACCAATTCAATTCAGCTTGATTTTACAATAATGAACACTGTCCCTAAGCAGCTTTACTGAGATAAATATGTTATCAAAATCGAATTTATATGTCACTGCCTATACGTTTATCCATTATGAGCAAGTTTGTGGTGAAAATGGCAAGGAAAAACTCCCTGAGATGGCAAGAGGAAAAAACATTAAGAGGAACCATCCTCATCTGGGTGACATGTCCACATGATATAGATCTGTGATTGTTGCAGTGTGCTGTTCAGTGATGGTCCTTAAATACAGAACTGTTCATGCAAAACGCAGTCCTACGCTATTTTATTTGAGTGTTTATTTTACACTACAATCCAAATCCATCCTCCTAGTTGCTAAAGTCACCTTAGCTTCTGTAGATGCTTTGTATACAATAGATTCTGTTTTTGGATCCTTTGTTGAGTCGTTATGCTGTTTATTGCTTATAAAGCATTTTCAGAACATCACTGAACAAATAATTGTAATATATATTTTATTACTTAAATATTTTTTGTTTGTTAGCCTTCATAACTAGTAAATAATATTGAGATAAATCAGAATTTATGTTCATTTGAAGTTGACATTGTGCGGCTTAGAAAACAAAATAAAGACAGAAATAATGACTTAAATACAGACTAATGAATACTGATATTTATAACTAACAATAAAATAAATACTATTAAAAAGCAAAAGCTCTTAAAAACTGTTTAAATGTAGACTAAATTTATCTATGAAAGTTGTTAAAGCTGGCAGATATTAGGCAAATCTCAAAATCAAAAAAACAATGTTAAATGTAATATAATTGTAATAGTTTAATAGATACAAACAGCTCTCATTTTAGAAAAGATATTTCTCAAGGTATTAGGTGTCCACTAGATGCCTCCAATGTTGAAAAAATAGGCCTGTGTAGTTTGTAAAAAAAAAAAGAATTTGGACTAGTAAATTAATAATTGGATGATGTTTGCCATTTATTAGAAGTTCTTACATTTTTTTTCTTTTTTTATCACAAAAAACCCATAGGCATGCAAAGATACATTCAAGGCAGATAGAGCATGAAGCCAGATCAACCGAATCTATAGAGGAGCAGAGAGGGTAGGAGATGACAACATTCAGGACAGGAGGCATCTGGCATCAGGTACAGCCATAACTAATTAGCTGTTCTATCAAATTCCCAACCTAATGGTGTGAAACTGAATGGCAAAGTCCACCACACTGCAACTGCCTTGTTGGAGGCTTAGTAGTTATTTAGATTCTTCATGGTCACTGTTGGGGTGATTTAAGAACATCTTAAATTTCTCTGCAAAGGTGAAGTAAGTGTCTCAGAACTTTCCAGTAGTTACAGAGTGTCATATAATAGATTAGGGCTCTGTCTGAGAGGACAGACATTATCTGAAGCTTAAAAGAATAGTAGCCATCAGAGTCTCCTGAGTGGCAAGTAATCCTTGTGCATGTTTTATTTCTGTCTGGGCTGGGACGCGAACTGTCAGAAAAATAGGAGACAGACACTCAGCCACAGTAAATAAATAAACAAATAAATTAAATTAAATTAAATTACATTTCCCTACAGGATCAATGAAGTACTCTGGTTCTGATTCTAAAGTATACAATAAGCCAAGAAATTAAGGACAAGGGCAAAAACACACATGAATGAAAAACAAGTAACAAAGCAATACATAAATGTGGCTTTGCATTATGTTCTTTTGATATTTGTGTGGCTTTGCTCTCATTTATTTGCCTACTTTCTGCAAAAACATGCTAATAATTAAAATGGCCATGCAATAATACCAAATGTTTGTGTGCATAAATAGCACCATGCAAAGGACTTGTCTCCAAGTCAACATGTACATTGTGTCATTATACTTTATTTATTGAACTTGTTCTGCATGAAGTAGCTTTCTGTTTTGTGTATTTGATTAACCAGAAAACAGAAACTATCCATGTCTCTTCTAAAGGAACATTTTACCCCACCCTACATTTATAATCTGTTACTATATTACCATTATTTACCATGAAAGATCTTGCTACAATGACCATTTTATAAAATGTGGTGATTGTCCAGTCTTCAAAGTCTGTATAAGTCATCCATATTCGCCTCACTTTGTAGGAGCACAGCGTTGCCAAGCAACAAGGGAGCGGAGCCATGGTGACACGAGAGGATGAAATGTTACAAAGCACATTTTCCCTGATGGCTTTTTGTCTAGTTCTGTAACAATGTACAACAACAGGCCGTATCACCTGAAATATATAAAAAATATCCCCAAACACTAAAGACTATGGCATATATAAGCAAATCTATTTTCTCCAGAACTAATACTATATTTTGGCTCCCAAAATATGTCAAACCTATTATTGTGTGTATTATGTGCCAATAAGTGTCATAGCAGCTATTGTTTTTATGATGACACATTCTAATTGCAGTAAGCAGCAAATGATTTGTTTATGAAATTGGGCATGATGGTTAATATGGAATGCATCAGTCTGTTCTTGAGACTGTCTTGTGGTTATGCATACCAATGGTTCATGCACCAATGGCAAAGCCCATGGAAAGATACAATACAAAACATGGAATGAATGACACATTTTTACCACAAGATGGAGCCCTAATGTCATTCACTGAAGTCTCAGATCTACTTTAATCTACTGAATTTGCCACTTTGGTTAACAGCTTTCCATAAGTGTGACCTTCATTTTGTACACACTATATATATATTGCAGATAAAGTAAGCCTAGGGGATATGAAGCATAATATGGGAAAAATATTTTTTTATTAAAACCATCCCATAATAGTTGCATCAGACATTTGAGGTGCAAACAGCAAGGTAAAGATGTCATAATAGCATTGTAAGAACTTAATATGTGGTGATGCATAGCCTTCACCAAACATCGACCGTTTACATTCTAGGGAATTTTAACGAACAGGACGGTGGAGAGATTACCCTGATAAGATAGAATAAAGCCTCATGAAACAAAACTACTGGAAATCAGATGTTACAGAATTACATGGCAATGTGTGATTGTTGGACTTCGACTGTTATGTAATTAGCACATGACATAACCTGGGGCGTGATCAATCTTAGCATCTTCTAATGCACCAAAATAAAAAATAAAAAATGAGGGTTAGACCAAGCACACAATGCCAGTCTCGAGAGCTTTGTTTTCGGTTTCACCAAGTTGTGGTTTTGATTAGTAGGTAAAAATAATTATCTTTTATAGCAGAATTTCTAATGTGTTTAGTGATCATCCTGTTTGGATATAAGGGCCCAATGCCCTAAATAAGTATGTTATTTTACTGGCAAACACAGTACTCTCTCTTCTACCATGAGCTGTCTTTTCACTCAATCTGCATAAAGCACTGAGGTGATGGAAACTCACCCACTGGACTACTTATCAGACACAAATTCAGTTTGCCACAAAAAAACCTAATTTGCAGCTTGAAACAAGCATGCAAGACCTTTCTGTTACCAAGGCAACTTGTTCCTCCAACTCCTCCATCTCCCAAGCAGGGAGACATTGATCATTGCTTCACATCTATCAAGATAATTGCCACTGGTTACATTCGCTCATTTAAAAAGTAAAATAATACAACAGACAGAAATATGTATTGGAAAGCAGTTATTCTAAGAGTGACATGATTGTAACTGTTGCAGAAATTCCCACAAATATGTTGCAATGGTTTGGTTTGCTTTCAGCCTTCTGTCCAGTTCCTCCCAATCCAGCTTAAAGGGCTGTAATTGTGGAGACCTAATGTATTTTTTCTTCTAAGGTAGCTCTGACACAGCCTGGAGGTATCATTATTTTTCTGTAGGATGAAACCCTGGTCAATCAGACTTATTCCAGAGGGTATAGCGTGGCGCTGCAAAATGCCGTGATAGTAGGTTTGGGTCATTGTTCCACCCACTCTGTGCAAGTCACTGAGACTGGATCCAGCAAAAGTGCCCCAGTCCATCACGCTTCCTCCTCCATGTCTGACAGTTAGTGTCACACACCAAGGAACCATCCTTTCGCCTACTTGACAACAAATAAAAACCCTGCATGAAACAAAGATTTTATAATTTAATTAATTGGTCTGTAAAACTTTCGTCCAGTCTTTAGTAGTCTACTTGCAGTACTTCATGGTTCAGGCAGACCTCTTTTTCTAATTTTGTCATCTTAGCATTTTTTTCCTGCTGCCATTCAACCTGTTAAACCTTCAGCTTGAAGTCTTCTCTTGGTGGTTAAAACTCACTGAGACTTGGATACTTTACCCAGTCTTAAGCTGTGCTTAAAGCTCTTATCCTGTGAGATGCAAGCTGTTGACTATCAGAAACTTGTCTTCTAATTCGTTTGTGTCCTTGGATCTGTCAGACCACATCCTCTCCCCCAGTTTCCAAATGTCTTTTTCATGGGCTAGGAAACTGTAGTCACTGACATCCAGGTTTAATTCTGCAATTTCTCTAAAGCAAAGGCTTACACTTTAAAGGGCTCTAATGGTCTGCCTGTCTTTCTTTGTTAATCGCTAATTTCTGACCATTATCGGAGCAATATTCAGGTACAATACTGTTCAAATATTGTTAAAAAAGGGTGTAGTAACACAGTCAATGCTGCTTTTATACAGACACAGGGTTTTGGAAAACCTGTAAGAATCGTTAGCAAAACTTTCAAGCCTTAAATTACTTCCATTGCTGCAGAACAGCTGTAAGGTGTTAATACATTACTTCTTCCTTGAAATAAGGACTTTCTGTATAACTCTGAAATGTATTGTACATTATTATTAATTTTTAGGTGACCTAAATAATTTTTCTGGCAATTAATCACTTAGCTTTGTACCTTTTCTACAGTGGTGGACACCACTTGGACACCTACTTAAGTAGTTCTGTTCTTTACTCAAGTATTTCCGTTTGGAGAGACTTTTGCTTTAAATTTACAACATTTCAATGTCAAATATCCTACTTTTTACTCAATTACATTTTACAATATCAGTCGTTTCTTGTTTTTTATGAGTGGATAAAAACTGAGCATCTGTGATTAACTGGTCAATCACTCAGCAATCCACCAATCAGGGTCGAGCTCGCGCTTCATTTTAAACTTGTTTTGCTTCCGACATAAAGGAAAAAGCAATCTTTTTTTTTTCTTTTTCTTTTTTGTAATAACCGTAACATGCTTTAATTGATTACAAAAAATATCTTAACCCTTAGGGTTTCCATTTTAGAAAAAAATAGCAAAGTAGTAAGGGGAAAACGTGCAAAAGATAAAGGTGTGCATGCAGCTCATCTCGTTATAAGAATGCAGTATATCCAAATTATCATTATAATATATAGCATGTAGTTTATCATAATGTGTGTAGCTTGCAACAAAACAATTACAACCCAACTAGTCTAGTTGGATTGTAGTTAAACTAGCACTTATTAATTTGGGTACCTTTAATCAAGGTGATGTCATGCAGGTTTTCTGTGATTGTACTGAATAGGTCCTGAACTGAGTTCAATAAGGGGAATCTCAAGTGTAGTTTAAAAGGCTAATTTAAAAGACATACAGTGGTGTGAAAAAGTGTTAAAGTGTGAAACAAATGAGAAAGTAAGTAATTGAGATCTATCTGTCTGGAAAAGGTTATAGTCATTTCTAAAGCTTTGGGACTCCAGAGAGCCTTTATTCACAAATTGCAAAAACATGGAACAGTGGAGAACCTTCCCAGGAGTGGCCGGCCAACCAAAATTACCCCAAGAGCACAGCGACGACTCATCCAAGAGGTCACAAAAGAACCCACAACAACATCCAAAAAACTGCAGGCCTCACTTACCTCAGTTAAGGTCAGTGTTCATGACTCCACCATAAGAAAGAGACTGGGCAAAAATGGTCTGCATGGCAGAGTTTCAAGACGAAAACCGCTGCTGACCAAAAAGAATGTAAAGGCTCGTCTCAGTTTTGCCAGAAAACCTCTTGATGATCCCCAAGACTTTTGGGAAAATACTCTGTGGACCGACGAGACAAAAGTTGAACTTTTTGAAAGGTGTGTGTCCCATTACGTCCGGCGTAAAGGTAACACTGCTTTACAGAAAAAAAAGCATCAAAATGAATGAAAAACTAAATAAAGACTTTTGGAGTGGCCTAGTCAAACTCCTGCCCTAAATCCTTTTGAGAATCTGTGGCATGACCTTCAAAATTCAACTCAATTCAATTCATTTTTATTTGTATAGCACTTTTAACAATGAACATTGTCTCAAAGCAGCTTTACACAGATAATGTGGTGATTAAAAGTAAATATGTTCTTTGTAAGTACGTTTGTCCCTGATGAGCAACTGTTGCAAGGAAAAACTCCCCGAGATGGCATAAGGAAGAAACCTTGAGAGAAACCAGACTCAAGAGGGAACCCATCCTCATCTGGGTTGCACCGAAAAAGGCGGTTCATGTTTAAAAACCCTCCAATGTGGCTGAATTACTACAATACTGCATAGATGGGTGGACCGAAATTCCTCTACAGTGCTGTAACAGACATTTGACTGCAGTTGTTGCTGCTAAGGTTGGCCCAACCAGTTATTAGGTATGGGGCAAACAATTTTTCACACAGGGCCATGTAGTTTTGGATTTTGTTTTCCCTCAATAATACAAATCTTCATTTAAAAACTGCATGTTGTGTTCACTTGTGTAATCTTTTACTAATATTTTAATTAGTTTGATGATGTGGAACTTTGAAGTGTGACAAACATGCAAAAAAAAAAGAAATCAGAAATGGGGGCAAACACCACTGTATATTATAAGGATATAGATGTTGTATGAAACTTATAGCTACATTAGCCAAGGAGTTGTAAGGTTTCTTGGTTCTGAGAGTTTGATAAATTATGCACAATGACGTGAAATTAGTTGTGCATTAAATGCATTTAGGGTGATATTTACACATGAAAGAGAGCTCTCAGAAATGTATCCTGATAGCTGAAGCATAGAGGAGATTTTCAAAGCTGAAAATAATCAATGGGGGAGACGTAGAGGTCATGGCATGGTTCACCCAGGGCGTCGTTCAAGCTAGAACCACTATTGTCGTTTGGTGGTATCTACCTAGCAAAAACATACAGTTCAGGGTTTCAACATCGAGCAGAACATTTTGAGAGGAATAAATGATGGAAGAAACTCCTGACCTCAATCTGCCTACATCACCTGTGGACTTATTTGTGAGACTCTTTTTGAAGTCGTTAAAAAGAAAATCTTTGGCTCATAATAATTCATTAGATATCAATCAGTGTTTGATTCACTTGACCCTAACAAAGATGAAGTGGTTACTAAACATGCATTAACACCTCATTTATTAAACATGATCGATATCAGAGCTACACACATTTTGTAGCCATAGAAACAGCTTTTAATGACTTGGTCCAGGAATATTAAAAAATTCAGGTTAACAAATTCTAGCTGTCAAAAATACAAGCTATCAAAGATTCAAGGTGTCAAAAAATTCAGGCAAACATCTGTTATACTCTGAAAGAGCAAATGAGTCAAGCTCTACATGAAATTAATTCTGGCTAATCTCAACACAATTCATGGAGAAGTTCTTCATTTTCACATTCAAGATATAACAGTATAAAAACTAGAAACTTGAGGAGCCCCACAAGAACCTGGGACAAACATGCAAAACTCAACACCTCAATACCTGAGCTGACAATCAATCCCAGGACTTTGATAGGCAGTTTAATAGGCAGTTATGACACTCAAAGAACCACTGTGCTGTCCAAAGAAATACAAATTAATTACTCTGTCTGAGTCGGAAGTCAGTGAACAGATTCACAGTTTTTGTCTAAAACAGAGGAAAACTGTGGTATAATAAAAAATTCCACAGCATTGTGTGCCACACTTTCACACTAATTCAGGCACCCATGATACCATGATATACTGTACATAAATCATGTGTAAGATATCCTTGATCACTAATCCTAGATTAGGTTGACCCAAAAGACTCAGTTCTTGTCTTTATCCTCTTTATATGCTTACGCTGTGAGAAAACCCAATCTGTCGCTTTTTGGTATGGCTAATCCACGTTTTGTTGCTTCTGCTAAACGAATAACATGAACAGATGTGGAGTTATTATCGTCAACCGTTTTTATGTTTTCACAGTATGGTAATATGTATCTTGTTGCCATTAGTAGTTATAGTAATTCTGTTGTATGCTTCTAGAATAACCTTTTTGTATGTGTAGCGGGTCCCGACTAGGTCCCCACTGGCAGATGTATATATATAATCCTCTGATCGGAGTGCCCTGAAAATATTACAAATAATATAAAGAAATCAGTGAAGCAGGACAACTGTTGCTCATACTCCATTCACTCGGATTATCTTTATTATTAACTTTGTATCTGCAATCATGAATTATCTTCTGTTCTTTGTCTGTTCCACATTGAAACACAGGTTTTATCCACATTTAGATAACATGACATTTAAATAGTCATCGAAGTTCTGTTTCCACATAAATGTATCTTCACACATTTTACAGACATCAATGTGTTAACATTAGTATGAAACCGAAAATAAACATATTCCATTTAAGTCCTAATTTTAGTCTATTATCAATCATATTTACCCATTCACTTAGACATCTTTCCTCTTTACCCTCTTACCAAAAGAGTAATTTTGTAATTACTTTACATTTTAAGTGTTCACTTTATGCAACAGAATAACCCTCATGTGCAGTATTACATTTACACTATAAGAACATAAACCTGAAAATTAAACTGTATATTTGTAGTATTAACCTTTTACCTTTTACAACATTGTATCACAAACAGAACTGTTTTCAACACACACTAGAATAATGCACAAATGCCTCAGAGCCATAAGAAACATATAGAACAAGCAACATGTGGCCGCCGGCCGCCATTTTCTCAACCACGTGCTATTAAACTTAACTGTTTCACATTTAACATACTTTTTTACTCATGGAACACACATCACTGGGGATTCATATTAGTTTGGAAACATTTGTAATCACAAAAAAAACTGTGTAACTGACCTGAAAATATTACAAATAATATAAAGAAATCAGTGAAGCAGGACAACTGTTGCTCATACTCCATTCACTCGGATTATGAGCTCGTCTTGCTCTGTGCATCGCTAATTGTGACGCGGCACTCGTTGTTACTGCCCCCCTGTGTCCGTTTAATGAAATATATGTCTCCATGTGTTTTTTTCATAGTCTCTGATTAGCATTAAATTATATGCATCAGAATAAAATAAAATAGCACAAAAGTAATCATCTCAACAAAACTTATTTTGAGAGTGTCACATCCACCCCGACAAACAAAAATGGCTCCCGACATTTGTCACAACAACAACAAAAAAAAACCTCTTTTTTTTTTTTTAATAAACTTGTGTGGTGACCGGCATGTAATATGTGTAAGGCCTGTACATCTGTGGTATGTAAGGCATAGGCAGAATAAACTGTCTGGCTATGTGTGGCATGAATGTTAGGGGAAGTGAGTTAATCTGTGAGGAAATAGAATCTACATGTGTCTGTGTTGAAGGTTGGCCCAATGATTCATAAGTGAACACTGGCTTTGGCCTTCTCTCTCTGGCAGACCTCCTAACCTCTCTGTGTGTACCTTCTGTAGGCCAAGTCATCATAGAGGGGTAACTTAGTCTTTTCTGCTGTACTTGTTCATCATGTTCATTTTGCTCATCCTCTCCTGACGGAGGGGAATAAGTGACATTATGTTGTTCCTTTGCCTGTGATTCCTCTCCTACTAATTCCACTTCTCTATCCATCAAACTTTGCCTATCCTCTTTTTCAGTGGTGTTTCGTTTGTGCTCACTTTCAGGTAGGTTTGTTTCACCCGTGTGTGTATAGTCTCTTTCTGGTGTCTCTTGTCCATCTGGTAAGTATGTGTCCATCGGTTCTCTTTCCTCAGTCAGTAATGTATCTGGACATTCTTTCTGGGTCATGGTTGGTTTCTTTGGGGTCAGAGCAGGCACTGTTGTAGGAGATGACTTTGACACTGGACTTTGCTCTCTCCCTGAGGTCGCGGATCTAGTATGTCCAACTTGATCATTTTCCATTCTCACTACCGGTGTTCTCAGCCAATAACCTCCTGTCCATTCATCCTCATCATCAGTGTCCGATGTTTCATCCTTATCAGCAGAGTTTACTCTCCGTTTAGGCTGTTTTTGCCCCTGATGGGGGGTTATAACAGGGTCAGCTGGCTGTGCTGGATTCTCAACAGGCAAGTCATTCACTAACAGCAGCAAGTTCCTGTGTATAGTTCTGTTCCTTGCATTTGGGTCTCCCTCAGCATGAATGACATATACCGGATTATCTGAGATTTGCTCCTTCACCACATAGATCCTCTTCTCCCAGTATGAGCGTAGCTTACCGGGCCCACCTCGCTCACCCATGTTTCGAACCAGTACTCGATCTCCTGGTTTGAGGACCACGCCCCTCACCTTTTGGTCATAGTAGGACTTGTTCTTCGCACTTGATGACAGGCTAGATTTGTTTGCAATCTTGTACGCTTCTGCCATCCTTTTTGACCATTTATCCACATATCCTTTGTGCGTCACTGATTCAGTGTTATCCAGTAATCCAAACAAGAGATCTACGGGGAGACGGGGGTTTTGCCCATACATCAGATAATGAGGGGAGTATCCGTGGACTCGTGGCAGTACAGTTATAAGCGTGTATCATTTGTGGCAAATGTTCTTTCCATCTCTCCTTTTCTCTGTCTGTCAGTGTCCGTAACATTTGCAACAGTGTGCGGTTAAACCGCTCAGCAGGATTACATTGTGGGTGATACGGAGAAGTTCGTGAGTGTCCAACCCCTGACAGGCGCCCAAGGGTGCGAAAAAGGCTGTTCTCAAACTCACGTCCTTGATCATGGTGGAGACGGTTTGGATAACCCAGACGAGGTATGTAATCGTTGTATATCCGTTCAGCTGCCGTTTGTCCTGATTTATTTTTGGTTGGGTAAGCCTGAGCAAACCTGGTAAAATGGTCTATTACTACCAGAATATATTCATAGCCCCCTTTGCTTTTCTCCAGATGTAAGTAGTCTATGCAAACCAGATCAAGAGGGGAAGCAGAAGTCAGACCACCCATTGGCGCGCGGATGTGGGTAGTGGGTTTCTTCTGTTTTATGCAACTGCATTTTCTTGTGACATACTCCTCTATGCATCTCTTCATCTGCGGCCAATAGAAACGTTCTCTGGCGAGATGGAGCACGTTCTGTGCCAACATGTCCCATGTTGTCATGGAGATGTTTTAGAGCAACTGACCGGTACTTGGTGGGTAGGACTAACTGTTTTCTTTCTGGTGTTTGGCGGTACAGAACTCCATTTTCCAAATGTAGTTGATTCCACTCATGAAGGAGCTTGAGTGAGCCCACTCACTGACCTTCTGACTTCATCTGTGAGAACATCATTTACCTCTTTCAATGTCATTATTTTCCCTATCCCAGGGTCCTCACGTTGGGCTTTTGCCAACTCTTCGCGGCTTATTTCGGGCAAGAGTGAATGAGGCTGAGATAGCACATCAGCCGAGGAGGTGTAAAGTGCAGCTATCCATGCTACATCCTTCTTCTGGGCTGCTCTACTCCCTTCCCAAGTCGCATGCAGCACATCCTGAGACAGTTCCTCCGTGCATTTTGCCACATAGTTGTCAATATCGAGAGGATACGTGAGAGCGTGTCGGCATCTATATTGTTTTCCCAGGCCTGTATTTGATACTGAAGCGGAACTCTGACAATTCTCCAACCCAGCGATGTCCAACTGCATTGAGTTTTGCAGTGCTCATGACATAAGTCAGCGGATTGTTATCAGTGTAGATGGTGAAATGCGGAGCATAGAAGAGGTAGTCTCTAAATTTCGCACACTGCCCACTTGAGAGCAAGGAACTCGAGTTTTCCGCTGTGGAGCCGGTAGTTTCTCTCGGCCGGTGTCAGAGTTCGTGATCCATACCCAATGACACGCATTTTTCCACACTGTCGCTGATAAAGGATTGCTCCGAGCCCTTTCTCCGATGCATCCGTGTGTAGAACGAATGGCTCCTCGAAGTTGGGGTATGCAAGGACTGGGGGGTTGGTAAGCATATTGACAAGCCTTTCCAAGGTGCTTTGGTGATCAGCCTTCCATATGATGGGTGTTTTGGACGGGAGCTGTGGACCCTTGGACTTGCATGGGCGTGGAAGGGGCTGAGTTATGGACTTAACTTGGAGCAACTCATACAATGGCTTTGCTATTTTAGCGAAATCCTGTATGTAGGAACGGTAATAGCTCAGGAAGCCAAGAATCCTCCGGAGGTCGCCAACTGTTTGGGGCGTTTTGGTTTTTAGAGCCATCACTGCTTCTAGGTCTTTGGGGTCAATTCGAACTCCCTCTGCCGACACCAAGCGTCCGACATAGCGAACCTCCTTCTGAAACATCTCACATTTTTCTGCCCGTAGCTTTACTCCATGATGTTGTAGTGCTTGGAGGACCTTGCGAATCACCTCCACGTGGTCACTGAAAGATCTGGAGTAGCACAGTAGGTCATCCAGGTGCAGGATGCAGTACTCATCTCTTAGGGAACCTAACATCTCTTCCATGCTCCTCTGAAAAGCTGCAGGTGCATTAGAAAGTCCGAAAGGAATTCGTACCCATTCGTACAGACCCCAGGGAGTGATGAAGGCGGTGAGATGGCGTGACCCTTCTGCCACAAACCCCTGGTGGTAAGCTTTACCTTGGTCCAGTATGCTGAACATTGAGTACCCGCCTAGCGTGTCTAGCAAATCCTGTATTCGCGGCAGTGGATGTCTGTCAGGTACGGTTTTTTGATTTAGCAGACGATAGTCTATGCAAAGACGAAGAGTGCCATCCTTCTTTCGCACACATACAACTGGGGCAGAATAGGCGGACTTCGATTTCACTATCCAACCTTTTATAAGAAGATCTTGAATGTAATCTTTCACTTCCTTAAACAGTGGTCTGGGAATGGATGTGTATGTTCTCTGCACAGGAACATCGTCGCTGAGGTTAATCACCATTTGTAGATTGGGAATACAGCCAAGGTCATTTCCATCCTTTGCAAAGGCGTTTGACTCCTCATGAAGCATCTTTCTAGCAGCCTCTTGCTGTTCTTTCTCCAGGTGGTCAAGGTTTACAGGTGGGTCCCACAGAGGTGGGTCTGAGTTGCTGTCCTGAGTGGTGGTTACCTGACTGACAGTCGCTGAAGGCTGTGTTTTGTCCAGGATATCTGCTTCCACAACATTTTCAACACGCTGCAGAATCCCTAGAGCCGTTTTTCGTGGTATTGTGATGTCATGATTGGTGTTATTACCAACTGGAATGGTGACATAGGGCTTTGTTGGGTTCTGTATTTCAAACAAGCCTGGCCCTGCATCCCACTGTCCACACGGTAGGCTGTCTTCATCTGTCTCGAATAACACTAATTGGGTAGAAGTATCCATGTTCGATGGAACCCGACACCTCACCCACAACACTTGACCAGCTGGGAGCACGATATCCTTGGCACCTGTTCTTAAGCGTCCCTGCTGCATAACTGGCTTGGCTGTCTGAATAAAGTTGACGAGAGCATCAGCTGCTTCTTTGGGAACAGATATGGCATTGCTAAGAAGGCTAGCAAGTATTGGCACTAGTCTCTCTGGTTTTCCACAAACTAACATTTCCAAGACGTTAAAGCCAATCAATGGTTTATCCATGGGGTAGCTGCTGATGAGAAATGGAACACTAATGGACAGGTTGGGATCCAAATTCCCTGGCAAGTTCACTGTAATAGCTACCCACCCATCATAGGGAATGAGACTACCGTTTGCAGCGATAACTTTCAGTTCCTGCTCTCCTAAGATCTCAGAAACTGAGTGAATGCTGAGGTCAGGTAGGTACTCTTGTTTCCAGGCACGACTGACTATGCTGACTTGGGACCCAGAGTCGAGCAGAGAAGTGACTGCTAAGCCATTTAAATAACTGTGAACTAGAGCCTTTTTCCCGATCAGGTTAGCAACTGCTCTAGCTTTAGCTGCACGTGGTGACTGGGGAGGGACTTGAGCTACTTGGTTACAGTGGCTTAGTGTGCTTGTCGTTGAGGGTGAGGGTAAGTGTGCTGTGTCCTTATTGACCTCACCTTCTGGTTGGGACTTATTTTTAGACCCGGCCACTAGATGTCCCTCTCCAGTGCCCGGTTGGAGTTTCCCTGTCTCTTTGGACGCTGTAGACAGCCTGCTGCACGGTGTCCTTCTTCCCCACATGTGAAACAGTGTTTACAGTCTTGTCTGTCTTGTTCCACGCAACTTGGACAACCATAGGGCCTTCCACGTTTAGAGTGCGTCCTATTTTGACTGTACTGACGCCCATTGTGTGTTAACTGTTGTTGGTTTTGCATAGTCTGTACTAGTCTGGTAAGCTCCTCTACTTTGGCCGTGAGGTCGCTCAGAGGATCGGGTTTTGTCTGCTTTGACTTGGGCCCTAAACTCTCTGCCTTTATGCTAGGTGTCTTTACCACATCTGACTCGAGCTGTGCGCTGTGTGCATTTGTTACCATCTGTCTGCGTCCACCAAGTCTTTTCATTCTCTCATTTTCTTCACTGGTGATTTTCATCACATGGCGTAGAATCATCTCATCAGTGACCCCACTGGTTGTCAACAGAGGTTTGAGCTCTCTGCGTATGTCATTGTGTTTGTGTCCAAAGCCTTGGTACACTGTATGTAGAAAACATCTTGTACTGTAGCTGGAGAGTATTTAATGTTGGTGTCAGCCAGTTTTGATGTCAGTAGGATGCGTTGTTTTAAGCCAATCAAACGATAGAGAAATTGTTGTGGTGTCTCATTTTCATCTTGTTTCGTACACATCAACTCTTGGAATAGCTCTGTGCTGTTTTTTTCTCTTAGATGAGTTTGGAGAAATCCCTTGAGTTCAATCACTGCCATGTCGTCTTTGTTTATCAACATCTCTTTAAATATACCTGGTCTTATTATCTTAAGCACACCACGAACAATCTCTGAGTCGGAGAATCCTTCTTTGACTCCATCATCAATTTGTCTACAGACATTATTGTAGCTAATATCTGAGGATTGATCACCGATCTGCCCGCCTTGCACTTTGAACTCTCTCCGTGGAAGGTAACTGAGTTCCCTTAAGGACACCATCCCCTCGCGAGCTGACTGAGGGGCATGCTCACCCAGGGGGTTCCTGTCTGGCTGCCTCAACAGGACTGAGGATGAGGGCGTCTGCGTCTGTGAAGAGGGCATATGCATCTGCAACGGTATAGCATGTGCTGGCATACACTTTATGAGCTTCTTGCTAAGCTCCTCGTAGCTAGCGAGCACCCTAAGCAAGTCAGCGTTCGATGTGTCAGGTACATTTAACATTGTAACCTTAGCCAAGCCTAAATCTGGTTCGACAATACCACTAGGGGATGTAGTAGTGACTAAAGTGGATGTGTGTCGACTTTATGGTGTGTGTCTGTGGTGTGTTCAGGGGTGTTTGGATAGTAACAGAACCTTCAGCAAAATCAACTAAATTGTCAAACTTATCACCACCCTGCCCAGTATGTAACTCAGAATCACCCTTTGCATTTTGAAATGACATAACATCACGACATTTTACTATATCATCAATAGCATCTTTTAACATGAACAACTGAACCATTCCCTCGTCCTCTGCTTCAAGTAACTGCTTACTGTACATGAACGAGTTGATGTGATCGTAGCATTCCTCCTGATCTTTCTCCACAAGCTCTGACTGGTCCACGTCCAACACTGGGTTTACCGCTCTGGCGACCCGAAGAAGCTCTTCAGCTGTCAGGGTGAGTAGGCTCTTCCTAATGTCCCACACTAGGCTCTTCCTTCCCCCGCTCGACATGATGGCTCCTCGTCTCCCCCACGGCTGGCAACACGGCTCGGTGATGGTGCAGTCGGCTTTAGATCACAGGCCTCCACTCGTCCACGATCGCAGTCCCCACTGCTGGACAGGGCTAATTGCAGGTCAGCGTTGTCATCATTCGGCTCCCGATCCACTAGGTGGTGCCAAGTATCCCGGACGAGCCCCAGAATCTGTAGCGGGTCCCGACTAGGTCCCCACTGGCAGATGTATATATATAATCCTCTGATCGAGTGCCCTGAAAATATTACAAATAATATAAAGAAATCAGTGAAGCAGGACAACTGTTGCTCATACTCCATTCACTCGGATTATCTTTATTATTAACTTTGTATCTGCAATCATGAATTATCTTCTGTTCTTTGTCTGTTCCACATTGAAACACAGGTTTTATCCACATTTAGATAACATGACATTTAAATAGTCATCGAAGTTCTGTTTCCACATAAATGTATCTTCACACATTTTACAGACATCAATGTGTTAACATTAGTATGAAACCGAAAATAAACATATTCCATTTAAGTCCTAATTTTAGCCTATTATCAATCATATTTACCCATTCACTTAGACATCTTTCCTCTTTACCCTCTTACCAAAAGAGTAATTTTGTAATTACTTTACATTTTAAGTGTTCACTTTATGCAACAGAATAACCCTCATGTGCAGTATTACATTTACACTATAAGAACATAAACCTGAAAATTAAACTGTATATTTGTAGTATTAACCTTTACCTTTTACAACATTGTATCACAAACAGAACTGTTTTCAACACACACTAGAATAATGCACAAATGCCTCAGAGCCATAAGAAACATATAGAACAAGCAACATGTGGCCGCCGGCCGCCATTTTCTCAACCACGTGCTATTAAACTTAACTGTTTCACATTTAACATACTTTTTACTCATGGAACACACATCACTGGGGATTCATATTAGTTTGTAAACATTTGTAATCACAAAAAACTGTGTAACTGACCTGAAAATATTACAAATAATATAAAGAAATCAGTGAAGCAGGACAACTGTTGCTCATACTCCATTCACTCGGATTATGAGCTCGTCTTGCTCTGTGCATCGCTAATTGTGACGCGGCACTCGTTGTTACTGCCCCCCTGTGTCCGTTTAATGAAATATATGTCTCCATGTGTTTTTTTCATAGTCTCTGATTAGCATTAAATTATATGCATCAGAATAAAATAAAATAGCACAAAAGTAATCATCTCAACAAAACTTATTTTGAGAGTGTCACATATGCTTCTGTTGACCATACCCTGAACTATCCTTTTGTGGCATGTGTTACTTTGATCATACACACAGTGGTTCCTGTATTTCTGTTTTAGGCTTATCTTTTGCAGGCTCAGCATAAACTTGTGGAGTTGTCTCTCCTAACTTTTGTCACACACACACACACACACACACACACACACACACACACACACACACACACACACACACACACTCAAACACACCTGGCAGCCCACCCCCTTTCTTACCATCTCTTTGGAAGTATATCTTCATGTGTGAGACAATAAACTTTGGAACTTCTCTCTGAAATGTGTTTCATTGAGACTTCCCCAAGCGCTTGTAGGAGAGCAAAGATTGAGAGGAAAGGCTAAATTCGAGGGTATCCTGTCCAGGGGACAGAAGGTAATCCTGCCCAAGCGGCAGAGGATAAAACACTTCCTTACATCATCTGACTTTTTTTTATGCCAATATTAGACGTTTTCTTTTTTCTTCTATTTTCAAATTGCATTCCTGATATTAAGCTTTGTACACTCTTCAAATCTTTGACTTTTTTATAAGCATGACCACATACACATTTGCATTTTATTTTGCATTTTATTTGCATTTTTTATTTAAGTTGGAAGCTGTAAGTTGGAAGTTGGTCAACTCACAGAACCAATTCAGATCTATTGCACTTTCTATAAGCTATATCCAAAATCTGATCAGAGTACAATCTAAACAAGTTTTATCCTATGGGCACAGAGTCAGTGCTTGTCTCTCATTAGGGTGCTGTTTAGTAAAAAGAAGTATTGCTGAAATTTTTTTTTTTTTACACTTTTGTGCACAACATGCGCCATTGAAATTGGAAGTTTATTTTGAGCCTAATAAAAGCCAGCTTTGAGAGATATGGCACTGAGAGTACAACAACAATTACAAAAAGGTTGCTGAGTAAAATGTAAATGAAAAAATAATGCAATGGTTTGTCAATCTCATAAACCTATATTTCATTTACAATAGAACATAGTAAACATATCAAATGTTTAAATTCGAGGAAATGTTCAATTTTAAGGAACAATATATGGTAATATTCAGTATACATCTGGAAGCTGAGGAGACCAGTTGTTTGAGTTTTGTTGTGTCTGATAACATGATTCTAGCTGCTCAACAGTCTTGGTCTTTTTGTCATATTTTTTGTTTTATGATGCACCCAAAGTTTAAAATGGAGAAAGGTCTGGACTACAAGCAGGAAAAAGTTCAGTACCCAGACTCCTGTATATTCAATTCAATTTAATTCAATTCAATTCAATTCAATTCAATTTAATTCAATTCAATTCAATTCAATTCAATTCAATTCAATTCATTTTTATTTAAATAGCCCTTTTAACAATGAACATTGTCTCAAAGCAGCTTTACACAGATAATGTGGTGATAAAAATGAATAAGATGTTCTTCATTAGTGGAAGTTTGTCCCTGATGAGCGAGCCAGTGGCAACTGTGGCAAGGAAAAACTCCCCGAGATGGCATAAGGAGGAAACCTTGAGAGGAACCAGACTCAAGAGAGAACCCATCCCCATCTGGTTTGCATCGAATGTCCATTTAGATTAGATTAGATTAGATTAAACTTTTTTAATCTAATGCACCACAATACTTTCATAGATGCAGGCTTTTGAACTGAGCACTCCTCTTTAGCTTGGAAAATAGTTTCCAAAAAAAGAATTTAATTTTTGATTCGTCTGACAAAGAAGAGTTTTTCACTATGCCTCAGTCAATTTTAAATGAGCTTTAGCTTATTAACAAAACAATTACAACCTAACTAGCCTAGTTGGATTATAGTTAAACTAGTACTTATTGATTTGGGTACCTTTAATCAAGGTGATGTCATGCAGGTTTTCTGTGATTGTACTGAATAGGTCCTGAACTGAGTTCAATAAAGGGGATTCTCAAGTGCAGCTTAAAAGGCTAATTTAAAATACATAGACTTATAAGGATATAAATGTTGTATAAATCTTATGGCTACAATTAGCCAAGGAGTTGTAAGGTTTCTTGGTTCTGAGAGTTTGATAAATTATGCACAATGACATGTGAAATTAATTGTGCAATAAATGCTTTTAGGGTGATATTTATACATGAAAGCGAGCTCTCAGAAATGTATTCAAATTTTTGGACTGCTCGGAGAACATGTTTTACTCATCCATTGACAGTAGCTGAAGCAGAGAGGAGATTTTCAAAGCTGAAACTAATCAATGGGGGAGACCTAGAAGCCATTGCATGGTTCAACCAGAGCATCACGGTCACAGAAGAGTTTTTCACTATGGCTTAGTCAATTTTAAATGAGCTCCGGCTCAGAGAAAATGACCACATTTCTGGATCATGTTCACTGATTGCTTTTTCTTTCCATGATAGAGCTTTAACCCACATTTTTGGATGACACGCCAAACTGTTTTTATATACAATGATTTTTAGAGGTGTTAATGAGCCCATTCAGTGATTCCCTTTACTGAATCTGTTTTTTAATGAGTGCCGTCTAAGGGCCCAAAGAGCATATGCATCCAAAATAGATTTTTGCCCTTGTCCCTTACACACAGAGATTTCTTCAGATTCTTCTGTACTCTAGCTGATGAGATACCCAGTGTCTTCGCAATGTTATGTTGAGGAACATTATTTAAAAAATTGTTCCACAATTTATAGATGCAGGGTTTTTTTGCAGCTTGGTGAGCTTCTGCCCAACTTTACTTCCAGGAGACTTTGCCGTTACAGAGATAGTTGCAAAATGGTCCTTCAGTTGTTTCTTTTTACACTTACTTTCCAGCCTTTTGTTGCCTTTTCTCACTATTTTAAGATGTGCTTTTTTAAGATGTGCTGCTCAAATTCAAGTTTAAACATTTGATATGTTTTCTATGTTTGATTGTGAATAAAATATTTGATAATGATAGTTTTTATTTACATTTTACACAGCATCCCATTTTTTATTGGAATTAGGGTTATAAATAATCAGAACCCAGCCTGTTAAAAACAAGGCTGTCAAAGAACAAGGGAGTAAATTACATGAATGTCATCTTTATACAATAATTCAAATATTTGCTTATTTGTGAGATGTATACACAGTTGCCGGTGAGAAACAGACTTATCATCATCGCACACCAAATGGTTAGACTTGCCTTGTAAAATAATGTTTACATTTCTCTTATAAGATGAAAAGGCAATACTTTATTTCTCATACTTTACATATGTGGACTGCTCTTACATCTCCTAACTGTATCTCTTGATGTGTTATAGTTTTACTATGAGACGATGTACTTGTAAATTCATTGTTAATTAGATGGATGGATACTGAGTTAGACATACAAATAGAAACGTGGATCAAAGTAGAAATATTCATGCTAATTATTGGTATAAAATATCATGGTCTGTTTTAAATTATTCCGAACACTTTTTTGCTAATTTTAAAAGAAAACACAATTATGCCATCTCACCAAAAAAAAAAAGAAGAATAGAGTTTGTGTGGGTTGGAATGGATTATACACAGATTATCTGAATAGTGGGAATCAATATTCTCTAAAATCCACTTGAATGCAAGGCTGTTCAGCACTGCTTTATTTAAAAGTTACATTAGCATTAACATGAGGCAGGACAAGAATGTCCTTGACAGAGGCAATAAAACAAGCCACTAGAGGGCATTAATTTCTTTGCCTTTCAAGCTTCATAGAAATATGAAATAATCAAAGCTATACAACCTTGTTGGACATCTCACTACAAAATCATTGGCATTAATAAGTAGTTGTCCACACATTTGCAGGTATAATGGGGTGGGGGGAGACATACAATTGTGTAAAATGTATCTGTTACACTTCACTAAAATTAAGGGCACTATTCCAGTAAAACAGCTCTAGATCATAATCCCTTCTCCACTAAACTGTTGCAACTATACAATCTGCTAGGTAGCATTTTTACTGGAATCCATCCAACTCAGATTAATCCATTAAACTGCCAGAGAGTGAAGCATAATTAATCACCCCCAAAGAACAAGTTCACAGGGTCCAGTGGCAGTGTTCTTTACACCAATCAAGCTGATTCTTAACATTGTGCATAGTAATCTTAGGTTTGTGCAGCTGTCCAAATGAAAAGCTTTTTCATGAAGCTCTTCTTGTGCTAATATTTCCTCCAAAGACAATTTGGTACTCTGTAGTGACTGGTGCAACAGAGGAAAGGAAATTTTTGTGCTCTACATGCTTCAGCATTCACCACCCTCGCGCTGTGAGTTTCCATGGTCTACTGTTTCATGACTGAGCTCTTGTTGCACCCACATTTATCCATTCCACAACTATAGCACTAACAATTGACTGGGGAGATCTAGCAAGATCACACAGGTGCAAGTGGAATGAAGCACTTTAATTTAAGTCGTTTCTACCACTGTTTTTCAATCAAACTATTTAGTGATGGCTATATTCACCTTTTAGCACTGTGTGTGCCTTAAACTCCTGAAATAATTAATAGGCGTGTAATAATTCTGTCCAAATAGTGCATATAAATTGGACATTCATTTATTGATTCATTTATTTAAAAACAAAAGATTTACGTGCTTTACATGCAGTGAATTTAGAGCAAATATGTGGCTTCATTTCTTTATTTAAAAATATGTTCAAAATATACAGTGAGGAAAATAAGTATTTGAACACGCTGCTATTTTGCAAGTTCTCCCACTTAGAAATCATGGAGGGGTCTGAAATTGTCATCGTAGGTGCATGTCCACTGTGAAAGAAATAATCTAAAAAAGAAATCCAGAAATCACAATGTATGATTTTTTAACTATTTATTTGTATGATACAGCTGCAAATAAGTATTTGAACACCTGAGAAAGTCAATGTTAATATTTGGTACAGTAGCCTTTGTTTGCAATTACAGAGGTCAAACGTTTCCTGTAGTATTTCACCAGGTTTGCACACACTGCAGGAGGGATTTTGGCCCACTCCTCCACACAGATCTTCTCTAGATCAGTCAGGTTTCTGGCCTGTCGCTGAGAAACACAGTTTGTTCTTCAAAATTTGAGCTCCCTCCAAAGATTCTCTATTGGGTTTAGGTCTGGAGACTGGCTAGGCCACACCAGAACCTAGATATGCTTCTTACAGAGCCACTCCTTGGTTATCCTGGCTGTGTGCTTCGGGCCATTGTCATGTTGGAAGACCCAGCCTCGACCCATCTTCAATGCTCTAACTGAGGGAAGGAAGTTGTTTCTCAAAATCTCGCAATACATGGACCCGGTCATCCTCTCCTTAATACAGTGCAGTCACCCTGTCCCATGTGCAGAAAAACACCCCCAAAGCATGATGCTACCACCCCCATGCTTCACAGTAGGGATGGTGTTCTTGGGATGGTACTCATCATTCTTCTTCCTCCAAACACGTTTAGTGGAATTATGACCCAAAGGTTCTATTTTGGTCTCATCTGACCACATGACTTTTTCCAATGACTCCTCTGGATCATCCAAATGGTCATTGGCAAACTTAAGACGTGCCTGGACATGTGCTGGTTTAAGCAGGGGAACCTTCCGTGCCATGCATGATTTCAAACCATGACATCTTAGTGTATTACCAACAGTAACCTTGGAAACGGTGGTCCCAGCTTATTTCAGATCATTGACCAGCTCCTCCCGTGTAGTTCTGGGCTGATTTCTCACCTTCCTTAGGATCATTAAGACCCCACAAGGTGAGATCTTGCATAGAGCCCCAGTCTGAGGGAGATTTATAGTCATGTTTAGCTTCTTCCATTTTCTAATGATTGCTCCAACAGTGGACCTTTTTTCACCAAGCTGCTTGGCAATTTCCCCGTAGCCCTTTCCAGCCTTGTGGAGGTGTACAATTTTGTCTCTAGTGTCTTTGGACAGCTCCTTGGTTTTGGCCATGTTAGTAGTTGGATTCTTACTCATTGTATGGGGTGGACAGGTGTCTTTATGCAGCTAACGACCTCAAACAGGTGCATCTAATTTAGGATAATAAATGTAGTGGAGGTGGACATTTTAAAGGCAGACTAACAGGTCTTTGAGGGTCAGAATTCTAGCTGATAGACAGGTGTTCAAATACTTATTTGCAGCTGTATCATACAAATAAATAGTTTAAAAATAATATATTGTGATTTCTGGATTTTTTCTTTTTAGATTATGTCTCTCACAGTGGACATGCACCTATGATGACAATTTCAGACCCCTCCATGATTTCTAAGTGGGAGAACTTGGAAATTAGCAGGGTGTTCAAATACTTATTTTCCTCACTGTATTTATACTGTATATTATACATATTTCAAAATATTCTTGAATTATAGCAGTATTGTGCAGAAACTCCAGCTATATGATGTATTACAAAAGCCAACTCAATGTACTTATCAACTCATTTTAAACATAGATTTATGTGTCTATTTAAAAGCTGTCCGGCAACTGCAGCAACATTTAAATATAGTTCAACAAACTTAAAGCTAATTTTTATTTATCATTGTGGCAAAAATTACTGTCGAAATATGAAATTAAGGATTTGGACCTTGTAGTGTTACCATTTTACATTTTGACCTGGTGCCCCCTGTTTATTCCAAGGATAGGCTCTGGAATCATAGGCTCACAGCCATAATTAGCGAAGCACTAGTGTGTGGACGGAACATTTAATTCTAGAAAGCTTTTGATTATTACCAGTCTACACCTACTTGTCTGGACATGACACTGTATATTTTATATATGTATGTTTTAAAACATGAAATGCCATATCTTCTTCTTCTTCTTTTGGCTGCTCCCATAGGGGGCACCACAGTGGATCATCCGTCTACATACTACCCTGTCCTCTACATCTGCCTTTTTCAAACCAGCCACCTGCATGTCTTCCCTCACCACATCCATAAACCTCCTGCTTGGTCTTCCTCTTTTCCTTCTTCCTGGCAGCTCCATCCTCAGCATTCTCCTATTGATATACCCCATATCCTTTCTCTGCACATGTCCAAACCATCTCAATAAGGCTTCTCTCAATTTGTCCCCAAAACGTCCTACATGCGATGTCCCTATAATGAACTTGTTTCTAACCCTGCCGATCCTCGTCACTCCCAATGAAAATCTCAACATCTTCAGCTCTGCTACCTCTAGCTCCAGCTCATATAACATGACAAATTTAGCGTATAGGGTCACATCAACTTTAGTCCGACAATGCCCCCTTGTGGGACCCCTATGGAGTTTTGATTCAACCATTGCATATAGGGTATAATTACATCAAGAGAGGAAAAGCATAATTATTTATTCAGTAAATAATTCATAAGTATTTATTCATTTCTGTGTGGAATCAACAAAACATTTGTTTTGTCCTAGGCTTTCATCATTTTCATTGTTTCATCATTTGCTCCACTCTCCTTTTCCCCCTCGTATTTCTTTTTTTTTCATACTGTTTCTCAATTTTCGCACCTGTTCATCTGCAGACTGGGGACTTTCTCTACTGTGTGCTGTTCTAGAAATAAAACCAAAATAGGTGGTAGGTGCCACTGTTCATAGCATACCATATTTTGGTCCCCTGATAACATTTTTGTTTTGTCAGTAACATGTGAATAGTATGTGATCAACATAACTGATAACAGCATATGGTAAGTGCTTACATGTGTAATTATCAACAACAGTATTAAAAAATGTGTGTGTGTGTGTGTGTGTGTGTGTGAGAGAGAGAGAGAGAGAGAGAGAGAGAGAGAGAGAGAGAGAGAGAGAGAGAGAGAGCAGTGTTCTCCTCCTCATGCATCTTTAAAATGGGCTGGAGGCTCAGTTTTCTCATGCTGCACGACAGAGAGTGGGAGGGAGGGAATGAGAGACAGGTGGGAGGGGGAGGAGAGAGATGACAAGAGAGAAGTAGGTGTAAAATGAAAGCTCGGTAAAGAAACATTTACTCCCTCTCTCTGTTTTATCCCTCTCTCTCTCTATGTCCACGTGGGTATTCCCCTACTTGCTTGTGCTCACCCCCTTCAAATTTTGCTCTCTCTCTCTCTCTCTCTCTCTCTCTCTCTCTCTCTCTCTCTCTCTCTCTGACAGCATCATCAGAATTATTATTTACTCTCAGGGATCAGAGGCATAAAAACATCCTTCTGTTGACCACCCTCACTTCTTCTTTACCTCTTCTTCTCTTCTATTTCTCCACCTCATCTTCTTCCCTTACATCTTCTCTCATATGTTTGCTTTGAGGTAGAGAGGTATTAAATCAAACTTGCTAATAAAAGAAGAGTGGGGGAGAGAGGAAAAATTAGATTGAGGTGGAGTGTTAGTGATGCCTGTAAATGTACACTATGAGATTTGAAAGACCGTGGTGATGATAAATGAGATGAATTCAGCTGGAGAAAGAGCAAGAAAAATACTACCATAAAATCAGAGTATACATGTATGAGAGAATCAGTAATATTAATAAATTCTCTAACCTCAAGACACTACAACCATTTTAAGCTGTAGTCCTTTCTGTTGATTTCAGAGTTGTGAAATGTTCTAGAATAGTATTAAAATATTAAATTTCCAGACAGTTGCCAGTTTTAGCCACATAGTAGAAATAAAACTGGGATGCTGGTCCATTGCATGCCACCATATACAGACATTTACCTCCATTTACACTTAGGGACAGTTCTTAGCTAGTTTTCCTATTTGAGAATCAGAAACCTGAGAGAAAATCCACATGGACAAAGGAAGAACATAGACAGTCACCCAACACCAAGAGCAAACCTGATATTGTTGCGCTGTAAGTCCGAAACACTACCTGCTGTGCCACCAAAATACGAGTGCTGTAAAACATATTTAATGTGTAATATTTTAATTAATTAGTAGCCATGAACTAATCAATAACTGTCAAGCATTAAAGGTGACTGGTGCCACCATTCAGTCATGAAATTCAAATACATTTTTATTTGTATAGCACTATTAGCAATGGAAACTGTCCCAAAGCAGCTTTAAAGAGATTTAGATAAATTGAATTGATATGTTGGATATGAATGGATAGTGCCTATACGTTTATTCCTTCTTATATATGAAAATGAAAAAAAAAGAGATTGGACCTGGACCTTTATTCATTTTCAGCTAAGTATAAGATAATACCAAAAAAGATTTTTGGTATGAGGTGTTGAGGTGAAATTTGAAGCAGGAAGGTTTGTTCTAAGTTCAACCTAATATTATTTGGGTAACTAAAACCCTTTTTTGTTGCTTTTAGTTTTGGTCAATGGTCCTTATTGCATGCTGTGCTTTTTGCAACACACATTAAGACAAAGTTTTTATTCAGAATGTATTATTTTCTTCTTTGTGGATAGACCATGTGTCACTGACATTAGATAAATTATGAACATGGCATAACCTATTTATAATTTATTTCTGACCATCTTAATTACATTTAAAATGAAGATCATAAATAATGTCTACAGACAATAAAGACAAATGCACTATCTATGTCTTCACTTGCTCATAGTCTCTTAGTGTATGACCTAACATGGTGATCAAATGTACCACTTTTGATTGATATTCAAAGAGGACATTCTTGTTCACATTCTCTTTTTCTGATCACCTGTATGGCATATAGAGTAAAAACAACTAAAACTAGCTTTACAGGTCAGTGGTTTCCAGGGTGGAAATCAATATAGGGTGCAGTGATTAGTGTGTGTGCGTTAGAGTGGGGGTGCACACAAAGCATGAGTCAGAACTAGAGGAGGAATCGATAGGGGCGTAAGTGATTGCCCTAATGGGGACTGTCTGTTAATGGAGAGTAAGACAGCAGTAGAGGAAAAATGAAGGGGGGAGGGATAAAGAGACAGAGAGAAACAGAAAATAGAGAGAGAGAGAGAGAGAGAGAGAGAGAGAGAGAGAGAGAGAGAGAGAAAATCACTCTGTTCTGATTTCTCTAACACTATTTCAGCATTACAGTAAAAGAGAATGCTGTGTGTATCTACCTGTATGTGTTGGGTGATAGGTGCCATAGTGTGTGTGTGTGTGTGTGTGTGTGTGTGTGTGTGTGTGTGTGTGTGTGTGTGTGTAAAGGGGGGGCATGTGACACAGTTTAGGTGTGTATGTCTTTCCTAATCTTGAGAGCCTCGCTGCATTTCATTGCACCCATAGTTAAAAGCTTGGGGTAACACGAGCTCTGGTTGGTCATTTCCATCTCTCTCCCTCGGTGGAGCTTCTGATGAATAAATGAAGAAGGGATGAATAATTAACATGGCCAAGCATGTATATGGGATGACATGGCAATGCAGTTCAAAAGTAACTGCATACATTCGGCCAAACTCTTTAGGTCAGCACAGTATCATCTCTAACATCTACTCATTTGCATATATACATATACGTATACATATACATACGCTCACGCACACGCACACACGCACACACACACACACACACACACACACACACACACACACACACACACACAGTCTGCAATACTAAACCTTGGAGAGTGCTTCCAGTAACTGTAGTAAAATAATGCTATGGCTGACTTTACATTAAAGTTAAACAGGCAAACAAAAAAACTAAATAGCTAAATGTTTGTGGACAACTGAATATCACCCCTATATGTGGGCCATCCCCAAACTTTTAAAAAGGATCATGATACTTCTTGATACAACTCCATGAACAAACAATGACCATAAAGACCTTGTTTGCCAATGCTGGTGTGTCACTTGAGTGACCTGACCACATCAGACTTTCTTCTTCAAGATCAGTGTCTGACATGACTTATGTTCTTGTAGCTGGATGGGCATAATCCCTACAGTATATCCACATTACAAAACCTAGTGAAAAAGCTTTCCCAGAAGACTGGAGACTGTAAACAAAGAAAAGTGCAATTGTGTGGGACCCATGTTTTTGTTAAGCATAGTTTAACAAACGCATCTGATTATGATGATTGGGTGTCCACATACTTTTGGGCAATTATGTTATGCAAGGAGTGGTAAGGGAAGTACATGAGGTAAATTTACAACCCTGGAACACTGTATAAAATGTAAATAAAAACAATGCAATGATTTGCAAATCTCATAAATCAATATTCTATTCATAATAAAACAATAAAAACATATGAAATGTTTAAATTGGGAACATATACTATTTTAAGGAAAAAAATAGGTCATTTTGAATTTGATGGCTGCAACAGGTCTCCAAAAAGCTGGGACAGGGCCATGTTTACCCCTGAGTAGCATTATGTCTTCTGTCCATATACATGTCATACATCTGGGAACTGAGGGAACCAGTTGCTGAGGTTTTGGAAGCATTTCTGGATCATGTTCACACATGCCTTCTTCTTTGCATGATAGCGATTTAACCTGCATTTGTGGATAACATCGCAAACTGTGTTCACAGACAATGATTTATGGAGGTATTAATAAGCCCATGCAGTGATTTTTATTACAGAAGTATGACTGTTTTAAATGACTCTGCCTCCTAAGATACACTATTTATATCCAATCATCTGACCTGTTGCCAGATAACCTAATTAGTCCCAAATTGTTGTTTTTATTTACATTTTATCCAGTGTGCCAACCTTTTGGCACTGGGGTTGCAGTATTTAGCTAATAGGCTGTGGTGAACAGTAACAAAGTAAATATAATCCGTTACTGTATTCAAGTAGCTTTTTCACGTATCTGCATTTTACTCATATTTTTTTGTTTAGTGGGACTTTTACTGTAGCTTCACTGCATTTCAAAGTCAACTATCGTACTTTTTACTCAACTACATTTTGCAAGATGCAAAAGATAAAGTTGTGTATGCAGCTCATGGTGTTATGAGGATAGTAAAGGCTAATGCTTTTAATGAAATAGGCTAATAAATGTGTTTAGGGTGATATTTATACATGAAATGTAGCTATCAGAAATGTTTGTGTAATACAAAATTTGTGTACTGCTCTGAGAATATGTTTTACTTATTCAGTGACAGTCAGTGTTGTGCTAGTTACTAATAAATAAATAAATTAAACTTCATTTAAAAGTAACTCAATTACTTTGTTAATTACTTACACCAAAAAGTAATTACTGTTAAAAGTAACTTTTTAGGTACTTTTTTAAAAAACCTTCTTTAATGTTTATTGTTTCTTTTATGCGTTATGGTCTATACAAACACAAAACTGACTTAAACACAAAGTAATTTTTAAACACTATTTTATTAAGTAAGACCAGCACAAACTGAATAAATCACAAGGATTGCTGAAATAAATAACAAAACAAGCTGAATAATATATTCAGAATCAAAAACTAAAGTGGCTTCTGCATCATAAAAGCTGTTGTGTTGAGCTTTTAAAAATGTTCCTTTCACAGCTTAAGTAACAAAACTATCAACAATGTAGAACAGAACACCGGGTTAGCTTCTAGCTTCTAGCTTCCTCAAAGCATGTAGTTTCTGGAAATGCTTTGCAGACTGGAGTTGCTGCTTATCGCAGTAGATACGACCTTTGAACCAGAAAGACACAGCTTACGTTTAACTAAAACGTTTTTGTCTTTATGCTCAACAAAAGTAATGAAATAATGAGCATATTTCCACTTTGAGAAACTCGTCTTGCTCTCGCCTTGACTCGCCATTACTGCCGCACAGACCTGAATAAACGGAGACCTCAGTGCGTCTTCTTCGTGTTTACAGTGGTTGGCATCCACTAATCCTACAGTGCGTCTTCTTCCTGTTTACAGTGGTTCATCCACCAATCCTACAATGCGTCGCTGCTGTAAACAGGTTAGACTGTAGTCTACACTTCAGCCAAAATTGATTAATTTAAAAAAGTAACGGGTAACGCACCATACGGTAACGGTAACGGAGTTACTTTATTCAAAAAGTAATGCGTTACAGTATTAGTTACTGTCAAAAGTAACTGCGTTACAGTAGCGCGTTACTAGTAACGCATTACTGCCCAACACTGGTGACAGTAGCTAAAGCAGAAAAGAGTTTATACAAGCTGAAACTAATCAATGGGGCAGACGTAGACGTCATGGCATGGTTCACCCAGTGCGTCATTCAAGCTAGAACCGCCATTGTCGCTTGGGGTATCTACTTAGCAAAAACATACAGTTTGGGGTCATTTCAACATCAAGCAGAACATTTTTAAAGGAATGAATGATGGAAGAATCTTCTGACTCTAACTTGCCACAACACCCGTGGCCTTATTTGTGTGGTTTTTTTTTGTTGTTTTTTTTTTTAAGTGGTTGAAAAGAAGGTTTTGGTATCAATTAGTGTTTAACTTATTATCATTCTATTATTAGATCGGTGTGCTCAGAGTACCAGAGTCTTTTCACATAAACTGAGTTGAGTAAGAAAGAGTCTTGTGATGAAAATGAGAATATGAACATTATAGCCATATTAAATAGTAGTACTTGGATATTTAAGTACATCTGAAGGCAAATGCTTTTATACTTTTATTTAAGTGAAAGTTTAAAGAAAGCACTTTTACTGTGGTAATATTTTACCTACTTTATCTCTAATTTAACTCAAGTACATGCTTTGTGTACTTTATCCACCACTGCCAATAGGTAGATTTAATATACTAAATATGTTCAATATATACAAATAAATGGCAATTTGGGACCCTGAGCAAGACATTCTAATGGATTATAAAATTCATAGCCATGTCCTAGATGCTATGTATTAATGTGGGTCAGTACCAGAATAACAGTAAGGTTGGTTTAGCAGGGCATTCATACTTGTATACTGATATACTGCAATATTGTTCACATTTCACTTTATCCTGATTTTGTAATATAGCTGTTTTGTGTTTGAATTAACTGCTTTACTCAGAAAAAATGATTATCCCTCCATAGAGAACATATGCCAGTGATTTAAACCTGTGTTTAATCTGCACCAAATGAATTAAATACATATTAAAACACACACACACACACACACACACACACACACACACACACACACACACAAACACAGAGTAAGCCCTGTTAGACAGGCCAGACTAGTTAGACACAATAATCCTTCTTCCTAAACAAAGTGTGTTTCTCTTTTAGCTGCATTTTTGAGGTAATGTTTTTGGCTAGTCAAATGAGTTGAATCAATCATACCCACCCAAGTCAACATCCATCTTTTTGTTTCATACTGAAAGATGGTTAATCAATTGTTATGAATTTCTAAATTATTCCCTACTCTCTGTGGCAAGCATTTACACTCTGTGGTGATATCCTGCAGGCGATTAGCCATTAGCTAGGAATCCTCACTCTGGCAAGTGAAGTGTTCCTACAGTAAAGTGTTATAGCCTTTTCACAATAAAACTGTATGCCTTAATGTTGTATCTACTGTAATTACTGGTCTTTTCTCTTATTTTAATCCTCATTAATTGTTCACTATGCTTCTGTAGGATTCTGCTAGAGCTAAAGAAAATTGAGTTATTCCTATTCCTAAGACTCCTGGCCTAGATTTCACTGTGCTAAACAACTACAGACCCATATCAAATCCACCTTTTGTAGCTAAGGTCGTGGAATGAGTTATAACTTTCCAGCTGCGAGCCCACCTTGTCTTCACTCTGGTTTTCATCTATTGTATAGCACTAAGGCAGCATTTACTACAGATTAGTGGCTTTAATATTTTTATCCTTCTTGAACTTAACCAACCTTTGGCACAATTTATCACAATGTACTTGTTGCTTGTCTTTCTGTAATTGGTATTAAAATGTTCATTCTCTTTATGAATTATTTGCCCCACTAGCGAAAATTAACTAGTGTTACAGTATTAGTTTTTCCCCTTTATTTCAATGACACACAGATATACATTTGCCCCTGCTTTATTTTTCAGCGACGTTACATCCCTTATTAAGCACCTGTACCAGTGGCATAAAGTACTGGATGCACTATAGCGTTCCCAAGCAAAAATTGGGTAAAAAGTAAATCCTTCTTTTCGATATGTAGACAGTTGCTTTGATTTGAAACATTGCCATACAGTGCACCCAGAAAGTATTTACAGCCCTTCCTTTTTTCCAAATTTTTTGTTCTACAGCCTTATGCAGAAATGATTTGAATTACTTCTATAGAGTGTAGATTTCGCACTTTTATCAAGTGCAAAAATCATTTTAGTATACGGCTGCAAAACTAGAGAAAAAGAAAAAAGATTCTGAATAATTTCTGAAGCACTTTAGAGAACCTTTCAGAACCCAGGCACATATAGCCAAATATTCCTCCAAGATGGAATCATGTATGTGGCAGTCTTTTACAGCCACTCTAACATTTCTGTAATAATCATATAGTACTTTTTTATCTCACACATTTTTCTTAGTGTACAGATATTTTTTTCTTTTTCTTTTTTTTTTTTATTTATTCTTCTACCTTTTCTTCATAACACTATAATCTTGCCTTGTAAATCCCAACAGCATTTTTAGTGGCAGATTTAAATTCTTAGCATTTTAGCAAACCAATTGACATTGAACTTCAGTATCACTATTATATCATTTGTATATTCAAATTATCTAAACATAGTTTGGACTCTTCTGGGTGATATCCAAAACTGGCAATAAAACTCTGAAATTGTCTCCCACAGAGCCTATACATCTCTGCTGCTGTCTAGTCTACTCATCTAATTTACACCCCCATATTCTCTACTATTTCATTTACATGTGTAGTATGTTGTTCCATGTGGTTTGTACATTTGTGGCCTGTTTGTCATTTACATATTAAGCTGATACCTGTGTGTTTTGTGTATGTAATTTAAGTGGAGGTAAGGTGCTATATAATCAAACTGCCACAACAAGAACAATAAAATAATAAATAAAAAAGAAATCATATAAATAATTCTCAGTGTTTTTTTATTTATTGTTTCTTAGTTTGTTGAGCAGTAATGGGGTTCAAGCACTAATCACTTGGTTTTAAAATGTAAAACACTAACATTTAATGCTTTCTTTCACTTTCAGAAATCCTTATAGACTCATGACTTGCCTGGTGCATGGCTTATTTAAGGAGCTTGAAGTACAGGTTAATGCAAGGGTGTGCTTGTTCTATAATTACACTTTGGAGAGTCCTGATTTGTTTTCCATATTGTTGTTGGGGTGGCTTTAAAAACAGTGTCGTTTGACTCATAGAAATAAATTTCCATAATTGAAAGCCAAATGAAGTATATGGACTATATGAACTCTATATTTTTATTGAGTGTTTAAACAACAGAGATTGGTGTGGATTTGAGTGAAATATTGTTTACAGAACCAGTTACACTAATGACTTCAGAATGTGCAGAAACAGTCAGAAGAAGAGAGTGAGAGTGTGTAGAAAGACAGATGCACCACTTTAGGATGACTAATGCTGACCAGTCACAGCATGCTTGGTGGATACTAAGGCACAGACTTAATGCCAAAACAGCTTAATGTCTGCAAGTTATCTGTCCTAATCTATTAGCTATGAGGAGTGCTACACAGACTACCTTCTCTACATTCCCACACAATACTCTTGGCTCTTTGTGTGTGTGTGTGTATGTGTGTGTGTGTGTGTGTGTGTGTGTGTGTGTGTGTGTGTGTGTGTGTGTGTGATTGTATCCTGACACACCCATTAGGTATGAAGTAAAGTGGGAGTGACCCTTCAAAGTTTAACTTTGTGTGCGTGTATTGTAAATCTTACAACTAAACTTCCAGCAATCTATAGCAGATTAGGTAAATTTTTGGTAGTAAATGCAAATTAATATGTCTATGAGCCATGATGCAAAACTGAGTAAACCAATTGTCTATATTGCTGCATTTGTATAAAGATTTTCCTACTCGTAAGTAAGTCATACTGACCAAACTCCTGACTAGAACATTTTTGTAAAAAATCGGACATCCTTCTCAGGAACTCGATACATAGCTGCTCATAGCATGAACAGTAAACAGTAGTATAAACTTATCTTAAAATCAGTTATAACTATTAATAGAAGATTAAGTTTCATTTGGATCACTTAATATATTGACATATTCAAATATTAAATAATTGACTATTCTGTTTTCTGTCTTTTGGAACTTCTTGAGGAGAAACTTTTACATCACTCACTACATTTAGCTGGATAGCTAGTTACTAACAAAACCCAAACATGGATGCATCCATTTCGTTCCAAAATGAAGCTTGATCATATAGAGGTAGAGAATTATGTCATTTCAGCTACCACTTCTCACATCTAAGGTAAATTAAATGTGGATTCATTCTGTACCTTGATGACTGATTCAAGTAGCCAAATGACTGCACATTACTGTAGAAAATGCAGAATGTTTTCATTCCATTTGTGATATAAAACCAGTACAAACTATGCAAACTAAGTCTATAAGAATTTACACACCAACTATGTGCAATACAACTGTCTTACGGAGGGAGGGGGACTTTTTTGAACTGTGGCACATTGACTGTCCACCACTTAAGTTACTAAATGTCACTTTATGGTAGGCTATACTACTGGGTTTAGACATCATGTGGTACACACACACCCAGGGTGTTACCCACTTGCTCCTTATTCCACAACAGTGTGTAAGTGAAAGGGCATTTATCAACTCTTGTTATCATGCTCACACACACACACACACACACACACACACACATACACACATACATACACATACACACACAAACACAAACTCGCACGCACGCACGCACGCACGCACGCACACACACACACACACACACACACACACACATACTGCTCATGTGACTAAAGCAAGAATGATAAGAAACAAGCAAACACATTCTGTGACCCACTCACATATAAGCAGAGATAGAAGTTAACACATTTCATTACTATAATATCATATCTATAGTTATACATTTCATTAATATATCATTTCATTTGCATGAATACAAATATGTGTAGTATAATTCATTAATATTTATATATTTTTTTAACAAAATCAAGGATCTTACTTTATACATTTTCATTATATTCCAAATCCTTATTGTATTCCTAATCCAAGTTTCTTTAGTAAACACATATTACATGTGAAAACTGTCAGCCCTCATTTAAGAACAAATACCCAATTATAATACAGTATAAATTGTAAATGCTTTTAACAATTGCCATGGCCTTCACTGAATATATATATATATACAGTGGTACCCCACTTATCGACCTTAATCCGTTCCTTAAAACCAGTCAAAATGCAAAAAGGTCGAAGAGCGAATGTACACGCAATATACAATATACACGCACTAAATTGTTATATTGACCGCTAAATAACACTTTATTGTTCACAAACCCAAGTTAAATTTACGAAAGATGCTCTCTCCACAAAGGCTGGGGCGAGAATGGGAAGATCCTTTCCCTCGCTTCACGTGGGTCGGGGTAAAAATAGGTCGATAAGCTGGCATTTGGTCGTTCAGTGGGCGCAACTTTCATAAAACTGTTCGCTAAGCGAAAAGGTCGCTGTCCGAGCTGGTCGATAAGTGGGGTACCACTGTATAATCTTTTGGAATGCATGGAGCTGCAGCTTTATCTTTGCTCATCAAACATACAAACGCTAAACTGATGACTAAACACTAAAATGCTAAAAACGTAATTAAACATGGTAAAATATTTTAAGATTGCTATTGTTGCCAGCTGTAACTTGTATAACAGTTTCTCAGTGTGGAAAAAAATTATTGTGGTTTGAAACAATTATATTTAATGAAGTATCAGGCTTGCCCCAAAATGTCTTTTTAACTGGGCATAGACCACATCCACAAAATGTAATATTAAATTGTTAATATAATTAACATTTGCATTAGCGTTAGTATGTCAGTGTATGTGTGTGTGTGTGTTTGTGTGTTGGTTTAAATCTACAGTGTAGATTAGGGATGTAAAGGTACATGTATCCTTTTTTGGTACAGGGCTTTCGGTTTGGTACACATGTGTACCGAATGCAATCCTTTTCTTAATTCAATTCAATTCAATAAATTTTTATTTGTATAGCGCTTTTAACAATGAACATTGTCTCAAAGCAGCTTTACACAGATAATGTGGTGATTGAAAGTAAATATGTTCTTTGTAAGTAAGTTTGTCCCTGATAAGCAACTGTGGCAAGGAAAAACTCCCCGAGATGGCATAAGGAAGAAACCTTGAGAGGAACCAGACTAGAGAGGGAACCCATCCTCATCTGGGTTGCACCGAATGTCCATTTGAAGTAGATATACAATGTTGCGGGGTACAGTGATGACGATCAGAAGCGAACTGTATTCCTGAGTCAGTGTAGCAGACTGTTGACATTAACTACATTCCAATCCATTCTCAAAGCGCCCGTTTTGCAGAACATACTTAAAATCTAAGTATTAAATGTATTAAGTGGTAGACCACAAGTTTGTTAAGTCTCTGCCTTGCACTTTCAGTGCATTATTTGTAAACTTGAACATATACATAACTATGCCTGGGGTATAAAAATGAATCCAGAGTTAGCGCAATGTCACTCTACTCGCTCCGCATGTTTTGCGCATGAATGAAAACGCCAAAGAATCCATAGTTAGCCGATAACCAGGATGTGGCTAGCTGCTAACACTAGCACTATAGATTCTTTTGCAGTTTATGTTCAGCTTCAAGAATTTCTCATAAAAAATTTGAAAATCCTGACAATTTCCACATTTGTTAAAGTATGCTGAAATAAGTAGAACATTTAAGCAGAAGATATCTTTAGATCTGTATTACCTATTGGGGTATAACAAAAGTAAGCTTTTTATTAATAATAATAATTATATTTATAAATAATTTTATATATATATATATATATATATATATATATATATATATATATATATATATATATATATATATATATTTTTTTTATAGTCATATTCTTTTCCTTATAAAAACCTATTTAAGTAAATTAGCCATGTAACTATAATAATGCTGTTTTTGTTGGTCCACCTGCTATTCTCCAATGTACATATACTAAAAACTATACAGACAGCACTATCCATACTCAATATGAAAAGCTTATATTAATATTTAGTATCATCCAACTACCTGACTAGTATACGTGTAATCATTAAACTGTACATCACCTATATATATATATATATATATATATATATATATATATATATATATATATATATATAGTCAAACTGATGGTGACAAAGCGACTTTGTGTGCTCTCCCAGAGGTCAGTAAAAGTGAAAGTACAAGCTGTTATATATCTCTCATGTAACCCTTTCCTACTTACCCAGGCTGAATAGGGCTAGTGCTTTATCCACCCAAGCACTAATAAAGAGTTGCAGCACAGGGACACTGAGTCTGTTTTGTGTGTATTGATATCGATATACATACACATAAATATAAAGAGACATAAAATATAGATAAATATGTTATTTAGGAAGGAAGAGACTAAATATAGTTTGCTTGCCTAGTTTTGGTGTGTGTGTGTGTGTGTGTGTGTGTGTGTGTGTGTGTGTGCTATGTGAGTATAAGATCGCTGGTGTTTGTCATGCTGCAGGCTTTGCAGGCTGAGTGAGAGAAATACAAGAAAGAGAAAGACTCACATGGCCTAACTGTATTATCACATGGGTTGTCCATGTGCAACCGCTTGTGTCAGTTGCTTGTCTAAGTTTGTGCACATGGGCATAAACTCATCCAGTACATCAAGTGTAAGCAGCAGCAGAGTCTGCAAAAGGTGTAAGATGATGTTTATGGAAACCCTTGGCTGTTTGTGGTTAAAGATCTGACTCTGATTTGCTCCACATAGCATTAACTCTTAAATCATATGCTTGTCAGCGCCATTTATCTATGCATCCAGAACTGGACAAATCATTGTTCCTGTCTGCAGTTAGATGAAATTACAAGTATTTGCTGTTGTGTCCGATTAAATTATTTCCTGCAAACATGGTTACTGATACTCTGCCTCATTGGGTAATCCAATTATGATTATCTTCACAGCTCTGTGCAGTATATCTGCTGTAGCCAGTGCCACAAGTTGGAACTGATGAGGTGGAAATAAAATGTAGAAGCTTGTTTGTTATGATAATTTATGTTCCTTTGTTGGCAGTGCCACTGAATCCTGTCAGCATTAGCAGTCCCATAGTGGGTAATCACACAAATCAATCTTTGTGTTCACTCAAAAACAAAAAAACAAAAAAATCCGCACATAGAAAATACAACGAGTGAGAGGATGTTAGTATCCTTGTAGCTTTTTTTACAGAATTCCAATTCCCAAAGTGTTTTATTTCCCTTCTTGACACAGCAATTTGCCATTCATTACAGTTAATAATTTGACAAACAAGTTGTCATACTTTTTTTGTAGGTTGGTAGTTACATTTATTGGTGTATAATGCCCATGAAACCACATAAACAATACCATTTATTTGAGCTCTCAACAGATATTTTACCAACCTGCAGTTTATCAGAAAAAAACTGAGCTTTTCTTGTTACTGAGAAAAGCCAGCTCAAAGTCTTCTGTCAAGAAAAACAATACTCACTATTACATAAACATAAATTTTTCCTTCTATAAATGTGTACAGAATAGCATTAACCCTGTCATATGAAGATTGCTAATTAGAATTTTTGTAATGGATGGCCTACTCCCTCTCACATCAATCATAACAACACTAGCTAACTATCTGTAAACTGGTGTATATGTGTGTAATAGGGCAGATAGCACTTTCTTTAATGTGCGTCATTTTTCCCAATGCAGCTGCATGTACAGTAGGCTGAAAGATGCCGAGGTCAGCTTCACATGCCTCGGAGGAAGCATGTGTTTACCCCAACCTTTTTGGCAGGAAGCTGCAATGTGATCGGGGGAGAGTTAGCTGTTGGGTGAGAATTGACAAGACTAAAGTGGTAGATTTTTTTTTATTGTGTACTGTTAATTATGCTGAGTTTTTCCATATACAGTACAGACCAAAAGTTTGGACACACCTTCTCATTCAAAGAGTTTTCTTTATTTTCATGACTATGAAAATTGTAGAGTCACACTGAAGGCATCAAGGGCTATTTGACCTAAAAGGAGAATGATGGGGTGCTGCGCCAGATGACCTGGCCTCCACAGTCACCGGATCTGAACCCAATCGAGATGGTTTAGGGGTGAGCAGGACCGCAGAGTGAAGGCAAAAGGGACAACAAGTGCCAAGCATCTCTCGGGAAACTCCTTCAAGACTGTTGGAAGACCATTTCAGGTGACTACCTCTTGAATCTCATCAAGAGAATGCCAAGAGTGTGCAAAGCAGTAATCAAAGCAAAAGGAGGCTACTTTGAAGAACCTAGAATATGACATTTTTCAGTTGTTTCACACTGTTATGTATATAATTCCATATATAATTCCACATGTGTTAATTCATAGTTTTGATGCCTTCAGTGTGAATCTACAATTTTCATAGTCAGGAAAATAAAGAAAACTCTTTGAATGAGAAGGTGTGTCCAAACCTTTGGTCTGTACTGTATGTCCTAAAGGAAGAAGCTGCTACTATATAAATATATTATAGATAGTATATTAGAACTACAGCTAGAACTATCATTAAATGTAGGATATTAATCACCAACTATAAACCATGAATAAATAATGTATACAGTTAAATTATGCCATCTTGTAGCTCTTCTTTTAACAGTCTACATAAATGATTTACACTTGTATTAATCTATCGAGGGCAAACACAATTCAGATCTATGTATCTATCTGTCTGTCAGTCTATTTCTCTCTGTCTGTCTGCCTGTCTGTCTGTCTGTCTGTCTGTCTGTCTGGCTGGCTGGCTGGCTGGCTGGCATTTATTTTAGATCAGCCAGACTAGGTCATACCAATTAGGCTGTGTTAAGGCTGTGTTGTTACTTACTTCCTGCAGATAGATACTGCCACAATGGAACAAAATAATTGTTATAATATATATCATAATTAAGTTATTAAAATTAAGAAGCACTCTGAATATTACTTGGCAAGGAACATTGCTGTTTCTTGTACATACATGCAGGATACATAAAGAAACATGCAGAGATAAACTCTATGGACAAATGTTTTGTGGACACTTTGCATACGATTCATTGAGTAATTGGACAAAACATTGAATAATTCCACATTTGGTGCCCATTCGTTGTTTATTTCTATAGCGCTTTTCACAATGGACATTGTGTTAAAGCGGCTTTACAGAATTTAGGAATTAAGGTGAATGATGTGTATTTATCCCTGATGAGCAGCTTGAGGCGACTGTTGCAAAAACTCCCTTATATGTTATGAGGAAGAAACCTTGAGAGGAAACAGACTCAAATGGGGAACCCATCCTCATTAGTTGAAAAAAACAGGTGAAAACCTGGCCAGCAGGAGCCACCTCTGCTCTTCAGGACTGTTTTGTTTTTGTTTAGGGAGGCTGCAACCAACAGTGACTCCATCAACTTGGAGGAGAGCACATCATCAGTGACCAGCTACATCAGCAAGTACGTTGATGACGTGACCCTCTTTAAAACAATCACTCCAATCAGAAGCCGTAATTGACCCTCCCAATGACCAGGTGCTCTGTCTGACCACAGCTAAATAAGGAAAACTGTATGCAGAATTAACCCGTGGAAGTCTGCTGGACCAGACAGCATTCCTGACAGAGTGCTCAATGAATGTGCAGAACAGCTAGCCGATGTCTTCACCAAAATCTTCAATATCTCCCTGAGCAGCAACTTTGTTCCTGACCCACTTGGACAACAAGGACATGTTGCTGTTTATAGACTTCAGCTCAGCATTTAACACAATAATCCCTCAGCGTCTGATCGATAAGCTGAGCCTACTGGGCCTGAACACCTCCCTCTGCAACTGGATCCTGGACTTCCTGACTGGGAGACCTCAGTCAGTCCGGATCGGAAACAGCATCTCCAGCACCACCACACTGAGCACTGGCGCACCTCAGGGCTGTGCACAGCTCGAATCACATCATCAAGTTCGCCGATGACACGACCGTGGTGGGTCTCATTAGCAAGAACGACGAATCAGCATACAGAGAGGAGGTGGCGCAGTTAACAGCCTGGTGTGGATCCAACAACCTGTCTCTGAACGGTGACAAAACTCATCCTCAGTGGAGATCGTCAAGAGCACCAAATTCCTTGGTGTACATCTGCCGGATAACCTCGCTTATCACTCAACACCAGCTCCATCACCAAGAAAGCCCAACAGCATCTCTACTTCCTGAGAAGGCTGAGGAAAGCTTATCTCCCTCCCCCCATCCTGACCATGTACTACAGAGGGACCATCGAGAGCATCTTGAGCAGCTGCATCACTGCCTGGTTTGGGAACTGCACCATCTTGGATCGCAAGACCCTCCAGAGGGTATTGAGGACAGCTGAGAAGACCATCGTATTCTCTCTCCACTCCATAATGGACATTTGCATTCACAAACCACTAGCATTGTGGACGACCCCACACACCCGTCACACACCCACTTGCCATCACGAAAGCGGTTCAAAAGCATTCGGGCCGTCACATCCAGATTGTGCAACAGCTTTTTCCCGCAAGCCATTAGGCTTCTCAACACAGAATTAAACAGAAACTCACACACACACACACACACACACACACACACACACACACACACACACACACACACACACACACACACTCACTCTCTCAACTGTGTGTTATTCAACTGTACAACCTGAATCAACACACATTAATTGTCTCAATCCATTTCCCCGCCATTTATTTACCATTATATTTATACTTAACCATGTGATACCATTTACGTGCTGTTTTTTGCACCTCTCGACTGCTGCTACTGCTGTTTTTGCACTGCACTGTGTTTGTTTATATATAATCTTGTTCATTGTATTTTATAGTTCTCTTTGCACAGAACTGTATATTCAGAGTATACAGTAGGTTTACTGGTCGGTGCTATTTTGTGATATGTGTTTTTGTCCCACACTGTCTTGTGTTGTCTGTCTGCACTGTTTACACTAGGTTGCACTCAATGCATTTTATGTAGCTTTATGTTGTGTGTTGTAGCTCTATGTTGTTCAGTGTAGCACCAGGGTTCTGGAAGAACGTTGACTCTTTTTCACTGTGTACTATGTACCACTGTGTATAGTAGAAATTACAAAAGCCTTTTGACGTGACTCTTGACTTGACTTTATTTGGGTGATATCAAGAGTGTAATTATAAATTTCAAAACTATACAAAACACCAGAGAGCTACAGTCGCCAACGGCATGCTTATCAGTGACAAACTTACACTTATAAAGAATATCTTATTCATTTTTATCACCACATTATCTGTGTAAAGCTGCTTCGAGAGAATGTTCTTTGTTAAAAGCGTTATACAAAAAAAAATTAATTTAATTTCATTAAATTGAGAGTGAGAACTACCATGAGTCTTGGAGTGTGAGATCAGGAGTAATGTTCTTACTACAGTCTTATACAGTCAGTTGATGTGATGGAACCAGGAGCTACTGAGCAAGTCATAAAATAGCTCAACACCAGCTTCCCCATGCCAGAGCCTTTAAACATTCAAAGAGGTCTAATGTCAAATCTCTACATGAAATGGGCTCCAAATAATGCTGGGACATCTCTAAATGGTTTTGGATGTTTGCTGGTTCGACATCTACTTCTTTAAAGGTCCATAATCTTCATGAGATGGGGCACGACTGGAGCTGGCACAACTATGGGATAGGTAAAGAAAGCGAAGCAGTGGAGAGGAATTAGCTTAGCTGCTGTTTGTGATATTATCAGCACAAGTTGTTAATGTGCATTTGATCAGATGTGCTGGAGCACAAAGTTATGATATGTGATGTGTGTTATGTGTAGGACTTGCTAAAAGGATATGTCTTTAATTTGCACTTAAACTGGGAGAGTGTGTCTAAACCCCTGAACACTGTCAGGAAGACTATTCCAAAGTCTAGGAGCTAATTGTGAAAATGCTCTACAACCTTTAGTGGACTTTGCTATTCTAGGAACTACTAGAAGTCCAGAGTTTTGAGATCTCAAAAAACGTGACGGATTGTGGTGTGTTAGAAGACTGGATTGATAGCTGGGAGCCAAACCATTTAGGACTTTGTAAGAAAGTAGCAATAGTTTGTAGTTGATTAGAAACTTAACAGGTAGCCAGTGTAGGGATGATAAGATTGGGGTTATATGGTCATATTTCCTCGAACTCTGGCTGCTGCATTCTGGAATAACTGTAGCTTGTTTTTAATGATGCAGGACAACCACCTAGTAATGCATTACAATAGTCCAGTCTGGAGGTCATGAATGCATGGACGAGCTTCTCTGCATCAGATATAAACATGTTTCTAAGCTGTTTTTTAATTATTTTAATCTCTGGCCTATTTCAATGGCATGCATTCAGGGTTGTGTTGTGTTGGGCTGGGGGCTTGGGCGGTTGTTTTGTCCCAAAAAACACCTGGTGGTTTAATTTAAAAATAAAAGTGTTTGCTCTTTTTTTTTTTTCTTTTTCAATTAACCACTGCATTAATAAATTTGTCAATGGAAGGAAGGTTCTTACAAGGATATTAAGACAAATATTGTGTGTGTGTGTGTGTGTGTGTGTGTGTGTGTGTGTGTGTGTGTGTGTGTGTGTGTGTGTGTGTGCGCATGCGCATGAGTGTCTGTGTCTGTGTGTGAACAAGGTTGACACAGAGCAAAAGAAAACAAACTATGAGTCGGATTGTAAACAGCAGCTGTCGGTAGGCTCCAGAGAAATCCTTTTAAACAAGCTGGACTACTGTATGTATGAGTGTGTGTATTTGTATGTGTTTCTAACATTACTGACACACTCTGTACCTGCTGTGAGCCTGGGTACACCTGTACAGTAAATTAATGTTACCTGATAGTCTAATTATTTAATTAAATCAAATTACATTATTTTACTTGGATCACAAAATACAGTTCAAAAGTCTCTGTATTTAGTCTGTATTCCCGCTAATGACCATGTTGAAATAAAAAAAAAAAATCAGATTGTGTACAAGTTGTGGTTATATCATTTAAAAGATACGATGTGAAATAGAAGAGTTAAATTGGCTGTTCTTGGCCACTTGACCTCCACTTTATTTAAGAGAACCGAACTGGTATACAGATGTCCGATTAAAGCTTGCCATCTCTGCACCCTACTGCCTTATAGGCTCGTATATTACATAAGCAGCTGAGCTCCAGTTGTTATGACAGAAGCCTCTTCGGCCTTTGTACTTCTCTGTGTCATGGTTTATTTAGTTTTTCTCCCCTAACAGAGAGAGCTCTAAAAAACAGTAACTTAATCTCTGTGCCATTTAGTAGAGAGCAGAACTTAATTGTGCAAGTTAAAGAACCATTTAGGATTACACTAGATTAAGTACTTTACATCTCAGTGATGGTTATTTGGTTTTGGGGAACAGAAACCTCCTGTAATACATGAGGACTCATACCACACCCGTGTTTGTCTCACTTTGCTTACATGGACCTTTCATTGACAACTATTATTGCAGCTAATTAATAGTATGGCTGCATCTAAATCTAACCCTGACCTCAGCCTTACTAAGCAGTTAATGATGTAACACAGGAGTACCAACCCCTGGGTTTTTTCTTTTTTTATTCTATTGTCATTTTATTCACTTTCACATATTTGAAAAGATGAAAACTTCCAGCTATGCCAATTTCCTGCATTTTTTTCAGTCACAGTTTTTTTCTATGAATCGATAAAAAAAGCTTGACCGATTCTGTATTATGGTTGTTTGAGTAACGTTTTCATTATATATGCAATAAATTAAACGACTAATCAAATCACATATTATGGTTAATAGTGATATAATGTGCACATTGTTGTTTTTAGTTATACATGTGACAATCTATCTGTCTGTGGAAAAAAATTTTTGTAAAATTGAACCGTAGTGCAGAAAAGGTTGGGAACTGCTGATGTAACACACCCGTACACTCATATGATTCTTACATTTGACACAGGTCAAATCTATCATTTGTGGTTCTCTTTTTTAACCAAATGTTCAAACTTGAAACTTGGCTGCACGTCTCTTCTCTCAAGTGAGAAAACTTAAAAAATTATTTTTATTATACCCGATATTTTGTGCAAAATATGCTAAAAAGCAATATAGAAATAAGACAAAATACAAATCAGGCACATTTGTGTATTTACAAGAATCTTAATAATGTTATAAATTTAGCTAATAATTGAGAGAAATATAGAATTAATATAGATATAGAATAAATAAAAGGTTGCATTTATCATTTCCCCTCTAACATACATCATCTTATTATCCACTGATAAGCAGGGAACAAAATATGGGTTATGGAACAGGCTGCCATGGGCAGATGTGTCAACCATCTTCCCTCATTTTAATTTCTCTGCTTGTATCTGTTGAGCCGAGTATTGTGGATGTGGACTAGTGCTCCAGTTGCCATGGAGAGCAAGCTGGGGGATGTGTGACCTCGACAGGAAGAATTCGGTGTCAGTGGAGTGACTTTGCTGAAGCGTGACGCTTGTTTTAATGATGACTCACACAGAGGCCAAGGCCACAAACACACTGCTCACCATCCACACCATGTCACAGATATTATAATGTAATTATAGATTTTCAAGCAAACTCTCATTGCTCCCCTAATGCATTGTTGATACTCTGTGATAGAGACACGTAACACATTCACTTGGCATCTTGGTATGATGTATGGGCATATACCCCTGTGAGAATTGCTCTGCCATGCTCATTGTTTTAAGGATGATTATACGTTTTTTTTATAGTGTTAGTTAATGTTAGGTGAAGAGGAATATCTTAGATGTAAGCTTGACAAACTACACAAGTGAAGCATGACATTGAAAACAAAATAGCCTTGTTGTTCAAGGTGACTGTGCAGTTTCCTACCACAATATTGTTTGTAATACTTGTCTTTGGTGATGGGTCCAGTTGACTTAAATTTGGTTGTTAGAGATACTGTTAGAGTTTGGAGAAACTAAGCGGGAGGTTTTGTTGAATTTGTCTGGTTTAAAGACCTTTTATAGAGATAAAAATCTTTATATTCCTAGACAAACAATGTCAACCTAATAAATGTCTTTACTATGTCAGTAAAGAATCCTTTATGTTTCTGTATAAGTAATAAGGCTCTTTTTAACTACTTCTACTGTGGCTGGCCATAGAGCTTGACAGGTTACTATTGGAAAGCTGTTTCAGGCAGGTCCCTTTGGAGAGTTGGATTTAATGCCCATGATCCCTCAGTTCAAAAAGAATAGCAGATTGCCAGCTTTTTTTGTTTCTATTTTGTCAAACAGCATAGAGGATCAGCATGATGCAATAAAAACACTCTGCTCTTCTATCTCACTGTGTGCACTGAGCCTCTACTTCATTTTCTAGCTTTATCCTTCACTCTCTGCATTTTCTATGTATTCTGATGAAACAAACAGATTGCAGTAACAAAAATCTCTGTCCTTTCTACTCCTGAACTACATTTAGGATAATATGAGGGATGATGTTTGTATATAGTAAGTCTTGTAACTGCAGTCCTTTAAAATCTTTTGAGTATGTGCGTGTCATTAGTGCAGAGGTAGTCAGATGTGTAGGTTATATAAAGTGAAGCCAATATATATTACATAGTATTTAATTATTTATTACATTTTATTTATTATTGTCTGAAATTTATATTTGAGGTCACCCAGATGAGTATGGTTCCCTTTTGAGTCTGGATTCATAAGGTTTCTTTCTAATACCGTTTCAGGGTTTTTTTTCTTTCCACTCTTGTCACTGGCTTGTTCAAGACTGTAGGGACAAATTTATGATGGTAAAAAAAACTTTTATTCAAATAATACAAAAAATATATTTCTGTACAGCTGATTTAAATTAATGCCCATTGTTAAAATTGGTGTACAAATAAAAATTGTGTCTAAACTGACAGATATGAGCGAAATTAAACAAAGAGCAATATAGTTAATAACATATAGTAATCTACAGATGTAGGTTTTTTTTTTATACTTTTACCTACATTTAGATCCGATTTTTTGAGACAAGAATGGTAATTAAACAAATACGCAATTATCGGTTGGTTGCATAAGAATTCGGTCCCTGAGTCACATTTGGCTGAATTTACAGATTTAAATTTGTTGGGACACATTAACCAAGTGGTGGTTAACATACTGAAGAATTCTATTTACTAAAGGTAATTGGTTAAAAAGCTGTTATAAAAGATGTTACCTGAATGAAAGTTACAGTATACAGCAAAGACATCTAATTTATCAAGTAAAAGTACATGTTGCTAATTTTGCATTGGTTATTTTATTTTAAACCATTTTAAACAGCAATGCTTTTTGTAACAGAAAATGTTGAAATGACTGTATGTTAATATCAGCAACTGCTGGAAAAGATGGAAAAGAAATATGCCACAGTAGATGAAGTTTCATGATTCTTGATAGCTTTCATTACAGCTATGAACCTGATTGAATTCTAAATTGAAATGGTTGGATGCTAAACTGAGCCCTTTTGATAGATGCTTAGTATATTGTAGTGTACAGTTATTGACTGAAAAACAAGGTCTAAATAAAATGCAAGAAGCAAAAGGTATATTTTTTCTCTTGGAAATGTAATTATTTACTCTGTGCCAGCTGCAGGTGTTGCTTACCGCTCGTTACGTCTGGGGCCGCCCTCCACTACTGCACCACTGGTACATGCTCAAGTACTCAAGTATTCAAATGTAATAAGACTAAAGTAAAGTATACTATAAACGTAAATTATCGTAAAATAATACTCAGTACAATTACTATATAACAAAATCCCAGCTTTGCATATTTTTTTGCCTGTATTTCTTGGCAAAATTGCTCAAGCCTTGTCAGACTGGATGGAGTGTGTTGGTGAACAGCAATATTTAAGTTTTTCCATAGGGTCTAAATTAGATTGAAATCAGGTTTTTACTGGACATTTAAAACATTTAGGTTCTTAGTTTTGAACCACTTCAGTGTAGCTTTGGCTTGCTGTTCTGACTGAAACTGAATTCTCCCTCACTAGAACAGGTTTAAGGATTGCTATATTTTTGGTTCCATCCATCCATCATTTTAATGCTAATAATGCTAATCTTTCTTTTCAGACATTGCTGCACCCATGCCATGTGATGGTACTGTCACTATACTTTAATGACTCATGGTGGTGTATTATTCTTTTTACATTTTTACAAGAACTTGTTCTTGTTTTGATAGCTTCTTTGACCTTTTTGTGCAGTTTGATTAAGTGCGTTGATAAATTTTGTATTCTACAGATCACATAACACTTTTACTCAAAGCTGCAATTTGTGAATTTTGATGACAAAACATTATTCAAATATAAACAACTTGCTATGTATTATTTGTTGCTAGTAATGAGGTTGGTGGACTTAACCATATGAGAGCCTGGCTTACATTTAATTTATAGTAAAGGAGCATTCATGTTTTTATAATGTTGGCTGCTTAAGCCACTTTCTCCTAGTTGTTCTTGGCATAATTATTGAATACACAGAAGACCTGGAGTGATCAAAGCTGGCCAGCCTTTCTTCAATGCCAGGCAGCAAACATGTTTGACGCACTGTCCTCCACTGTGCTGCTTACAATCATCACCACTCTGCCATTGAGCAGCATATGAGACCATACAATGCCTAAAGGGAAAAAAACACAAAGGCTCTAGCCAATATTCCAGTCTGAATGGGGAAGTCAGTTAGATAGTAATACACATTGTCACATATACACATATAAAATATGTATCAAGCATTTATTGTCATTTGTTTCCAAAAATACAACATATGATGAGAAATTAAAGTGAAATAAACTATTTAAAAGGGATCAGCACTTTAATACATTTCATATTTTATGATGCAGGATTTATTCAACATGAACATAGAACATATATAAAGTATGAAAGAAATATATAAGATATAATATATAAATTAATATTTAAATATTTGTTACATTTACTATACATATGATTAATCAAAATATAACTACTTATGCACTGAAGTTCAGAACTATAAATGCAGTTTTTTTTATAAAATTAACATAGATATTCATAGTGTATGCTTACGAGTGTTTTGAAGACATAGTTTTCACCCAAGTGACAGGAGCTATTTCAAGCAGTAATGACATTTGCTTAAATGCTTATTCTCTAGGTTTTCTCCATCCAACTACTATGAAGAAAATGGAGTATTCCCAGTCCTAGGGTCAATATAGATGCATTGATGGCCATCTATGGTGATCAGTTTGATAGCCTTAATTATTGATCTAAAGCTGGGTGACCTCTGAATGACCCATCCATGGCAACAACTACAAAGGAGGTTTCAATGTATCTACATCCCAGTGAAGAAGAGATGAAAACATACATACATACATGCATGTTGTTAGGTGGAATAAAAGGGAGTCTTTCATGGCAATTCAGAGTTGTTACTGATTATAAAATTGGGATGAGTAAGGAGTGTAATGCTTTGTAAGCTTTGATACCTACTTGGAGGTTTCATTTGTAGGGTTTTTCATTGCATTTCTTTGGTTCATTATATGTTGCATTGTGCTAAGGCAATTACAAGATTGTGCATTGGTTAGAATAATTCCAGATCCTGTTGTTTTGTGCTTGAGATCTCCGAGTACCTCACTCATGGAACCTAATCTGGGCCTGCACCAAATAAACATGATACTACAGTCACACTAGGCACATTATCAGCTGAAAAATTTGTGTTTTTTCTGCGGATATTGCACTGCAAAAAAAGTTATGTAATGATTATAACAGGAAAAGATAAAGAACATGTTTTCTTTCTTTATTTGACAAAAAATGAATAATATATGGACACAATTTATTTTATTAATTCCCTGAATTTGTCATAAAAAATTGTTTAAAGGCTTGTAAAGATGCTGGTATTGATCGTAACAAGATTGGGTATGCCTGTGAAGAAGGTGCTATTTAAAGTCATTTTATTTATCAATACAAGAATTTTGAAACCATATTAGATTTACATATGATTGATTTTGCATTCTTTTGCAACTAATAGACCTATTATGTTCTAAACTAACTTTTTATTTAACAAGCCTGACTGTGTTTTTTAAATTACTTTTTAAAGCCTTAACAACACAGTTATTCACATATCACTGAATTAAGCTGCAACATTCTGTGACCAATAAGGCTGTGTGAACATTAGCATAATATACATAGGAATGTATATTAACTCCATCATCATGACCCTAACATGTTTTTGAACTGTCAGGACATTCATCCTCAATCCTATTATGTCCACAGTAGGACTGAATATTTTTAGGAATGGCTTTATCGTGTGTATGTGCTGTAGTATGGCTTTGGGCCTGCAAAATTTTCCTTTCCTAAATGCCAGTATACAGTCAGTAGAAACCAAACACTGCAGTAGGTGATGACACGGCATTCTTTAGAGAGAATGAGAGAGACCCTGGCTGGAGCAGTTTGACAGGATGTTTCATTATTGATGAGGCAGTACACAGTGCACCTCTGCTGTGGTGGAGGATGGTGCAGGCTTGCCTGACTCAGCATTTTACCAACTAAAGCCTGGGCTATTTAGCTACATCAGCACTACATATACTAGTAGGGAGTGGCGTACAGAATGGAATGCATGAGGCCTGATTAAAAAAAGGATCTCCACTAACTATTGTTTAAAAAAAAAAGTTTCATATTTATGGCATGCAAATTACTGTAATTATAACTCAACTAAGAAGTCTTGGATTTGAATGGTTTCACCAGAATTTGTTATTTTAAAAATGTTATATATATATATATATATATATATATATATATATATATATATATATATATATATATATATATATATAAATGCATAATTATGCGACGTCCATCCAACAGTGCTCACACACACACACACACACACACACACACACACACACACACACACACACACACACAGCTGCTCCTCTATCATTCATCTATCCTTCACAGGACCCAGAGGAGTAATGAAATCACAAATGCCTTACTGACGCATACACAAGCTGAGCCACATTCCCTTTTCCCCACAAACAGGGACGACATGGTGCCTCTTTGGCTTAATTAGGATTTTGTCCCTTAGGGAACCCTGGGAGAACAAACACATAGAGAACAATGTGCACAAGTTCGGATTACTGTGGTGAGCAATTTAGCCAGATAGATAAATCATATAATCTTTGTGTGACTAGCTCTGATGAACTAGACTTGAGTGTTGAAGATGAACCTTTAGGAATTAAAAAGAGATGGTTCAGGACTCTGGACACTGAGCTTCCGTGAACTCAAAATGATTAAGTGAAGAACATAGTGTCATTTTTATTGCAGCAGCATGGAAAATGCTACCTGCAGGGCAGCCATTTTGGCTCACCCCTCCCTTCGGTTGAGTGATGATGGTGACTGTTGCAGGCAGGAAAAGGATCTGGTGCTGTTTGATTGAAAGCGCTGTACATTGTATGAATGCTTCCTAAAATTTCGAAGCCACACAAACCAAATGATATTACACTGTATTATGCTGGTTTGTCCTATCTCTGCTCTCTTTTCTCTCCAGAAGCATATCACATCATAATTATGCCTTAGGTAGGGATGATTAATTTTTAAATTGACCTAATGTTTTATTCATAGTTGTTCTGGATCCGCATCCACATAAAAAACAAAGCTGCATCTGTAACAAACGAATGCAAGCTTTGAAACGAAACAATGCAAACACTCCAAGCCCCATATCACCAAGCTTATGTATTCAAATAGTCCACATGCATGTAAATGTACTTTACCATCTGCATGTGTTTGCATGGAAATATCCCAGATGGGTTGGTGAGGAAAGACGTTTCTGAGTCTGAAGAGAAAGATCTGTGTGGTCTACCCCCTTACAATCTATACGCGCATGCATTCTAAGAGAGAAATATGGATTTTTAAATAGGCATCCTTCAGTCATTTACAATGAATGATTAATCATGACTGACTCTGGTTCTGTGGAAGGAATTACAAAATGTGGTGTGCGATATAGAGTGGCAGAAGTGCTTGGCCTATTAATTGTTTTAATAAGGTGCCTATTAAATTCAGCTGCGTGCAGTTAATGCAGAGAGAACACAGAAAAGCAGAAGTAACAAAACATTTAATACAGAAAAATATAATGCAGTGGAAGAAAGTGAACTGATTTTTAGCTTTTTATTTTTTAGTTTAATGACCACACATTTGAACAAACTTTTCTGTAGGTGTCCATTGATTTCAATAACCTTCGACCATATTTTATACACATTGTCTTGGGACCAAAAATGCAACCAACACACTATTTTAAGAACCTAGCATGGCAGTTCCAACATGCCATTCCCGGGATTAAAATAGCAGCAGTGGCGGCAGTTCTAGGCCCTAATGAGATCTCTGTCTGTGAACACAGCTGTTGTGCATGGGACTCCTGTTCTTCCTATTCTTTTTTCCTCTTTAAACCATCAGTTTTGTACAAATGACACTCGCCCAGGTAAAGCATAGCACAAACAGAAGGCTATCCACTCCTGCTATGCCCTCCACTCCAGGCCATAGCAAACCACACAAACACACACACCGGGGACATATCAGGGGACAGAAACATTTGCAAAGTCAAATCATTCAGAGTGCATAATTATGAAGGCAAAGATGTGCGAGATATGATTGATATTATTTGAAAAAGAAATTCCTTTTTCAAACAGCTAATTAACATAAACTGAAATGAGAAGAAATACAATAAAATACTATCAAACAAGTAAGTTTTTCAATTATTTTTGTATGCACAGTTAAGACTGTATAAATGGCCTAAATACTGTAGCAGCTTGACATATTTTTTTGATCATAGTAGACAATTGTGCATCATCGAATTTTATCTCGCATTATAATACTATATAGCCAAAAATTTAAGAACACCTGACCTTAAGATCCATATGTGCTTGTTGAAAATCCCATTCCAAATGCACCCTCCCACCCCTGTGCCAATATGATCTGGGAAGGCTTTTGACTAGATTTTAGAGCGTGTCTGTGGGGGTTTGTGATCATTGAAGCATTAGCGAGGTCAGGTACTGATGTCGGGTAAAGAGGCTATGGTGCTGTTTGCATTTGGATTGAGGTCAGGGCCCTGTGCAGGCCACGCGTCTTCTTTGACCAGAACCTTGACTATCCATAAAGCTTGCTTTTGCACAGGGACATTCTATCAATTTGTGCGCTTTGTACTTTGTGGCAACACATGCATGACGTTTAGGTGTCCACAAACTTTTGCCATTATCGTCTTCATCATCGTTTTATAATCATATAGGCTTATTATATTTATTCCCTTTTTCAAGTGATAAAAAGGATCGCGTCGTGACCTTCTCAGGCGGAGACTGAACGAGGAAGGGTGGGATCGCAGTACTCAAATTACCTTAAAGGGCAGAGAGATCTTTATGAATCGTCACGAAAGTAGAAAAATGGGCGTGGCTACAGTTGGCGCTGGCGAATCGGAATGTAGGATCGCGAAAACCGAGCGGCTCGTGCCGATTGTGGGAGGAGTTTTACATGACGGGGCGGGGTTCGTACCGGAAGTGTCTCGCGACCAGTCTCCTTGTCATTTTGGCTACGGCAGATTTGTGTGGAGTGAGACGGACAGCAGCGGCGGAGCAGGAAAGGGGAAAGAGAGACACATACACAGAGAGACTGCTGGCCCGAAATTAGAGAAAGCCTTCAAACAATGAAACCATCGACTGATTTCAGTGCAGCTCACGAGTAAAACCGAAACTAGGCTATTTAAAATTATCGTTAATTCAATGACGTAACAGTACTGGGTTTAAAGCCTGAGGTTAGCAGCCTGCTAGCGACGAGAGGAGAAGAAGAGAAGGGCTGTGTCATTGAGAAGACAGGACACGTCAAGACGAGGAAGAGAAGAAAAATCTCGGAAGCGGTTACTAAGCCAAACTCGGGGAAGACACAAAAAAGACCTGTTTTACTCACCACTGACAGAAATCAAGTGCATTTAACAAACAGAGACCAGTCCTCCGCTGTCGCATTGGAGCGGATCTTCCTACAGTCATCGCCTAGGACCAAGGGTAGCCAGGAAGGTGAAAAGTGAATCTAATTTTACCTTTAGCAACGCATTGTCACTCTTCCATATACTATTTTTTCATTTTTATCGCTAAGCGGGCCTGTTTTACTGCATTCGTCATAAAAATCTTGCTGTAAAATGCCTGTGAAATTAGAAGACGTCATCATTTTTAACCAGCGTCGCTCTCTCTCTGTGTAAAGAGAAGGAAAATCTCAGGAGCCTCGACGCTCTAGCTACTATAATATGGTTCTTTTGAACTATAGCAGCAAAAAGTCAAATAATAATGAGTTTTGGGTATTTACAGCTTGGTTTCATGGTGTGGCCTTTTTCAGTTGGGCTAGCCTATTAGCAGGCTAGTCGTGTCTAGCTGCCGGGTCGAAGCAGTTAGCCGGGTGCTAGCAGGAGCAGCAGAGACGTCACGAGCCTATAATTAGCGCAACGAGGCGACAAGCAACCTGCACATTTAACAAAAGTCTAATCGTGAAAATAATTTGAAAGAAAAACCCTAACAGTTTTAGTATTTTTGCAAGTGTGTCAGTATTGTATATGAATTATGTCATTGGTTGAAATAGTCCCAGCTGTTGTGGAAATGACCTGATCCATTCTGATTTCTTGTAGGATAAGAATACCGGGTGGCAGTGTCTACTGGAAAACATAAATGGGGGATTACGGGTTTGGAGTCTTGGTACAAAACAACACTGGCAACAAGTCTGCTTTCCCAGTACGTATTCACCCCCACTTGCAAGCTCCTCCTCACCATCATCAGAACGTAACGCCGAGCCCTGCGGCTTTCATCAACAGCACCGCAGCTGGAAATGGCAGCACCGGCGGGTCGCCCTGGCTGTTTCCAGCGGCCACAACCCATAACAACATGCAAGATGATCTGGGTGCAGACAAACCCAAAGGCCAGCAGCAGGAGCTGCAAGACACGCAAGAGAAGCAGCAGCAGCTCTCTCCAGGTCACCAAGAGGGCGGCATCATCTCTGAGCTTGAGAAAGCGCGCTCGGAAGAGAGCAAATCTGAGAACGGCACATCCGAGGGCACTAATAGTAAAGAGAAGCTTCGCCTTGAGTCCCCTGTCCTGTCACCCTTTGACTATCAGGAACCGTCTGGTCTGGGCACAGCTGTCCAGTCCAGTACTTCCTCATCCTCCTTGACCAGCTTTAATAACTGGTCTGCTGCCATCGCTCCAACCCCATCAGCCATTGTCAATGAGGATGTGGGTTTCTTTACCCCGGCCAGCAATGGCCCACTACTATTCCAAAACTTCTCACACCACGTAGGCCCAGGCTTTGGCGGCAGCTTCTCTCCCCAGATCGGTGCCGTCTCTCAGCACCATGCTCCTCCGCCCCACCCGCATTTCCAACACCAGCAGCACCGTCGTTCCCCAGCCAGCCCTCATAACCCTCCGCCCTTCCCCCATCGTGGTGCCACGTTTGGACAACTTCCTCATCTCTCCAGTGGCCTGAGCAAACCACCCTCTCCCTGGGGTGCATATCCAAGCCCCTCACCCTCGCCTTCTTCAGCCTCCTGGAGTCCAGGCGGTGGTGCATATGGCTCCGGCACTGGCTGGGGAGGGTCTCGGGGTGCTGACTTCCGTCGTGGCTTGAATGGTGCCGTGACTCCACTTAGCTCTGTCTCACCACTCAAGAAGACTTTCCCAAACAATCACTCAGCCTCACAGAAGTACACCCGCTCTGGCACCACATTCACCCCCAAGACCTGGATGGATGAGACCGTTGGCCGTAGCGACAATGTTTTTCCCTTCCAGGTATGTATAGGCAAAAAAAAAACATTGAAAAATATGCTGTGACAATATGATAATTGAATAAGTCTTCATGTAATTTGGAGACAGTATTTGTTATTTAGCTTTGCTTTGATATTGATTAAGGCACAGCGGGCACTGTTGTCACCCCTCAGTTCTAAGGCCTGTACGTTCAGTTCAGGTTGGTGTCTGTGTGCTGTGGTAAAAGCCTTAATAATCTGATCACTTGAGAGTTCATTCAATAATTTGGTAGTTCTTTACTTTCTTACCTACAGGTTTTATCATTATATTCCTACTCCCTGTATAAATGCACCCCTTAGGTAATTGTCATAGTTTGTTTTCCATTTAATACAGCGCACTAATGATAAAATGTTTTATTTTTTAAATAGCTTTTGACAGGTGGACGGGATAATAAATGTATAATGTTGGGTGGGCTGAAGTTGGACACGTTTGCGACTCACTCCTACACTCCTTATTTTTATTTTTCATCTCACTTTACTTGTTGCACTGTTAGGAGTGTGTGCATGTTGCAACGAAAGCTAAATTCCCTGGAATTAAATAGCTGATTTTTTAAAATGCGGATTGGGTCACTTTTAAAATTTAGCCTGCTAAAACAGGGGGAATGAACGGTGAGTCCAAGGTTCACGGTAGTTTCGGAGTCTGAAAGACTGACGCATACAATCTGATCCTGTAGTATAAATCAGCAGTGTCTAGGTTGACTCTCTTTCAGTAATACTGTAACGTCACACTGAATGTGACTCCTATAAGCTCACATTTCTCTGTGCCTATTTGTTTACACCCTCTTCTTTATAGTCCAGGCAGACCAGATGATGTCCAAGAAGGCTTTATAGACAAGCAGCATGTTTTATAATGGTTTATTACATATATTTTGTAACAAACGTATGTTATCAAAAGTTTTAGATTTTAGGTTACATTTTGAACACATGCCAGCTAAATTGACATCACTGTAATACTGCAGGTGACTGCAATCACAAGTGGTCTTATTGTGCAGATCATTAATTTGTAAACTATTATCCGTTCTTAACTTTGCTTCAGTTTAAAATGTAAACAAAACTACTCTGTAGGGTCGCTGGTCTTAACATGACTTTCTTTGCGCTTTTCAACAGTTCCAGTTTCATTAGAGCTGACAGTAGATAGATAGACAGCCTAGGGTTTCTTACTGAACAGTTTTTACAAACTCACCAAATGTTAAATTATCATTGACCGGAGGAAACAAATTTTAATCCAATCTTATATAATGTTTAATCAGATTTCACACTGGGTCAAATTCAACAGTTTTTGATTAGTTTGTATATGTTGCATATGTAAAACTGAACTAGATTTAGCTAAAAATTGACAAAAATGTCAGAAATGCTGATTGTAATTGTATAAGCTTGTGTATGGTGATAAATTGCAATCACCTATAAATTATTGAGCATGTGCACGGCACAGCTGATCTGTGTTTGCTGATGCCCGCAAAACCCCATAAAAGGCTAGGTTTACAGAATTGGAAGTGCAAACTAGGCAAAAACAAGAAGTTTTGTCTGCATCTTGGAGAATAAAAGCATTATTTAGCAATGGAATCGCAGCACCTGTAAAAGGGAAAAAAGCTATTCTGAATTTACAGGATTTTTTTTTTCCATGTATACTAAATTTGTTGTGTAAACACTGGAATTGTTTACGCATGCGCGCGTATGGGTTTTTTAAAATTTACTTTCATTATTTTTTTAAAGGGTGGGGGTCCTGTGTGAGTGCAGTGCTTAACAGCATTGGGCAAATTACTCACCCGGACACTGGAGCTGAAGTTGATTATTATTATAATATTTATTATAATATTTTATATATGTATTTAAAATATAAGTGTGTACAATCAGCTGCTTACAGTATATGGAGGTTACCATCCTTCTTTTGGTATTTATTTAATTATTGATAAAAGATCTATAATGGGCAAGATCTATTGGCTTAATAATATACATTTTTATTTGGTGTTTTGTGTTTAAACTCAGTGCACTGGTGGGATGCACCTCAATTTTGTAACAATAACATCCTACTCGTTTTAAACCTTCCACCTGCTGCACAGCACACATCAGCTGAGCCACATTCCACTTTCTGTAGAACAATAGTTTCTAGGTAGAGTAATTTGTTTGTATGGGTGACTGATCTTTTAAAATTAAAAGCAAGTTGTCACAGCTTCTGCTAGCCAATATGCAAGCACCATGCAGTTCAAGATATCAAGAGGAAATAAAGCTGTTAGCCATACTCAAATAATATCCTTTGTGTACCACAGCTCACAGCTCTTTGGTCACTTGTCTTTAAGGGTGTCAACATAATGTGCTACATTAGAAACCATTTTAGAGAATGAACAGAGCTATAACTGCATCCTTCCACTGAAATGTATGTACTTGTGTCCTTTTATTTATATATATATATATAATATATATATATATATATATATATATATATATATATATATATATATATATATATACACTAATACTTATATATTAGTCTGTATACGTACACATAAAAAGCTACAAATTACATGAAAAAAAATTAGGTGGATAAATACTACAGTGTTATTCATGTATATGTGTGCATCAATATCTAGTTTTAAATGTATCTTCCTCAAAATAATGGTGCGTGCAAATGTATTTATAGACTTTGTATTCATACAGGCAATGAGATTATTTGCAAGTCAGTATGAGTTCAAATGTCATTTCCCATCACATAGACACACATGCCGGGGCTGGTAAAATTTGGAGCTAATTTCTGCAAGAAACTGACAAAAAGGGGGATGCAACCTTAATTGCAGTGGAGAACAATCATCATGATTTCTGCACACATTCTGTACATGTGCATTTGCCTCACAGCACAAACTGACAAACAGGGCAAGGGAAAATTATTTTAGAATGGTATATTATTTTACTAGAGATTAATGTTTAATAAATCTCTGGACTATATCTGGTGAAAAGTTTTTATCTGTGCTTGTTTTGAAAACATATAATTTGTCTATTGTACCAAGGGTGCAGCACTTGAGAGTGAATAATTTGTTGCACAGGTCTTTTCACAGTCCTCTCAGTTGGGTGTAGGCTTGACTTGAGTATGCAAACATTTGTTAAGGCAGTCACCAGCTATTTGCATGGTGCGTTCCACACAGTTAGGTAATTCATTGTCGTGAATTCGAGAGCTTCGTGTCATCGTCATAAGCAACTCCTCTTTAATGGGCCATAAGTTCAGTCAGTCCTCAAAATGCTAGAATGTAGAGTTGATAGAAGCTAGTGTAGAGAGGCAGACAGAAAACATATCTAGCTTATATTTACATATAGTATTGAAATGGTGCCTGGGTGAGTATACACTAAAGACATTTAAGTTAAGGATCAAAATAGAGAGTGGGTCATTATTCCTGCTGTTCCCATCAAGATGTGTTAAACATTTAAAACATCCTTTCTTCAGACCCACCGATTTTTTCAAGTGATTGAAACACACGAATGACGGATAACATCTGTCTGTCTATACTTGCTCTTTGAATGTGCATTTGTTAAAAAGAAAAAAATGTGAGGACAAGAATGGGGATCGTTTTGCAACTGAGGAAAAAAAGGAAAAATTGATCAGAGATCATATCGAGATGAATGCTATGAGGTAAAGGAGCCTAAACATTTTCCTACGTATGGCCAAAAATCTAACTTGATTGAAATTGATTTTGACTTGATTGGTCGAAAATAAATGTTGCATTTAGCCAAACATTACATTATTATTAAAGTTGCCATGCTTCTATTATGATCTAAAAATTATTTAATAGAAATCCTTACTCTGTAACAAGACAACTAATGCAATCTTAATTACAGGATTTCACATTTTATTTCAGAGAAACTTGTAGTGCAATGAGAAGCAATACAATTTATTGTAACTCTATTTAAAACCATGAAGCTGGTCCTTATTTTTAAAAGTTTTCAAAATGCCATTTTTAACTTTTTTCCTTTATATAGGGCAAGATGGACCAAATCATAGGTCAACTTTGACCGATAAAAGTTATAAGATGTAATATTTAGAAGGTCAGACTGATGAGCCACAAAAGTTCTAGAACCAAGATTAGGCCAAAGCTTGGAGAAAGATAGGATTTGCTCATGAGTAAAAGTAGTAGAGTAGAGTGGATGAGGTGGGTGGTTTTGATTGCATGCCTGCTTGTGGAAAAGGCTCACAGACCTTTAATGATGTAGCTTATGATGGTAGCAGCAGAATGAGAAGTCCAAACAAAAATAAACTTCAGGTGACCAGTTGGGTTGATGACATGCAACTAAATGTTATTTATTTATTATAGTGGTCTATACTTTCAATTGTAGGTAATAAAAAAAATAAAATGAAAGCTGAAATTCTTCCGATCTCAAACACACATCTTTGAAATATAGCAGAAACAAAATAATTGAACTTGCTGTTCCAATGCTCTCAGAGGGACTGTGGGTGTGCATACATATATATTGGGTGGACCCCCTTTGCTCTTAGAAAAGCCTTTTCTCAGAACATCTTTTTTCTCAGAATTAATGGCATGGATTCCACAAGGGTTTAAAACAGCTCTAAGATTCTGGTTCATGACATGGCTGCATTACATAATGGCTGCGGTTTTGTCAACTGTACATTCATTTAGCTAATCTCCTGTTCTGCCACATCCCAAATGTGATCTTTTGTATTTAGAATTGTATACTGGTAAGGCCACTGAAGTACACTGAACTCATTGTCATGTTGATGGAACTGGTTTGTGATGACTTGTGCTCTGTGACAAGGTGCATGTGAGAAGAAACCATTATTTATAAGTAATTAAAGGGATGCATTTGGTCAGCATCAACACACTGAGAGCCTGTGGCATTCAAACAACGTTTGACAGATATTAGGGGCCAAATATATGCCAAAAAAAAAAATTCTCCCTACACCACCTGAGCTCATCCTCCTCAGGTTCAACATGTGGAATTTTGCCATGGTTTTCTGCAATAATTATAAAACTTGACCTACTCAAATGAGCTCATTTGGCACCAGCAAAAATGACATGTCTAGTCAGTGATTTTTCTCCCAGAGTGATATTTGATGCAAACATTACCTGAAGATTTTGACCTGAAGCTGCATATCTTATGCATTGCACTGCTGCTGCATGATTGACTGGTAATTGCATGAATCAGCAGTTGAACAGGCGTTCCTTTTGAAATGGGTGGTGAATGTACATGCCCTGAAATAACCCAGTTAATAGTAATTATAACTGCAGAAATCAACCATGAAGTGAATCTATCTGAAGTGAGCAACCTTAATGTTTAAGTAGCTGGAAATAGAACCAAAAGATGATTGACAGGCAACGTTTTAGGCTGTGGAAGCCAGTATTCCAGTAAATGTGTGTAGGATTATATAAGAAGTAGGATGCTGTTTTGAATACAGTTTATTTGTTTTCGTATTTTTAATGCTGTAATATTAATCACACACGGCAAAAATTAATGTTACACACCACAGTTTATAGAAACATCTTGCTCATAAAATGAATAAATTGTTTAATCCAGATTATTCTTTGAAAGGCTAAATAAAATTTTGATCTATCTAATAACTCTGTGAGAGCATAAATGTTTAGCCCAACGGCATTGGTGGCCATTTTGCTTTCGCCACAAGACTTTGTGAGCGAAAGAGTGGGAAAAGATGAGCGGATTATGGAGGGATCACATCCAGGAAGAGCATAAAGTGCTGCAGACGATCTAATCTGATCAAATGAAATTGCATTACAGATGCTTACATTTTGAATAGAAAACGGTATACTAGTTTGGTAGCATTGTTTAAAGTATTATATTAACACCAAATCTACTGCACTAAATCTCTGTTCATAGAAAAAGGTTTATTACCATTATAAATGTTTGTTAGTGCAAAATAAAAATGATCTGGAAATGTGTTTTCATAAAAAATTTATTTGTTTGTTTTGTCATACCATAGTTCAAAGCACACCTTCTGTGGATGTAGGTCAGGTTCTCTCCCTAAATTATCCCTCTTTGTTTGCCACATGCCAGAGGCTGTTTTCACTCTGTTGGTGGCTGTGCTCTATTAAGGCTGTGTTAGAATTCAAGTACTGTGCACAATGGCCAGCCAAGTCTTTTACTTTCTAAACCTCAGGCATCCTCTTAACGCTCTATAATCTGTGCTAAAGTCTTCTGTGATTGCATGGGTTTGGGTATGTGCCCATCATGGGTCTTGGTTTGGCTGTGTAGCTCAAAGGCCTATTTTTAGTTGTAGCCTTTTAGTATTTCACCTTATACCACAGCGAGCTTGAAAGTTCAAATGTGGTCAGTCAGACCCCGTTAATGTGTTTTACCATTGTGGCTGGATTATTAGATTAAACTTTATTGAGGAGCTGAACAGTGGACAAATGCACAGTAAAATGCATTAATATAAAGTAAAATAAAGTTTATCAAGAGAAAAGATCTAATTGAATAGAGTGACTTTCACCTCATGCGTGGCAGATACTCATGTAAATTATGACAATCAACTGGAAACTTATTTTCCATGTACACATTCACAATTGGCAGTAATGTTGTTTTTTCCATATGTATATTACTTCATGAATGTAGAGGTAGGATGCAGGTTGTTCCATCCTAGTTCCTTATGGTGTCACATTAGACTAGTGCCTGATGTGGACACTGAAAAGAAAACCCTTACTTATACGCCAATAATTGCCAAGACATCAGCTCAGTATTACATTATTGTTGTTATTATTCAGAATTACATTCTTCAGAACCAACGCATCATATATTTTCTTCACAGTAGCACAATTGTGAAGGTTACCGCTATGTAAATCTGTCGCTCTGACTGGTGCTACAGTTTAAATTACAACTCAAATACCCACACACACCCGCCTTGGAAAAATATTTCACCTCCTGCCTTTGCACCCATGCTTGGACACAGGATTAATAAACTTTAGGGGCATTTGATGTGGAACATTTTGAAATACCTCTAATAGACAAACAACCAATGTTAGGGCTTTGTTTTTCTCCTGTATTAGTTTAGCTATGATATTCTGAATGAATGGGATTTCTGATATTTTAAATATTGTCATCATTGGACTTTTTGTAAAGGTGTGAATGTCTTACCTCAACATCATTTAGCTGTAATAAATGGACATTCGGTTCAACCCAGATGAGGACGTGTTCTCTCTTGAGTTTGGTTTCTCTCAAGGTTTCTTCATTATGCCATCTAAGGAAGTTTTTTTCTTTGCCACAGTCGCCACCAGCTCGCTCATTAGGGACAAACTTACAATTATAAAGAACAATCTTGTCCATTCTTTCTTACTTTCTTGCTTTGAGACAATGTCCATTGTTAAAAGAGCAATACAAATAAAAATGAATTAAATTGAATTAAAGTCTTTCATCAAGGCCTAATTGTGAATTATCAAATATAAATTAAACTTTGCTGAAAGGAAAAAGGCTCTGTATTATACTTGGCTGCATCAGAAGGCAGTTGGACCTGTGTAGTCTAATTATAGTTTCACCTTGTTGAGACAACAGACAACCCAAAATAGCACCCAGCAGCGCAAGGTGAAGTGCCTATTAGCACTTCTTTTATTTCAAAATAAATTACACTGAATTTGTCCATGTGTAGAATTTTTCATGTCATGGCCCTCTCAGAAAACTGCAGTGAGCATTAATTTCATGATGATCTGCAGCAAATATTTATATTTTTGCATTTTTTCGTAGTTCAATTGTGTTTGGGAAGAGATCTGTGCAAATATTGTATCTGTGTCTGAGCATGAGTACAGCCTGCAGTGAAGTTGTGCTAAGCTAGGCTGGGCATGTTGTTCCAACAGCTCTTTTTGTTTCAGCAGTTTACAATGCAAACTACAAGTAAGAACATTTTGTGTCCTTGGCACTATGCAGAACATTTTACACCTTTTACAGTTTAGTTTTGAGCAATTTATTGCGCATCAATTGTTCGGCATGACTTTTAATAGAAAGAAATCTGTATATGTGATTTCAACATTTAATGTAAAACTGATCATGATCATAAATACTGAATGGAAAAAAATTCTGAAATTGTCCCTGAATGTCAGAATAAACCTGCTATCAGCAGTGTTTTGTAAAACCAGGTTTTTTTTTTTACTTCTGGGTATACCATGGCAATGTCTTTTTTTTTTTTTTTTTTTTAACTAATTTACACAATCAAACAGACACCACCTAACACCAGGCTAACTTGCATCTGATGGATTGGCACAGGTGTCCTTAATAATTACTGAACAATTTTAAATGCAAAAATATTTAGAGAGTTAACAGATTTTGGAAAGTAGCAATGCACTTATTTTTCATTTATATTAATTTTATATAGCTTAGGCTTGCACCCTTGTCCTCCAGATTCCTTGAATCTTTTAATTATGTTATGCACTGTTAAAGGTGAAATATCCAAATCTCTTCCTATCTTTCTTTGAGGGACATTGTTGTTAAACATTTCAATCATTTTCTCACATTTGTTGGCAAACGCGATCTTCTGCCCATCTTTGCTCCTAAAGGACTAGACCTTTCTTGGATGCTGTTTTTGTACCAAATTATGATAACAATCACCTGTTGACATCACCTGTTTCAAATCACATCATTATTTAACCAATTTACCTCATTACTACCCCCAAATTGCTCCTGTCCCAACTTTGTTTGGAATGTGTTGCAGGTCTGAATGACAGGAAAGGATGTATATTTACAAATGACATAAAGTTGACCAAACAAAACATGAAATATTTTGTGTTCATATTGCCTGCAATGAAATACAAATTACATTAAATCACATAAAATATGGATTTGTATTTAGATTGTTTTTAGATGCCCATTTTACATTTGCTTATTAGTTCAGTTATTTTCCTCTTTTTTTTTTAAGTAAGACTGCACAAGATAACTGAAATTCTGTTTGAACTCTAGAGACCGTTTTGGGTTATAATCCCAAGTGTTCAGCAGTTTAAATAGATATACCACCCCATCTGATACCATTCATGTCACAGTTAAAGTCCGAGGCATTGCTCTTTTTCTGTCCTTTTTGAGGAACATTAATTAAAGCTTGTGATCTGCATGATTTTATGCATTGTGCTGCTGCAAACTGAGCGGGGTGTACAGGTGTTCCTAAAAGTGGATGTTGAGTGTAAATGGAATGAATGAAGATTGGTTAAGACTGATTTTTATCCACAAGTGGCTTATGAGCTGCTATAAGCAGAATAACAGGAAATGAGAATGCCTTTTTAATTGTTTTTTTTTTTTACTTGTCCATTAATGATCATCATTTCCTTCTTTCTTTTCCTGACAGGAACGCACTCGATCATTTGATGGCTTCAGCATGCACTCCCTGGAGAACTCTCTAATTGACATCATGAGGGCAGAGCAGGACACTCTGAAAGGTAAAAGAAAACACATTTGTTGTAATGTCAAGGCTCCATGGGTGTCCATAGATAAAAAGAAAAACAGATAAACACTTGAACACTTTTTTTTTTCTATGGACACACTGTGTAAGCTTGTCAAACAAATTTATACCAACAATGAAATCAAAGTCATAAATGTCATTTTAAATAATCTGTATTAGTTTGCATGCATGTTAGCTTGTGACTAAACAAATGTTCATACTTATGTTTGTATATTATACAGTTAAATAGATACATTTTCTAAAAATGTTTATAATTCTCATAAATTCCCGGTAAGTTTCCAACTTGGAATAGTTCCAAAATTCCCCAGATAAATTTCCCATGGAAAGTTGCCTGGAATTTACCGGACACTTTTTGCCCCTTTCACCCTAATTGGAGATATTAAAGTATTTTCATGATTTTAGACATTAGATACATCATGTGGACACAGATTCACATCAGTTATCTGTGTGTACATGAAACTACATGTCTTATTGTGGTGGAAAACAACAAGGAAATCCACAGTGCTTGCTCTGGGCCAATAGATGAACTTTATATTACGCATTGTAATAGTACTGATTGCTTGTTCGGTCTTGAGAAAGTACCGTATTTTTCGGACTATAAGCCGCTACTTTTTTCCCACGTTTTGAACCCCGCGGCTTAAACAACGAAGCGGCTTATTTATGAATTTTCCTGGGTTTTTCCCGGTTTCACAAACTTCAAGCCAAAAAACGGAGCTCCATAACATTAGACCAATTAAATTTCCAAACGGAAACGAAAAAAACGCACCTCACCTGTGTTCTGAGCTGCACGGCATCGGGAGAAAATTAGTTTTTCTTAAACGCACGACGATGACAAAAGATAAACTCCCGAGAGAAATAGTTGTGAAAGGAAGGAGGAAGACAGTGAACAATGACTTACTTGGTCGGCTACTGTTTAGATACAAGCCGTTGTAACGCGTTGAGTCTGGGTTAAGGGGTAGCTCGCTAACTCCAGTTGCAACAGAAATCATATAAGCACAGACAGGTTTCCAAAACTCGTGCTTTTTTATTTTTGTTTATTTTGTGTGAAAAATCCTTTTGTCTGACTGCCTTTAACCTTGCTGTTTTTCTGAAATTTTACTTTTTGTCATGTGTTTTATGATAAAAGATGCATAGCATTTAATTGACTTTGTTTTTACATTTTTCAATCTTTACTAATGCAATCAAAATGCTTTATGCAGAGCTTTTGGCTAGTCACTATTAAGTGGACACTAATTTACTCTGATTCTGTTCAGGGCTTTATGTGTATTTTTTATACGCAGGTTGTTCTTGAGCATGAGGGTATGCGTATTTTTAATACCATGGGTATGCAGAACCCATCGTGAAATAAGTTCTGATGAGTTTACAGTATATTTCTTTTATATGCTGCTGTGAAAGAGACAAAAATAATGAGGGATTTTGTCACAATTTTTCAACACAACAGTTTTGTGTTGGCAAATTGAAAATGTGTGTGTGCCCATGCACGAGTAATTTTTTAAGCATAGAATTGATCAAAATTCACTGTGCACCACTGTGCATACACATGCGATAAATGCCAATTTTCTCATGCATACTGCTGGTTTTTAGATGCAGAATCAGAAATTGTTTTAAGCTGGTTAATGAGGCCCCATGTATTTCAGTTTTTCTGCCTTGAATTGCTTGTCTTTTACTAATTGATTCAGCTTTTGAATTACTTCCAGCAGTGTCCCATCAAGTTTTGGAATTAAATAAATGCCTTTATAATAGGAGCTCCAGTAATTAAAACATAATTGTACCCACTGTAGCCCTCTGTATGCACTCACTGGTGTTGGAAAATACACGCGATGGGATGAGGCAGAGAGAAACTCTGGTGTTAAAAGCTTTGAACGGCTTCTGGCATTGCCAGTATTGTCCCCTGCCAGTAGAAAGGGGTTTCTGTTCTCTCTGCAGCAACAAAACATTGTTCTCTCTCCAGCATTGGCACTTGCCTCGCTGCCTCACTGCTCCTGTAATGCCTTTCTGGAAGAGAATTGGGTACATGGGAGAATTCTAAAAGGAATTTCACTGTAATGGCATTAATAAACAGTTTGCTCTTTGAATGAAGATGGCCATTTATTTATTTTAATGGGGAAGAAATTGTAAGATTGTTTACCATTTCAATAAAAGGAATGAAATGTCCCCACCACCCAATGCAACCTTATGAAACTCACACCAGTCAAACGTGTGCAGTGTATATATGAATACCTTGACATGCAACATGTAAATATGTGCAATATACATACTGTTTTTCTGTTTATTATTCATAACAATTACATACACTTTTTTTTTTTGTACAAAAGATTTGTAACTTTTGCACATGGCGTCCTGATTGTACATTGCATTTAAATGTCTCTTCCTTTATATTGAACTTATATTTTGTTGTAGAAGCTGCACTGTAGCTCTGTCCCCACAACACATTTCAACGCAATAAATAGCATGGCAATAAAATCCACTCAGATTTTTAATCTGAAGTTTTTGGCCTTCAATAGCATTCTCTGTTTTAAACTAGCACTCAAGTGGCTTTGATTGTTTCAATACCATATATATATTCCCATGTGTATGTATAGAGGAAAAGCAGTCAGCAGTATTGTGATTATTAGTCTACTCATTTATATATATATATATATTTAGCTCTAAAATGACAGGGAACAACCTCAGAATTTCAAGATCCAATAAAAGCTTACCAAATACACTGGACTTTTTTAAAAGGTTTTTAAAGGTTGCCATCCAATTTTTTGTCCCTAATTTATAGAAATAGCCTTAAGTTAAATAACTTCAATGTTTGGCGTGACAGTTTATAGTGTGCAGCAAAAAGCTGTTAATGGTAGTTTTCAGAAAGACATTGTGTGTTGTAAAGAAAAGTCAGTACTTCCAAAAATAGACAACTTCTCTTAATATTTCTCTCTGCATTAATTTGCCTAAATAAGCCATTTTTTAATGTTTGATGACAAATATTTTACACGTTAAAACAGTATTAACCACCATTTTCACAGCAGACAGCCATATGCTTATAGTACTTTTCCACAAAGTAAATTCACAAACCTTAAGTGGTTAGAGGACACAGATGTTCTGTACTGTTTTTCAGAGATGGACTAAATGGTTAATACCCCATTTTTCCATAGGTCGCCTTGGATTCACTCATCCCGGAGGAGACAACCCTTTGCCTATAAATGGTGCGTAAATGATTTTATTGCTTTACTGTGCTAGCAGTTTAACCCTGTATAAGCAGATGGACTGACTGGCCCAGCAAGCTCATTGTTGACAGAGTCAGCAGATTTAACAGTATGTTTGTGCCTAGGAAGCACTATCCGTGTGTTTTAGAGCAAGTTATTTTTTCTAAAAGAGTGGGGGTGTTGGCCCATGCTCCCTCAGCTAAAGCTTATTTGCATAGATTGAAGACATGTGCTGATGCAAATACTTATAATTAACTACTATTGACCCATGACGGAGGGGTAGCTGAAAACTACCAATTTATGTCAAGAGAAAGTAAGACATTTTAACTAATAATTTTGTAATTGTTTCTTCTCCGTTAATGTAGAAGGTTCTATAGACAGGTCTAAACTTGCATAAAACACAAATACTTGTGTGCCGTTGATTTTTTTTTAATGGTGTGATTTTACTTGATCAGTGACCGATTTCAGTATTTTGAGTTATTTTGAAGCAAATAAGATTTTGTAATAATAAAAGAGAAATAATGTTTTGTGCATGTGGGAAAAACATATGGATCTTTCAGTAATCATTTAGGCAGTACTCACTACTCACTTGGGCTCCAATTAGCACATACCTAATATGTGTGAATGAAACCAGTTTGTATTCGAGCTGTTGAATATGCCCAAGGATGTTTATTACTGTGAATCAATAAGAGGAGAGGTGCCATCGCAAAAAGATTTTGGCTATGTACGTTGCTATTCATAATTATTTGCCCCATTTCAACCTGAAGTGTAGGTAATGTAGAGAACAAAAAATACATCTTCCTACATTACCTTTTCATCTGATCTTATTTTACATGCAGCAAGGAATTATGGAAGGCGACGAGGTAAAGAACAATCTTTTAACCATTCAAAATGATAAAAAAATAATAATAAAAAAAAAAGGAAAAATCTGTGATTGAGCAGTGAGAATGTTTGTGATGATCCAAGTGGCAATGAATGCATGATGTGTTTTGGGAAGAATTCTAGGCATGGACAATATCTCCATTTGTGACTGTATGACTCCTTGCATAACTTGTACCTCATTTCCCAAATTTTAAGTGGAAAAATAAATAGAATTTGGGCTTTTAGTTCTTTTTGAAATAGCAAATGTGCATATTCACTCATTCATTCATCTTGAACAATTGCTTTATTCTGGTCAGGGTGGTGGTGGATCTGGAACTAGTCACTGTGCATGTGGCAGGAGTACATATGCGCACTCTGACATTTGAGGCCTGCATTCTGTCATGGAAGGAGCAGTTGTATTTTAAGCCCAGAAGCAGCCGGCATAGTGGCTTAACGAAATAGATATAGTCATTTTAAACATTTGAGATTAAAATAACTTGTTTTGCTGTTTATAGCTGATGTAAAAAAAAATTATTTAAATGCACAATTTATATTGCCTAGCTGTAAGTAGTTATAGGGCCTAACGGTATGTCTTTCATGTGTATTACTGCTACTTGGCTTTTACCTAGACCTCATTTAGAACAGCCAGACAGGTACTTATCTTTGTGGTTCTTTTACAGGTCACTCATCCTTGTTCCCCATGGAAGATGGCTTTCCAGACGAGGAGAGGGCAGAGCAAAGCCTTCCTGGTCTGGGCTCTCCCCACTGCTTCCCTCATCAGAATGGAGAGCGAGTAGAACGTTACTCACGCAAGGTTTTTGTAGGTGGTCTTCCCCCAGATATAGATGAAGGTATTGGCATATTTGACTAACAGAAAAATAAAAAAAACATAAGTTGTTGGGAATGTTTTTTTTATATTTGGGATGACCTTTTCTAGATGAGATTACTGCTAGTTTCCGTCGTTTTGGACATCTGTTTGTGGATTGGCCTCATAAGGCTGAGAGCAAGTCTTACTTCCCACCAAAAGGTATGTAAAGATTATCATTATTTTTTGGTTTGTTTGTTTTCTTTTGGTTCAGTTGTTGTAGCCTGATGGAGTTCTCACTTCAACAGTGATTATCAACATACATAATTGTATGGCTTTTTAAAAAAAAAAAATTATGATTTTCAGTCCAGTGAATACGTACCATGCTTGAAGAATGTATTACATGTATTTACTGATTAATATGTAATAAATACATGGCTTTCCCAATGATAATGTCTTTTGTATTCCTTTAAAGGTTATGCATTCCTTCTGTTCCAAGATGAGAGTTCTGTCCAAGCTTTGATTGATGCTTGCATTGAAGAAGATGGCAAGCTTTACCTATGTGTGTCCAGCCCCACCATTAAAGACAAACCTGTAAGTTATTTTATATGTGAAATCGCATCCTTTTTTAAAGCAATATGCATTTCACCTTTCTTGAAACACAGCTCTATTTGTCTACCACTATGATGGGTGAGCACATGACCGTGGCTAAGATAAAGCCAGTATTGAAGATAAATGAATAATTTCAGTGTGTGCATCATGCGGGATCAGGCGAGAACCATATACACTGCCTGGTTAAAAAAAAAAAAAAGTCACACACTGCCTGCAGTACTTTGTTGTTCCGCTTTTGCTTTGATTGTGGCATGCATTAGCCATGATATTGTTTTGATAAGCTTATGCCATGTCACATTTTTTTCATTCATTTTGCCATGATTATTCTGTGTATTCTTCTTCTATAAAGTCTTCACTAGCACATCCCAAAGATTCTGAACGGGCTTAAGGTCTGGACTCTAAGGTGGCCAATCCATGTGTGAAAATGAACCACCATCATGTTCCTTTTCATCATGTTCTTTTACAATTTGAGTTCTGGCATTGTTATCTTGAAATATGCCCATGTAATGGCGGAAAAAAAAAAAAAAATTATGGAAACCTGGTAAAATGTCGCTGGCCAACTGACGCAACTCCAGATCATAACACTGCCCCTCAGGCATGCACAGTAGGCACTAGGCATGATGGGTGCGTCATGTTATTTAGCTCTCTTTTGATGGGTAGCCCTTATTTACCCATCACTCTGAAACAGGGTAAATCTGGACTCATCTGACCACAGGACCTTTTTGCATTGCTCCAGAGTCCAGTTTTTATGCTCCCTAGCAAATTGTAACTACTCATTGATAAATGTTCTTTTTAAAGGAAAATTCAACAAATCATTCCTTTTTCTTTGGGTTCTTTGTTTTGTTTTTTAAAATCAGGCTGTGGGATGTTAAGAGCTTATTCTTCTGCTTTCTTGCACTGATTTCATAAACAATATATGTACATCAGAATTAAAAAAAAAAAACATGCATTATTGCTCTATATTAGCACAAAGACTTTTACCCTTACAGTCATCCTTACAACCTGCAACATACAATTTTATTAGGCATCAAAGCATGCACATCTGCAAAAAAGTGATGGCACAAAGAACAGATAGTTGTCGACTTACGACCTATGCAACTTACGACCATTCGACTTTATGACCACAATCGATAGCCGCGGCGAATGACAGTGCGTACCAGCTTCCAGCATAATTTCACATTACTGTACATATAGCCTACTCTACTTATGACCAAATCGTGTTACGACCGGTCTGTCGGTCCCAATCGTGGTCGTAAGTTTTTAGTGTTTGCAGATAGCAGTCATGCCCTTACTATGCATAGCAGACGATACTGTGTTGTCAACAGCACATCAATTAACATAAAATGTTAGCTACAGTTCTGTTGTGCTCTGGAGGCACAGAAAGGAGCTTTACACTAAAGAAATCCTAAACCATTTCTGATTTAATTAGTGATTGTTATTTGAAACAGTATATTTCAAGTTTTCTTCCTAGAACACTTGGTTATAAGTGATGTCATTTGGGTTTCGTTAAGCTATGTCATTTAATGGAGCTGACCTTCTCTACCACCAGGTTCAGATACGGCCTTGGAATCTGAATGATAGCGACTTTGTGATGGATGGGTCTCAGCCGCTCGATCCTAGGAAGACCATTTTTGTTGGTGGAGTACCACGCCCTCTACGTGCAGGTATTGCGGATAACAGAGTGATTTCCCTGTTTTAACTGTACTTAATTTTCACATGTATTTATGTAATTCATCCCTAAATTTTGTATATTAATTGTCCTTTATAAACCTTTCTGATTCTTTACCTAAACATGTTTGTGTTTGTTTTTTGTTTGTGATTATAGTGGAGCTTGCTATGATCATGGACAGGCTGTATGGTGGCGTGTGTTACGCAGGGATTGACACAGACCCTGAGTTAAAGTACCCTAAGGGAGCAGGGAGGGTTGCGTTTTCTAATCAGCAGAGCTACATTGCTGCTATCAGTGCTCGTTTTGTACAGCTGCAGCATGGGGAGATCGATAAACGGGTCAGTTCTACCAGCAGGTTCCCTTCAAAATGTATTTATATATATATATATATATATATATATATATATATATATATATATATATATATATATATTATAATTTTGTATAATGTGTGTGTGTGTGTGTGTGTGTGTGTGTGTGTGTGTGTATATATATATATATATATATATAATTTTAACTAATAATGTATTCACGCAGTGCTGTTTTTACTTATCTGAAAATGTTAGTCTGTACCCTCAAAGTATTTATTCATTTATGAGAGTGAAACTTAGGCTGGCAAAAAGTTGGAAAGAAATTATATTATGCCACTATTATGATGATAATTGCATTTATTTCACTAATTTGATTTGCGTAATTCTTGACTTGCACTCTCATGCTCTCTCGGCAGGTGGAAGTGAAGCCATATGTCTTGGATGACCAGCTGTGTGATGAGTGCCAGGGCACACGGTGCGGAGGCAAGTTCGCTCCATTCTTCTGCGCCAATGTCACATGCCTCCAGTATTACTGTGAATACTGCTGGGCGGCCATCCACTCACGTGCTGGCCGAGAGTTCCACAAACCACTGGTGAAGGAGGGTGGTGACCGACCTCGCCACATCTCCTTCCGCTGGAACTAAGGTTACACAGGCAGGGAGTGAGAGAGACGAGGGAGAGAAGGGTAGGAGTCGCAAAATCATTGTCTAATAAATGCACTTTCTGTTGCTGTTTCCTTTTTAATTTAATCTGAAAAAAAAACCCATTACTTATAATTTTTAGTGGATGTCAATCCAAAAAAATGTTCAGGAAAAAAAAAAAGATACAATGTTTCATGCATCTGTACTATTTATGTAATGCCATTAGATTTCATTTTTGTTGGTGCACAGGCACCAAGAAGAATTGTACACCAGACACCAGAAATATTGAGTATTGGTAATTTGTTATTCAGTACCTGTTGTGGCTCAATTAGAAGTATTACATTTTATTTTAATTTGATTCAAAAGGCTACAGAGCAGACGTGAAAAGGTGTTGCAAAGAGTGCACTTATTTCTTTTCTGAATAGAGTGCAGATGCAGTGTAAGAGCCCAGTGTTTAACCAAAGCTTAATTGGTTTTTAAAGAACGGCAAAATAACATATATATATATATATATATATATATATATATATATATATATATATATATATATATATATATATATATATATATATAAAATATATAAATAAATTATTCAAATCAGCAATGCAAAACAATTAATTCCACATCAGATGCCTGGGCTTGATCTTAATTTTTGCAGGAAAACTTTTACCTCAAGCTTAGCTGCTAGTTTGTTGAGCAAAATGTAGAAATCAGGCTCGCCTTTCCTCCCTTATTTCATGCTGACCACAGAAAAGGGAATCGGCAGCAGAAAAGACAGTTGGAAAATCTGTATTGTCACTTCCTGAATTAAAAAAAAAAAAAAAAAGATTAGCAGCCAAACAGAGCATCCTAGCCGGGGAAATGTATGGCGTTGAGGATGTAGAGGTCTGCATACGAGCTGGTTTAACAGCAAGGAATTTTAATTCCATGGTGCCCTGCAGAACTAAAAATAGCTTTGTTCAGCTTACTTTAAGGGTGGCAATTTTTATTTTGTCCAACGATATATGCTAACTTCCAGATCTTTAGCCCGTTTTTGACACTTTAACCTAATGCAGGTTAAATGGCAAAAAGTGCTAAAGATATTTAATAAAAATACCCCATATACCTCCTGGTCTGCAGTATCCACTCAGCTGAAGTTTTGAAGCATAACTGAAGGTAGTTCACATTTACCACTCTACTTTATCCACTTTGACTTGCAGCATAGATTTTTTTTATTTTAATTTTTTTTATTTTTAGATGTTAGGGAACCAAAGATGGCTGTGCATTAGTGAGCAAGATGGCTCACTCTTGTTTTACTACTTCAAGTGGGTCTCATTTCAGTTTATTATTTTTTGCCCCTCACTCCCTTTGATATATGAGACCAGACGAACTCCAACGAACCAAAGATTGGCCTTGAATTGACGAGCATGCAGTCCAATTTCAGAGTAACACTAGTGAAAAAACTAAACAAAACAACGAGCATACGTGCATGCTGGCTTTTCCGCAAGTCCACCTGCTTCTTTTCCAAAGGTCAAAAAAAGGAGACGTATGTAGTTCAGCAGTCGGGTATCATTTTGAGAGATTGCTAGCTGCTGGGATTTAGAACAGAAATGCTGTACTTGGAATATAAAATCCCGTTCCAGTCACGATTCTAGACTTTTACCACCTTCTAATGCTAGCACAAAATGTCAGGGACATAGTGGTGAATTGTAAACTTCATACACTAGTGAGAAACGTATCCACACGTTGGCTTGATGATGTTCCAGCGCACCCATGCAGCACCACCACTTAAGCTTGTGGGTGTTATGGTTCTACATTTTAGAAGTTAAAACACTTTTTGAAGAATTTGCTGTTAATGAGATGATAAAGATTATTTTCTACATGGCCTAATGATTTTTGGTACAGTGTTTTCTAGCTAAATTATTTTGTCATGCACATATGAACATTTATTATGCACTACTTTTCTAAATACTTTTGTTTATTCAACAGTCATTTTAGGCACATTTTTCACAGATGGGAAAACTCCTTTTTGCAATACCTCAATTTTTCGCATTGTGAAAGGTAGCTTTTGTACTTTTGTTACTGAGAGATCTGCATATATGGAAATTTTCTTTTAAGAGGAAAAAAAAAAAGTCAAGTGATTTTAATATATATTATTTTCAATTATGCTTTTTATACATTTCAGTGCTGAGGAATCTTTACAACTAAGCGCACACTTGAGTTGATGCGACTTCAGATCTGCAGAAGAAAGATCAAAGTATATCGCTTAAGGTCTTGGATCTTGTACACTAGATTTTAATGACAATATATATTTAAAAAAATTTAATCCGCATGGCAAGAACAAGTTGTCATTAAATTAATGTTAATATTCAAAATGGTTAACCTAGTTGGAAATACTTGTCATTTTGGTTTCCTCTCCATAGCTGGAATATAAACTATAATCTAAGAAGAATGCTAAATTTGGCTGACTCTCGTATCACAAGAATGGATGTTTGATGTTTAGATATTTTACCATTAAAAAAAATATATATATATATTCTTGAACTGCCAAATAGCTCCTATTGTAATCCTTAGCATGCATGAAGACAAAAATAAGTACATGAATTAAATATGAAAATTAATTGTTGTGGTTGTGCACCAGATGTTTCTAAACTTTTAATTTGTTAAGGACACCCTGCACCCTCTTGTATATTACACTCTTATGCCTTCCCCCATAATCCAGTACATTCAGGACGCTGAGAAAAAAAAAAGCTAACATTTTAGGCAAAGAAAGAACTTTCAGAGTTAAAAACAAACAAAAAAAAAATAGCCGTGCAGAACGAGCAATTTATCAGACACTGTTGAAAAGACTTGAGAACTTCATCCCTACTGTCTGTCTGAGGTAAAATCAGAAACCTATTTGGAGGAAGGGGAACTTTAAGACTTGAATGTGGTAAATGTTGCAAGTTAACTTCGAGTTGTTATGTGCAATACTTTTTTTGAACTTTTTTCCAGATAAGGACTCTTTGCAATGTAATTCTTTAATGCCATTTTTAATTGCTGACATTTAAAAGAAGATGTTAATATGTTTTTCACAGTCATTTTCTACTGTTATTGTAATCCTTTTCATGCTGGTGTTTGTAAAAAAGAACAGAAATCAAAACTATTTGTACTAATATAAAATAATTGAAGTTATTTTTAAAACATTAAAGGTTTTTGTGCTCATTTGCTTATTTTATTTCAAGCTACTGTGATTGCATTGTAATTATTAGGTCAATAATGTATTTAGCTGTTTATTGGTATATTTTTAATTGGAATGTATAATTAATTTTTATAATTTTGATCAGATTTTTGTTATATTTTTGAGGTGAAGCTTTTAATATGTTAAAGTGTCTAGTTTTTACTAATTGCTATATTGTGCTCCACAATATATGGTTCACATTTTCTGAAGGAAAAGAAATATTTAAATATGTCTGTTAATGATGTTACTTAATGGCAAAATTTCAATAGTTTTTAACTGTGTATGGGAAGGTTGTTGTATTTATTAATAGCATTTTTTTACTTAAGATATCACCTTAATTTGTATTGTCATTTCACTTTATAAGTTCCTATTTTTGTATTTTCCTTTGTAATTAAGTTATGTTATACAAATGTCCATATTCTAGGAGTTGGTCTGTAAGTGCTAGTGAAATAAGAAAAAGAAAAATCTAATGTTATTTAATTGTTTGCAGCCAACTATTTATAACAATATGCATAATTTTTAAATATTTGTAATGTGAAACGTTGAATGAATAAATCTTAACTGTGACAAGGCATTCTGTTTGTTCTTGTGCTTTCTTTTATGCGTCATTTCACTACTGGGCCTGACATTCTTTTTTTTCTTTTTCTTTTTTTTCTACCATGTGCCACCAACCGTATTCTCTGCCAGATGTAGGTTTGAAATTATTTGAATATCCTTATTTTTATTATTTTTATTTTCTCCTTGCACATTACAAACAGTTCACTGAAAAACATTTTGCATAAATTACATGTTTGCTTGTGCATCTTTGAGCCTCTGGCTGGAAGATTTACTAATTCTAAGAAGACCCAGGAAATAAAGATATTGCACTCCGTAGCACCATCTGGTGTACATTTTACACAATATATTCTTGTAAAATATTTATTCTGCTCTACATCAAATTGTTTGTTCTATAAATTTATCCTAAGCAGTTTGCATTGCAATCAGTCTGACTTTTAGTCATAAAAATCTGCCTTGTATGTTTCATAACCGTTCTGACACACACACATCAGTCCTGTATTATTTTCCATCAACTAGGTTTCAACAAGTCTAGTCCTTACTGTTCAAATTGGCATATGTGAAATATATTCAAACAAATAAAAGTTTAGCTTCAAACAGGACAGAAACTTTTAAAGGAAGACCATTTCAAATATGACCTTGACCCAGTCTGGTCCTGAACCAATTCCACAATCTAATCAGTTTAACTGGTCATAATTACATATATAATGGATATAAAGTGTACAACAGTTGTACACACCCATGTTTAATTACAGCTGAAAGCAAAGTATTAGAAACAAATGATCATGTTTCCCTTCATCTTGTCTAGTTTCCCCAGTCACAGTTGAAGAGAAACAGCCCCATAACATCATGTTGCTATCGCCATGCTTTACTGTGCTGTTCATTGGGTGATAAGCTGTCATTTTATTGCAACAAACAGGTTTTATTTATTTATTTATTACATTTTCTTTTATTATTTCTAGTCCTACCCTGGTCTCATCAAACAATAACCCACTTTGCAACAATTTGGCATAATTAAAGCTAGCTAAAAAAATTTTTTTGTTTGTCTTTTAATGAAAAGAGCAATCCAGCCAATTCTATAAAAATATAAGAGATTGGTTACCCTGTGTAACGAGGGACCAGTACTTGACCTACTACTACGGATCCTTTAAATTTGCATCTGTATAACGCTCTGATGGAGGAGTTCTATAGTTTGGCTGCCAGCAGAAATGATCTACTGTGGCACTCAAGTAGGCTTTTATTGTCATTTCAACCATATACAGTACAGTACAGTACACAGTGAAACAAAATAACGGTTCCCCAGGACTAAGGCACTACATAAAACAGCAATTTTGTGCAAACGGTTACTAATTAAGTTAATTTAAGCATGTGTGTCAGTCAGTCCCTTCATTTTGAGTGGTCAAATGGATTGTGGAAAGAAATTGTTACACTGTATAGACGTGAAGGGCCTGCATGCTTCAGTACCTTTTTGCCAGAAGGCAGGAGGGTAAACAGTGGGTGTAAGGAGTGTGTGAGGAGTGTGTGAGGAGCCGCAATGCTAGTAGTGTTGCGATAATGAGTTTAAAGTGTTAACTTTCAGCTTTAATCAAGCTGTGTTGGTATGGTTAACAAAATCATTGTATTAATTGTTTAGGAATTCCAGCCATCAATTTCATTGTCCCTCCATTTTTACAGGCTCAAAAGTAATCGGACACACCTCCTGCTATTAGATATTAATGAGATAAAAGGTCTGTAGTTGATTCCAAGGGTTGCATATAGTAGCCGTTCATGAGAACTCTCAATATGCAGTCTGGAGATGTCAGTGTAATGATGCCAAACAAAACAAAAAAATTATAATAATAATTAATACAAAATTTAAAAACATCTACCAGAGAGATTTTTAGGAGTGACCCAATTAACAATTTAGTACATTCTTTAAAAAAAATCAATGAACTTGCAAACTCAGTGGATCATTTACCTTGGTGATAATTCCTTTGTTAGGAAAAAACACAATCAGTTAAGGATTTATGGCATTAAGTTAATTTTTTCCTGTAACCTCAGAAGACAAAAGACATACAATTAATTCAGTCAACTGTTCAGTTGGCAGTGTCTAGACAGTTTGCACCACAACTGTGAACAGATTAAACAGTTTTATTGAAGCAAGTGATATTTTTTATCGAAGCAAGTAATATTGATAATATTAGGTCATCCTTATCTGTGTATTGTAAGTGCAATTATACAGTTTAATTTGAAACAATCTGTCTCTCAGCTAAACCATAAGCATAATTTGAAGCTAAATAAAACTGGGCAGAGGTATAAACTTGATTCGTATTCAAGCTTGTCCACAGAGACTTTAACTGAATTAACTGGACGAAAAGTGCAGCGTTCCAGACAATCATGAAACAGAACACGTGTTAGTTCTGCTCCATTTCACATGTACTCCAAAGAATTGGCAGAGAATGCAGTCCAAAATTTCACGGATGAATTGAAAAGTTAAATGAAGACACTCATGACACTATAATGTACTCATTTCTTTTTAATTGCACAATGACACCTAAAACAATCACAGCATAATCATTGCAAAAATGCAAGGTCTAGAACAAAGTTCTCAAATACAAAGAAAGACAAAAAAGCATGATCAACATGGTAAAAAGAACAAGTAAAGGTTTGAATGTATAGAATTACAGCCATAGCACCAACTAGATACTAACTGTGATTAAAGTCTACAATATACTGTACAATTGTTCACTGTCTCATACATTGTAGCTTTGGGGAATTGTCATTTAATTAGAAGGTGCATTTAATACTTTTTTAGGTCTAGAAAGAATGAATCATTCTTTTGCATCTACATTGCTGGTTGGTTAAAATGCACATATGTTTTGTGTTAACTGCTGGAAGCACTGATTGAGTATGCTGATTATTTAATACTGTTTGTCAGTCAAAAACAGGAATCTTAGCCTACAAATGGGCACAGGCACACCAAAACATAGCAGCTGTAGACTGGAAAAAAATCTTAATTTCTGCTTTAACATGTGGTAGGATCAGAATACAGCATCAACAACATAAATTCATAGACCCAACCTGCCTTGTGTTAACAGCTCAGGCTAGAGAATGGTGTTGGAAAGGTGGGGGGAAATGCTTTCCTGGAACACATTGGGCCACTTAATAACAACTGAATGTTGTTTAAATGCCACCGCTGATCTGAATATTGTTCTTAACCATGTGCATCTTTAAAAAAAAAATCCCATATACTTCTTTAGAGGTACATAATCTTTATGAGGTGGGATACGACTGGAGCTGGAGCAACCTCAGGATGCTTCGGGATGGGAAGAGTAAGAGAAGCAGTGGAGAGGAATTAGTGTAGCTGCTGTTCATAATACACAAGTTGATAATGTGCATTTGATCAGATGTACTGGAGCACAAACTTATGATATGTGATGTGTGTTATGTGGAGGCTTTGCTAAAAAGAAAAGAGTGTGTCTGAGCCACGAAAACTGTCAGGAAGACTATTCCAAAGTCTAGGAGCTAAATGTGAGAATGCTCTACAACCTTTAGTGGACTTTACTATTCTAGGAACTACTAGAAGTCCAGAGTTTTGACATCTCAAAGAGAGTGATGGATTGTAGCGTGTTAGAAGACTGGATAGATACATGGGAGCCAAACCATTTAGGACTTTGTAAGTAAGTAGCAATAGTTTGTAGTTGATTAGAAACTTAACAGGTAGCCAGTGTAGGGATGATAAGATTGGGGTTATATGGTGATATTTTCTCGACTTTGTGAAAACTCTGGCTGCTGCATTCTGGACTAACTGTAGCGTGTTTATTGTTGATGCAGGACAACCACCTAGTAATGCATTACAATTGTCCAGTCTGGAGGTCATTAATGCATGGAAGAGCTTCTCTGCATCAGATATAGACAACATGTTTCTTAGCTTAGAAATATTCCTAAGGTGGAAGAAGGCTGTTTTTGTAATAATAATAATAATTTGTTACATTTATATAGCGCTTTTCTGCAGCACTCAAAGCGCTTTACATATGAAAGGGGGATTCTCCTCAACCACCACCAATGTGCAGCATCCACCTGGATGATGCGACGGCAGCCATATTGCACCAGAACGCCCACTACACACCAGCATATTAGTGGAGAGGAGAGTGATATAGCCAATTAATATGAGGGGATGATTAAGTAGGCCAGCGGGCAAGTTTTTTGGCCAGGATGCCGGGGCACACCTCTACTCGTTTTCGAAAGACATCCTGGGATTTTTTAATGACCACAGAGAGTCAGGACCTCGGTTTAACGTCTCATCCGAAGGACGGTGCTTTTGTTTTTTTTTGTTTTTTTTTTTACAGTATAGTGTCCCCGTCACTATACTGGGGTGTTAGGACCCACACAGACCACAGGGTGAGCACCCCCTGCTGGTCTCACTAACACCTCTACCAGCAGCAACCTGGTTTTTCCCAGGTGGTCTCCCATCCAAGTACTGGCCAGGCTCAACCCTGCTTAGCTTCAGTGGGCAAGCTGTCTTGGGCTACAGGGTGATATGGTTTTCTAAAGACATGTTGCTGTCTAGAATCATTTCCAGGTCCTTTACTGTTGAACTAGTATTTACAGTACATGCTTCTAAATGCAAGTTAAATTGCTTAACATCGGGGAGTTCACTCCAGACACTTTTTCAACAATTTTTACAAACCCGGAAAGTTATTTGGAGATCTTAGTTGGAGCTGCAGCCACTCTCTATGGCACATGGAGGAGACACCGGCGGGGGAAGCGCGCCGGCGCGCTAGTGAAGCTGCGACAGAGGGGATTTAGAACTGCGCTCCCGTCGATTCACCTGGCGAACCTCCGCTCACTGCCGAACAAAATGGACGAACTAACTCTTCTTAACGGAACAAACAAAGATTTTGCATGCTCCGCTGCTCTCTGTTTTACTGAAACTTGGCTCAGTCGCTCAATCCCGGACAGCGGATTACTTCTCTCGGGCTTTCACTTACACCGAGCGGATCGCGTAACGGAGCTATCGGGCAAAACGAAAGGCGGCGGAATCTGCTTCTACATTAACGAACGTTGGTGTACAGATGTCACAGTGCTGGATAAATACTGCAGCGAAAACTTGGAATCACTGGTAATAAACTGTAAACCGTTTTACTCACCGCGGGAATTTTCCTCATTCATTCTGACCGGAGTTTACATCCCACCTCAGGCCAACGTGAATGATGCACTGCAAAACCTGGCAAACCAAATATCCGGCTTGGAGCAAAAACATCCGGATTCTCTTTTTATTATCCTTGGAGACTTTAACAGAGCAAAACTAACAGTAGAACTTCCAAAATACAGGCAACATATTAACTGTCCGACAAGAGGGAAAAACACACTGGATCATTGCTACACCGTTCTTAAGGACTCGTATCGCTCTGTACCCGGGCAGCTTTAGGGAACTCTGATCACTGCTTGGTTCATCTTATTCCAACATACAGGCAGAAACTAAAATCTGTTAAGCCTGTAGTCAAAACAGTGAAGAGATGGACCAGTGAGGCAAAGCAGGAACTACAAGACTGCTTTGAGTGCACTGATTGGAGTGTCTTTGAGGCTGGAACTGACAGCCTGGATGAGCTGACTGACACTGTGACATCCTACATCAGTTTTTGTGAAGACATGTGTGTGCCAACCAAAACCTTCTGCAAGTTCAGTAACAACAAGCCATGGTTCACAGCCAAACTGAAAAACTTCGACATGCCAAGGAAGATGCATACAGAGGGGAGGACAAAGCTCTGTACAAGCAGGCCAGGAACCAACTGACAAAGGAGATCAGAATAGCCAAAAGAAGCTACTCTGAAAAGCTGAAAAGCAGGTTTTCAGCTAACGACCCTGCATCAGTGTGGAAAGGCCTGCAAAATATCACAAACTACAGGAGACCACCCTCCCACTGAAGCAAACAAAGACCTGGCTGACGACCTTAACACCTTCTACTGCAGGTTTGAGGACAATATCTTCACACCTCTCATCCAACCCAGCCCAATGTCTGCCCCCATCACACCTCTGGATTTCTCTCTTACAACTCCTTCCAGCACTCAAGTTGCGCTCACGATTTGTGAAAAGGATGTGTATCGGCTCTTTCAGAGACAGAAGACAAGGAAGGCTCCGGCCCAGACGGTGTCTCCCCTCCTGTCTCAAAGCATGTGCTGACCAACTGGCTCCCATTTTCACCTCTATCTTCAACAGATCACTGGAGTTGTGTGAGGTCCCCTCCTGCTTTAAACTCTCCACAATCATCCCAGTCCCCAAGAAACCCTCCATTACTGGACTGAATGACTACAGGCCTGTCGCTCTGACATCTGTCGTCATGAAGACCTTTGAAAAGCTGGTATTGGCCCATCTAAAGAAGGTGACAGAACAGCTGCTGGATCCCCAGTTTGCATACCGAGCAAACAGATCGGTGGATGATGCAGTCAACATGGGGCTAAACTACATTCTGCAACACCTTGACTGCCCAGGAACATATGCCCGGATTTTGTTTGTTGACTTTAGTTCGGCTTTCAATACAATAATTCCGGGAATCCTCCACTCAAACTCCTAAACCTTACTATACCCCTGCCATCTGTCAATGGATCACCAGCTTCCTGACAGGCAGGAAACAACAGGTGAGACTGGGAGGTGTTACCTCCGGTATTCAGACAGTCAGCACTGGTGCTCCTCAGGGGTGTGTCCTTTCCCCACTGCTATTCTCCCTTTATACGAATGACTGCATATCAAGTGACCCAACTGTCAAACTCCTGAAATTTGCAGATGACACCACGCTCATTGGACTAATCCAAGATGGTGACGAGTCTGCATATAAGCAGGAGGTGAAGCAGCTGGTGCTATGGTGCAGTCAGAACAACCTTGAGCTAAACACACTCAAAACTGTGGAGATGATAGTGGACTTTAGGAAACATCCTTCAACACTACTCCCCCTCACAATATCCAACATTCCTGTGTCACCTGTGGAGAACTTCAAGTTTCTGGGCACTACCATTTCCCAAGACCTGAAATGGGAATCAAACATAAACTCAATTCTGAAAAAGGCCCAGCAGAGGATGTACTTTCTAAGGCAATTAAGGAAGTACAGTCTGCCACAGGAGCTGTTGATACAGTTCTACACTGCAGTCATTGAATCTGTCCTGTGCTCATCAATCACCATCTGGTTTGGAGCAGCAACAAAACAGGACAGAAACAGACTGCAGAAAACTGTTAAAACAGCTGAAAAATCATTGGTGCCCCTGCCCACTCTCCAGGACTTGTACCATACAAGAACCAGAAACCGGGCAGGAAAAATCATTAATGACCCTTCACACCCTGGACACAACATCTTTCAGCTCCTCCCTTCTGGCAGGCGCTACAGAACTTTGTTCACTAAGACTGCCAGACACAGGAACAGTTTCTTTCCCCAAGCAATCACCCTCACTAACAACTGACCATAATTAAATTCCATGCTCATATCTATGAGTACTGCACAGAACTGTCACAGAACTGTCACTCATCACATTATCTGTATATGTTGCACACACTATTGCTTCTATATACTGTACAAAGTTTTATAGTAACCTCTCATCATACCTGGCACACAATACTGTCATTTGCACTACCATGCACTCCACACTTTATGTACATTACTGGTCTGTATCCCTATTTATTACCCACACTGTCTATACTGTCTCATATTGTCTGTATTGTCTGTATTGTCTTGTATAGTCTGTTTTTGTCTTGTTGTGTCTGTTTTGTCATGTATAGGTTTTTATTTATGTCTGTACTTTTGAGAGTAACAAACAGCTGGAACCAAATTCCTTGTGTGTGTCAACACACTTGGCCAATAAACCTGATTCTGATTCTGATTCTGATTCTGATTCTGTGTACTGGTTTTTGGGGCGATGAGCATATCTTTTAATTTTAATCTTATGCCTTCTAATAATATTTCCCAAGGGAAGCATGTATATTGTGAAAAGCATGGGTCCTAGAACTGAACCATGTGGCACCCCATAATTTACTTGCGTTAACCTGGATAGTTCTCCATTTAAATCTATGAAATGGTAATGAGAAATTTCCCCACTGTGGGACAAAAAAAGGAATGTCTTATCTTATCAGACCTGTAGGATCTAAACCGTCTTAATGCCTGTCCCTGCATGCCGATGTAATTCTGTAAGTGATCTAGGAGAAGGTCATGATCTATAGTGTCGAAAGCAGCGCTAAGATCTAGAAAAACTGTGGCAGTGGTAAATACATATTTTAAGAAGAAGGAGGATCATAGGGTGACGTATGTGAGCGGTGGAAGGTGCACTGGTGGACTATGTTCTATGTAGGAGATGTTAATAATAGAGACTAATAAGTCAACTACTGCAGAAGTGATAAGGAAGACAGCTAGGAACGTACTTGTGATGTGTGACATCTGGAAAGAGAAAGGAAGAAAAAGGGACATGGTGGTGGAATGAGGAAGTGCAGGAGAGCATAAGGAGAAACCAAATTTGGATCGGCAGAGAGACGAGAAAAGTAGGCAGGAGTACAAGAAGATGTGACAGTAGGTAAAGAGGGATGTGGCGAAAGCCAAGGAAGTTTTTTTGCAGCATATTTAGTGAGCGCATTTTTGAATGCGATACTTACCATTCTAGTGAGGGGGGGTTGATAGAAATTATAATGAGGTTGATGATGATGATGATGATGATGATGATGATGATGATGATGATGATGGTGATGAAATATCTGGTATGGTGCAATATGGATTTTAACATAGTATACATTGTATATTATACTAATAAAAAAATAGATTTGGACTCAATTTTAAATGTGATAGTCAGGTGTCCAGGTTTTTCCTTATACAGTGGCCCCCCTGTGAATTTAGGATGCACCATTGCAGCCCCTATGGTACCTTAGTGATTTCATCTAGACATTATGTCACTTTCATAGAATAATGTGTTTTAAAAATGTTTATGAAATTTGTTAATGAAAACATAGTTTAAAATCTTTATTAAATGAAATTTATGAAAGGGACCGAACAGGTAGGACGTTTGGAAGACAAGGTGAGAGAGGCACGATTAAGATGTTTGTGTCATGTGCAGAAGAGCGACATGGGGTAGAAGAATGCCGGAGATGGAGCTGCCAGGGAAGAGGAAAAGAGGAAGGCTTAGGAGAAGCTTTATGAATGTGGTGAAGGAAGACATGCTGGTGGTTGGTTTGAAAGAGCAGATGTAGAAGACACTATGATATGGAGACGGATTATCCGCTGTGGCGACCCCTAACGGGTATCAGACAAAAGAAGAAGAAAAACAACAAAAAGTCAGCTGAACATGTGTTACATCTGCAATCCCCCACCAGGTGGCGATTAGACACTATTAAGACAGTGTGCTGAAAAGGAAGCGCACATCAGAGCAACATTTAATGCCAAATATCCAATAAGAAATGAATTCCGTGTGTTACAGAAAGACACCATCCTCCTCTTATTCGAAGGTGTTTTATTTAATGCCTCATTATTTTCTTGAAAAAAATCCTCAAGCTTTAACAGACGCCTCTTTATCTGCCACGTGTCAGACTGCACACAGGCAGCAGGGGGCGTTCAGCTCCATCTTTCTTATCGCTCTAACCCACTGCCATTACATCCGAATTAAACGGGCACTTGGGCAAAAGCCCAATGCTAGATTTTCTCTGGATCCCTCTAGCGGCGTCGGCTCGGTTGTGCGTGTGGAGGAGCGGTGTGTTTCACGGAGCCTCACCTCCTCCATACTGCCTCCTTCCTCCTCCTCCTCCTCCTCCTCACAGCTGCGCGTGCACGTCTCCGCCCGACCGCCTTCAACAGAAACAGCGCTCATTGTTTTGGTGAGTGTACATTACTGATCAGCGCTTTCATATACCTGAGATACACAGCTGTGTCTGGTAAGAAACCATCAAAAATAGAGATTATTATTATTGTGGTGGTGATGATGATGATGATGATGATGATGATTTTGTTGTGTCGCTTGTGATAATGTTGGGGTACCTGATCAAGACAAGACATTACTGATTGTACCTGGGTTCTTATATAAACAGCATATTTATGCACAAGGATTTTACATTTAGTATTTTGCACTATAATTTCCTGCGAAATATTTTATGTATAACCGAAAATGTAAAGCTTCATTACGACCTCATAAGGATGCAGTCAGGTAGACAAGAAAAAAAAACAAAAAACATTTATTTATTTATTTATTTCGTGTGTATTTGTGTTGTTGTTGTTTTTTATGTGTGTTTGTGTGTGTGAGAATACAGCAAAAATATGAGTGTTGCTTTCCCCAACCAAAATGGTTATTTTACAGGCTGGAGAAAGAGGAGATCAGTAGATAAAAATGGTTAAACTTGGAAGTAATCTCCAGGACAAAGGGATTAAAGCAGCGACTGTTGAAGATGGATTTCAGACGGTTCCCCTTATCACGCCCTTGGATGTTACTAGTCTTCACTACCAAGCTCCAGACAAGGTAAGGGACATTTCTGTCCTGACAGCCACCTGATCATCTTACATAAGCACTCATCAGATCTTACAACGTATCACAATACAGTAATGGAGTCTTCGCCGCCGGCATGAATATATTTATTAAGATCTCTCAAAGGCTTGCCTGAGAAGTACAATTAAGTTGATTGTTGTATGAATACATACTTTTGTCTGTCCTCTGTGAAACCGAAAGGATTGAAATGATCTATATTACAATATTTGCCTCCCTGTTCCTTATTGAGTTTTGTAATTTTGCACGCTGAAATGAGCCCATCCCACCCAGCGTTTAATTCCTGCCTCACACCCAGTCTTTCTAGGATAGACTTCAGTGGCATCACAACATTAGCCAGGATAAAGTGGGTACTAAAGACAAATGCATGAATAAGATGCTTTGCGTGTTATTTCATGACGATCTCAAGATTTCAGGGAACATGGGTCAGTATACGAGTCAAGGATTTAACTTAAAAAAATAAAGAGACTGTTTTGAAGCCAAATTGCATTTTGGTTCATTTGTGATTCTACTGAGAAAAGCACAGTTAGTGCATGCACCTGCTATCTGGTCACCTTTTCAACTTGTACGCATACAGCATTCTGCTATTCTGCACCACGAGTAATACATCCACTTAACCTTACAAAACCCCACTCCCACTCCCACATATCTGCCAAGGGATTTTTATGATTCTTATGATTCTTTCATTTTGCTGAACATTGTAGATTCTGAAGAGAACCAGCCATCTCCTTTTTTTTTGTCTCAGACATTTCTCATATCGCAATTTTTGTTGGGGTCTGAAATTTGTTTTTGATTCCATTTTTTTGAAAAATAAAAAATGCATTGTGAAAAATTTCTACATTGTTAGAGAGACTATATGATTAAAAGGAATGAAGGAATGAATGAATGTGCTTTTAGACATCATGCAGCATAACAGTCATTAACAATCAGACACAAAATTGCTGGACTTTAAAAAGAAAAAGAAAAAAAATACTACAATAAACACAATATCGAAATAAATGTACACAATATGATTCGAAATATATGTTTAAAATAAAAATTTGGGCTTTTGCTAATTTTATTAAATAACTTTTTAAATAAAAGTTTATAATAGTTCATAGTTATACTAGGTTATTAATAATAATTTTATGTTACAGAAATGTGTGTAAAAATTTATTGGAATCCTGCAATTATATTTTAGGATTTATTGAAAGCTAAGAGCATGAACACAAATATTACACAAAGAACATGCATTGCCCCCTGAGGGCACCAAGATCATAGATTATTGATTTTTACCCTTGACCCTTGTCAGATTTCTCTAGTTTCTCAGAGTCGTTTGTACTGTAGCTGATGAGATATTTATCTTCACAATTTTATGTTATGGAACGTAACTCTGAAATTGTTCCACAATTTGTAGTTGCGTTTTTTTCGCAGATTGGTGTAACTCTGCCCATTTTTTCTTTTGACACTAGACACACATTTTTTTCTAATATACACTATTATTCTTTGCATTATTGTTATATAGATTCCACTATAGCTACTTCTATACTACTCATTATACTACACTATAATACCACACAATATACACTATATACCACTTTATAATAAATATTGTTTTAAAATAAAACTAGTAATTCATGATAAAACTGCATACCCATTTGTTTAAGTTCAGGATATCACACATTTCTATTCATTCTGTTTATTTTTGCTCATTTACATAAAGGGTGACAAAATACTGGATATGTGTTAAAGTTGTTCTGGTAACACCTGCCTTGAACTGTCAGGGCTTTGGCTTTAGGATTATGTATTCACTGTCAATTGCACTTAGGATTTCAACAGTTCTGTAAACGTGTATGCTAACAACAAAGAAAACCTTCAGTCTGGTCGGATTTAGGGCATTTCTGTTTACAGACTGCAAACACTTTGTAAGAACAGACCTAATCAGTCCAGGGTTGATGTAAGGGACACATTTAGAAGGCAACTGAAGAGATGTGATTGGTTTTATATGCATGACAAAAAGCAATCTAGGGGAAATAAATTAGGCCATTATTTCCCAAGGCAACTAGATTATTTCCAGGACACCAATTTAACCTCATTTCCTAAACCCATTGTAGCAAAACAATCATAAGACACAGAGTATGCTGACAGTGATGCTTATTTGAAATTTGTTCTGATCTTGAGATATCTAGTCTGGTGGGCCTCAGATGGGCTCGTAACCCAGCATGTAAATATGGAGGATAAAAAGTGTCAAGTGTACAGTTATACAAGGTGGCAAACAAGGAAAACTGAAAAACATAAATAAAAGTGAGCAATCTTTGCATAATTATAATGTGTTTTTTATTAATATAAAACCTTCTTTAACAGTTGTAGATATTTCCTTGAAACATTTCACCTCAATTCCTAGTTTATTGTTTAGACAATATTGGGTAATTTAACAGGATTATTGATTATTATATCTGAATGAATTCATTATTGTAAATAAGATTTATAATGTAATGCCCGGTTAACGTGTATGAACAACATTGAGAGGAACAAGACAGGTTCTTGTTACTGACTTTAAAGATGTTCATTTGTTTTAGAAACATAAGAATACAGAGATTTTCTGGAGAGGTGCATCTTTAAATAAGGCCCATATGGAGAAGATGGTCCTTGTGTAATGGCATTTTGCAGTAGAGGCTGGCACCCATGTGTCTTATAGGCCAAGATGATGACCCTCATCCAATGATCAGCCTCTGGTTAGACATGAGAGCAGCCTGTGTTTTTTTTCTCCATGGCAATTGAACACTTTGTCTGAGGAGGAGATAGCTACTATCTGGTCTAATTAATCCCAGAATCACAGCACAGCAATGAGTGCTCTTCAAGCGAGCCCTCACTCAAGATTGCAAGTTTCATGGACTGACTCACACAGTTGGGTACTATGACTTTGGACAGAAACCTTCCTGCCCAAAGTCCACCACAGAGTTATTTGGACATCAATGTATGCAAGGCAAGCTGCCACAGCATGTAACTTTCCTTTTTTTAACAGAAGTGACTTCTAAAAAAGACACACCCAAAGACACACAAACTTCATGCATAAGCTAATAAGGATGGTCTTTAATTTAGCAGAAGGTGCTGGGACCCAGCAAAGAGAGCCCTCAACCCTGTTACCCTGATCGCTGATTTATCTGACCTCCACAATGTTGTCTCTGCAGATGGCATTGTTTAAAAATCAGCAATAACTTAAGAGCCAGATGGACTGCCCTTAGTTGCAAGGAGTCAATATGCCCTTAATACCTCTTTGGCATCACATGTCCCTCAAAATATGAGGGAGACTACTGGGCCTTGGAAGCTAATTGGAAAAAAAACTACCACTCCCAAAAAAGGGTTTTGGGGAGTGTAGACCTGTAGTTAGCTTTTTAAAAAATTATGATGAAAAATAGGTGGTAAACACGGTACTGAAAGGGAAAGATGTATCCACTCTTGATAATTATCGTGTGGAGTAAGGATTGGAGAGAAAATTAAGTGGACTATGATTTAGAAGAGCCATTGGATGTTAAGCATTAACAATAGTTTAAACAAGAGGAAGCAAAGCAATTACAGTAAGATCCAAAATTGTTACCTGAAGAAATGTTATTTATTTTCTACCTAAAATACCTCTAATTACAGAAGTCTAGGTAGTTCACAATTTCAGGATTTTAACTGAGTTCCAACAAACTAAAGCAACTTAATTATAATGATCAGGTAAAAGCTTTTCTTGAGCTTGTTTGTTGTTTTATTGTGGGTTATATACCCACTTTTGTATTTTATTTTGTTGTTTACCCACTTTTTTGTGCAGGTTGTGGTAAAGACACGGACTGAATATCAGACGGAGCAGAAGAACAAGGCAAAGATGAAGGTGCCTAAAGTGGAGGAGTACACCATAAGCTTTACTGATGGAGTTTCAGAGAGACTGAAGGTATGGCTTAATTTTTCTTATGTACCAAAACAAATGGCTTTAATTATTTGCTGTTTACTTTAAATACACAGTAGCATTGCTTATCATTATAAGCTTTATGCATGTAATAGATTATGTATATGAATATCTATAACTAATCATGAACCTCCACATTTATTGAATCTGATCTATTGTACCAGTGCTTTTTATTGGTCAAAAATTCTTCAAGAAAGAGAACTTAACTTACCATAACTGGACAATCTGTGGTTTTTTTCTTAGATTATAGAAAAATGATAGGCTTGATAAAGGAGTGTTGTTTATAGCTGCCATAATATAAAACTGGCCTGTTTTGCATACATTGCTCAGAATATCAAATTCTGCAACTATCACTTCACCAAGCCAATTTTAATTGTCATAATCACTTTTAAGAATATACATTTTTGAATATTAATGTGTAGGTAAAGAAATTTGCTATTCATTCATCATGCACAAAAATGACATTAAATGGAAAACATATCTGGATCTACACTGCATGTGTGGAGTATCTAATGTTCTCCAACTAGCATTCTGATTTAGTTAGACTAAATGATGTACCTGTGATGCAATAGCATCCCGTTCATGGGTGAATTCCAGCCTTAGTTATTTCTTGACTGTTATTCAGCATTATACTACACCAGTATTTTCACTGCTCTAACACCCAGTTCAGTCCAAATCAGGTTGTCTACTATCTTGATTTATGTATAATTGATCAGGAAAAGCACTAAAACACTGTATGTAGGACAAAGCTACTACAGGACTGGTGTTGAAAAACACTGATTGTCCGTAATGTATTGAGTACTGACATTTATACAGCCTCCATTGATTTGCATTCGGAGTGAGATATTTGAGTCAGTATGTTTTAGTTCAGAGTTTTTGTATTGGAGAGATGCTGGTGCCAGTGACCTTCCAGGTTTAATTAATTCAGAAATGAAATAGGATGCTTTACTTTAGCGCTGAAGGTCATTGTAGTAACTGATAAAGGGAAAGGGAAATTATATGCTACAAGCACTTAGCCCTCTGCCTGTCCTATTAGGGGATGTGACTTAGATGTGGATCAAAGCTCTCCATTACTTGTAAGGCTTAACTGTGACAGTGGTGTTGCAAATGACAAAAAACAAGAACCATATGGCCCTGAAATCCCCAGCATATTTCTCTGTAACTAATGCACTTCAGGGAGGCATTTAAAAAAAAAAAGTGGAATATTCACACTAATACGTTTTCTCTCCTTTGATTATCATCATCCATCAAAAATTAGTCTGCAGAGCTGCGGGTCTGAAATTGCTTTGACTTTTGCTGAGGGCTGATTTCTGTGTTAATATGTAGAATACAGAGCATCATTTAGAATAGAAAAAGATTACTAATCGCACAGCTCTGTTGCTTGGACTCTCCCAGTGGAAGTCTGCCGTATTCCCTGCTGTTGCTCCACTAGCAGTTGGAGGAAGAATGTTCCTCCTCATTAAATGTTCAAAACAAAGAAAAGCATAGGTCTCTTGGTATCTAGTGCAGCCAAGCAGAACATATTAACACATCATGCTAAAATAAATAAGGAAATAAGACGGCATAACTTAGAGTGGGAAATTTCATCTTGGCTTGCGAAATTTGAGCTGCATTTAATTTATGAGCTGCGCAGACATCTCAGGCCCAGACATGCATCTCACGGCTTAGTTGATGAATGACAGGTTGTTAGTAAGCATGAAAGAGGAAAAGAAAGAAGAGAGAGACAGATGTAGTGAGGAAGATAGATGAGCCAGCACTGCTCTTTGTCAGTTGGCGTCTCTCTGACAGCTGACTACGTAGTTAGTGAAATTCTCACATGCCACCTGTAACTGAAATCTTTTATTTAGTCCCCTAATTATTGAGTGTGGAAAAAGAAGAGAGACAGGCAGTGATAAAATAAGCACCAGTGTGAAAAATGGTGGCAGGCTGTTAATTATGTGCTATTGGAACAGAGCTTAAGCCAATCAGATAGTAAAAAGTCACTTTCCGTCAGCAGCAAGACATTGAGATTGTGAGTATGTTTACAGCCTGGGTGATTTTAGAAACAACTCCTATACTTTACTTGTTACTCAGTCAGTTTTATTGTTGCTGATTTATTAGTTTAAATAATATATTTTGAAATATATGCAGGCTATATTACAAACTTCTCTTACACATTCCCTTAGATTGTAGCAGTTTGCATTGCTCATGTGTCATTCACACTAGGATATGATGCAGAGCATAGAGGTGTCTCCTGAAGCTACATTTAGAATCTTGTAAAAGCTCTACATTTCATGATAAAATATGAACATGATCCCACTTTGATGTAATGCCTTTTTGCTTTACATTTATTTGTTTTTGCTTTTTTTAATTCTGCATTATTGTGCAAAGATTTATGGCAATCTATTCACTATTAAATCAGTTACACAATGTGTACAAAAAGTGAAGAGGTTTGAATATATCCCCAACCCACTGTAGTGAGTGGAAATTATATAACTGAATTATTGATCTAGGGTAAATGATTGTGACTGTGACATACACTGTTGGCAAACTAGAGATCCATAATGAAAAGGCACTCATTTCCCCCTACATAGCATCTAAAGATTGTATTGATTATCTAGTATAAAAGATCAATTGTAATTCATAAGCACTTAATATAAATACATTATGAAAGTAGACATAACAGTGTTAATCTTTTTTTTTTTTTTTTTGGAAACACAAAAGGTAAATATAAGACTTTTGGCATGCAGTACAGATTTGTGGATCAACCATTTTTGCCATTATACATACAGCTTTGTACCGTATTAACTGACCTGTAATGGCTCTCTGTAAATTGCAAATTGTATGTTGGCTAATAAAATGGCCAGTAAGAATGAAACGGCAAAAGACAGACCTAAAGGACATAACAGTTTCTCACTCATGTTAGTCCTTTATATCTGAGTGCTTTGGGAGCAATTAGTACTACTGAACACTTTTCCCTGCTCTCTCTCCATTTTTGCTCAGTGTCTCTCTCTATGTCTCTCCCGCTTCCCTCCCAGTGTTCAGTATACACTGTTAGCATGACTAATAGTGAAGATGCCCAGTGGATTGTCTGTGTGGGAGAGGCTGCCCTAGAGAACTGGCCTTGTTATTCTACTTCTGGATTAAACCCCACAAAAGCTTTAAAACTGCCTGGCAGTTCACTTCTCCAGCAATATTTTGCTTCTACTTTACTCAATCCAAATGCCACGGGTGGTGAAAATAACTTGGATATGTTCTCTTATGCATATGTGATGAGACCTTCAAAAAAGTCCCAAAAGGATTTATGATGCAGCATTTGCAATAAACCCAAATATATTTGGGTTATCCACTTAGCATTCCCTGTCTCTTAGTTTTCTCTTGTCTCTACTGCTGTGATAAGTTTGTACAAGACTTTTTCTTGTAGAACGATGTGGCAACTGCTAGCTTTGAGGCTTTGGCTCCCCTTGTTAGCAGTGCTAGATTTATTAGCATTGTTGTTACCCACGTGTGGGTAGGGGTGTTTCTTCACTCTGTTGATGCCAAAAAAGTACATTCAGCTGACAGATTTAATGCTGGTCCACAAAAGGCACTGTGGTTCTAGGCACAATATACAGAATAAACAAAAAAATAAAAATAAAAGGATTATATGGATGGTACAGCCACAATGGCATGCAAACTTTACAGATCATGGTGACATCCGAATTTATAGATGTATGAATCATTTACAACCTGAATGGTTCATGTGTATACTGTGCATGAGTAAATTACCAGAATGAGTTTAAACATTCTTGTTTAAACTTATGTTTCTTCGTGTTCTTATGTCTGTGCTTGGTAATGCAGAGATCGTAATCCAGATGTGTGATGTCCATGGTGTTTTTGGATGCTCGCTTCCTTGCTCTAGGGGTAAACAGTTCTCAGAGGAGAACCAATAATCTTCTCAGCAGTCCGACCAAACTACTGTAGACTGTAATCAGTGTACAAAGGACTCAATGACAGCTGAGTTAAAATGCAGCAGCTCCTTTGGTACGTTGAAATTTCTCAGCTTGTAAAATGTCTCTTGCTTAGCCTGGATCATGATTGCATCAACGTGTGTCTCTCACTTCAGGTCCTGAGAGAGATGGTATAGCTCAGGAATTTGAATGACTCCACTGCAGCCACAGTGCTGTTCAGGATGGTGAGAATTAAAGGGGTGTTCTGTTATTATCTCTACTGTTTTGAGTGTGTTTGGCTCCAGCATGTTCAAACTTCTGCCTGTATGCAGGTTTGTCACTGTCATGGATGAGGCAGATAATCATAATGTCATCTGCAAAAAAGCTTGACAGAGGGTTTGTTAGCAAAGCAGTTTATATATATTATAGTATATATATATATATATATATATATATATATATATATATATATATATATATATATATATATATATATATAATAAATGTTCTCAACTTAATACATTTCCAATTGCTTCGAATAAATTCACACTATATAATGTGTCTGCAAACAGAATTATATTTACTATTTCATTATTAACCTAACTTTTGAAGGGACTGATTTTAAAACACATTTTCACTAAATGTTTAAATCTGTTTTGTTGCATAGTTAGTTAAAGTACACAAGAGAGTACACAATAACGTGAGCAAAATAAAGCTAGAGTTTATGGTTCTCTATACTGAGCAGCAAGATAAAAAATATCAATTGAGAACAGCAAAACTTCGGCTTGGAGCTGAAAACTAGGACAATGTAATCAGTAACCAAAGAAGGGAAGGAAAATTAACATGGAGAAAACTTTGCATTCCTCAAAGCAAATGCTTTGATAGACACACAGCGTTTTAGCTGAAATGAAAATCTTTAATGCTGACATGGACCTTCATCCAGGAGGATTTTGCTGTGCATAATGTTGTCAGAATTTTCTAGTGAGACTAGGGATACAGAGTAAGCCTAGCATGGAGTATTTTTAGAGAGCAATTAAATGCTACAGTAGAGGTTTTGTGTGAGGATCCAGTAAGAGCACTGTGGAGACTGCTTGTGGAGACCATTTACTTTCATAATTTTTAATTTTTTTTTCCAGTACCATCTAAGACATGGGTGTAAAACTCAGGCCAGATTTGGCCTGTAGTGTAATCATATTTTGCCCTCGAGATCATATTAAATGTGTATTTCCATTAAAAATAAACTTGAGAGGCTATAGATAGATAGAGAGAGACATAATAAGAAACGAATACCACTGATGTGTGTTTTATTTCAAAAGTAATTTCTCATGTGTTTAGAATATTAAGCTTTGGTTGTTCCAGATTCAATGTTTATGCAAAACTAAAGTTTGTTTCCATATGAAAAGGTTCAACATTACATATCTGGAGAGACGGGAAAAAAATTGCAGTCAATTTTTCAATAACTATTGAGTTTGGCTCGCAACTTCATCCCAGTTTTTAATTTTGGCTCACTGTGAATTTGAGTTTGACACCCCTGATCTAAGACATTTCATATAAACTTAAACAATTGTTTCATGCCACTGAAGGACATTGCGACTTGCCCTGAAGCTTGCTTCTGAGGCTTTATGTCGTCCTGAGAGGTAAATCTTTCCCACAGTTTGAGGTCTTGTGCACTCTGAAGTGCGTTTTTATCAAGGACATCTTTGTAATTTTGCTTCAGTTTAGCCACTTGACTATAAAGGCCTGAGATGGTTGTGCTTCAGGTTCTCCCATCTCTGACGGAGGACTTCGGAAACTCAATACACCACGGTGTGTCACTTTCTAGATCATGTCTAATCAATAACATTTGCTACAGCTAGACTCTAGGCAAGACCTAGACACAGTTTAAGAAAATTAAAGCAAACCTGTAGCACCTGAGATCAATTTGGTGTGCCCTAGCCATAGGTCTGAATTCTTGGCTAAATAAGAGAAATTTGTTTTTCACTTTTGAAAAAAACAAAATAGGGAAAAATATAGATGTTTTTTGGTTTGTCTCTGTGGACTGTGTGTAGATTCATGTCCAAAAATCTATTTCAAATTAAATATAAAAGTAACTGCAAAAAGTGCAGGGGTTACATTCTAGACCCGCTGTTTGTTTGATGCTTTATATGCAGCATGCAGTCAGAAAACAGCTGATAGAGAATCTGACTTGACATTCTACAGGATGATTTCCCCAAAGGTGAGATATGATCTACAGACTATTTATATGGTAAAAGAGTAATCTGTAGTCAACCCTGCACAGGACCAGACTCTTGTGGCCATTTTGTTCATTGATCACATTTGGTGAAACCCAGCTACCTGTCATAAATATATAGTCATAGCTATAACAATATAAACCTGGTTCTTTCAACACATCATAATCAATGACAGTATTTTCATTAATGAGTATCTAAAGGGTTTGCAAATCCTTTAAGTTCTGAGAGACATTTCCTGCATACTGAATAAGAGACTCCCAATATCTTGCACCATTATGAAGGCCATTGCCTCATCTGCAGTCAGGAGAAAAGCTTCACTTTCTTTCCCATCACAAATTATGGTGGTGTGAATCGTGCCTTTCGAGTGTTCATGAACTTAATTTAAATTCCACTGCTAGTGTATTTTTACTTGCTAGTTTTTTTAGAACAGCTAAAATTGCCTTTATTTTTGGATAAAAGTGATTGTGTACAGTATGTCCTCTCTGGGATATGTTTTGGGTAGCAGGTAGAGGTAGTCAGAGGATCTCTGATTATATTTTTATACACACCTGATTTGTTATTATTCGCCTTTCCCTTTCTTTTGTTTATTCTTTCTATTATTCATGAGTTTCTCTCAATGTTAATCTGGTGCTGCTTCTATAGAAACATTGCATAAAACAGTATTTGGCATCATTGCTGGAGCACTGGGAAATGTAAAAATGTCTACAGCTATAACAAACAGAATCTGTTATTGTTTTAGGGTTCACTGAATGTTCTCATATTGTGTCAGTGCTGCATCTTGTGATATGACTTCACATTAGAGTGAATGGTTTCAACAGCTCTAGATCAGTTAATATCTAAAAATATATGCTTATCACAACTTAGGAAAGAGCAATGATAAATACTTCTCCCTAACAACCTGAAAAGAACAAAAATTGTTGTCAAAAATACATTCCACGGTCACTTGTATTTTTCTCAATGAAGAGATTTTCTTTTGTTATTTATATGGCTGGCTGATGTGTCATCTCGCGATGCACCTTGGTACGCATAACAATGTATTATGTACAATTTGTGACCTACTCAAATGTATCACCTGTAAAACTTTTGATCCTCCTGATGGCTTTCCTCTTTTGAGGAACTGGTGGAGATCTTTCTGAACTGTTAATTAAGGTAGTAGAAATTTACTTATTTCTAAATAACTGAAACTAAAAACCATGACTCTAAAATCACATTTGTTCCCCTTTCTGATGTTTAATATGAACATTAGCTGAAGCTCTTAACTTGTGTCTGCATGATTGCATGCATTGTGCCGCTGTCACATGACCGGTACCGGTACCCCTGGCCTTCGCCAAAATTTCCGCCCAGCCCATTGGTTTCGCTGACACCATGTTTTCCGCAGAGGGCTTTGATCTGCTGCAGATCTCCGAGAAGGGCGTCACTCAACCTCATCACGCCGGCCAGAAGTTCGAGGTGCCCACCAGAGACCTGCCCCTTGGTGCAGCCACAAGGAAGCTTGCTCCACACTTTGTCTGGTCTTCCTTGTCCTTCAAGGCATTTTACCCAGTGGTGGTCCGCATTAAGTCCCAATTTGTTCTTTGCTGGCACCCGATCTTCCCCATCTTCCTCAAGGCCTGTCCAGTAGTGGCTGCTAAACAGCACATTTTATGAATGTGACGTGAATGTGAATGTGGTTTCAGTCTTATATAAAAACATAAACTACTGGTACTACAGAAGTTAAAACCACTGGTGAAATAGACTTTGACAACACAAATTTTGATAAAGGTCACATTAAGTTTGTGTTCTTTTTTCATTTACAGGTCACAATCCTAATTGTTCTGGCTTTAGCTTTTCTTGCCTGCATAGTGTTCTTAGTGGTGTATAAGGCTTTCACTTATGACCACACCTGCCCAGATGGCTTTGTGTACAAGGTGAGTGAGTATTTATTAGATTTTTTTTAGTGGGTATGGAAAACAGTACATTACAGTACTAAAAATGTTTAAAGTCCATAATGTGCAATGTTCCTGTGAAGCTTTTTAACACCTTAGTAAAATTTAACTTTTCACATGCCCTTTGTTTCAAGTGTTTTGGATTTAGAGTCAGTACATTCTTGAACAATTTGGTTTATTAGAGAGCGTTGTTGTAACGTAAACAGTACAAAGTCCCAAAGGTCTTTGTGTAATTTATTATAAACAAAAGTAACAATACTGGTACTAGACAATTACTGGATCACATGTAGTGCAGATTAAGAAAGTTACATATCAACATTCAAGAGTAGAGGTCGACCGATTGATCGGCTGACCGATTAATCGGGACAATTTTTGGCATTTTTTTTTTAATTCATTGCCATTGGCCAATTGTGCTGCGTATTAGGCCGATTATTTGGCAGGCACATTTGACACACCAAACCGTCCCTGCACATTCTGCTCTTGCAAGAGAGAACCAGCAGGTGGCCGTAGTCTTTTTGCAGTATCCGAACAGGGAAGCCGGAACTGTGAATATATAAAGCATGCAGCGTTCACATCTGCCACAGTCATTACTAACGGATTCGTGTAGCTTTTTTCAATCACGTCTGCTAAGTTTCAAAGATAAGAGCTAGAATAATAAGTGAATAATAAGCTTTCCCTCTTTACTCCGTTGTTGTTTGCTTTCTTCAGTTTTTTTTCTTGTGTGCTCATTCGCTAAGCTGAATAGCCAATCAGAGTTCTCTTTTTTGCCGACGAGCTTCGCTGGTGTTTAGACGTGCAGAATCTCTAAAAAACAGCTGACACCATCTGAATATGGCCAACAGTGTGGAACACAAAAAAAAAATGGCTTGGTGTGTCCCGAGTTTTTCGTTCTTAATCTAGCCTTTCATTAGTTATATTATATGCTAATTCAGGAGAAAGAATGAGAATAACATTTGAAAAGAGAATGCAAGTAACTTTTTAGAATTGTATTGTTTTAACGATCCTTCAATCAACTGTAGTTTAGGCTACAGGTAGGCACCAGGACCAAAACCTGGTAACAAGTGCACTTATTGGAGACGCTTGTGTTGTTCAACAAATGTGTAATTTAAGCAATTTTCTTTATCAATTCTTATTAATTATCTTTTTTATTTTATGAGAATTGGTGTGGGGGGGTGGGGGTTTATCAGACAAACATATTGGCATCGGCCAGAGAAAAACTTATATCAGTCGACCTCTATTCAAGCCAACAGATATGCACTGTGCAAGTAGAAATAGTACAACACAATTAGTAAAACAGTTATAATAGTAGAACATACCGTAAACATCCAATATAATAAAACCCAAATTCCAAAAGCGTTGTGCAAAATGTAAAAAAACTGATTTGCAAATCTCATATTCTAATCACAATTTAATTGGGATTGTAGATAGAAAAATAGATTGTTCTATTCAGAAACAAATTTTACGACATAATCTGACTTGAATCTGCAAACATGTCTTTAAATGATAAAATAAATGTTGTATTTTGAAATTAATCGACTTTCACTCCAACAGCACAAACGATGCATCCCAGCCTCCCTTGAGGCCTACTACACCGCACAGGATGCTCACTCTCGTGGCCGCTTCTACACAGTGATCAGCCACTACAGCAGCATGGCTAAACAGACCATGTCACGCTCTGTCTCACCATGGCTTCCAAATGCCAATATCCAGCACGATGATAAACCACCCAATACTGTCAGCCAATGAGGCTGCTACTTCTGATTTCTCTAGTGGCCATGTCTTCTCATCAACTTCCCTAATGCTATTCTCCAGTTCTACTCTTGTATTTATTTTTTTTACTCATATAGTTCATTTGTACAGGCTATTTATTTATGACTACTTTATTGTACGATTTCTGTTTTTATTGTATTGAATATCAGTTAATTGTTTGTACAAAGGGATGCGTCTGTGACGCATGTCAAAAGCAAGGACCCATAAGAAACCCATAGTTTCATGGCTGTCTTATTCATTGTAAAAGGCATGTTGCAGATACTGTATGGGATTTTTTTTGTGTGCTTTGTTTTCAAGCATATTGTTTCTGTGGTTTTATGTCCACACTGGAATATATGAAGAACACTAATTGAAAGAGAAAAAATCATATAATGGTGAAAAAAATACATGGTTTATGTTATGGTTCCTCCTTGAGCCTAAATGTAAATAGCTCATGATAAGTAACATCCAGTGTCTGTGTTTCCATAGAAGACGTTGTAAGATTAGTACTGTTTATGATTAATATCCTTTTGGAGCTTTGTGTTTTACTTTAGCCTGCAGTCTGTGATCAGTCTGAAGAGGATGTTCCAGGGCCAAAATACCCAATGCTCTGGGAGGTAGAGACCCTGACTGCTGCTTCGTCAGATCTGTGCCATGATTGCTTTTTTATTTCTTGCTGTCTGTGAAAAATAAAACTGTATGCTAAATCCTAGTTACTATGTAGCAAAGCCTTGAATATTTTATTCTGTAGCCTTGGGGTTTAAAACAGTAAAGATGTTATAAGACGTTAACTATTTGTGTACATTTTGTGTCTGCCAGGTTACTTCATTGTTACTGTATAGCTTGCGCCTGTCCTAGCAACATTTTAAGCTGTCAGTGACATTATCATGTAGGCAGCAGTAGTAAGATCAATATTGTACACTAAACTATTCACAAGCCAAGTCAATATAGCGATAAGATGCAGTTAACTCCAAGATTATAGGGACTGTAAATGAAAATAAACAAAATGATATACATTCATTAAGCATTCATCTTCAGAAACAGCTTTATTCTGGTCAGGGTTGCATTGGATCTGGAGACAGTCCTGTGATTTGCACCTAGTAACATTGTACCTTGTAAAGTGTTCAGTGATTCATTAAATTGACATTACAAAGATTTTAAAATATTGAGAGAAAGCAAAAAGTAAACCATTCCTCATCTGGATAAATGATCAATGACACCATTGATAATGGTAATGTATTTAAAAAAAATCTCTTCAATAATTGTCTAGCTTGGAGAGGTGGAGGTACATGCTGGAGAGAAGGGGAATGAAAGTCAGTAGGAGTAAGACAGAGTACATGTGTCTGAATGAGAGGGCGGGCAGTGGAGTGCTGCGGTTGCAGGGAGAAGATAAAGGAGTTCAGCTACCTGGGGTCAACAGGGTAAAGTAATGAGTGTGTTAGAGAATGAAGAAAAGAGTGCAGGCAGGGTGGAGTGGGTGGAGAAGAGTGACAGGAGTGATTTGTGATAGAAGAGTATCTGCGAGAGTGAAAGGGAAAGTTTATAGGACTTTGGTGAGACCTGCGATGTTCTATGGTTTAGAGACAGTGGCATAGTCTAAAAGACTGGATGTGGAGCTGGAGGTAGCAGAGCTGAAGATGCTGAGATTTTGATTGGCAGTGACGAGGATGGACAGGATTAGAAACAAGTTTATTAGAGGAACAGCGCATGTAGGACGTTTTGGAGACAAGGTGAGGGAGGCATGATTTAGATGTTTAGACATGTGCAGAGGAGGGACATGGGGTATATCAGTTGAAGACTACTGAGAATGTAGCTGCCAAGAAGGAGGAAAAGAGGAAGACCAAGGAGGGGGTTAATGGATGAGGTAAGGGGAAGACATGCAGGTAGTTAATTTGTAAGAGGCAGATGTAAAGGACAGAGTAGTATGGAGACGGATGATCCACTCTCTAACGGAAGCAGCCAAAACATGAAGATATCGTATAGCTATTGCTATCATTCTGATACTGTACTCATTTACCTATACTAGTATAAAAAAAAATCTGATTCAAACATGTGACACCATGTGATACTATGTTACATAACCATTTATGTTATTACACTGATGTACAGATAACATGAAATTATGAAAAGTGGGAATATTTCTCAGTAACTGATAAAAATCAAAGCAAAGTGCACATTGAGCTCATTTTTGTCATTAACTGTAATTGTTATATTTCCACACACGTTGGCTTTAAGCAATTTTATCACCTTGTCAAATCACACTTTCCTCTAAAAGGTGGCAAGACACCACATCATCATTCATTATCATTCTCTGTGTGAATGCCCTGAGGGCTCTTAATTCTGTCCCCACTAGGCCATTTAAACATTTTAAACCTTTTGTCTACTGTCACCTGTACAGAATGTGTAAATGCTCTTTTCTCTTTTAAAGATGATGTGATGCATCATGGGCCTCTTTACATCTGAAACCTGTCTTATAAAACCTGGATTCATTCCATTTTGCTATACATGTAACCATCCAAAAACCTGATCAAATAGTGTCAAAAGTGCACTAGAATTTTTTTCCCAAACCTGCCATGGATTACTGTGCAACTTCTGCAACTTCTCTTGGTTTGTGCAAATCATAGAAAGTAAATAATCAGAAGAAGACTTCACCAGAGTACCCTGAGAAGCTTACTAACAAAACATAAAAGCTTATACAGTCGTAGAACATGCAACATCCCGTGAACAGATGAGATAAAGAATACCTTGTACCAGAATGATGAAAAGAAAAGAGTTTAAAGAATGGCTGGAACTGCTGATAATCCAAAACACACCACCTAATCTTTTGCTGCGTCAAAACGAATTGGATGGCGTGTCACACTGCGGGTTGACCTGAAGTGTTGGTGAGTAGAATCTCGGAATGTGCATGTCAAACACGTGACAAGTTGAAAAAATGTCTGCTGATAACAGGAATCTGATAATACAGTGGGCAAAGGTTATCACAGAAAAACTTTTTTTTTTTAAAGCATATAAATTTTGTGTTTAAATTGTTACCACTGTAACTTCAGATTTGTTAGATTAGCTATTTTTTGCTTTACTGTGTTTCATGTTAGAAAGCTGCATGATTAAATGGGTGGCCTGTCACTTCAGAAAACGATGTTCTCAACATACTTCCTCATTCCAAAGAAGGAATTCATGATTTAAATCAATTCTAGATAGAAACAATATTATGGGCATATTATCTTTAATGTTATGTGGTTATAATAACCATGTTATTATTTGCTAATACATTCCCCTTTCGACTTCATAGATTCCACCTGATGTCACGTTACTTACATGTAACAGGGAAAAGACGTGTTTAGACCATTGTGTGGGTGTTTAATTATTTGTGGTAATGAACCACATACAAAAAAAAAAAAGAAAAAAAAGAAAAAGGAAAAAAAAAGGCACAGGAGACAAGGGATAACAGCATGAAACAAAACTCTGGAATAGAGAATACATCAAACAAGGCTAGGAACAACAACGAGAACAATTTGAAACAACGGAAATCATAAGCAAGTTATATAATGTCATTAAAAGGCTAGAAAATGAGCTGCAGATATTAGTTTTCCCCAGATATTGTTGTAGTGTTCTGGAGTGCTCCAGGATTATTAGTTTGTTCTTGTGAGATGGCAATTGCTATGGGAATATAGCTATATAGACCATTCCTGTATGATGATGAGTGATCTTACAGGGTGTCAGTAGCTAGTATACCAAAAGAGGAATCTATATGATCACAATGTTGATTTGTTAGCATAGGCATAGTTAGCATAGAAGTGGGGAGAGGAGGTATAACCACTTAAATTTCAACAAGCCTTTTAAAGTATTAACATGTCTACAATACACATTACACAATTTTTGATCTAATGGATGCAAGATACTGGCCACCATGAAAGGGTGTGTTTTGACATACTTAGTGAATGCAGTGTTGTGTGATTAGAATAAGAGACATTGTGGCGCAGTGATCCTGTTAGAAAGAGAAGCACTGACATCTTGTGGGCAACAGCTGCATGGAGATAGCTGTTGAACTGGGGGGGATGGGCATGATAAAAAAAAAATAATCAAATGATGTACAAAAAAACAAACAAAATATATAAAAGACAAATATATTAATTCTAGCACGGGAGCATGAAAAAATCACAACAAATCATTACACTATAATGGACACTATTATAGCGGAACACATGTACATATACTCCACAATGTTTAATTAGTTTATTATTACAAGGGTTACTTGTGAGAAGTGTAGGCATTAGGATGGAAAAGATTTTGGCATTTTAGAGACAACAAGTGATACTTATAGCTAGAGAGAGTAAGACATGTGTGCAAGCATGTGATGAAAAAGTGAGGGAACAGAAAACAGTATAAAAGCCCTTTTCCAAGAATACAAGAATTTGTCGGTGCTACTGAGCCTGGACCAGTTGGTGTGTAGAGTACTCTGCAGCTGCTGCAGCCATGCCCTGCATCATTTTGTTTAAGATGGGACCACAGGCCATCCCAGATGTGTTTGTTGAACGCAAGAGTGTGAGTCTCGCCAAATTCACAGTGGGTTCTCTGATTGCAGCTGCTATTGCTAGGGGAAGCCCATCTCAGTCTAACAGCTTTTAGGAAACATATTGGATGCCATCTAGATGTTTGGACAAGCAGGGAAGGTTGGAACGGATACAGAAAAGCCTCACTGGGGAGTACTGGCCACACTTATCTGTAAACTTATGGAATAAACGACTAGCAGATATATACATATAAAAACATACAGATTATTACAAACAACCAGCCTTAGAAAAACTTGTTAGAGTGGATTTAGAAGAGGCGCAATTTCTAGTCTAGTACATGAAATAAGAGCTGCTCAGAAAAATACAGAAGATGTGACAGGCCTACAGAATACTGTGGAAAGAAAGATTGCTTAAAAAAATAAGAAAGTTGGGTGACAGGAAGAGAAGAATATGGAATATTATGTGTCCTTCAGTTCCCTCCATATCTGCACCTTTACCTAAGAAAACTCTACTGATAAAATACTTGACTTAATAAATACAAACTCTATTCCAAAAAAGTTGGGACACTGTACAAACTGTGAATAAAAAAAGGAATGCAATAATTTACAAATCTCATAAACTTATATTTTATTCACAATAGAATATAGATAACATATCAAATGTTGAAAGTGAGACATTTTGAAATTTTGGATTTCATGAGAGCTATACATTCCAAAAAAGTTGGGACAGGTAGCAATAAGAGGCCGGAAAAGTTAAATGTACATATAAGGAACAGCTGGAGGACCAATTTACAACTTAATAGGTCAATTGGCAACATGATTGGGTATAAAAAGACTCTCAGAGTGGCAGTGTCTCTTAGAAGTCAAGATGGGCAGAGGATCACCACTTTCCCAACTGCTGTGGCGAAAATAGTACTAGCAATATCAGAAAGAAGTTTCTCAAAGAAAAATTGCAAAGAGTTTGAAGTTATCATCATCTACAGTGCATAATATCATTAAAAGATTTAGAGAATCTGGAACAATCTCTGTGCGTAAGGGTCAAGGCCCGGAAAACCATACTGGATGCTCGTGATCTTCGGGCCCTTAGACGGCACTGCATCACATACAGGAACGCTACTGTAATGGAAATCACAACATGGGCTCAGGAATACTTCCAGAAAACATTGTCGGTGAACACAATCCACCGTGCCATTCGACGTTGCCGGATAAAACTCTATAGGTCAAAAAAGAAGCCATATCTAAACGTGATCCAGAAGCGCAGGCGTTTTTTCTGGGCCAAGGCTCATTTAAAATGGACTGTGGCAATGTGGAAAACTGTTCTGTGATCAGATTAATCAAAAATTTAATTTTCAAAAGTTATTTTTGAAAAACTGGGACACCATGTCATCCGGACTAAAGTGGATAAGGACAACCCAAGTTGTTATCAGTGCTCAGTTCAGAAGCCTACATCTCAGATGGTATGGGGTTGCATAAGTGCGTGTGGCATGGGCAGCTTACACATCTGGAAAGGCTCCATCAATGCTGAAAGGTATATCCAAGTTCTAGAACAACATATGCTCCCATCCACATGTCATCTCTTTCAGGGAAGACCTTGCATTTTCCAACATGACAGTGCCAGACCACATACTGCATCAATTACAACATCATGGCTGGGTCGAAGAAGGATCCAGAGACTGAAATGACCAGCCTGCAGTCCAGATTTTACACCTATAGAAAACATTTGGCACATCATAGAGAGGAAGATGCGACAAAAAAGACCTAAGACAGATGAGCAACTAGAAGCCTGTATTAGACAAGAATGGGACAACATTCCTATTCCTAAACTTGAGCAACTTGTTTTCTCAGTCCCCAGACGTTTGCAGACTGTTATAAAAAGAAGAGGGGATGCCACACAGTGTTAAACATGGCCTTGTCCCAACTTTTTTGAAATGTGTTGCCATGAAATTTAATCAACTTATTTTTCCCTTAAAATGATACATTTTCTCAGTTTAAACATTTGATATGTCATCTATGTTGTGTTCTGAATAAAATATTGAAATTTTAAACTTCCACATCATTGCATTCTGTTTTTATTCACAATTTGTACAGTGTCCCAACTTTTTTGGAATCGGGTGTGTAATTATATGCTGCAAAACCCTATAAAAAAACTCATTAGCAACATTACATACAGTATAAGTTGAAAAGTCATATCCATCTATATAGTTTTGCATCAATAGTGTCTCTTTTGTCTCTCTAACATCTTAAAGAAATAAACATAAAGGAAATAAAGGCACACTGAAATAAAAAACGTTCTTTCGGCTTCTCCCATTAGGGGTCGCCACAGCGGATCATCCGCATGTTTGATTTGGCACGTTTTTACGCTGGATGCCCTTCCTAACACAAACCTCCCCATTTATCCGGGCTTGGGACTAAGAGTGGCTGGGGTACACTGAAATAAAATATAATACAATTATACATATGACTCTGGTCAGCTTAAATATGTATAGACTCTCCACACCTGTAGGGGCAGTAGTCATGTACTGTTCGCCAACCGCCATAAAACCAGAAGATAAAGAAGAGCGAGGAGAAATGAAGGAAAACTCCCCGATAGCCTCACTACAAGTGGAAATGGGAGAATTGCCCCTAGATCTCCGCAGGTTCAAGCTCAGACTGAGGTACTGGTACGGTGTAAAGGGTCATCTGGAAAATCATCCGGTTAAACTGATTTTGAGAGAATGTTGGGAATATGAGTGCAGGGAAATTACAAGCTTTGGTTGGTTAGTAAGGAAGGAGGTGGATAAGTTGGAGCCGAAAAACCATGAAATTGCTCCTTCTGTGGCTCTACCAGCAATTCCACCTTGGTTGTTTCATAACCCTGTGATAGATCTACGAGTTACGAAGTTATTGAGTAATCTGGGGAAGAATGTGCCAATTGAACTAATAGTTCAGCAGTACATCACTCGAGAATATGATGATGCACTGCAGGTATTTACGGACGGCTCTAAAGACCCAGAATCTGAAAGGACTGCAGCAGCAGTATATATCCCTGCTTTTGAGAAAAAGATCGCAAAAAGACTTTCAGATCAGGTGTCTGTTTTTGCTACAGAACTTTTAGCAATCATACTAGCCCTACAGTGGATAGAAGAAGTAGAACCAGAAAGAACGGTGATCTGCAGTGACTCGATGGCAGCCCTCACTAGTTTAAGAAGTGGTAAATCCGAATCTAGGCAAGACTTAATATTAGAAATTTTACAAAGTCTGTTTAGAATTAGGCAGCTAAGGGTGGAGGTAAATTTTCTGTGGGTACCTGCTCATGTTGGTGTGGGTGGTAATGAAATGGTGGACATGCTAGCGAAGAACGCGCTGAATCATTCCCTGATAGACATCAATGTAGCGTTGAGTAGAGCTGAATTCAAGGCAGTGATCTCATCTGAAGTGGGTAAAAGATGGCAGGAAGTATGGAACAGTGGGACTAATGGAAGACATCTTTTCCTGATCCAGGAGACTGTTGGGAAAGAGAGGAAAAGATTGGGAAATAGGAGGAAGGATGTTATCGTCACACGGCTAAGAATTGGACACGCTGCATTAAACAGTGATCTCTTTAGAATAGGTAAGCATGAATCGGGGAAATGTGACAAGTGTGGGGAACCGGAAACAGTGAGACACATTTTGTATAAGTGTCCTGCATATGAAAGGGACAGGTTCCAGCTGATCCAGGAATTAGGGTTAATAGGAGTGGGCAATATCTCTTTGAAGGTATTGTTGGGATGCGAGTATGGGCAATCATGATCTCGAACTGTTGTTTGAGTACCTTAAGAATACAGGGACTATAGACAGAATATAGGTAGTTATTTATTTCCGTAACCTTTTGTTTTGTTTTGTTTGTTTGTTTTTTTGTTTTTTGTTTTTTTTTTTTTTGGTTTTTTGGTTTTTTTTTTCCTATTCAGTGTTCGCTCCACACTCCAGATCAGTAGGTGGCGATAAATGCACCTTTCGTTGGTCTGCCAAACCGCCATAAAACACCACGAGAAGAAGAAGAATGAAGGAAAACCAAACAAACAACAATAAGAAGAAGGAGATGGAGGAGGAGGAGAAGAAGGAAATAGAACAAGGAGAAGAATAATAAGAACACCAATTATATTTAAGAGGCAGAAGAAAGAGGAGGATACAATTATACTCAGAAGGTCAATAATTAGAAGAAGAAGGAGAAGAAAGGAAGAAGAAGGAGAAGCAGGAAGAGGAAATAGAAGAAGTACTAATAGCGCTGAGGGTGCACTTTTGTTTTCATTTCAGTATGGCTTTGTTCGGGAGAAAGCTACTGGCAGTTGGACGGTATGTATTTGTCATCCATCTACAAGGGCAGTTTGTGGTCTTTAACATTAATACCTGTATTAATATATTTTTAAAATATGTCGTATGTCCAAATGTGCGCAGCTTCCTATATGAAAATAAGCGGTGGGGGATGTGGTTATCTTTCTTTTCAAAAACACTGAAGTTAAATTATTTATTTAGGAGCCAAATTCTGAACTAGTGTTTGTCACCTTTAATCATTACTATGCCTGTCATCCAACTTATTTTAGATGTATTAATATGAATAATCATTAATAAATCATGATTCTAATTATATAGTTCTTATTTGTCTCGTATAGATTATTATAAAGTAGTTTGACGAAGGAAACCTCTTTGTATTATCATTATGACGAAGTGCAAATGATTTATTAAGGAAAAACACACTGAATAAATAGTAGCAGAAGTGCACAAACTTGACGCTGTCTGACATTTTCGCGTGAGGGGAAATGACGTCATAGCAGAGTTGTTTTTTGATCCTTGTCACTAAGGCCTTCGAGTAAACTGGAAAAACCCAATCCTAATCTGATTTAAAGCGAATGTTTATATATATATATATATATATATATATATATATATATATATATATATATATATATATATATATATGTGTGTGTGTGTGTGTGTGTATTTTTATCTCAGATGTTTCTCCAAGTATATAACTGCAATAATTCCAAATAGCGGTTATATATATATATATATATATATATATATATATATATATATATATATATATATATATATATATATATATATATAATATATTACCGCTATTTGGAATTATTGCAGTTATATACTTGGAGAAACATCTGAGATAAAAATAATTAATTAAAATGATGTCTAATAATTGTATAATTACTATAAGTGGAACAATAAAATTCAGTTTCATTATTTTTTATCCCATTATTAGAAATTATTAGACATGGTATTATTTCTGATGTTACTCTAAGTATATAATTGCAATAGCCGAATAGCAGTAATAAATAATACGTTGAAATAAAATAATTTAATGTATGACCTATACATTCCAAAATAATTATGCAAGTATAATAACTATATGATAATAACTATGCTTATTAATTATAAATAAAAAAATATATAAAAAATAAACACAAACAATAATAAAATTTTTTTTAGAAGTTATTAGAAATAAAGTCATGAAAAATAACCTCATTACAAATAAAGTCATTACAAAAAAATGTCATCAGAAATAACATAACTCAAGTATAAATGTTATCTTTCTGCAATTTATTTTGTATCTGATTAAACAGGAAAAGCATGGAAAATTCAAACCAAAAGGTGTAACCAGTTTGGCATGTTTTTGCGCTATCACTTAAAGGGATAATAAATTATATTTTGTAATGATGTTTGTTCATAGCTGTGCAGTTGTCTTGCTGAGCGCTGCCAACAGAGCACGACAGATACTCCCATCAGTCGTCAGGAGGAACTGGATTTCAGTCGGCATCTCTGGTGGTCTGTGTGCTGTTCCCTTTGTACAGGTTTGATGCGTTTTGCTGACTGTATTCATAAAAGCCTGGTAACATCCTTAAGGGAAATACAACACAACAGAACTGAGTAGAATTGGACAGTATGACAAAATGTTTATCCCACTGTATAGTTTATTTTGTATTAGTATAATGGGATTTTCCAAGAACCTTAAAAACCCTGTTCCAATATTTTGGTCAAATATAATGATTGATAATGATTTATTAGGAAATGATGACTAAGGTTCAAGTATCCTACTACTAGTCTTAGTGCTACTGTGATAAATATAGCTAGCATTTCGTCTGAATGAAAGTCTTTCTCCCATGTGTATGAGCAGGACAGTGTGACCCATGAAACCTTAATTCGTAGAGCCTCATCTTTGGTGACCAACAGTGCCAATTCTTTTCTGTCTCAAACCACCCTGGCACTAGTGGACTCACTTACTCAGTATACTAAGGTATTCAAATTAATATTTTCAAATCAAAGCTTTCTATGACTTAAATATAAAAGCATAAATATGGTTTTGTGTTCATGTGTATTTTCGCTCTTCAGACAGTGCACACCCTTATATCTCTACACAAGAGCTACGTGAAGAATATCAACAAACTAACTCCTGCTGATGAGAACGCAGTATGGCAGGTGATCGTTAAGAAGCGGGAGGAGGTAACAATTTTCCAAATGTTATAAAAATGTTCATAGTTGATCAGTCACCTGCAAATGGATTCTGTCAATCACACAAACATTGATATTAGCAATGTCAAAGTGATTTTGAACTGATTTTCTTATTTCTTTGAAAGTTTAATATTAATAATACATTTCATGAATTATGTATGGACATTCCACTGAAGAGTGGTCATTCTATGAATCATCTTTTAGTCCCCTACATTTCCAGCTCTACTGGTTTTCTTCACTCAATCCCTCTTTTTTAAAATGTCTGATCTTTTTAAGACATCAGTGTGCATTGTGTATAATTCTTAATCCTTTGAGCATGTACTCATGTATTTATTCATGTATGGAAATGTGTTAACTGAAATGCAGTTTCTAATTTCTTGTTAGATTATCAAATATCGGGGAGACTGCAAAGAGTTTGAAAAACGATGGATAAACGCAATTAACTTGTCACAGCTGGCAGCCGAAGCAGCTTTTGACGCAGGTACGAAATGTTTTTTTTACCAAACTAACTTTTAGCATTGTATATGTTTTGATATAAACACAAATAAATTAAAGTCGAGTATCACTGAATAAGTACTGCTCTAAATTGGTACGATTTTAATTAAGGTATTTGGCCACCTCAATCAAGAAATAAAACACAGGGAGGCAGATGTAATACAATGATATGGTGATTATATGGGTTTAGTGTTACCACCATGGAACTGATTATTGTCTTACACCATTGTCCTGTGTCCTAAAGTGTTTTCGTTCTCCTTTTTTTTTAATTTACTATAGAATGCCACTTCCCTTTATTAGCAGCTGTAAAAAGCCATTCCTTCACCACCCTTCTTTTTGCTTGTCTTTTTAAGTAAAAAGACAAATAGCATGCAGGTTTTCATGTTGGCACAAAACCACAAAGTTTAATCTCCTTTGTTTTGAAGATTTAAGTGTCCTACAGCATTCCCTCTGTCTGTTCCAAGAATTTTGTAATAATTGTTTCACAGAAAACTTCCTGTGCCAACAGTTTATGTGGACAGTCTGCCCAACAAGTCCCTGTATAACTTCTATTAAAATATCATTGAATTAGAACAAGCACATTAATATAAACATATGATTTGTGCCATTGATTTCTCAAAACTGTTAGTATAGAACGTTTATTAACACACATCGGATTAAAGAATTCTTCATTACAATGTTGTGAAAAATGGTTTGCTTATGTTAGTACTGGGAGCACAAGGCCAACACTTTTGTTTTTGCTGTGCATGATAAACATTTGTGTATGAGCTCACAAATGTAATAATAGACGATCGATCAGTATTTCAGCTTTTTTTTTTTTCTTCTCAGATATTAACATCTAGATGCATTAAACAACTTTAAACATGACCTGTTTTTTATTGTTCTACAGGTGTTTTGTGTTAGATTGATAGTTTAAACAAATAATAGCTCTTAATGTCTACTTTTGAATTAAGCCAATTTTGGATTTTCTCATGTGTAGACTACATTTTTTAATTAAAAAAGGTATTAACCAATATATAGACCAGAGAGCTTTCTATAACTGAGAAAAAAGGTAAAATTAATCAGTATTTGTTATTTAGTTACCGGGACTACCTGTACTGATATGTTTACCCACTCAAAAATCCCTGCCACCCATTGTGTGATATTAATCATTTGATCTCAGATCTATACACCTTATAGCAAAAACAAAACTATTGGCTTTGCTGCTTCATACCGTTTGAAAATAATTATATGTTAAATTTATGTACAACTAAAATTCGCTGTGTTTTCTTTTCGTTTTTATCAGGAGCCGATCAGGCTTCGGCCACAGTACACACAAACCTGCAGATAGCACAGACTCATGTAGAGCATGCTCGACAGCGCTTCCTTGAGGCAGATCAGAAACTAAAAGACAGCGATGCAGAGTACAGCCAGAGGCCCCAGAGCACTGCACCAGCAGAGAACGAGGAGGAAATCCCCGAGGCATATCTGAGAGAGGACTAGTGACGAATAGCGTTTTATGAAACACATGCACTGTTCATCTCCACCACTCCAATCACAAGTGCTCTTTCTTTGTATACAATAGTGCACATTGGTTTGTTTCTTTCCTTCTTTCCTTCTTTCTTTCTTTCTTTCTTTCTTTCTTTCTTTCTTATAACTGTCTATTGAACAATAAAATATTGCACAATGAGAGTATAAAATACAACAGTCAAGAGAAACACCAGTAAAGAGCACAGTAAGCAAGCCATTCCTAGGCACATTGCTTAGATTGGTATTCGTTCTTAATGGTTTGTTTTAGAGATGCAGTTCCTGTATAGTCTCTAATAATAAAAGTGCAGTTCATAGTTTTTGTAATTGTGTAATATTTATGCAAAAAAAACCCATAAGATGTGATTTGCAGTATTGCCATACACTTTTTTTCTCTATCCCTTACTTTTTAAAGTATATGTAGTTGTGGGAAAGTAGAAGCCAGGACACAGCAGGAAAGGGCTCAAATATTTAGAAACTGCTCCTTTACTTTGTAAGTCTATACTTAACAATTTATACTGTAGTGTTAACTGAAGCTTTATTCCCTTTAGAATTTACACACACACACACAAACACATAGATGTATGTGATTCTTGATGATTTGCTTCATGCAATAATCAGAAAATGTGATTTATATGTTTTTGTTTACATTTATATTTAAATGTAAATACAGGCCAAGGGGGAAATCAAGTTGCTGATCTGTTGACTGATGTTTGTTGAGTAACATGATTCTGTGTGCTAATAAGTGAACATGTTCTGAATTGTGTGAATATGTGAATTGTCATTGAATTTACACTTTGCATGTTTAAACGTTTTTAACATTTGTGAGTGAAACAGCTGAACAATGAACAGTGGTCTGTCATTTATTTGCAGTGTAATATTTTATGACTTGTAATATAAAATTAGTCATTGGTTACATGTTTCATGTTATGAATTAACTTGTAGGAAAGTTTTCATTTAGTGATAATGTAGCGTTTTGGTCTTCCGTTATACAGTATACAAAATACTGTATTTTTGTGATGTATAAAAAGTGCACTTGAAATGATGGCACTTCAAAGTGCCATCATTTCAAGTGCACTTTTTATTCATCATGCGCACAGTAAAAACAGAAGTGTTAATTTAACTCCTAAAGAGTTGAATTTGACTCTGTTTCAGATAACATTTGGTCCCACTCGATATCAGTGTAAAATTTACTCTTTGGTCAGTGTCAAGTTTTTAGAGTTAATTCTACTCAATATTGTGTAAAAAAAAAAAAACAATGAAATGTGTAAAAGTATTTAACACTGTAGGTTAATCACACTGTTAAGAGTAATATAATTACACAGTATAGAGTTAATTTATCCACAATTTGACTTTTTTTTAAAAATGACACTTTAAGTGTAATATTGTCAGGGATCCACCTGCCACGCCCCCTTTGGTGGCTCTCTATGCCTCCGCTCTCCCTAAAGCTTCAGGTTTAACCACGCACACCTGGAGCTCATCATCACTCATGCCTCCACTCTCTATGGAGCTCCAGGCCTAATCACGCTCACCTGGGGCTCATCATCACGCAACCCCGCTTCTATATACGCTCCTCACTCACACTCACTCCCTTGTTCGTTATTGTATGTGTTATTAGATGTTACGTACTGCTGCATGGCTTAACGGTTGCATGCAGTCCTCTCCTCTGTCCGTCCCATTCGGACTCTACTATCCAGTACCGGCTGTGCTTCTCCCCGCGCATCTACACTTCTCCTCTAGCGCACCTCGGACTCTTTCAACCTAAGGACTGCCGTGTGTGAGTGTGTGCGTGCGTGTGTGTGAGTGTGTGTGCTCGTGTGTATCTCTCTCCCTCATCTTATCATTAAACTTGAGCGAGCTGTATTCCGGCGTCTGCCTCCTGTTTCACTTGCACCCTGACAAATATTTACTTTTCATTTCTCTACAGTGTTTTAAACATATAAATCATAAGATGCAGTGTTACTAAATTATAGAACTATCAACTACTATCCAAATAAAACCAAGCACAATAACACTAGATCACAGAACTCACATTTTATTGTAAACAAATAAATCATTTCAATGTCATTGTATTTACATTGCAAACACATTGCCTTGTCTCTGACCGAAACATGTATAACGTCATAAAAACTGTGACTCAGCCTCTAAATATTCAGTCGACTCTTCAACATGAGAAACATTTACTTGTATTGACGGTTCTTTGAGGATATAAAATCATATTTTACAGAATCAACTAAACTGCTTCCATGGCACATATTAAGATGTTTTCTTAAACCTGAAAAACTACCGAAAGAACGTGAGCATCCTTTTTGACCACACTTCAGAAAAAGAGTCCTGCCTGTACATAGCCCATGAATTACCCATGAAGTGCTTAACAAGGTTGTTTGGACTTTCATGGTCACTTTTGCAAAGAAAACACTTTATAGCTTTATCTCAACTAACGCACCATTCTTGCCCGCAACTCTAGGAGTCTCCTTTGTTTCCCCCATGTCGATGTTATAGATGGTTGTTTGGACAAAAATGAAAAAGCTGCTCAGGGAAGAACTGTATGACGTACCAAAGACGTAATGGGCTTTAAAGAGTTCATCAAAAGCTCCAACTGAACCTGTTGCCGTGCATGGAAGTGCATGCTTGCTAACCACAATGAAGTAGGAGTGAATGGTGCTCTGTGTGGATCCCTGGGTGAGAAGGTAGGGCTGACTGCTTTGGGTGATGTCTAGATGCTGCTGCACACTGGTTCCAACCTACAACAAAACACATTCAACAGAATTGTTTTGTGACTAACTTCTGATAGATCAGATCACCTCCAACTGTGCACAAGATTGAGGTGATGGAAGATATATTTTAAACTGTTAAAGAATTTGTTCACTTTAAAAAATGTTTTTGCTGATAATTTACTCACCCCCATGTCATCCAAGAATCATGTATTTCTTTCTTAAGTAGAAAATAAATTAAGGTTTTTGAGGAAAACATTCCAGGATTTTGCTCCATATACTTCCATGGTGACCAACGGTTTGAGGGTTCAAATGAAGGGTCAAATGTCTGTCTTATTATTTACTTAATATTATGCTATACAGTCATAAAAACTGCATAAGCTGGAAAATTGTCTGCTATTCGTTTTGACCAAATGATTCATGTACAATTAAGCAGCCCACAAGGTAACTTTCTGTGGTGTAAATAACCTGAACTGACACATAATTACGACCCATTATAATGAGCTTTTTACAGTAGCTTAAAAATGTTTAGTGAAAATACAACAGAATTTTTAAAATGTATTATTTACAACTGTGCTGCCATATCATTATTTTTTGCTCAATATATTTCCATTGCTTCCTGACTTTTCAGACACCCTGTGTAACTACTAGAGTACTGCTGTTTTACAGAAGCCACAACACCTCATGCAAATAAGAGCATCAGCCACAGTTCTAACTCAAATCATGACAACATATTATAGTGCAAGACCACGATCTTTATATAAAGATATTGAGATCGCACTCTGACATGTTTGTCCTGTGCTTGTCATTTTACAAGCTTCTGTCTTCCAACTTTCAACTAGCCACTGACTATCAATGTTCAACACAGTCTAACTATTATTCTATTGATTTGTGTTCATTGACGCGAAATTCCCTCTTTTTTCGTGTCACTCGGCACGACTGCCGAGTGACTCATAGGATCATAGGCAGAGGTGGGAAGTAATGAAATACAAATACTTCGTTACTGTACTTAAGTAGATTTTTCTGGTATCAGTATTTATTTTTCAGACCACTTTTTACTTTAACTCATTACATTTTAACACAAATATCTGTACTTTCTACTTCTTACATTTTCAAACCAGCCTCGTTACTTTTAGTATTTCTTCTTCTCATTGAGCGCTGGTTCCAGCCTATCAACCCTTCATTGCGTGGCTTTTTCACCATATCACTGGTGTATTATTTCCTGGCTATCAGACATAGATGTAGCTAAGCAAATCTAACAATAAGCAAGGCAACAAGAGGAATGGTTAATGTGAATTCAGAGTCACCATATATAAGGGAGATGTTCGAAATTATCGGTGTAAAAAAGTGCTGGCTTTCATGAATTCGACGTCAAATTTGATAAAGCATACATAATCTAACGTTTTATTGATATATTTTTCTTGTCATGAGCCATTTTAATGTCGAAAGTTTTTTTTCCCCTTCAATTTAGTTTGTCTTTTATATAAGGGATGCTGCCACTGTCTTTTTTTTTTTTTTTTTTTTAATAGGAATGTTCTTAATTTCTGTAGTATATAGCTGTCATTTGAAATCTGAGGTTTAGTCTGATAGCTTCTATATGTTGTAGAACTGCTATACAGGTGAGGTATAAATAATAAACTTCCTGTTTGAACTTCAATAAAATGCACAGGATAACTCACCTGAAATTTGCCATTCGTAAAACATCATCATAACTTTGAGTTGTTTTCAAGGACAGCTGGAATAACCCTACTATCTGGGATATATAGACCTTTCCTGCTATATGTGGTTATTTTTCACACTTTTACCACAAATCTGGAGGCACTCAATTGTACAAGACATCTTTAGAGGCACTAAAATACAATTTTGCATTCACTTGAAGTTGGAAACCCAAACCTGTTGGACCAGATGACATACCGGTAGAAGCATGGAGATGTTTAGGAGAGATGGCAGTGGAGTTTTTAACCAGATTGTTTAACAAGTTTTTGGAAGATGAGAAGATGCCTGAAGAATAGAGAAGGAGTGTGCTGGTACCGATCTATAAGAATAAGGGAGATGTGCAGACCTGCAGTAACTACAGGGGAATAAAGTTGATCAGTCACACCATGAAGTTATGGAAAAGAGTAGTGGAAGCGAGGCTGAGAGAAGAGGTGACCATCTGTGAGCAGCAGTATGGATTCATGCCGAGGAAGAGCACCACAGACACCTTATTTGCTTTGAGGATGTTGATGGAGAAGTATAGAGAAGGACAGAAGGAATTGCATTGCGTGTTGTGGATTTAGAAAGCGTCGACAGGGTGCCAAGAGAGGAGTTGTGGTATTGTATGAGGAAGTCAGGTGTGTCAGAGAAGTATGTGAGGGTGGTGCAGGACATGTATAAGGACAGTGTGACAGCAATGAAGTGTGCAGTAGGAACAGACTGGTTCAAGGTGAAGGTTGGACTGCATTAAGGATCGGCCCTGAGCCCTTTCCTATTTGCAGTGGTGATGAACAGGTTGACAGACGAGGTCAGACAGGAGTTTCCCTGGACTATGATGTTTGCGGATGATATTGTGATTTGTGGTGAGAGTAGGGAGCAGGTTGAGAAGAGCCTGGAGAGGTGGAGTTATGCGCTGGAGAGAAGGGGAATGAATGTGTGTGAATGAGAGGAGGGGCAGTGGAGTGGTGCGGTTGCAGGGAGAAGAGGTGGAGAAGGTGGAGGAGTTCAGGTACCTGGGGTCAACAGTGCAAAGTAATGGAGAGTGTGTTAGAGAAGTGAAGAAAAGAGTGCAGGCAGGGTGGAGTGGGTGGAGAAGAGTGGCAGGAGTGATTTGTGATAGAAGAGTATCTGCAAGAATGAAAGGGAAAGATTATAGGACTGTGGTGAGACCTGCGATGATGTATGGTTTAAAGACAGTGGCTTTGAGTAAAAGACAGGAGGTGGAGCTGGAGGTAGCAAAGTTGAAGTTGTTCATGTTTTCGTTGGGAGTGACGAGGATGGACAGGATTAGAAATGAGTTTATTAGAGGGACAGCCCATGTAGGATGTTTTGGTGACAAGGTGGGGGAGGCGAGATTGAGATGTTTGGACATGTGCAGAGGAGGGACATGAGTTATATTGGTAGGAGAATGCTGAGGATGGAGCCACCAGGAAGGACGAAAAGAGGAAGGCAAAGGAGGAGGTTCATGGATGTGGTGAGGGAAGACATGCAGGTAGTTGATGTGAAAGAAGCAGATGTAGAGGACAGGGTTGTATGGAGACGGATGATCCGTGGTGGGTGCAGCCGAAAGAAGAAGAAGAACAACAACAACAAACTAGAAAAAAAACAATACAGCATTTGTGGTATCCAGTGGCAGAAAGAAAAAAACTTCCTATTGAAATACATTATATAGAAAATCCTTCTCAGAGACACAAAAGAAAGAGGGAAATTCGTGTTTATGAACATTAATCAATAAATTACATTTCGTGACTATTTTACGAAATGCTGTAAGGCTGGGCTGCAATGTTGGCAATTACATTCTGTTTATATTTAATTATAGTTGCTGAGGCAGCACTTATTGCTTATGACAGAGTTTCATTTTAAGTTTTTTTTATTTTAATTTTTAAAGCAAAAACATTTCCACTGACATTCAGCTCACATTCTGAAAAAGCTTAGCTGTGTGGCCTAATGCAAGTAGGTATCTAATTGTTTTTTTTTCTTGCTCGATAGCGATACTTCAGTTAACAGACTACAGCTTAATTAAACAATGCTGACACTAAACTATTTTTTATTTTATTTGTATAGCGCTTTTTTAGCGCTAAACTATGAATTGCTTTTGAAATGTGAGGTATTTTGCTGTATTTTGCAGCATCCATTTTTCCAAAATTCGACAAACCATCATTTCTCAAAGCCAACCACTTGAAGGCATCAGCAAATTGTTTTGTTTGTTTTATTAACTCAATAACCAATGGAGAAATTATTAGTAAATTTGTTTAAAGACGTGTAGTGTAAAAAATTACTAAATCAAATTTCTAAAGATCACAGCCAGGCAGATATTCAGCACAGTTGCCCAGTAGCGCATAAGATAAACCTAATTATGTTCAAACATATTTCCCCTATTGATTATTTATATGTCCAGTTTAAAGAACGTGGATAAGAAATTAAGTGAAGGTTTTTTATATCTATTTGATGTCTATGCAGAATATGAATATATCATTATTTATTTATTTTCTGTTAATGCCTCCCCAGCATTTCTTTTTAAACTCATTCACATGTTCATTGGTCCACCTCTAATGTATTTTTTTCTACTATTCATTTCTCTTACACACTTTACACAAGTTCACAATTATCCATACATATTAAATCCCAGAAACCCACATGTAAATGTTGAAGTTTTGTTGTATTTTTCTTTTCATAATGTTCACATATACATTGGTATTTACATTCATTTTATTTCTATGATATCTTTGTTATTTGTAATATTCACATTGTGCATAATCATCAATTCCAGACCACCTTCGGCTGTTTATTAGCAGACCGTTGTGCAAGAGCTTCTTTTCAGTACTGCATGCCCACTACTTGTTTTGGTCACACTCATCTGTCCACACATCATTCCTCTTCCTTTTTTTCCTTTGTCAGGTCTTTTGGGAGCTGGACATCACATTGTCACTTCATTTATCATGTCAGGAAGGGTTTCTATATACTTTTGTGTGGTCCTTAGTTATCACATTTGCAAGAGAGTTACACCCACACTTAATGACCTGCACACCTTCATCCTGATGAGGGATAAGATCCTGAGATGCTGCTGGCATTTGAAATGATAGTAACACCAATGAAAATTAAATACACCAGTTCGAGTTGTAACTGCGTATTAAATGGACTATACTATATTAGAATTAGAATCTTTTTTGACTGTTATGTTACATACTATTTTTCTCTTAATGTTTTTATTTTACACATAAAGTGGTATAATGATCATACGCGCACCTTAAAACAGAACACTCGAAAACTAGAGCGTAAATGGCGTCAAACAAAATTAACAGTATTTCAAATAGCATGGAAGGAGAGCCTCCTAAATTATAGAAAATCTCTTAGTGCTGCTAGATCAGCATATTTCTCAACCCTCATAGAAAATAAGCATAATCCTAGATTTTTATTCCGCACGGTAGCAAAATTAACAGGGAATAAAAGCACTGCGCTAACATGCACACCATCAATAGGTAGTAATGATTTCATGAACTTTTTTAATAATAAAATTGAAAACATCAGGCAAGAAATCCAGGCGGTTAATATAAATCCAAATTATTTTACAAGTAACCCTGTAGACAGCAGTGTCATTATAGCAGACAATCAATTACAAAGCTTCACTCCTATTCATGAGTGACTTAATTTCATTAATCTCCTCATCAAAATCATCAACCTGTATTCTCGATCCCTTGCCTACTAGTTTCTTTAAATAGATAGCTCCAGAGGTAATCAAACCTGTTTTAAAAATAATTAACTCTTCCATTAGCACTGGTTATGTACCGAAATCCTTCAAACTGGCAGTTATCCACCCCCTTATTAAGAAACCTGACCTTGACCCATGTCAGTTGTCCAACTACAGACCGATATCAAATCTCCCCTTTATATCCAAAATTTTAGAAAAGGTTGTAGCACAGCAGTTATGCTCACATCTGCTTATGAATAACATTTTGAAATGTATCAGTCAGGATTTCGGCCTCATCATAGCACAGAGACGGCGCTAGTTAAGGTGGTAAATGACCTGTTATTGGCCTCTGATCAGGGTTTTGTCTCCTTACTTGTTTTGCTCGACCTTAGTGCAGCTTTTGACACCATTGATCACACTATACTGCTTGCTAGACTTGAGAATGTTGTAGGAATAAAGGAACAGCTCTCTCTTGGCTCAGGTCTTATTTGACTGATCGCTATCAGTTTGTGGATGTAAATGGTGAGTTCTCCACGCTCTATGAGGTAAAGTTTGGTGTTCCTCAAGGATCTGTCTTAGGCCCACTGCTTTTCTCTTTATATATGCTGCCTCTTGGTGAAATTATTCATAAACATGGGATTCGCTTCCATTGCTATGCTGATGACACACAGCTGTATATTTCAGCAAAGCCAGATGAGAGAGATCAGCTTAACAATGTTGAGAAGTGTGTAAAGGACATTAGACAGTGGATGCTTAATAACTTTCTTCTGCTCAACTCAGATAAGACGGAAGTACTTTTACTAGGACCACATGCAGCTAGAAGTAAACTTTCCGATTACGTAGCATCTCTGGATGGTGTTTCTGTTTCAGCATGTACGGCTGTCAAAGACCTTGGTGTGATTATTGACCCGAGTCTTTCCTTTGAGTCTCACGTGAATAATATCACCAGAATCGCCTTCTTTCACCTTAGAAATATTGCTAAGATTAGAAATATGATGTCGTTACAGGATGCAGAAAAACTGGTTCATGCTTTTGTTACTTCTAGATTAGACTACTGTAACGCTTTACTGTCTGGGTGTGCGAGTAAGTGCATCAATAAGCTTCAGTTAGTCCAGAATGCAGCAGCAAGGGTCCTCACTAGATCTAGGAAATATGACCACATCACCCCTGTTTTAATCAGTCTACACTGGCTCCCAGTCAAATCTCGCATTGACTATAAAATATTACTACTGACGTATAAAGCACTTAATGGTCATGCACCGCAGTATCTGAATGAACTTCTGTACCAGTATGATCCTCCACGCCTACTTAGATCAAAAGGTGCTGGCTATCTGTTGGTTCCTCAAATAATGAAGACTACAGCAGGGGGCAGATCTTTCTCTTATGAAGCCCCACAGTTATGGAACAGCCTTCCAATCAGTGTTCGGGACTCAGACACAGTCTCAGTGTTCAAGTCGAGGTTGAAAACGTATTTATTTAGTCAAGCCTTTTATCAGTAGATTTCTCTTAGGTAAAGGCACAGATCTGGAGGGAACATGGATATAGAGTGTTTGGTGAACTGGTATATTTGTATGCTGTCGTCCCTCACATTCACACGCTCACTCAGGTTTGTTGACGGTGGTGTGGTGGGTCGTCTCTTATCCCAGAGATCCCTCATGTCTGTGTTACCTTCTGGTTCTCCCTTTTAGTTATGCTGCCATAGCGAGTCTTGCCGGAGTCCAAACTGCACAGTGACATTAACTTTCGTACACCAATAGTTACACTTAATAATCCATATCCTTCTCTTCCCGTCACCCTCTCTCTCTCTCTCTCTCTCTCTCTCTCTCTCTCTCTCTCTCTCTCTCTCTTCGGTCGAGTTAAACATGCTCCTGAGGCTCCAGTGACCAGTGTTCCTGCCCCTCTCCCTCCTTGGATCTTCACACTTCTGTGCAGCTCGGGACGGTCTCTTAATTCCGGAGTAGAACGGGTGCTTTGAGGACGGATTGGACTGTAGTTGGTGTCGGCGGTCTGCTGCACTGACTCGGGAGTGCAGTTTGCTTCTGATCATCATCACTGTACCCCACAACATTGTATATCTGCTTCAAATGGACATTTGGTGCAACCCAGATGAGGATGGGTTCCCTCTTGAGTCTGGTTCCTCTCAAGGTTTCTTCCTTATGCCATCTCGGGGAGTTTTTCCTTGCCACAGTTGCTCATCAGGGACAAACATACTTACAAAGAACATATTTATGTTTAATCACCACATTATCTGTGTAAAGCTGCTTTGAGACAATGTTCATTGTTAAAAGCGCTATACAAATAAAAATGAATTGAATTGAATTGAATTGAAATATATAGAGTCTTTGGGGTTTGGAGCAGTTATGGGTTTAGGGCCTTGCCTTAATAGCTCTTGATTAATTTTGCTATCATAATGACCAAGAAACTGCTTGTGGTAAATGTGAAGCATTCGGGCCATCACATCCAGACTGTGTAACAGTTTCAGTTCAGTTCAGAGAAGAAACTGTTACACAGTCTGGATGTGACGGCCCGAATGCTTCGGAACCGCTTCCCTGATAGCAGGAGGCAACAAACATTTTATTAAGAGGATTCTAAAACCACTATATCTGGTGTGAATAAACAATCTTTCTGGTGATTTTTCAGCAAAGGAAGGAAATGATGGAACTAAACTAAATTTTATCAAGTTGCTTGTGTAATCAGAAGTTCTCTAATCATTATCTGTCTGTAGTATTTACTATGTCAGAAAAGCATACCTCTGACAGTTACAAAGTAGTGAAGCTGGATACTATTTCCAAAAATGTTAAATTATCATATCATATCTTGATATATCATTTGTTTCACCATGTCATTCATTATATGTTTTTCTTTATTGAATACAATTTTTTTAAAACATATATTTTGTGGTATATATAGCATAAAAAGAGACATTACTATGAACAGTTGCTATTGAAGTTGAATTGTACTGTATGTTTAAAGGTAGGTGAATTGTTTGTTAGTGAGATATTGAAAGCAGCATTTTGTGCTTTGTCTGGAGTTAGAAGAGCTAAACTGAATGCTTTTAAGCACAGATCCTTAACCACTAATCACTCAAAGGACTGAAGCCCTCTTAGATACAGGAAGTGTGTGGACTGATAATTGACTGCAGGAGGCAGGTATGTGCACCACTACAAGAGCAATGCTAAAAGACATTCATGCACCATTGGTATTCTATAGTTCTCAGAATTTATGGGTTTGCATGAAGGACATGTGGGCTGATAGCTAAGTGTTAACCAAAACATCATGCATCATGGAAGGAAGTGTGGCTACTGGTGAAGCTGTTTGATCATATTACATTTTAAGTCTGTTATGACATTGTTTCTGTTAGCAACTTGCACTTGCTCTTACTGAGGCATTTAAAACCCATTACCCGTGGACTTATTGAGCTCTTTGTGCTATATTTAACTGGATGGCACACATCAAAAGTATCAAACTCAATACCTGTGGGATGAATGCTGCTCTCATTAAATGAAGCCTGTACAACGTTATGTAAAATAAGATTAAAAGGGCTTGTAGGAAACTGCCATCATTATTTACACCTAGCCCTCACCTTTACTCCCATTAAGCACTCTACAAATAAAAGCTGATGGACAGTGAAGACAGTTTGAAGAGAGGTGGGAGGCTGATAGGCTTAAATGTGCATTTTTATTAAAGGATAGAACACAGTGGGTCATGTTGTTATTGGAAGAAAATGAGCCACTGTTGCTACACAAGGCATGTTTAAATTACCTAACCAATAAAAAATACTGTAGACGGTTGATTTTTAAATACCTATCTATCTATCTATCTATCTATCTGTCTGTCTGTCTGTCTGTCTGTCTGTCTGTCTGTATCTGGTCAACGGAAATCTGATGTAATAGATAAAACAAATGTAACCCTAAATTGATCATAATACTTTCAAGAAGACCAAGAGAAGAAGAAGAAGAGAAAGAAAATGAAGGAGAAGAAGAACAACAACAGCAAAAGAAAAAGCATTGTTACATGATTGATAGAAACATAAAATAGGAAAATAGTGTTAAAAATAATTATTTGACAATATTTTCTTTAAAGAAAAACGTGGTGTTTCGTGTCAAGTTTCTCTACAGATTAGTTTTTTGGCCAGCAGGTGGTGGTATAATGCAAATGACACCGGATCAAGCACATCAAAGGGTTTACTCTGAATTCATATAAACAGGATTGATGTGGCTACGAAACTGTAATCATATTTTATTCTTGATTTACTTCATGATTTAGTACAACACTATTTAAGGACATTTTCTGTTTCATCTTGAAATCACATCTCATGTTTTTCTTAGAGTTTGGGTTTTTCCGTCTGTTCAGTATTTACTTTATTTATACTTTATGCTTCATGGTGCTTTTTTCCCTGGGGAAAATGCTGAATAGACCACATCAAGTCTTTCCACAGTTTATAGACCTTAAAATGCTCAACACTTGGCTCATCACATTATTATGTGTGTGACACTGTAATTCTGCAGATGGCTTCTTCAGCTGTCAGTGTTGTCTGTTATTGGCCATGGAGTGTCGAACAGGATCAAAACTAAATTAACATGCACCTTGCCAGAAATGCTCTGAAAGTGACGTGGTCCATTAGAGTGGGCACAAAAAACAGAGATGCATCAATGACTTTTATTATTGAGATTTGGCAGCATTTGTAACAAAACAGTGACCCTTACCAAAGATGTTGTTTGATGTAGTTGTATAGAGGCCATGAAAATGAAAAATAATCATTAGCATGAAAGAGTTTTCAATCACATTAAGTCCAAGATATAACACATATCTCTTTACAAATCCTTTTTACATAAGCATTACTCAATGACTTGCTATTTAGTGGCACATGTTACAACTTTAGTGGCCTTCACTACATCACTGTGGTAGCTCAGGGGGCAAAGAAATCATTTGTCACAATGTGTACAATATTAACTTTTTAATATTGAACTGGTTTAATTAACCATGCCCAGTCAGATTTTTTTTGTTTACAATACAAGCCTAATGTAGCTAACAACTAAGTGTGAAAATGTCTAAATTGTTATGCACTTGTTTATTTCTCAATAGAAATCACGTTATGGCACATGGTCAGGATAATTTGCATAAGAAATCTTAAATGAAGACACTTATGCTCAGAATAGAATAGAATAGAATAGAACTATTTTTTTTGAGGACAAAGTCATCTTTGATCATAGCTTCACAAATTTCCAATGCATTTTGATATACTTGAATTTTGACACATTTTGAAATAAAGAATATAGCTTTATCAAGGATTTTTTGGAAAAAAGAAACAGATAGGAAGATTTCCATAAGAAAATATGTGTACTTTACATATTTACTATATCTATTAATATTGGAGTATAATATTTTAACATTCTTATTTACTTCAATGAATGGAAAGAAAAGACTTTTAAAATGACAATTTACAGCTGCTATAATGTAAGTGATAATAGGGACTAATTTGCTTTACAATATTAAAATGCATCTATATGAATAAATCTGATAAGGCATTACTTATTTTCTCTGGTTTAAATGGAATAAATACTTCATCACAAATGCTTCATCACAACCACAAAGCTGTTGATTATTTTCATATAAAAGCATCACACACTGTGTTTTATTCCATACTCCAACTGTTTCACAAGCAGACAAATGTCTGACCCCAACCCTGGACTTTCTTGTCTGAGAAAAGTGTGTGTATGCAATTAAATGAATTTCTATAAAGATTATATTCCATCAGTGAAACCACAAAAAAAAAAAGAATAATAATACAACATAGCGGAGCAGTTTACTCCACCAGATCTGTAGTGCACTGATGGGGTTAAATCACATAGTGTTGACACAAAAGGGAGACTGAGTCTCCTCTTTTAAGGGTCCTCAAGGACTCATGCAACATTCCTGGGGCAGACGACACCCTCGTTGCACTTCTCCATGGAAGAACATTGAAAAGGAAGATTTACAATGCTTTTTAAAAAGTGGTCTCATGGAAAATATTTTGCTGAAAGGACAGAAGTTACAGCTCAATAGACTCAGTAAAGATGTAAACTACAGGCTAAAGTGCAGAAGCCATCAGTCATCTACATGACTACAAAACTTCAAAGCTATTTAGGTAAAATATCCAACACGTGGTTATTCACATTAATTGAACAAAATATGCTTTTTCTAGCATGTTTAATTGGTGTACACTTACTTACTTTCCTGCTATAATAAATGATAAACTTTAATCTCCATGTTTGATACTTGTGCCAGTTCTGTGATAGTTTATAAACCTTTAATGTAACACATCTGATTCATTTAATCACACACTTAGAAGTGTTGAAATAGAATCAGATGTGTATTATGAAGTTATGATAAACTTCTAAGCTAAGAGATGTAACTAAATATGAAAGTATTTTTATAACAGATATCTGATTGAACAAATAATGCGCCATAACAAACAGGACTACAGATCTGAACTCCAGAATTTCTTATTTTCTAGATACATTAGAAAAGTTCTGATTGGGTTCCACTATAAATACCATTAGAAACCATCAGCTGTTAACCATTAAAACCATTACCAAATGGTTTTAATGAACTATTTTGTTTGTGTACATCATTAAATACAGTATACAGCCTCTATACAAAGAAACCGTTGTAGAAACGTATTGGAATCTGGAGGCTTAATGATGTCCTAATGCCCATTAGATGCCAACATCTACAAGTTGCAGTGGTGTTCTATAGGGCCTTAATGGTATACACAAGACATAACATGCCACCAATATACAGACTTACACCAATTAACCATAACATTGAAACCACATGTCTAATATGATTTATTTATTATTAAGGTCTGACCTGCCAAGAAATGGACTTTACAAGACCTCTAAATGTGTATTTAAAGGCAGCAATACTTTTGCAGCTGATTCTTTAAGTCTTGTAATTAGTGAGAGGGGACATTCATAGATCAGAGATCCAATAGATGCTCCACGGTTCACCATATACCATAGATGCCAAGTTTGACTGAGGCCAGAACAACACCTTGAACACTTTGTCATGTTTTTAAACCATTTCTGAAACAATTATTGCAGTGTGGCAGGGAACATTGTTCCTGCTGAAAGAGGCCACTGCCATTAATGAATACTGATGCCATGAATGGGTGCACTTGGTATGCAACAATGTTTAGGTAGTTGTAAAAGTAATTTTTAGTAATTACACTGTATCTCTGGGCTTCCTTCTGCATGTAATGCATCCTGGTATATTTTTCGTCCAGGTAAGCGGCGTACATCAGAAAGCGGAGTTATACGACTAGTTTACCAACTTATGGCTAGAGAGCTCCTGCTGAGCCTGTCCACTGCCAAAAGTGTGTAGAGTGCATGTGATCATCATGTTAGATTAGATCACCTACCTAAATATTGTAGCAGACCATGAACACTCATTCACAGTAATGGTAATCCTTAATGCCAGTGGTCTATTTTAGCAGGATAATGGTCAGTGCAACACTGCAAAAAATTGTAAAGCTTGGTCTGAGAAACAGGTTCAAGGTGTTGACAAATTCCCCAGTTCTCAAACCAATATAACAGTGGCATCCGATCTTTTCCACAAAGGACCGGTGTGGGTGCAGGTTTTCATTCCAACCAATTAAGGGAACACCTGATAGTCATTGAAAATGAAAATCATTCAATTTAAGCAGGTAGAATTTGGTGTTGCTCTTGCTTAGTTGGAATGAAAACCTGCACCCACACCAGTCCTTTGTGGAAAAAATTAGACACCACTGCAATAGAGATTATGTGGGATGTGCTGGACAACCATTGTACCGAGTACCCACTTCACAACTTGCATAAATTGAGGAATATTATACAATAAAATACAGTTCCAAAAGAAAAGTAAAAATATAGCACAATGTTGATATTCTGTTGCATATACAAAAGCAAAGTCTACTAATGGAGATGATTAACATCAAAAACCTAATTTCAGTAAATCTGTCAATCTTCAATATTCTGACCAACATTGATAATTTAATAAACATTTTACTTTATGAGCCTTTTTTATGCATCCTGAAGTGCCAAGAGTAAGATGAATTGCAGATACATAAAATCACAATGTCGGCTTTAACTCAAGCCAACTACGTTAAACAATAAACACTAGCCAAACAATCTCTCTTTGAGAAACACTATCTTCCTGAAACTAACTGAAAGCAGGTGAGAAACTGGGGGGAGGGTGATGGATCAGGGTTTGACTAACTAACAAAGAAAACAGACACTACACAAAACATACAATAGCTAAACTATAGAATTTCAGCGGAGATAGATGTGTAGAAGCCCACAGTGATGAGGATTTCTGTGGTCCATTTAGGCTGCTGAAAGAATTAGATCTATGCTGAAAGCGGATCAGGACTTCATTCTAATGGATTGTTGGAGGATTTGGAGGATCTGCAGATTGTTTTAAAAAGGTATTTTATTGAAGGGGCTTCAGCTGATGAGTGAAATGCCTCTCAAAACGCATAGCACTTCATAGGAAATATTCTAGTCCATGTAAGCAAAAGCATTTCTATGTATTGCAGAGGTGGCAAAAGTACACAAATATTGATGCTTTATGCAAATATATGTTTATTAATAATAAAACCATACTTAACATAGAACATGAAGACCAAATACTCTTCCAAATGTTTTTTAAGTAATTATGGTGTGTTAAATTACTGAAATCATCGTGACACCAAACTGAACTTTTGCTATGTTTCCACACGGACGGTTTATGAGGTGATACCAGAGAAACTGTACCTCTGTACTTTCATAAGGATTACATAATTAGAGAATATTTGTTTTCAAAGTAGACATTTCGAGCTTTCTATTCATATATTTATGATGTCTATGAGGAAAATATTCACTGAGTTTCAGGTTGTTTTATTAATGTGTCTGTAAAGAGAGATGGCAGAGAGCGCCCCATGTCTGTTTTATTTTTTTTACAAAAGCACAGCATTTTGCTGTTATTATGTGTATAGAAATAAAAGTACACCCTTTACAGATTCGAATGATGTATTGCTTTTTTCTGTACAATCAGAAAGGAAGGGAAAAAAGCCACAAAACAATGAGCTTGTCGACCACAGAGGGTTAATTGCCGGATGTGTGCATCATGGCGGATTTTGCTGCTGATTTGAGACTTGTCGCATCACTAAACAAATGTTTAGTGATTTAACTTATGTTGCACTGAAGGATTTAATTTAATACAGGGCTAAGGACTAGTAAGTGTCCTCGCCACATAAAGTGCAAAAATGGTCTTACCGAAATGTGCGCTGCATTAACCACATGTTAATAAAGTTTGTGCTATTAAAATTCATTTTAACATTATTTAAGCGTTAATTTTGACACCCCTAATTAGTATTTTAATACAAATAGAATTGTTACCCAATGAAAGTATCCAGGCTGAACATCCACCTTATAGAACACATGCAAAGAAAAAAGGATAATGATGATCAAGGGAGACAGGAATGTTTCTGTTCTCAGTCATGCTTAAATTGCTGACTCCCACTGTCTCATCCACCATAGCCATATTTCTTCTTACCTTCTGCTTTGCTTGTTGTTAGCTCCGTAAACTAGTCTTTGTCTGTGGTGTGTGAGAGCCAGTAAATGATACACCAGTGGCAGGTTAAAAAAAGCAGTGCAATGACAGGAAATAAGTTGATGGGCTGAAAACAAGCCTGTTTTGAAAATGCAAGAAGTAGAAAGTACAGATATTTGTGTAAACAATATAATGTGTGAAAGTGAAAAAAAAGTGTTTAAAAAATAAATAGTGAAGTAAAATACTGATACCATAGAAATCTACTTAAGTACAGCCTTCTTCTTCTTCTTTCAGCTGCTCCCATTAGTGTTGCCACAGCAGATAATCGGCCTCCATACTAGTCTGTCCTCTACAGCTGCCTCTTTAAAATCAACTACCTGCATGTCTTTCCTCACCACATCCAAAAACCTCTTTCTTGGCCTTCCTCTTTTCCTCCATTCTCAGCAATCTCCTACCAATATATCCCATGTCCCTCTTTTGCACATGTCCAAACAGTGGGGAGCCGTCATGGCCAGCAAGGCCTTCTCTGCTAGCCTAAACACTATCAGAGGCGCTGACCTACATTTACAACCTAAATTCTAATATTTGTTTCAGGAAATTGTATTAATTTATTCCCGAGAGTTTATTCTCTTCATTTCGTAGCGTTTCTCTTGGCTGCACTGCTTCCAGTACGTGTATGTGGATGTTAGATTTTTTGCCCAATCAGATTTTAGCCTCTAAAAGAAATGTATTTGGTTTTGGACATACTTAAAAATAAATTTTCAAGAAAAGCTAGACATCCACCCACTCCACCCTTCCTGCACTCTTTTCTTCAGTTCTCTAACACATTCTCCATTACATTGCACTGATGACCCCAGGTACTTAAACTCCTTCACCTACACCACCTCTTCTCCCAGCAACCACCCCACTCCACTGCCCTCCCTCTCATTTACACACGTACGCGTCTTACTCCTACTGACTTTCATTCCCCTTCTCTCCAGCGCGTACCTCCAGCTCTCCAGGCTCTTCTCAACCTGTTCCCTATTCTTGCCACAAATAACATCATCTGCAAACATCATAGTCCACTGAGACTCCTGTCTGACCTAGTCCGTCAATCTGTCCATCAGCACTGCAAAAGGGAAAGGCGTCAGAGCCGATCTTTGATGCAGTCCAACCTACATCTTGAACCAGTCTGTCGTACCTACTGCACACTTCACTGCTGTCACACTGTCCTAATACATGTCCTGCACCACCCTCACATACTTCTCTGACACACCTGACTTCATACAATACCACAATTCCTCTCTCGGCACCCTGTCGTACGGTTTTTCTAAATCCACAAACACACAATGCAACTCTTTCTGACCTTCCCCATACTTCATAAAGATTCTTAAAGCAAATAATGCATCTGTGGTGCTCTTCCTCAGCATTAAACCATACTGTTGCTCACAGATGGTCACCTCTTCTCTCAGCCTGGCTTCCACTACTCTTTCCCATAACTTCATGGTGTTACTGATCAACTTTATTTCCCTGTAGTTACTGCAGGTCTCCACATCTCCCTTATTCTGAAAAAGTGGTACCAGCACACTCCTTCTCCATTCCTCAGGCCTCCGCTCACCTTCCAGAATCTTGTTAAACAATCTTGTTAAAAACTCCACTGCCATCTCATCTAAACATCCCCATGCTTCATTATTTCCCACCTCTGGTGTACTGTAAAACCATCCATAAGTTTTCCTCAGTGGTTAAGTTAAAACAGAATTCAGAACATTCTGTTTTCCTCACTATTAACTGTTTCTTCTGTTATCTGAATAAGGAAACACACAACCAAAGAAAAAACAAAAGGGACACAAAGTACAATGGCACAAAGCACTGCAAAAGGAAAGTAAATATTAACCTTTTGGATTAAGCCTTTCTGTTTCTTTTGCTTACTGCAATAAACTTGTTGGCTAACTGGTAAACTTACACAGCTGATCACTAGCTCATGTTACACTTGGCTTGGTTACACATTGAAATATAAATGATGTTATATTTCTGTAATTAATAACAACAACAAAAATGGATGTGGTCCAAATGGCTAACTAGCTTGCTTTTCAAACTTCCACGGTCATTTTTGCAGCTTGAGAGTTGATTCTAGGTTAGACCTTCACTATAAACAGTAGGCTAAAAGCTTATTTTGCTAGATTATTGGAAGTTGCCAGCTAGCTAGTAGCCACTAGTTGTTGACTGTGCCACAGAGAACATTAGCAGGTTGTTACCCATCGAGAAGTGCAATTGTAAACTTGGAAGCCACCTATTGTGAACTTTAGACCTGGAAAATAGGCTTGAAAGAAAATGCTGTCCTGGCTTATTACATAAAGATGGGATTTCTATCATCATCTGCCTTTTAATGTTTGCCAGGATTAGTCTGGTTGAGTGGATGCACCCCAATTAGACTACTGTTGAAGGGTTCATGTAGGGAGAAATAAAGTGTTTTGGGGTGAGTGAAGCAGATTGGACAGCAAATGGATTCCTGAGAAAGAAACCCTGAAAAGATTAGCATATGGCTAAATTAGGTTATGTTTTATGACGGCCAAAAAATGATTGATTGGATCGAAACTAGTGCCAGACTTTACTAATAGTGAAACAGGATAATTAAATTTAAGATTTTTTTAAAAACTTATTTAAACAGACTGATAGAACATGTTTTGGCTTTTATTCTGTTCCTCAGAGAAAGTAGTATGGTACTGCCAGCTGTCTTCCTCAAAACAAAGTGTTCAGTATTTCTCTGAGAACCTTTAGGTTTGCATATCAACACTAAGGGCGCAAAAAAAACCCAGCATTCTCAGTCCTTCTCCATGAAAATGCTGCTAATTGTGTTCTCAAGGACTCTTGTACACAGAATCCCACAAACGCTATTGAAAGGATACGCCATTGCAATGCTGATTTGATTGGGTGTTCAAAGGTAAATGTAAATTCAAAGGTTTTTCTCAGTGTAAAGAATTATTTGGAAAAATTTAGAAGCTAACTTAGATGTGGGTGAAACAAAAAACTTTGTTTATAAAACATTTCTTACCTCTTTAGAAATTTAGATACACCACCTGGAAACATTGCACATTACAAATCCTTTGATTATTATAATTTCGCCAACAATTTTTCAGTAATATGAAATATTTATGATTCAATCCAAATACTCTGGTTTTATATCATATAGTTTTGTCCAAAGGGATTTAATTATTGGTTAATACTCCTGCCTGTTCATGCATGGTAAAAATGTTTTAGTTTAAATGTGGTAATGAATGTATATTGGTAAATGTATATTAGAAATGACAGAAAAATAATATATAATAAGCATTTCCATTCAATTAAACTCAATTCAAGTTGAGTATAGAAAATCAAAGGTAACTAGAAAATAATTGATACAAATTACTCATTTATTTTCAATAAGCTCTTTTAAGTCTGTCCCAGGAATAGGAAATAAGAATAATAATCAAAATACTGAAGATTGATGTTAAACTATGTTACATGTGTACACTTCCTGTTAAATTGGTGGATACCTCTGTGTGGGATTGTTTTCTTTGTAATGAGCTCTCATTAGATTTTAACAGTAATATTTGATACATTGCTATGGTGGTTCAACCAAAGCTTTGCCATACCTCTTTAAGTCAGGGATTCCCAAATGTTTTGCATTTTTTTTGTTCACCCGGAATTGTAATTTAATTCCGAATATCTAATTTAGGATTACTGTGACATTTAAACATTTTTAGTAATATATGTGTAACATCCTTTGCAATGAGTCTAGTGCATGAACCTTTATGAAAAACATACCGTCAAATAGTCTGGAGCTGTGTAATATCTATAAAAATAGTAGCTCAGTGATTAAGATGTTGGACTTCTAAATAAAGCTGCCACTTGGGGCCCATGAGCAAGGTCCTTAACCCTCAGCTACTCAGTTGTATAAATATGATCATTGTAAGTCAATCTGGATAAGATTGTCTTTTAAATGTCATAAAAGGTAATGTATGATGAATAAAACACAAAGTATTTTGTTGTTATTGTAATACAACCCAATGCAATACAATTCCAGAAAAAATGGAATACAAAGATGCATTAAAAACAGAATGTAAATGTTTAATTTGAGCAAATGTACAATTAAAAAAAAAAAAGGTAATAATTAATTTGATAATTCAATTCTGAATATCTAATTTAGGATTACTGTGACATTTAAACATTTTTAGTAATATATGTGTAACATCCTTTGCAATCACTCTAGTGCATGAACTTCCATTTTATGAATGGAATTCCATTTTATACCTTTAAATAGTCTGGAGCTGTGTAATATCTATGGTAGCTTAGTGATTAAGATGTTGGACTTCTGATTAAAAAGGTTGTGAAATTTAGCAAATGTACAATTTGAAGAAATTTTATAATTGCAACATGTCTCGAAAAATCACATAGGTCTGTTTTTACGACTTTGTAGCATCCTTAACAACAGTATATGTCTGTGAACTGCGGAGACCATTTGCTGGAGTTTTAGGAGAGGAATGTTGTATTATTTGTGGCTGAAACAGAACTCTAGCTGCTCAACAGTCTTGGGTGTTCTTTGTTATATATACTCCTTTCATGATGCGCCAGCATTCATAGTGTTATGTTTAAATGTGATATGAATGTATATTGTATATTTGGTATATGGTATATTTCTTTAGACACATAATTGTTTTTACTGCTGTGTTATCTGAAGGCCCAAAGATTACACACACCCAAAACAGTTTTTCGCTCTTGTTCCTTGCACACAGAGATCTCTCCAGATTCTCAGAAGCTTTTTATGATCTTTCTCTCTCTCTCTCTCTCTCTCTCTCTCTCTCTCTCTCTCTCTCTCTCTCTATATATATATATATATATATATATATATATATATATATATATATATATATATATATATATCAAATCTTTCATAATTTTATGTTAAGGAACATTATTCTGAAATTGTTTTACAGTTTGCAGACACCATTTTTCGCAAATTGGTGAACCTCTGCTCATCTTTACTTCTGAGAGACTCTACCTTTCTAAGATACAATTTTTCTACCCAGTAATGTTACTGATCTGTTGCTGATTAACGTAATTAGTTGAAAAATGTTTCTACAGCTGTTTCCTTTTACTAACAATTACTTTTCCAGCCTTTTGTTGCCCCTTCTCAAATGTGTTTGCCTCAGTTTAAACATTTGATATGTTTTCTATATTCTAGTGTGAATAAAATATGGATTTATGAAATAAGCATATCATTGTATTCTGTTTTTATTTACATTTTACACATCATCCCGCCATTTTTTGTCCCATAGCTCAATATGAAGCATAGGTTTATACATGACACAAAAATAAAATCGACAGTATGTGTTTACACACTTATCTACTGTACATACTACATGTTTTCCAATTCACACTCTTAGTACAGTACAGCATTGAATCACTATACTCTAAGATGGTTAGCGATTTAATGCACATGAAGATAACACAATGATGTGCTTTGTCTCTCTCTTAAAACATTCCCCTGTCATTATGACTGATTTGTCTTAATTGTAAAAGTATAAAATCTAAATGACGTATGCAACCTGTATCGTTGATTTTTAAATCAACCAATAACTATAATAAGAAAACCGTTTGGTGTTAATTAGTTAATAATGGTTTAGAATAGTATATAATTATATGATTTAAGACACAATGAAGTTTGATTTACTGGCGGTAGATTTATAGGGTAGTTTGCCCCTGTTTATTGCTGAATTCCTGTGCTTAGTGCAGAGTGTCAGGAAAGTGACATTTATAATGTTCCTTTGTACAATAAGTGAATAAAACAAATGACAAGATTGCAAGTTTCTTTCACAATGCTATTTCTAAATTAGGTGTGTAAATTCACCCCATGTGTAGGTCTGACCCCTAGTTCAAGAGCTCCTTCTTCAAATAATAAAAAAAAGATTTAGTTGTTTCTTTTGTACAAAAACACCATGTAAACACAGACACCCACTATAAGTTGGAATGCAGGTTTTCTTAGCCACATAATGCTGTTCTACATATTTTCCAGGTTATTTGTACTGGTAAGAAAATTTTTTTTTACCTTTAATGAAATGCTCCCCCCCCAATTCTTTTGGTTTCCCACTAACTGCTCCAAAAAAATCCCACAAGTTTTCTATTTAATTGACATATAGGGATTTAGTTTGGGGAACTTTGGAAATCTTTACACATTCTGTATCATGAGATAGATGACTCAGTGTGACACCACTTGGGCAAACTTGTCCCACACACACATGATGATTGATAATGCCAGCCACACTTGTCTTTCCAAACCTCTCTGGGTTAGGGCAAATTTTCTGATCTCATTAATATTACATGCTAAAATTAGTCTTATTATTAATAAGTAACCTGCATTTATCTTGGTAATTTGATAGCGATAGATAATGTTATTTAAAAAGTAAATAGCTAATTATTATTTCAGATAATCTTGCAGACTAAATAACAATAAATCGTCTTGAAATGCTTCTACTGGTTTTGGGCCTGAAACAGAGGAGGATAAAATGCCTGTAGCCTGTAGTTGTAGGACGACCGAGGGCACCTTGGGAATGTAACCCGTTCCAGGGTAAAAAAGGCACTGGCCATACCTGGAGTAAACTCCAGAAAGGAGGTGGACACAGAGAGGGACTGTAAGTCTCCTACTCTTTTCAGAGAGCAAATGTTCAATAAAAACACAGTCTTAACTGTGAGGTGCCTCCAAGATGCCTTGGCCAAAGGCTTGAAGAGGGGCTCAGATAGAGCCTTAAGCACAACAGCCAGGTTCCACCAGGAGCAGAAGGACTCCATCCTGGTAAACTCCAGAACTCCCGGTAGTGGCAAGACAGGGGGAAAGTGTACAGGTGTAGCCTCGGCTACGCCTGAGCCATGCCGTCTAGCCCCAGTGGGGCTGGAGAAGTAAGGGAGAATGACAGTGCAACGTCTTTCGAAACGCAAACAGGTTCACCTGAGCCTTGCCGAATTTCTCCCAAATCTGCTCCACCACATGAGGATGGAGCCGCCATTTCCTGGGTCTCAACCCCTGTCTCGACAGGGTGTCTGCTGGTTGATGTATGAGACCACCGAGGTGTTGTCTGAATGGATCAACACATGGTGGTCTCTGAGATCTGGGAGGAAATGCTTCAATGCTAGAATCATGGCCAGCATCTCTAGCCAATTTATGTGCCATAGTAGATGGGGCCTTCCCATAGACCTTGGGTGCAAACTTGTCCCACACACGATGATTAATAGCTAAAAAAGTTAATAGCTAATTATTATTTCAGATAATCTTGCAGACTAGATAACAATAAATGGTAAACACAACTTAGTGCTGAATATTTAAAAAGAAACCTTACTAGCTAACTATTTCTGCAGAATAAAATGTAACAACAAATGTTATCCAAATAAAATTGTTAAAAAAGCATTCTCTATTCCCTATTTTCAAAGCAGCTTAACCATTTTATATGATACAATGTTTAAACTTAATGTTGGGAATAAATGTAATGTTATCTCACTGTATAATTATTACACATATCCAACTTGTGTATAACGTCAGCAACAATGTACCGTAATTAAAACCCTTATTTAAGCCGCACCCACTGAATTTGCAAATATTTTTATTTTTAACATAAATAAGCCGCACCCGTCTGTAAGCTGCAGGTGTCTACACTGATGTACTTTACACAGGCTTTAACGAAAAACACGCTACACACGGTGTAACGGGTGAAATATGTTGCGCTTCTATTAGGAGCATAGCGGTATTTTGGGAAAAGACCGGCACTGCATTCTTCCAGTATTACTGCGTGTGTGGAGACCAAGGATTATGTCCTTTTTATTTTCTGATGCTCATTTCTAAGTTTCACTGACTAACCCATAACGCTGTTGCAAAAAAAAATTAAAAAGCACGAGTTTTGGAAATCTGTCTGTGCCTATATGATTTCTGTTGCAACTGGAGTTACCGAACTCTCCCTTCACCCTGACTCAACGCGCTACAACGGCTTGTATCTAAACAGTAGCCGACCAAGTAAGTCATTGTTCTCTGTCTTCCTTCTTCCTTTCTTTCCTTTGTTACGCGAGCAAAAAATGTAGGTACGAGCTCGAGACGCCGCTGCTAGATGGCAAAGATTGTGACGAAAATTAAGATAAGCAAAGAAGAAAAAGTAAAAATTTCAAAGCTTAGGGATACCTAGTGTACAGGAGTGATAGTAAAAAACTAGTTTTCCCTCCGCCTCCGCTTATCGCCTCTACCCCCCTCCATACACACACACACCACCGCCGTTTTCATTAGCTCAAGTCGTCTTATCTTCAAGGAAAACTGAATAAACTGAACACTGAATAAAACCTTATTTTATTTTTACATACTCTTTCTATTATGTTTTTATACAAGATTTGTTTTTATTAAGAAATGTATTTACCAATTTAATAACATGAAACATAAAAACAGGGTGTCATTTTGAGGGTTGGAACGGATTAATGCCATTTTAGGTAATTTCAATATGGAAAACTGATTTGATGTGCGAGCAAATTGAGATACGAGCTTGTCCACGGAACGAATTAAACTTGTAGGTCAAGGTACCACTGTATTTCTCTGGGGAGTTTATTACACAGGTGAGGTGCTTTTTTTCGTTTTTGTTCGGAAATTTCATTGGTCTAATGTTATAGGGTTCAGTTTTTTGGCTTGAACTTTGTGAAACCGGGAAAAACCCAGGAAAAATCCATAAATTAGCCGCTTCGTTGTTTAAGCCGCAGGTTCAAAACATGGGAAAAAAGTAGCGGCTTATAGTCCGAAAAATATGGTACTACATTTTTTGAGCCATTATGTGCTTCAGTCCTCACAGTGACTGTGACTGGGAACATCTCTAGGTTTCTTATGTAACCCTAGTTCCCTGAGGGAATGAGAGGCTGCGTCGCAACGCTTTGGGAACTCTTCCATGTTGTCCACGCTCTGAATCACGTGTGTAATCTGTCCAATGGAAGGCATCCAAAGGAAGGTGTCACCGACGGGGTGACGTCGCGACCAGAAGGCTATAAAAAGCACATGGAGTGAAGCTGCAGGAAGGCCCGCAGTGTGGCATAAAGACGCAGCATCTCACTTCCTCAGAGAAATAGGGTTGCATACATAACCTAGAGACGTTACTTTTCAGGAACTTGAGCTTCATCGCAAAGATTTGGGAACAAGAATCCAATACTGCCAGACTGACCAGTCCCTGACTAGTGTGTATATGCACAGCTAGATCGAGAGGACAGAGGGGCCAAGAGTGGCATTGTGGTCAAGGTTATAAAACCTGACAAAGGTCAGCAGGGTGGACCAGCCCACAGAGTTACAGATGTCTTGGAGGGACACTCCAGAGGACCAAGCCTTTGAGACTGCCACACTTTGGGTAGAGTGAGCTCTGACCCCGAATGGAGCGGGGAGACCAGAGAACTCATAAGAGGATGCAATAGCATCAATGATCCATTTGCTCAGGGTCTGCTTGTTAGCAGAGAGGCCACTCCTCGGAGGGCCGTGGCAGATGAGCAGCTGATCTGACTTTCTCCAGGGACTCGTCCTGTGGACATAACTGTCCAGTGCTCGTACCATGCCGGTTCAGCTTCTGGCATGGTCTTGGTCTTCTGGTCTTGGGCCTAAAATGGAGGAGGATAGAATGCCTGTAGCCTGTAGTTGTGAGATGACCGAGGGCACCTTGGGGACGTAACTAGTTCCAGGGTAAAAAAAGGCACTGGCCATACCTGGAGTAAACTCCAGATAGGAGGTGGACACAGAGAGGGACTGTTAGTCTCCTACTCTTTTCAGAGAGCAAATGGTCAATAAAAACACCCTCCGAGATGCCTCAGACAAAGGCTTGAATGGAGGCTCAGATAGAACCGGAGGATGCGAATGCCCGCCCTGATGTCTCAGAGGGACCAGAGCGGCATCCACACACTTTGTGAATGTGCAAGGCCAAATGAAAAAACCCGATACTGGTAAGCTTCAGCCCCGATAGCAAATCTCAGGAACTTCTTGTAAGAATGAAGGATGGATACATGAAAGTATCCTTTAGATCTACCATGACAAACCAATCCTCGGATCTGATCTTAAGCATAACCTGCTTGATGGTCAGCGTCTTAAACCTGAGTCTCATAAGTGACCAGTTCAGCTGACGTAGATATAAAATAGGACAAAACCCACTGTCCTTTTTGGGAAATATGAAGTACCGGCTGTAGAACCCGGACTCTCTGTCTGATGGAGGGACCAACTCAATGGCTACTTCTTGTTCCAAAACCAGAACCTTCTCATTTCCCACCAGAGTGGGACGAACCCCATCGAAGCGGGGTGGACGAGACCCGACTTGAATCAAATAGCCTCTGTTTACAATGTGCAGGACCCACTGAAACACATCTGGCAGAGCTTCCCAGGCTGCCAGGTAGTCTCTTAAGGGTATCAGTCTCTCAAGACTAACCTCTGGTATGTTTAGAGCCATGGCTACACCCTGATGCGGCCCTAGGAGCCTTGAAGAAGGCGGCGAGTTCTCCTGAACCACAATGATACAGAGAGCTGGCCAACATGTTCCTTGGCAGGGTTAACAGACCAGGTCTTTGAAGGGGCTGGGGCAGGGCAGGCACTGAGTACTGCAGTGCAACGCGCCCCTTCACAGCCAAAACCCCAGAACGTCCTATGTTAGGACTTTTTGGTCAAAGCCCTATTATTGAAAAAGTCCTCAGATCTGCCACTTCCCGGGGCTTCGACCCAGAGCGGCACGCACGATCCCTGACCGGGGGAGTGCGTGACGCGACACTCTGTTTCTATGCCTCCCAAAGAGAGCAGGAGCAGGCCCTTGAGAGTGGTGTGGGAGGTACCACTGGAACACCGCCGCCTGTTTCTTGCCGTCCTAAAACCTCTCAACCACCGCATTAACGGAATCGCCAAAAAAGTCTTCAAATGACTAACTTCCTTACTTATTCATATAATCTTTATATAGTATATATATATATATATATATATATATATATATATATATATATATATATATATATATATATATCCACTGGATTATTTCAGATCTACAACAATTTTTTCAATCCGATCAAAATGTCATTCGGATCAGGCTCAGTTGAATTGATGATGGTGTTAAAATGAAGGATTTTTATTCTGATTACTAACAGATGCAATGTTGAGGAGTGTGTAAAGGACATTAAAGAGTGGATGCTTTCTTCTGCTCAACTCAGATAAGACATAAGTACTTTTACTAGGACCACATGCAGCTAGAAGCAAACTTTCTGATTACGTAGCATCTCTGGATGGTGTTTCTGTTTCAGCGTGTACGGCTGTCAAAGACCTTGGTGTTATTATTGACCCTAGTCTTTTCTTTGAGGCTCACGTGAATAATATTACCAGGATTGCCTTCTTTCACCTTAGAAATATGATGTTGTTACAGGATGCAGAAAAACTAGTTCATGCTTTTGTTACATCTAGATTAGACTACTGTAACGCTTTACTGTCTGGGTGTTTGAGTAAGTGCCTAAATAAGCTTCAGTTAGTTCAGAATGCAGCAGCAAGAGTCCTCACTAGATCTAGAAAATATGACCACATCAACCCTGTTTTAATCAGTCTACACTGGCTCCCAATCAAATCTCGCATTAATTATAAAATACTACTACTGACGTATAAAGCACTTAATGGTCATGCACCGCAGTATCTGAATGAACTTCTGTACCAGTATGATCCTCCATGCCTACTTAGATCAAAAGGTGCAGGCTATTTGTTGGTACCTCAAATAATGAAGACTACAGCAGGGGGGCAGATCTTTCTCTTATAAAGCCCCACAGTTATGGAACAACCTTCCAATCAGTGTTTGGGACTCAGACACAGTCTTTGTGTTCAAGGTTGAAAACGTATTTGTTTAGTCAAGCCTTTTATCAGTAGATTTTTTCTTAGGTAAAGGCACAGATCTGGCCGGAGATCATGGATATAGAGTGTTTGGTGAACTGGGATAATTGTATGCTGTCGTCCCCTCACTTTCAAGCGTTCACTCAGGTTTGTTGACGGTGGTGTGGTGGGTCGTCTCTTATCCCAGAGATCCCTCATGTTAGTGTTACCTTCTGGTTCTCCCTTTTAGCTATGCTGCCATAGCGAGTCTTAACTGCACAGTGACATTAACTTTCATACAACAATAAAGACACATAATAATCCATATCCTTTTCTTCCTGTCACCTCTCTCTCTCTCTCTCTCTCTCTCTCTCTATCTCTCTTGGTCGAGTTAAACATGCTCCTGAGGTTCCAGTGACCACTGTTTCTGCCCCTCTTCCCTCCATGGATCTTCCCACTGCATCCAGGCCTGCCTCTGAATAGTGTTCTCTTCGACTGGAGGCCACTCTGTGCAGCTTGGGATGGTTTCTCATCAACGCCTTGGGTGGTTGAAATTCCGGAATAAAAACGGGCCCTTTGAGGATGGATTGACTCAGGACTACTTTTTGCTTCTGATCACCATCACTGTACCCCGCAACATTGTATATCTGCTATAAATGGACATTCACATGGGCAACCCAGAAGAGGATGGGTTCCCTCTTGAGTCTTGTTCTTCTCAAGGTTTCTTCCCTATGCCATCTCTGGGTGTTTTTCCTTGCCACAGTCGCCACCGGCTCGCTCATCAGTGACAAACTTACTTATAAACAACAAATTCACTTTTAATCACCACAGATTATCTGTGTAAAGCTGCTTTGAGACAATGTTCATTGTTAAAAGCCCTATACAAATAAAAATGAATTGAATTGAGTAGATTATTCGGATGCATATAAATGTAGCATTTCCTGATTACTATTTTTGAACAGCACGTCTTTAAATGTTTATTCATATACTCTTTATATAGTACAGATGTGGTAGCTTACTGGTTAAGGCATTGGATCAGAAGGTCACAAGTTCAAATCCCAGCACCACCAAGCTGCAATCGCTGGGCCCTTGATCAAGGCCGTTATCCCTCAACTGCTCAGCTGTAAGTTGCTCTGGATAAGAGCGCTTGCCAAATGTCAATAAATGTAAATATATGTCTGACGGATTATTTCAGATCTCCTCCATCCACCAAGCTGCAACTGCTGGAACCCTTGAGCAAGGCCCTTAACCCTCAACTGCTCAGCTGTGAGTTGCTCTGGATAAAAGCGCTTGCCAATCGCCAATAAATGTAAATATATGTCTAACGGATTATTTCAGATCTCCTCCATCAAACTGGTCAAAATCTGTCTGGAATCAGACACAGCAGGTTCATTCGAGGTGTTCAAATAAAGGCCCTTTCAATCCGATCGCTAACAGATTATTCGGTTGCAATGTAAATGCACCTTTTCCTGATTGTTTCTCCATAAAAGCACATCTTCAAATCTTTTACTTTCTTACATGATTCATGTAATCTTTAAATAGTGTATATGTGTATGGATTAGATCAACTCGTACATATCAGATTTAAATCAAATTTCCGTATCCGGACCAGATGGTCGACCGTGAATGGAATGTAGTTTTCCAGAACCACGTGTGATGACCAGTGCTTGTAGTTAGTTTCCAGAAGCAGGCGCTATGCTTCTTAATGGCAAGCTCGTGCACCCCTGTTTTATCCTGCACAGTGGTATGGTCCAGACTCTGCCTCTCTCCCTATGGAGTTGTTGCTGAGGAGCTTTCAGACTTCAGGGCAGAGGGAGAGAGAGAGAAACAGACAGAGAGAGGGGGATCGAAGGAGAGAAAGTAAGAGTGAGGGAAGCAGGCGTTGACATGGCGCTTGGAAAGATTGCCCGTTATCTCAGGAATAACCCGAATCACACGGGCACGCACGTTACACTTCTGATTCTCCTTTGCATCGCATGCGGTAGGTGTTTTTTTTTAGTCTTCTCGGTTGCTGTTTTTAAAAGGTTTACAAACTCCATAACAGCAGATCGACTGTTTGGCAAACTATAACTACGCATCGAAGTCACTCATTGCCTTTGACCAGATTCCTGGCGAATGAACGAGCATTTTTTTAACGAGATTTTTTTTCTTCCTGTAATGACTCAGTTTTGTTGGAGGGAACAGGGGTTTCACGTCCCACATTCGGGGCGCGCGGATGATGTCCAGCCATGTGGACGTATCGGAAAAAAAGTTGATGCTGCAGTTGTAACTTAGTTGACACAAACCGAACCTATATTTTGCATACATATTTTGGCCTCCTTCCAAGTTTTTCTTTACCTCCGGTAAGAGTCGCGTGTCGTGCAGCGGAATCTCGCGCGCTGATTGTGTTCTTTCCGGCTGCCATGGAGACGTGCCGAAGCGGCACTGGAGGAATCTGCAGCCTAAACCGCACTCCAGCTACTGAACTAAACAAACACTGGGTTACAACAGAGCATCCCATCAGAGCCGCTGGGTTTGGATGAAGTTTTGAAACTGCGTCAGAATTTTCAAACTGAATCAAGCAGGCAGTTCTTGTCACGTCTGCACTCAAATTTAGCGTTCACACTGCACGTGCTCGGTCCGAGTATTACTGCAATCCACTTCCAGTCTCAGATTACTGTTCACATTGTCCTGCATATCAGCAGTTAGTTAGTAAGTTAGTTAGTTTTATTGCACAGGGAGAATAATAAAACTATGGGCAACATATCAATGTGATTCATGTGGTTTAATTGTTTTATGGATTTTATTTTTGGACAGCTTCTGTTGTCTCTTACTTTCTAGATAATGACCAGTAAAACTAATTATGGTTAAGATATATTTTGGTTTAATTAACATTGTGATACATCCTGTGGCAAATGAATCTTAAGTATAGTCAATCCAAATAGTGCCTGTTCTTTTCTAGCATCTCTCACCGCAGCCAAAATGAGAGTCTCAGCTGAAGTAGGATCACAGGACAATAAATGTAGATGCTTCAGATATCTGGTAGCAACATGACACACACACACACACACACACACACACACACACACACACACGTCTGTATGCTTAAGTATTACACACAACGTTAAATGGAGCTGCATTTTAATCCAGAACAAGTTGAATGATCATATAAAACGGAAGTAATTATTTTCAGCTTGTGTATTTTAGGTGTCATTGATGCCTTCACTGTCAGCACAGCTAAACCACTATGTTGAATTATGTTACATAGTGGTAAATAGGATTGGATAAGTTAGAGTAACTTGATAGCCCACGCAGCACCTGTTACGCATGCGCTCTGAGCTCAGAGAAATGTCAGTACCATGTTTGATTGTTGATGAAACTGCACAACTGAAAATAAAAAGCAGTATAATTTGTTATCTGCGAAAGCAAGGAATTTAACTGCATCCATTTCACATTTGGGGAAAAATGTGGTGAAAACAAACGACTTTCTAAATGTGTTGCTTTTAGACATTTCACCAAACTCTACGCGTTTCTTATTTACGTTTTAAAGACCTTCAGAAATGTCAAGAAAGCGGAACAAAGAAAGCATGAACAGCTTTAACATCTGGAAAAAAATGTCTTGATAGTTTGTAGGAGATGATCTGGAAAGCAGATTTTACACAGTGTTCTATTCCAGTGGCAGTCTAGTTTAAATTAAACTTGCTTATTTGGTGCATGTCGTGAGGGACTTGTGACGTTCTTTAAATGAGTCACTCAAACTGCAACTAGCTTAAGTATATCTTTTATATTTATTAAAATAACCTGAGCATGAAGATTTTGGTAAGTTTCTGTGGTAACAATCAATGGATCTGTTTAATTCATCCTCACCATTGCAGAATGAAGGCTAATTTTGAGTATCAGATTCCAGTGCCATTTAAGTGAGAGAATTGTTCAGAATTCGAGAGTAAATTTAAGTTTGCGGTTCACATGGTGAGCTTTTGACCGCTTTTGAATGTCTGTAGCTGCTGAATTTGTAAAAAGAATCTGAAATTCATTAATAAAAGACAATAGATTATCGATTTAGCTTTAAGCATGCACCATAGTTGTATATTAACTCCACATTCTGGTATTAAGCAACGAAAATTAAACGGTGTTAATGCTAGAGTTAAGAAGTGATTTCCTCATGTCATTCGACTACGTATTTAAAAATACCCCCAAAATGTTTAATCGCCTAGAGCAACATGATTTTATACACAAGCACACATGACATCCCACCTGTCACCAGAAAGGAACAGATCGAGTTGCTGTCTTTAGTGACAGGAAAAGTAAACGCATCAGTCCAGGTCATGTTTCCAGTTGCTGGGTTTGTTTAAACAGATCAACACCTTGGTCAGGCTGGGACGAGCAAAGCGTTTGTTCAGTTTTACCAACTTATATTTACCACTGAATTCCAACATTGTCCATCCTGGTTTATTGGGCTTATAGATGGAAACAATGTCACCTCTGTGTGTGGCCTCCATGTTGTTGAAGTAAACATTTGTCCACTGATTGGTGATGTTTGCCAGCCGTGCTTGTCTTTTCCTTGTTAAAGTGTAATGTGGCAGTGATTGTGCAGGCATTGTGCTGTGTAGGTCGATTTTATGTTTTAATTAGTGTCCTCTGTTTTCTGCATTTCTGAGACATTATAAAACTGTTAATGTAAAAAAACAGGTGTCAGAAAAATGTTTATATAAACTAAATATTTGCTTCAGATAAATCTCTTTATCTATGATGTAAAAGCTTAGTGTTAAACAAAGGTTATTTGTTTATATGATTTGTTTGTCCTTAGTTTATTTGTTTGATTATAGAGACAGTATTTGTGAGCCAGTTTGTCAGCCTTCTCTGTTCTTTTAATGCTTCAACCCCTGTCATATTTTCATGTTAAACATGTGCTGAGAATTTTATACTGCAACTCTGTCTGTCTGTTGAGGAAATGTGTAAAATCAGTGGGCTCAAAGGTCAGGATAGTCCAGAATACACGTCTCTGTCAGGGTAACCTGAGATCTAAAGGGGTCGGCCGCTTGGGCTGCCTCCTGCAGGTATCTCCACACAGACCTGGTCATTAGTTGCTCTGGCATGAATGATTTCAGCAGGGAAAAGAGAAACAGGATGGGAGGGCAATGAAATCACAAACTTCAGTGTCGTCTGTTTTGCTGCACACAATCTCCTTAAAACTAAAGTGCCTTGTTTTATAGAGTACTTCAGATCTCCTGGGTACCTGTCATAGCCTGGAAATGACTGATGTGTAGTCTCAGGATGTACTAATCCAGTGTGGACTCTTTAGTATTGAATGAATATTGGCCTGAAAACAAATGAATCAGATCTGCTAAATGTGATTTCCTGCTTTGTTATCCCTTCTATACTTGGATGTAACATTGTTTTCTCAGTTTTTTACCGCATAATATTTATTTTTATCACAAACAAAAGCAGGACAAACACTCGCTTATTTGAAATCAGGCATCTCTGGATTCCATATGTTAAAATGGGCTACTTGGATATTTGCATTTCTAGATCTTAGAAAAACTAACTCACAATATGGCCATATTTAGCTGGCTCAATTATTAATACATTTTTATATATATATATATATATATATATATATATATATATATATATATATATATATATATATATATATAATATAAACACATAATATAAACACAAAATTCACAGTTTGGTATGTACCTCAGTTTTTATGTTATGCTTTGGTACATTTTCGGTACAGTTAGGGGGAAGAAATTGAAAACATATCATTTTTTTATTATCAACATTTGTGAACAAAACAACAGTAAATGTGCTACAGAGTAACATTGTGAGATAAAATTCAGTTCTAACTGGTCAAAGATCTTCGTCAACCAGGTGTTTGAATCACTGAAAACTACCCCAAGAAATAGCACTTACCAAATAATTCAGACAGGTCAGGACCATTGTTGGGGTATCGATTGTGACAATAATGCTTCTTTTCTCAGCTGAATCTTCACATGCAATAAATACTAATATCATAATGAATATGTAGAACATTTGCATAGAAAATGTAACAAAGGTAACACGGTTTCCCTCTGAGACTAATAAGTGTTAAATTGAAATATTCACAGACTGCAGTAACGTTACATACACAGATGAAACTGCCCCAAAGAGAAGCACTTATGAAAATACTAGAAATCGGTGCTCCCATTTGAAGTCATCTAATTGTGCTTTCTTGTGAAAGTACTGGGTGTTATACCAATTGAGAAGATTTTAGAAATTGTTCAAATTGTTAATTGTTTAAATCATACAAAAGACCCCAACAAATAGCACTTACAAAATAGTTCAGGAAGGTCAGAGCCATTGTTAAGGTATTGGAAAACCTTTTTTTTTTTGTTTCCGACTTGGAAAAAACTCTGTATGACCCTGGCCACTGTATTGTAACTCTGTTTTTCGATGTGTTACTAATTTTCCTATAGCCTCGGCCATCTTTGTGAAGAGCAACAATTAAAATTTTCATATCATCAGCGAGTTCATTGCTAAGAGGTGCCATGTTAAACATCCAGTGGTCAGTATGAGAGAATTATACTTAAAGCACCAAATTTTAAACGGCTCTAATACAAGATACACATATTTGTATGGCCCTGTCAAGTAGACAAAAACATGAACATGATGAATATGACGTGAATTTGCATGGTTACATGACATACAGCTGTTATCACTTCGGGTGTACTCACTTTTGTTGGCAGCTATTTTGACAATAATGGCTGTATGTTATTTTCAGTATAACATTTTACTTTCATACAGTACTGTACTGCTTTACCTGCTGCACATTGACTACTCTAAAATATATACAAGTTTTTGAGATACTGTATCTATCTAAAAATATATATCTCACACACACGCACACACATTGAATACCCTGAAATCACGTCAGTCCTCAGCTGCAACAGAGCTGCATAAGCTAAGCTTTTTTAATTATGGGCAACCCACAAACCATATATAGTTTTAATAGTGTTGGGTGGAGGCAGCCAGCTTGTCGGTGGTTTTGTTCCAATTGCTGTTCACTTCACAAGCAGCAGAGGCCTCTACAAATGACAAGAGGCCCCTTTAAAGCAGCTCCTACAATTATTATTTAATTATTAAAGTTGGGGGTTGTGTATTGCATCACTATTGAAAATGCACATTCAGTGAGCTCCACTATTATTGGTTTAATGAGACAAGATGACTTATGTTTTGTTAATTAGCTTAAGCTCACATTATTGATAAAATACATGTACTTTAGTTAAAGAATTGATTTCTAGTAAAACAACTCTGTCAAACTATATTTCAAAACAAGCCTGTGAATGAGAATACAATTTTTGGGAACTTCTAGAAATGCCACTTTTCAACCCTGAATGACTTCTGAATTTAAAATCAATATGCGATCTTCAGTAGGCCAAAATTAATTTTTGTTCACTTTTTTTTAGTACTTTTATTGTCATTTTCACTTTGCTTAATGTTGTTTTTTTTTACATTACCCACATTGCAATTCAGCCACCTGCTGTGGTACAAGGGAGAATCTTCCTCACTTCAACTTTACATAAAGAGAATGACGTAGCAGCAATTTAATACCCTGTTCATATAGTGTTACCTCTATATCTGTACACTTTACTCAAACAGATAATCAGCAACAGCTTCAACTTTTATGCAAATATTTGTAATTAAATAAACTCTGTTGTAACTTTGCTAACAATAACAATAGGTCATATGGGAACAAAGACTAAACATGGAAAGAAAAATGGAAATACAGCAACCAACCAACAAATTAGCAAGTTTTTATTTACATTTTACTTATTAAAGGTCACTCATGTCTTCCTGTTTTACTGGGGATTAAATATTAGGTGTCTTGGAGGGCAAATTTCCCTATTCATCATCAGGCGTTGCATTGACGGAAAATTTTTTCATCATTTACAGAATTTTGAAAGCATTGACAGAAATTTGTGAAGGTCATCAGTCATTTTGATGGATACAAAACGAGGCACTCCGTCTTTGTGTGCATGAGATTCATCTTCCCATAAGAGAAAATCAAAACCTAGCAGGGGTTTCAGAAAGCACACATTTACTTTAGCACCATAACCGCACACTTTCATATTTATGTGTGGTAAAAAATTTAGAAATGTTTGAAAACTTCAGGTGAGGGCACTGGATTAAGCACGCGATCACTTGCAGATGCACAACTCATTTATCCACACAACTGGATCTGGGCAGATCAAACATCTGTTGTCTGGCTAAGTGTAGTGGGTGGGACCGGCTTTTGCTACAGATATTAATTACACAGTTGTTTCATTTCCAAATAAGAGTGATCACTTATATATACATTATAACATTATTAATTCATTGTTGCCAGTGGTAAGGAAATCGTTTATTCTTGTTAAAACATAGCTATTTACTGTGTGTGAATTTGCTGTATATCATTGTTTTTTTATTATCTCATCTAGTGGCAAGGAGAATACAGTATTTCACAACTGGATATGATGATGATTAATTAGAGATCTTTTTGTACAAATGTTACATGACCGATAAAATGAAACTTGTTTGAAATTTTTACAACTCTGTCCATCAACATGCTCTATGTCCCTCTTCTATCCAGGGATGATAAAAGTGGCTCCCAGATGAATAAAAGTATTTACGTCTTCATTCGTTCAACTTTGATAGAAACTTTTGATAGAAGTCATGTGACAATCTGACATTTAAAAAAATGCATGTTAGAAGATGCGTTTAGAATGTGCTGTAGAGCGTCTGTAACATTAAAGGTCACTAAACATGCTACTAAATAAACAAAGCATAAGTTTGCCTTCCTTTCTCTTTCTTGATTTCCCTGCATCAGTCTTTTGTTACTGTTCTTCCTCATTGCTCATCTTCTCTCTTTCGTTTCTCAGATCAATAAAAGCATTAAAAGGTTGCACTGGGTCGAGAGATCAGTAGCAAATGCTAACTCAATCCTTCTGCACTTCTCCTGCTCCTCCAGTGCTCAGATCTGTGCAGCTCGGCCTGCTGTAGCTGAAAAGGAAACATTCTTTCATTATTTATGACTAAGCCAGACTTTGCATCGAGGGGAAAAAAGCAGTTGGATTCATGAATGTTTTGCGGATGTTTTGTTCCCCAGTTGCCCGATCAGAGATGTTTCCAATTGGTGAGGGCTTTTATGAATTATAAATGATCTCCTTTTATATATACAGCTTTTAAAATGGATTCCTAAGAACTTAGCAGGAAGGCCGTATGCTCTTTAGCTGTTCATTTCGCCTTTTCTACCAACCATGACTTGAACATTTTGCAGTTCCAGTGTGCTGAAGGGTTAAATGAAGACCAGCCCAAGCCAAAAATAGTATCTTTATTTAAAGTTGATCCCTGCTTGTGGATTCTTGGTTGTGGAGTTATTTGAATTCAGTAAGTCACTGTACCATAGACAGGCTGTAATTAAAACCATCTGGGTAGCAGCCAATTATTTCAGCCTCCTGTAAATCCTATGCGGGCGCATGCACGCGTGTGCGTGTGGCTTTGCCCTACAGCTACAGCTTTCACTTTGTAACTTTTTATTATCGTCAATCATCAATATTCTAATACTCCCTCATTATGAATCGGTTTACTTATGTATTATTGGAACAAACAAAAAAAGGAACTTTTTTCAGAGCACTCTACCATAGAGCTTTGTTTCTGCTAGCAGTCCTGTGCTAGCATTAATCTGTAATTGTAACAAATTCACAAAAAGTAGCACACCTGTTTATATTAAATAGATCTGGTAATTGAGGAATGAGCTAATGTAATCCATTAGTTTAGAGAAAAATGTCTATATAAAACAAAGTACCGTATTTTCCGGACTATAAGCCGCTACTTTTTTCCCACGCGTTGAACCCCGCGGCTTAATCAATGAAGCGGCTAATATATTGATTTTTCCTGGGTTTTTCCCGGTTTCACAAACTTCAAGCCAAAAAACTGAACCCCATAACATTAGACCTATGAAATTGCCGAACGGGTTCAGGTGAATCAATGAAACTCTTTATATTAAATCGTGCTTCCACTGAATCGGGCCGCACCACATCATAAATATGGGTGAGGTTTCTCTGACGTTTGACCTGCCACTCACTCGGACTGTCTACAGGAAAAGCTGAACAGATGAAAAAAAACGGGCATGAAAACACGCACTTCACCTGTGTTCTGAGTTGCACGGCATCACCGATGGTGATTTTTAAAAGCACGACGATGCCAAAAGAAAAACTCCCGAGAGAAATTGTTATGAAAGGAAGGAGGAAGACAGTGAACAATGACTTTCTTGGTAGGCTACTGTTTAGATACAAGTCATGTATCAGGCACTGTCTTTCATTAAAGCCTGTGTAAAGTTCATTAGTTTCAATGTAGTCACCTGCTGCTTATAGACAGGTGCGGCTTATTTATGTTCAAAATAAAAATCTTTGTAAAATTCAGTGGGTGTGGCTTATATTTGGGTGTGCTTAATAGTCCGGAAATTAAGGTAGTTTTTATCACAGTACAGCATGGCAATTCATAGTCACTCATCGCAGGGAAGTGGTAACTGTGGTTAAGATGTTGGACTGCTGAGAAGAAGGTCATGGGTTCAAATCCCACCACTACCATGCTGCCTTTGCTGGGCCCTTAAACAAGGCCCTTAACATTAAGATGCTCAGTTGTATAACTGATATATCAGTAAGCTGCTCTGGGAAAGGGCCTTTGCCAAATGTAAATGTTAATGCATAAAAGTTAAGAGGAATTAAAAAAAAAAAAAAAAAGGAATATCAAATAAATACTTGTTCTGCAACTTGTCCCTGGGCTAAACCGAAACTGTTTCTCCAGCCTCCTCATGCACAAGACTACAGCAAACAAAAACAACTTTCAAAGCTTTAAAAAAAATAAAAAATAAATAAAACAAAAGCTTTCAGTCTTGTCTAGTCTGGTCTCCGAGGTTCACCATAGGTGTTTTGGGGAAAGAGCTGTCTGACTCCATACAAACAATGTTCATTTCAACTTTGTCCATTACCACAGAGTTAGAAAAGAACATGTGCTGGATTGAGTTTCTATCCACAAAAACAAGGATCTGAGCACAAAACAAGTGTTTACGTCTGTTACACAAAAGGCATTGTGATGAACAAAGCAGGCCAGTTTCTTTGTGTACTGCCTGTTTCCATGGATCAAGAGCAGATTTCGGCGCTGTGACACGGCCCGATTCAAAATATGAATGTAGTGTCAGAGACTGACTAGTCAGACATAGAGTTTAGAGGTTTGGCATCCAATCCTGAATTTTTTTTAGTACTGGTACTGACATGACAGTTGGGAAGAAATTAGAAGAACGTAACAATGTTGGTGATTTATTAACGACAACTGAAATGACTTTTTTCTTTAAACTCTTGTTGGCCTGTGGCCTTGGAGAAAACATGCAGGATTCATCTGTTTTAGTCCCAAACGACAGACGATTTTTCTAGCAGATAAATCATTTTATATAAAATAATTATTTTAAGTTATGATTTACCTCCACATTTGCTACAGCTGATTGAGATAATCATGATGTTGAGCACAAGCTTTAAATTACTTTGTCATTTAAATAAAATAATCATGGCTGTATTTGGGAACTGGAACAAAAAAGCATTTGTCTTATTCTCCATTTTTTGCTTTATTTTGTCTGACTCCAGTAATCTAATATCGAATTATGAAATCAAAGTCCTGTTGGTCCAAATTCTTTTATTATTATTATTATTATAATCTTTTTCATTTTGCTATACATTCTATATTCAAAACATCAAACATTACATAAAACAAACACTGGCACAAAATCAGCTATAAATCTAATGCTTCAACTGTGTGGTAATAATTTTGAAGCCACTGCTGGCCAGAGATCTGGAGGAAAACAAAAAAATGACAAGAAATATATTTACTGAAAAACACTAACATTTACTTAAAAGAGTTTGGAATGTATTTTCATTGGTTTTCTTTATATCTGATGACCCACATATCTTTATTTTTTCCATATGTGGTGTATTAAGCGTTGTAAAATGTTCAGTATTCAATAAAACTGCATTTTAAATGTAATGTACAGGTTTTTTCATTTGTTTCAATGTGAAAATAAAAACTTTGCTTGTTCATCACTGATAGCTGACTCCTAAAATTTTGAACCCTTATATAGTTTCAAAAATAAATGTAAAGATTTAAGCTCCGAAATGCAATACAATAGTCTGAATTATGCAACACAAAGCTGTCACTCATGGTAGATTGAACAATCACCTTATATTAATACACCTGTTGCCTAAAAGGTAAAGCGCTAGACAGACCTTTTTTCCACTAGTTATACGCATATCGTTCTAGCAATGTTAAAAACAACACACCTACTAGCCTCGGCGTGATTTACAGATTTGCAGATCTAAGGTTTTGTATGATGATCACAATGTTTTAAATGGAGATGTTTTACCAGATCAGCTATTCTATTAAAAGAAATGATGCAACAGAGGCACTTCTTGAACTTGAGTCTGGTATTAATCTTCAAAAGAAAGGTGCTGAATCACAACCAGCAGCTCTGAGCTGAGCAGCTGTCTCTCTGTGGGTGGGAGGCAGACCTTCTGTCATTGCAGTGTTTATGGACGTCCTTGATATATCCACCTTTTGTCTTGTTCCCGACCTCCCCCTTCCTAAACTCGGCCTCGGAAGCGGATGGATGCCGGTGGTGTCACTGTGATCATATCCAGACAGCATATCGCTTTGTAGGATAACGGGATTAAGCAAACACCTTAAATCTGAAGAGGAAATGTACATATAGGCCCGTATTTTTATTCTGCTCTTCCTGGTTGTGTAGTCTTGTTTAGTGATCGTCCTGTCAGTGTTACTGTAGGTCAATGAATACCAGTTTCCTTTGCTGAAACATTGATGGTCACAATACCTCACCTGTTAATGGCCTTAAGCTTATGTTAACCTTAACCTTATGGTACAGCCAAACTGTCCGTATCAAATTCACAATCTACCACAACTGCTGGAAAATATATCTACTGAATAAACTGTTAGCAAATGGACATACTGCTGTAACAGCTGAAGCAGCATGCCTACCATAAAAACAAAACAGACACAGAAAATTTGTTGCAACTGCTCACACTGCTCACATAGTCTGCTGTAAAGCTGTCACAAGTGAACAAATATTGTTACTGCTGGAGTGCAGGTCTACTGTAAATGTGCTTATTATGTTAAGACTGATTTACTTATAAACCAAGTGTTACAAAGGTTTTCAAGGCTAGAGAATATTGTAATCGTCTGCCTGGTCACAGATCATGAGCAGGGTGTCAGCTCTGTCATAAGGAAAAGCTTGAATGATGTGTCACCAACTGATGCAATGACTAAGGTAAAGACTCATAATAAATGATTATATTATAAATAATTTAATAATATTCAGAATTAGAAATCGTTGTGTATCCGTCCCGTTCATGACCGATCTTGTTTTGTCCTTCCACATTTTGTCCTCCTTAGCCTGTTCTATAGTCCTCTCTTAAACAAAATGTCTTATTCCTTAGGACTTGGTCATCTTTTTTTGATTTGATGCATACTGCCCCAGTTGTCAGAGCTGTCACTGCCTCTGCATTGTGTAGAGAGGTTCAGACTATTTCTGAGTTGAAATACTCTTACGCTTACAAAGAACTGTCTATGGGATGATGTCCTTTTTTTTTTTTTTTCCCCACTGTCGCTTTTTAATGAGGCTTCTGTGAAGTTTTTTTTGGGGGGGAGGGAGCGGTTAGGGATGATTGATGTGCTGAAAGATAACATTTATTAGTAAGCAAACTGTGAATGTGCATATTGTCATGTAGTCAATGATAAATAATTAATAAATAGTTAAATAAAGCTTAGCGCCTAAAAGTAAAATGCTGCCTGATCATTGATATTCATTCATTCAGGTATTTTATTTTTACCTCAAAGGAAGACAACGAAAATAGCAAGCAACGCTTATTAACAAACTGAAAGTTTTTTTTTTTTCCAGAAGTATACCATGATGCGGTTAATGGTGTGATGAAGGAGAGGTATTGTTACCACCTCAACACTTCCAGCTACTGTAGAACACCAACTCCCGGTGTTAAAAAGGGGAACGCCCACCAGCCTGGTTAAGTTAGTATCTACCCTGCATAAAAGTATTTCCCATTTCAGAAAACTGAAAGTTACAGCTTTACCCATGTGTGCTGCAAAGCACCGACAGAACACAGCTAAACACTGAAAGTTTTTGATTTGTAGTGTTGCCAGTACTGCTTTTCTAGAAAATAGGCAATCGTTATCATCATCAGAGCAGTCAGAATTGTGTAATTGTCAAATTATATTATTTTAACAACTGTTTCATGTTGCTGACACTGCTGTGGGAACTGTTTGGAGCTTGGAATTGGGGCTTTACATGGAGTACAAGGAGAAGTGGAGTAAAATATCAGCTCTTGAACCGCTGCACAACCAATCAAATTAATAGACTGGAACTAAGTGTTGTGTAATGAACCACATGGTCTTCATTGAACAAATGATCATTTAACAACATTTATTGGTATTTGACTACATTTCTGAGATGATGTGATGCGCAATTAATATTCCACAAATATATTGTATTGCCAGGCAAGTCATATCGGCTATTTGATGGACCAGTAATGAACTATTTAAAAAATTCCTGGATTGTAATTCTCTCTCTTCATTACTGTAAGCTGAAACTGAGCACAGAGCACCGATTTTAGCCCCCAGCAGTGTGTCTTCATACTGTGTGGTATTAATTATTTACCCCATGGTTAACCAGAGTTGTTTGACTAATTACTTTCCCTTTCGGCGCAGTCTCGCGCATGAACAGGTCTTGCTTTATTTGTCGTTTACGCTCGTTTTACAGTGCAACTTAATGCTGCTGCTTGCAGGCTTATAGATTAATTGAGATGTACAAGGGTACACAAAGTACCATATTTTCCAGACTCTTAGACACACCCTCAAAATCAATATACACTGTATAATTTACATTAATGTACAGACTTTTTTTATCCCCCCACCAATAGTATTGTCTCTTAAACAACAATTTAGTACACATATTGATTGAGTTTAAAATCATGATGCACTTAAAAGAATGCAGATGGTTTTATATTGGATGGGTAACATTCCATTTTGAGTTCTCATGAAAAAAGAAAAAGGCATCTAATATGTTTTTACTCCAGAGAGGACGAAGCACACCTAAATATATTTGAGAAGGGACTTATTTTGCTAAAGGTTATGTTTTCGAATGGTTCCAGTGTTGGCTCTGTGTAGAGTGTGTGTGATTTGGTAACAGTTTATTTTTCACAGATGTGGCTACAGGAATGCTAAACACAGTAAACGCACACCACATACACAAAAGAAAATGGGGTCCTTTCCCTGTTTTGAGTTCCTGTTATGGATGAGTTCTGCAGAGTCGTCCATTTCATTTGCAAAATCAATGCACTTTTTTTTTTTTTTTTTAAACACCATCTCTTAATGGTTCTTATAAATATTAGAATAAGGATCAGCTTGTGTTTTAAAGGTTTCCAAAACATTTGAGGGTTTCGTACTGTTTTCACTAGGATGAGAAAGCGGCGAAGTTGAACAGGCTTTTATTTTCAGTCTTATGGATGTCCTGAGGTTTCATTTAGTCCTTTTTGTTGTGTCCTTTAATTGTGCCCATTTGGTAACTGTGTGTGTGTGTGTGTGTGTGTGTGTGTGTGTGTGTGTGTGTGTGTGTGTGTGTGTGTGTGTGTGTGAAATATGGGTCACATTTCATACAAGTTTTGCATATCTGCTGGGTGACTGCTTGACCTTTTCCCTCCTTGAGTTTGAAGTCATACTGATGTGTGCACATGTTGGTATGATTATGTAGGTTTTTGCTTCCTTTACTATGTACAAAGTACATTAAATCTGGGCTTTTTGCACAGTGAGAAAGGAGCATGATGGTGTACTGTTATAAGAAAATCATCCCAATGACCGCACTGATTATTTCCCTAAAATATTATTTCCCCTATATATAGATGATTAATGATGATTTTTGTATAGGTCTCCCCAAATTTTGTATTACACTTTTATCGCAGCAGGTTGCCACTGGTACATGTCATGCGGAGACTTCCTTTTATACTTTTTACGTACATGCAGAACTTCTCACAGGAAACCACCATAAGTATTTATTAGAGTGTGATAATGGGACACAAGTTCATGGGAGGCAGTCCCATTCAAGTCCATCTAAAGTCTGTATTACTTTAGAAAAGATAATGTATAAGAATGAGCACATTAATATAAACCTATGATTTGCAGCTGCACTGCACTATAATTGCAGGTTAAAGAAAATGAATCAACACTTTCTGACCTATCAGATTCCAGAATGCAGTCATGTTGTAAAATGCTTATTTTTTGCTTCTAGATTTTAGTATTGAGAAATCAGACCTGAAATTTAGTCATTATGTACTGGGAGTTGTTTTTTTTGGGTAGTGTCTATTTCTTGGGTAAACTACGATTCCGTTCTGAAACATTTTGACATTTCCTAATGTTGTCGCATTGTCCTAAAAAATTATGAAATAATTTTCTTTTCATTATTTTATTTGATTAAGTCATATTCTCGTTTATAGAATGTTTCGATGCTGACTGTGTGTACATTTACTGCTGTTTTATTTTTGTTTAATATTTTTTTGTCCTTCTGTCCTGCTTTTCTCATTCTCTCTCTCAAGAATGCGCATGCTTAGTAACAAGGTTCTGGCTGCCATGCCGAAGGATGAGCGTTTTATTGGCATCATTCATTCTGTGTCATTGAAATGTAGTGGAACGTTTTTTCAATGGCTGTAATTATGAGGATGCTGTGCTTCTCGTGGTAGATGTCTGTCACTCTTTATTTTAAAACTGCCTCATCATATTGCAGTGATGACTGCTAACTTGGCTTGAAGCTCTGCATTATTTGCACCCCGTTTACGCTTAACTTTTTCATTTTACATGGGCTGCTAGAGAGATATATAGCATTAGTTTATTGGACAGATAGAACATCTGAAATCTGCACAGACTCCCAGTGCCTGTTCAGAATTATAGCCTTTAAAATACAACAGATGCCTGCACAGTTTGATTTCTCAGAATCACACTTTTTTGCAGTTTGTGCTCCAAGCTGCTGTCCGCTCACAGTGCAGTTTGTAAAGAAACGTGCTGTGTGTAGCAGGCTCCCTATTCATCCATCTTTTCACTCCACACTGTCATTCTGGTGTAAATGTTCCTGTCACTAAATGTTCCATCCGCATGTGTTTCATAGTCATTTAGTGCCCGTATGACTTTACTCTGCCGGGTGTCACTATTTATTCTTCCTGCATTAGATGCATTTTCCAGCTTATACTTTTTTATAGTGATTGACATCTTTACATACACTGGACAAAAGTTTACGGACACCAGACAGTGTATTTATGGAGATTTGTGCTCATTCATCCACAAAGGCATGAATAAAGTCAGGTATTGATTATGCTGAGGAGGCCTGAGTTTCAGTGAGCATTCAGTCATCCCAAACCATAAATCGTCTTCGCAGAGCACTCTTTATGCTTAGGAGCATTGTAATACCAGAACTTGTTTGGGCCTCCTAGTTCAAGTGAAGGGAAAATTTTATGTTACCACTTCAAAAGGCATTCTACATAATTGTGCGCCTCCAACTTTCTGGTACCAAGGTTGGGAGGTGGTAGATTAGTGGTTAAGGATTGGGCTTTTGATCTGAAGGTTATGAGCTCAAATCTCTCCTGGGCCTCTGTGCAAGGCCCTTATCCCCATAGCTGCTCAGTTGCACGAATGAGATAAATGTCATCACTCTGGATAAGGGTGTCTGCTAAATACCGGAAATGTACCAGTTCAGAGAAGAATGGAAACATATGGCTGGAAAAGTCAGATGTCCCAATACTTTTGCCCATGTAGTATATATTATATAGAGCATTGAACTAATATAATATGATGATGAACAAACTTTTTAAATGCTTTATTGTAGCTTTGGTGGGTCTTCAGCTTCTACATACTGTTGCGTGTCATATGTCAAGTGAGTTGAAAGATCATGTCAGTTTTATTTTTATAGCTTTATTTTCCCCAAGTCTTCTGAATAGCACTTGCTTTCAGAGTTTGAGCTGCTGACATGAAGTCGACTTTCTTTTTCTTATTTGCTGCCTGGTGTCTCTCTGAGGAAAACTGAAGTCTTTCAGTCCAGCAGCCCACACCGTGTGTGTGTTTACGCCTTCTTTCACTCTTTAATTAGCCTGTCCCCTTAGAGCTGCTAAATCGGGACTCCTAAAAGCGGGTCTTTTTGGCATTGCTACAAATATGTGTTTACATGCCGTCTGAGTTGTCCTCCTTGCCTATACACAATGACTAGCTAGTTGCTTGCTTATTTTTCCGCTTATGTGTGTAAACCATGGTGTCTGACCCCTCTTTGTTCATGCCTTCCTCGACCGCCCTTGTATGCAGAAGCGAGTTAGATCTGTAGACCACGGCTGTTTGAAACATCAGTTGAGATTGAATCATCACAGTCATCTGTTTGTGTCGGAGATCAGACTAACTCACTCAGCTGGGAGATATTCCTGTGTGGCCAAACTTTTGAAGCGTTTATGCTTTTTTTTCTTTCTTTTCTATGTGGCCAAAGTTGTGCAGTATTTTATATCGGCATGTATTCCCATTTCCCACCCATCCCGTCTTGTGGACTTTGAAGGGGAATTCAGGAAAAGATAGGATGGGCAATTTTCCTAGACTGTAGACAGTCGTCCAGACTCCTAAAGATTTAAGAGGCTTTGTTTTTACAGTACAGTGTGTTGGAGTTGAGCTTTACCTACCGCAGCATGCAGCTTGTACATATGTTCCTCATGACTTGATGGCAGCAACACTTACTTTTCAATGATAAATTATTAATGATTAGCTCTTGGCCACTAATCATGGAATATGACACATCAAATATATTTCGAACATGCATTATATAAATAAATACAATTTCAGACTGGTAGGGCTGTTATTCTTTTTTACAAAAATAGCATGGGAAAGTCTTTCTAGACCTAATGAAGTACTGTCTCTACTTCAATGAATGGCTTCTTATATTTTGCTAAACCCAGGCTATTCTTGATCGTTTACTTACAGGCCTCTGAGCTGTATGAGAATGAACTGGCTCTCTACTATACCATGTTGTCACTGTGTGTGAACAATAAAATCTCCATGGGTTGTTTTTACCAAATTTATGAAAGTTTTTAACTTTTAGCCCAGATTTCCCTGTCTCTGTAGCCAATCTTTGGTCTATTGCAATTTGTTAATTGAAATAGATGAATGTAATAAGCAGCAACAGGAGATTTATTACTGAATTCAGCCATTGTTCAGGGGTTACTGAATGATGACCAGTGTTTAAAAAAAAATTTTTTTGGCTTTGCTACAGTAGTTTTGAGTCACCTTATATATACTTTATTGGGTCAGAATCCACCAATTGACCATTGATGGTTTTGAGTTTATTTCCCAGGTTTTTTTTGTTAAAGGGAGTTCAAGTTTATTGATGGTGATATTCCACTTGTACATGCCATTATGTCTGACAAAGCTGTGTATAGCTTAGAGTGACTTTCAGGTGGATGCTTTCCCTTTTTGAGCCATGTTCCACTGAGTAGAAACATCCCTTCACTAAAGTGCATTCTTAGCCTTTATAAGACTAATCAATCTACTAGTGCAGGCTGTGAATATTAAGCAAAACACTGTCAACCAACTGTGCTCATTAATGTATTAGACAAAATGAAAACACAAATGAAAGTAAGTGAACGCTCTTTTTTCAGAAAGCTGCTTTTTACAGTTGTTGCTAAACTTAATAAATAAGTTTGAACACTTTGATTAGTTCTGCATGAATATATTTTCTTAACTGCTTGGCTTGGTAAGTTGAACTACTTCACTGTGTCTGCGTCCAGACCGCTGTCTGCCAGTTGCTGACCCCTAATTTACACTCTTTCTGCTGGGAATTTAAGACTTTTCTTTTATTGATACAGTTTGAGAGGTGTATAAAGTCCAGGATATGTGAAGGAGATGTTTGAACAACTGGGACTTTCCAAAGGCGTTTTCCTGTTAAATCATACACATGCATCAAATCTGTGTTTTATAAATCATAGCTCAGTTACTGGCTGACAAATGCGGGCCGAGGACAGGAAGCACTTTCAGTCTAGGGTGTCTGATAGCATTGTGGGAGGAAGCGAAGAGGAAGAGCCCCTTCGTGCATTGAGATGTTATCAAGGCGGTAGCAAGAGTTATTCTCTTGGATAGACTTTTTATTATTTTTATTTAGTCGAATTTTTTTCTTGAATGTAAGAAGCTCAGTAGAAAAGAGTCAAATTTTTTGGGGCTTGCTTAATCACTAGGGGTCTGTGATTGAGCTGGTTCAAAAAGACTGTCTAGCGTCCTAAAGGGATCTTGTTTTTATTCTTTCTGGTGGAATTATTAAATGTTCTGTCTAAAACCCCCAAACGAGGGTTTTTAATTTAGAAAAGGTGCCATGTCCGACTAAAACCCTTCCAAACTAGTCATTTTAAACATCCAAAGAAATTGCGAGTAAACACTTTTTACCCCAAGTCTCTGTGTGTACATTACTCTGCAAAAGATTTGAAGTGTTTAAAATCTACGGTCATTTTTCGGAAAAAAGTTTTCTCCTGGCTGCAAAGATTTTGGCACCCCGTCCCTTCGTATTCTTTCTCTTTTTCATCCGGACCTGACCTTTCCTCTTACTCTCGACGGAGTTTACCCCAATTCAGGGAAATAGCATTACCCTTTGAGAGAGTGATGGAAAAGAAAACCCAAAATGAAAACATTGGTTTGTTCCATTACAGGGGGAGGTGGAGGGATCAGGGTAGTAGACAGATTTGACGTGGAAATGACAAACAGCAGTTTCAGTTCTATCTGTTTAGATCATTAAACTCTGATGGGTTTTAAATTACAATGTTGTGAGGTTAAGCTCAAAGCCTGAAATAGAGGCCAGTGGTTATTAATATTTGGGATGTGATTTTAGGCCGTCATTAGTTTTACAGTTTGTGAATAATTTTTTTTCCATAAGGTAATTTTCAGTTTGACACAAATCATTTGGGTTTGGTCGCCACACAGTAGCACATAGGGGAAGCTGGTTATCGAGGGAATATCTTGTGAATCATTTATTCTCTCGGTTTAATTTCCGCTGAGGTCACAGCAGCACTCATTAATCTCTTATTATCCCTCACACTCTTCCTCTGGCGTTTACATTAAACATTGTCCATTATAGAGTGACTCTCACATGGGGTTCCCTGTGCTATAAACAGCTTAGTTGCCATAAAAGCTCTTTCTTGCACTCCTCGTGCTGTGTGTGTGTGTGTGTGTGTGTGTGTGTGTGTGTGTGTGTGTGTGTGTGTGTGTGTGTGCGCGCGCATGTGTATACGTATGTGTGTGCTCAAGTGCCAGCAGTGGGTAGAGTCTGGCAGACTGCTTGCTTCGCTGTGGTCTAGACTGGAGCGAGAAGCTCACTGATGGAGCCCTATGAGTCACTCTCCCCGACCACTACCTCCGTGTGAGAGCATCAACTTTGCTGCTGCCCTGTGGAGAATGAGGGCCGGACCTCTGTGCAGCTGCCACACACATACACACACCACACACACACACACACACACACACACACACACCACACACACAATCGCAAGAATATTGACCAGGCTTGCTCATCTGACCTCTGCATTATGTTGTTATTTTGGTCTGTTTTCTGTCATTGCATGTTTGTCAGCTCATGGAAGACTAATGAGCTGACAGTTGCAGGATGGCCTGACCTTTAGTGCTTCATACGACTTGACTTATGACTACCAGCCTTCAAGTGCCATATTTCATAGATTATAAGTCAACAAAATCCTGCAAATAGAATTTATGTAGGTGCTTTTATTTTCCATGATGTTTTTCTAGGTTTTACGAGATTTACAAGATCTCGTGTTCTCGTAGTTCAGTGTCAAAATTTTTTACTACAGTCTTGACTTTAATCTCCTCAGGTCTGAAAAAGAGTATGTCCTTATTGAGAAGTCATTAGAGAAAATGTTGAATACTATATGTTAGGGCTGTAGCTGTCGATTTTTTTAGTATTCGATTATTCTACAGATTATTTACTCAAATGATTGGAGAGGTAGTACTTTTTCTTTATTAAAGTCCAATACTAAATATATGAGACAATAATAATAAGACGGGTCTCTTAAAATGAACGTCATTTGTTTCCGTTTCCGAAAAATTTACATTTTTATTGCAAACAAGAATGTCTGTGAAAATTAACCCATTTAGTGCATTTAAAGCAAACATAAATATGATATAAATATATAATAGATTTGTATATTTTTATTTATTTATTTGATCTTTTTGAAAAAGCTAAACGCTCTATACAGTGTTCATTGTTTTGGTTTGAAATGATCCCAAACTCAATTTATTTATTGCTGTTCCGCCATTTTTCATTCTGCAGCGTCTCCTGTGTTACTTGTCGAGAGCGCTCCAGAGTATACCAGGTGGTGCGTCATTATAAATGTTAATTTTAGCCCTACTATAGATTCATCCTTTCTTTATACGGTGCATATTGCTGATTGGTGATAAATAGACACTGCGAATTTGAAGAAGGGGGCAGATTGGAGCTAGCATTTAAATTTCAGAAATTAACCTTTATTAATGTCAGGAATTCTATGATTGTTAACAAACCTAATATGTTATTAGTTGTAATTACCGGTAAGCTAAATGATAGTTTATATAATGGCTGCAACAACTAATCAATAAAATTGATAATAATAGATAATGAAATTTGTTGACAACAAATGCCGTTATCGATTAGTTACGGGTTAGCACGACGGCAAGATCACACAGCCACTTGTGTAATGGCGGAGAGTACAGGGTCAACTGGCAACAGGAAAAAAAGTGTGTCCCCCAAAGTCGCGGATGAGGGCAAAACATCAGAATGGTAAGCAAAAACTGTATAATCCTCATTATGTGAAACTGGTATAGTTCAATGTTGTGTAAACTATTTGTTTGCTAACTTCGGGAACTTCGCTCTGGATCTGTTCTGTTTTGACTCGCAAGCATCAGGTTGCGCAATCAGCTCCCTCACAACATAGTGATGGATTCAATTAAAAGGTGTGAACAAACACTAAATCTAAAAGCAGCAAATGACATTTTAGTCACTGTTGTGGTTTTCAGTGAATGATTCTGCATTTGTACACCAATGCATATTATTTTTTCTTTTTTTTTTTAAATCAAGCCTGTTCGCTTGCTGCGATTCTGTTTTATTCTCTTTTTATAGCATTTGTCTACTACAACGTTAACTTATTTATTTTCGTAATTTCGTGATCTGTTTTCATGATTTACTGCGGCTTTACTACATTCAAACGTTCTGTGTTTGTATAGTTCATTGATGCATATATCATTTAATTAATATACAAAATTAAATTAATTATATATTCTAGATGCTTATATCTTTAAAACTCAACATAATGTCAAAATACATTTTTTTAAACAAAATTGTCAAAGTTACTATATTTTTATATAGATTTTCTTTAAGCATGGTTGTCAAATTGCCATCTGCAGTTATTATTAAAAACCAATACAAATGTTGATTTACACAAATTGCTTTGCCTTGCATACTCAAATGCTGGGATTTTTTTTTTACAGTAAAAAAACAACCCAGCATGAGTGAATTTGTTCAAGGAGAAAACCCCCCTTGAACTCTACAACAAAGCAGCCACTATAAGCTTTAACATTTAGTTTAAAAAATGTTATACTCAGTATGTGGCTTTTGCATTTTTTAAATACACATTTATACATAAATCCCTTGAATTATTGTTTTATATAGTTATAATAAGCAAAACATCAAAAAACAATTTATATATAGACTATATGTGATAGACTATATTTGATAGTCTCTATGATAATGTAGATATTTATCGTCAGTTATCCCAAGTCTAAAGTGTAACCATATGACTTCTCATTCTTTAGTTAATAAAACCTTTGTGTGAAAACCAACCTAAGATGAAAACAAAAACTTATCAAAACAACTTTTTTTTTGAGGTGGTAACAGTAACTCCACTTCATGTCAAGCTGAATCCCATCACCCTGTCTTTGATTGTTTTCCTATAACAACATGTCCCCAGTGTTAGATTACCTTTATAAATCTTATGATGATGACTCGTGAAATATATCTTTTTACTGCATCATCCATCCATTGGTTAAAGACCATTTTGGTAAAAAAAAACAAAAAAAAAACCAACAATATGGTTGTTTAGAGTCTCAGCCCAAGGCATTGTCATCACTAATGAGACAATTAGGGTGCTCGTATTTACATTCCATTTAAGTGGAAATTAGAAAAGCAGATGATATGGGGGTTGTCGAGGGATAAAAAGGATTAGATGACTTTAATAATTAAATATTTGGTGTTTTCTATTATTTGATTAGCAGGAAAAGGTGGTCTGTACAGAGTATTAAAGTGTACAGCGTAGAGAATACTGAGAGTATACTGAAGCATAGAGAATAGTGAAGCATAGAAAACATTGAGAGTACTGAATTGTAGAGAATACTAAAAGAAAACAGTACTAAAGCATAGAGAATACTGAGAGAATACTAAAGCACAAAGAATGCCAAAGCTTGGAAAATGGTGTGTAAAGGTGTAGAGATAAGTGAGATTACTACACCTGTAGTTACTATTTCTTCTATAATAGCAGAGCCACCATAAAGACACTACAAAATGGGCATATTGCAATTAGGCTTATTCAGAAATTATTACATGCACAATACTGCTTTGCCACTGTACCTACTACAGGAGAAAAAAACCTTCAGCATTATATTCTGTTCCACATAAACAGTGTCTCACAAACTAAACACCTCAGCGTCATCTGCCTCTAATGTGGTTGCAGCCATTTGGCCACTGGAGCCAGACCAGGTCATTTGTCTTCACGAGGGGGTGGAATGGGACTATTAACGTCCAGCATGCATTCCTCCACCAAAACTCAAGCAGCTGAAGCTATACAGTCTCCTTTATGTGAAACCAGAAACCACACGGAGCCTGCTGCTAAACATAATAACGATTCAGCCTCCACCTAGGTGCCTATATACCACTCTATACACAAAGAGCGCACACAAGCTACTCCTCAACTTTTTTTTCTTCTTTTTCATAGCCTAAAAACCTAATAATCAATTAACCTTTTCCCCCTACTCCTCATTTTTTCTTCATGACTCCTTGAGAAGTAGGTAGCATTAAGATCTTAGAAAGGCCTACACATCACGTCCATGTTTCTTTCTCCTGTCTGTCCTCGCACATACAGGCACCGCACATACTCCCTCCAGGCTCCGGTGGGTCTGCGTGATGGGTACAGAGCGAGCTGGGTTCAAAGTCTGCCCTTTCTCATCCCTCCTGTCGAGAACACCTGTCCGTCTGCTCAGAATTCCCCAGCCGTACCTCCTCCATAGCTCCAGTTTGTTCTCCTGAAAACACCTCATGTGGTTCACGGTTCATGCCAGGTTTTATAAGTAGATTTTGTAACCGGATGGTAAAATCCGACTATTGTGATCTCGTGGCTCAACAAGAAGTCAATCTTGGGTCACACAGAAATGGATCATGTAACTATGTATTATATAAGAGTGTTTAACAGCAGGGTACATATTTTTTTTTCCAGCAGAATTTGTTATTTTCCGAGTTTTTCCCATCGTAGTTTGGCAGGTGGAACAATTTGTGGAATGAAAATGATTCACATTCACAGTAGACCTTAAGGTTTCATTTTCAATCAGATTTTTAGACTGTGTTGTAATGATTCATTTACAGTAAAGGGAACAAAGCATTCGGATAGTTATTGCTACATGAAATATATAATCATTCCAAACCTCCCTGTCAGGACAGTCAGTTCAAAAGCATGCATGTGGAAGTTCTTGAAACCAGAACTAATCTTTCTTTGACTAATACTAAAGAAGTTAAGAGAGAAATCAAAAGTCACTTTTTTTTCAAGTTGACTTTCCAAATGACCTGAAAGCAGCAGGAACAGCATTTTTACAGTCAGCTATGTTCTCACAAAACCTCTCTGCTAAAAACAACCAAAAAGGTTTTTTTTTTTAGTTTTTTTTTTTTTTTTTTTTAGAAGAAGTAAAGAAGTGCATGTCTAAAAGCCTTTACACAATTTAGAACTATTTTGGAACAATATGCTTTGGTCAAATGAAACAAGAATAGAACTCTATAACTCAGTTTGCTGTTTTTGGAGAAAGAAGGGTTGTGTGTATGATCTCAAGAATACCATAACCATAGTGATATAAGGAGGTGGGAGGATCATGACTTAGAATTCTTTTCTCCAAATGGTACCAGGACATTACACATCATTGAAAGAACATGAATACATCATGAAGATGATGAATATGAACATGAATATGAACAGTATAAACGAATATAAACAAAGGGGCCAGTGTGGGTTCAGGTTTTCATTACAACCAAGCAAGTGCACACCAAATTCTACCTGTTTAAATGGTTTTCATTTTCATTGAATATCAGCTGTAGCCCTTGATTGGTTGGAATAAAAACTCACACCCCCACTGGCCCATTTTGGCGAAGATTGGACACCTCTGGCTTATGGCTTCAAATTCAATGTTTTGGATTTAAGTGTCGATCAGTGAATAGTGAACCTCACCAATGATAGAATTATAATAAATGGACATTCGGTGTCACCCAGATGAGGATGGATTCTTTTTTCAGTCTGGTTCTTCTCCACATACCATTTCAGGGATTTTTTTTCTTGCCACTTTTGCCAAAGGTTTGCCCATTAGGGATTTATTTATAGGGACTAATCACTGATGACATTTATATTTATAATCTATTTATTTTTGTAAAGCTTCTTTTGGACAACGTTCACTTTTTAAAAGCTCTATTCAAATTGAATTGAATATCAGCAAGACACAGTTCCCGACCCTGCCTCTAAAAGAAAAAGGGAAGAGGGCCTTGCATAATCCAGCTGATCCACTGAACCATGATGTTCACTATTTCCTGGTTTATGACCTAAAATCACTCCTCCATACTGTAAGCTATAAACTCCTCTGTTCTACAAACTCATCTGTGTTAGAAATCTCAGTTACAGTTTTACCCCAGTATAAAATCCTTATACTGGAGGCTTCTTCATGATATGCTTAATAAAGGTGCCTATAATAATTTAATCTAGAATTTTAGACGGTATAATATGACAACCTGATGCGTTTATTTATTTATTAAGAAATGTTTAATTGTGGTTTGTTCACACAGAGCACCATTTATGTCTTAGGACATGACCAGCTATGCAAAACACATGGAAAAGTGTTTATTACCCCAATTCCCTTTTGCACATGGTCACACTTATACATGCCTGTCACACCCTGCAGGTGGGGAGTTTGTATTAAAGGACAGCTGACTGTAGCAGAATGGGAAATAGATGGACTCCACTGGGGACTCTGTGTCCTTGCTGTCAGCATCACTGGCTCCTTAAACTGTCCTTACCTGCCTTGCCTTATTGATTTATTTATGCATGTGTATGACCCGTTATTTCGCGTGTGTGTGTGTGTGTGTGTGTGTGTGTTTGTGCTTCATATGTCACATACATTGTCCTCAGCATGGTTTATAGGACTGTACATTTTATTTTCTATACATTGGTACTCCTTGATATTCTGGCAAGAATAAAACACTATAGAGAATTAGATTGTTTCTATAGCAACATTTCCTTAAATACCCAAAGAACACAGTTTTTAATTAATTGCTTGTTGTGGAATGCCTGCACATGGCATATTATAGCAGCTCTAAACTGTTGTTTCCTTAACAGCCTCTTCCTTTTCTACTGAATTTAAGAGGACAATAAAAAAAAAAAGACATCTTATATTGCCACAATATGTGTAAACCCCTCTGGCCTGAAGACTGCCTTGTTTGTCAAAAGTACCTGCAGCTCTACTTCTAACATTATAAATGGCTGACACTTGTCACTCATTCCATAAATGACACAGAGTTTATCTGTTTATGTGGAATGTGCATACTGTGAATGAACCTGGAAGTATAGAAATGTTTTAGAAATGTTAATAATATTAGAAAATTGCTGTACAAATTGACTTAACCCACAATTTACCACATTTTTTACCTTATAATGTATGGTACTGCATGCAAAACTGCATTTCAGATACCCTGAGAATTAGACAGTAATATAGTCCAGTTTAATCCCTCACTTTAAATGGGGCTTTTGTTTGTCTGATGACAATCTAATGTGGTTGCGAGGGAAAGCCAGGTTAAATATTTCCCCATAAACTTCCTGTCATTTTTTTTGTTGTTGAACAGTATTCGCCCTGCCAATTTGGCAGGTTAGCTAAAATTAGCAGTCCAACATCAGGTTTGCTAGTGTTTTATGGAAGGCTGTTTTGTTGATTATTAACAACATTTATAGCCACGTTTATTAACCAATATAATACGATTTAGTGAGATTATATAATTGGTTGATAGATTTAACATCATTTTATCTCTTGTTGTTTCACGAACATCTGTCATTCTGCTAAATCAGTTAGTCTTCCTTTAGTGGTCTTTTTTTCCCCTCGGGGTGCTGACGCATTAAAGCTTGTGTAGTGAAATCATCAGTAAGAATATTTTTAGCCAAATATGCAGGCAATGGAAGGCTAATTTCTCTTGGGGTTTGGTTATTAATAGGGTGAGTTAACAATTGTGGGACAGCTTTGCTAAAGATCTTTTGTTCTTCCCTGATGGTGGGCTGCTTTGTAGCCATTTAGATGATAGATTTCCCACTCTATCTTTATCATTAACATTAAACCATCGTTGTGAGAATTTTTTTTTTCTTCGTTTTGAAGATCTCTCATGATGAGGTGAGGATATGATATGATGTGCAGTGGGATCAAACACATGCTTGGTGAGGGTGGGGATTTAGAGGCTCAGCAAGGGGCTGTAAGCAGAGTATGGTGGAAGGGATTGTTGTTCTAACCAGGGTGGGTTGAGGACAAGACGTGGAATTTCTCACAGAAATACTGTCTAGTTAAAGCAGGGAATTCTGTTACAGTGTACAAAGTAAAATTGTGAAATGATTTTCTGATTTGTTTTATTGTCTGCAGTCTGTTTGTCTATGTATTCGTTCAAATCAGGCATTTTTTTTCTTGATGCCAACAGCCAATCAGAGGCAGAAGTGGTTGCCAGTTGTTAAGCTCAGAATGCAATGGGAATAGAGAAGGTGGGACTAATTGTGCCCTAAGGATTTATCAAATAGATCAAATTGTGGCTTGTGCTATTTTAGTGGTTATTATGTTGGACTTTTGATCAGAAGGTCATGAGTTCAGAGCCCAAAACCATCAAACTACCACTGCTGGGCCCTTGAGCAAGGCCCCTAACTCGGCTCAGGTGTAACAGATAAATCTAAGTCACTTTTGATAAGGGCAGCTACCAAATGATATAGATGCTGTACTTCATCATTTTCTATTTATTATATACTTTTAGCCAACCCGAAATTTGAAATCAATGAAATCAATTAATATCATACAGATCTCCAAATTTAATGATGTATTATGATTTCTGTTGTGTGTTTTTCATTGTATAATGAACTTTTCTATAGCTAGTTCAACATTGGAGAGAGTCAGATCTGAGTTGGGTTTCTTTGTGTCCATGTTTAGCTTTTTTCACTTTTGCACTATTCTGTGGAGTTGTGCTTGTGCTCTGCAGGGCTTGAACTCCTAATGAGGATGTCCCCTTCATTCCTTTTCTCTTGCCTCCGCCTTCTCCTCGCATTCTGCCGTCTCACTCTTTCCCTCTGCTCATATTGGGAGTGTTGATTTTGATATACGCAGTGTTTGGAGACTGCTGCCAGGCAACGCAAAAAGGTCCGATTTGCACTTACGTCTTCGGACCGGCAGCTTGTTGCAATTAATGTCCTTTGAAAGGCTGCTTGTGTGTGTGTGTGTGTGTGTGCGCACGCGCACACGCACGCGTCTGTTTGTTTCTCCAAGTTCGTTCCTTCCATGCTTTTGTGCTCCATTTCCTCCTGATTTTTCATGCAGCGCCATTAAATTTGACTCCTCATTTTGTCCTCATCATGCTCCTCACCTCTCCCTGCTGATCGGAACATGACACAGATAATCTCGGAGCAGACTGGGGAAATTACAGATTGAATCCAGATACTTTTGAAGTGCAGTGCCGAGTGGATCGCAACACAGCCTTTCCACGAAGGCCTGGTTTCAATTCTGCAAGTGAGGTCAGCTATCGGCTATCCCGTCGAACGCAAATACTCTCGTGTTAAGAAAACACACAGATGAGGATGGGTTCTCTCGAGGGCGGCGATTTCAACAGTGATCAAAGCCAGTTCCCTCGGTGAGGAACAAAACACCTCTGTATGGTGTTCAAAGTAGCTTCATGGCCTGTAGTAATAAACGGCATTGCAACAATAGGTGTGGATCCACTGCAGGATGGCCTTCAGAGATGTAATAAGCGAGGCTGCTGATGAAAAGTTATAAAACCCTTTTCCTGCAGTGGGTTAAGCGGTGGGTTAAATGTAACTAATGCTAGCATTTGCTAGCATGTCTTTTCCATTTGCTTGCATGACCATTTACAAACAACATTGCAAAATGATTTTGTTCAAACGCACCATTCTGCCATGGTCAGCTTTGGAAATTGTTTTTTTTTCTTCTTACCTTATTAAGACATCTAAAGAATATTAAAATAATAAGACAATATATTAAATACATTATTCACACAGCACTTGCAAGACAATGCAAAAACTAACACAGCTAATTCCGGCGCAGAGGAAATATGTTTCTGAAAGTTCCCAGGTCTGGAAAGTGGAAATTGTGTTTCCAATTTCAGGAAACTTTTTAGTTTGTGGTTTTAAATTTATATACAAAATTTTTAGGTGTATTATAGCTTTTTTCTTCTGAAGATTGCTGCTTGTAAAATGCTGTCAAAAGCTTCACAGAAGAAACATCCTCTTTTCTATTATTTAAAAAGAAGTGTGTTGGCTAACAAGCAGTTAATTACTAATAATTCATATGAGGCCTTGAATTTATTATTATTTTTTTAATCAAAGACATCAAGTGTATTTTGAAGATTCTTATGGTGGCATGCCCCGAAAAAAACTCTTTCACCCCAATTAAATTAGCCGGAAAATAAATATTTTGTTTTGTTGTACAAACAATTTGTTAGGATTGTTGTTTTTATCCTTCAGCTGCTCCTGTTAGGGGTCACCACATTGTTTCATTGGTCTACATATTTGATTTGGCTCAGGTTTATTTACGCCGGATGCATTTTCGACGCAAAACCTTCCATTTTAGTCGGATATGGGACCGGCATGGTGCCTGGCTTGTGTGGCTCGGTTGGTTCTCTGCCCAGGAGCCAATCCCAGGCCTCGGCGAGGAGCACATTAATGCATGTAAATGTTTCACTCTTCTTTGTTTTTACTATGTTCCTGTGCTGAGACGATGAAACTGTTGTGCAGATTGTGTGCATCAATTTAGAACTGTCCATCACTGTCTTAGGAACTCTAGGGGGAACTGTCTATGACTGTTGTGGGAACAGAATTCGTCCATAAGGGTTCCTTGGTCCTTTCCTTGGAAGTTTTTGAACTATTTTCCTGACAACTCTGTAACCCTTTTCATTAGAGCCCTGCAACGTTCTGTTACTGTTCCTGAAACATGTCCATGAATGTTTCAAAAACATGTCCACATGGGCTCTATAACCATCCCAAAAGAGTTCCTGAGCTCTTGTAACAGATCCAATAGGTGTGAAGGCAATATGCTATTAATATTGAGTCTTGAAATAATAGCCTGAAGTACACAATTCCTCAATGGGGTCACAGAGTGTGTGTTTCTTTTTGACTGCAATGTCCTGCAAATGACTGATACATAAAAGATGTAGGAATGTATTACAGGCACAGCTCCGAATTCCATCACTCCCTCCACATCACCACATGAAGGGAATGCCTGCGCATGAGGGGAAGCGTGTACGAGGTTGCGTGGGTATGTGTTTGCGTGTGTAAGGAAGGTTGGACTCGTTGGAGCGTAATCACACGCAGGTTGTCTTTTATGCGACCTTCTCTGCCTTTATATCCTTCCATTTTTCGTTTTTTTTTTTCTCCCCTCCTCATTCTGTCCCTTTCGTCGCTCTCATCTACACAGACATAATTAAACTTTTGTTCAGCGAATGGAAAGAGGAAAAACTGTTGGAGGGCGACTGTGTGGTGGAAGGTAGCAGATGGAAAGGAAGCGAGTGGTTAAAAGGGGGCGGTAACGACGGATGGGGAGAACAGGGGGAACTCTGTGGTCTTATTCCCATGTAAATTTTTTCCTGTCATTACTGCTCTGAGACACCATGCCCGTTGTAACACTACATAAAACCAAAACGAGCTATGACCAACTACAGCACGAGACACAAAGTGTGAGTATTGGTTTAATAAATAGAGACTGAGAACCGAGTAGTGGCATTTGCATTCTTCTAAAGACTAACATTACTCATTACTTCTACTCAACACAGCTAATGTACAAAAACACCTATGAATTGGAAAATTCAGGATGGAATATGGTGATATTGTTTATCTTTATTTCACTGCACCAAGTTGCTTCATATATGGCTAAGATGTTCACATTTTTTGCATTGCTGGACAGACTTAAAAGTAATCTCCAATAGTTGTTTTAGCTCATGCTATAGGATATCGCTTACTCTCTTTGAAAATTACTGGTTCCTGATTGCTTTGTCGTTGCACATGAATGTAGCTTAAAAATCATCGCAAGTGAATTGTTGAGTAGAATCGCTATATAAAAAAATATTGCGACGCCTGACTTTTCCAGCCATTCTAGGTTCAATCCAAAGGCACACAACTGTATGTCTTTGTTGGAGCATAACATTTTTCCTGCATGATAATGCCCCTGTGCACATAGCCAGCTCCATGAAGATATGATTTACATGGGTGGGAGTGGATGCTGAGTGGCCTGCTATAGAGCTCTGACCTTGACCCTTTTAAATACCTTACCTTTGAGATGAATTGAAACACTGACTGCACCCCAGGCCTCCTCAACCTACAGTACATTAATACCTGACATGTATTAATGCTCTTGCAGCTGAATGAGCGCAAATCTCGACAATCACACACTAAATGTGGAATGGGATGTTTAAAAATCACAAACCAATTTTATGGTGTCCACAAACCTTCGTCCATATAGTGTAAATATTATCTTTTGAGGAGGTGGAGCTGAAGTTAACAGAGCTGAAGATGCTGAGATTTTCATTGGGAGTGATGAGGATGGACAGGATTAGAAACGAGTTTATAAGAGGGACAGTGCATGAAGGAAGTTTTGGAGAGAAGGTGAGGGAGGCGAGATTGAGATGGTTTGGACATGTGCAGAGGAGGGACATGGGGTATATCGGTAGAAAAATGCTGAGGATGGAGCCAACAGGAAGAAGGAAAAGAGGAAGACCAAAGAGGAGGTTCATGGATGTGGTAAAGGAAGACATGCAGGTAGTTGGTTTGAAAGAGGCAGATGTAGAGGACAGGGGGTATGGAGACGGGTTATCTGCTGTGGCGAACCCTAATCAGAGCAGCCAAAGAAGTAAATTATTGCATTGTCCATGGTTAAAAAAAAACATAAAACATTTTGGTCAGTAATGTACTCTGAGAGAAAGTGAGAGGAAAAACACTGACATGGTGGACATAAAATCAGAGATGAGCACCTGCAAATGATGGAATTACTCCAGTGCACCTTGTAAATTTAAGAGTGTGTAAATTCCAAACACTCGCTAGTCTTTCAGTTGAGGGTGATCTGGTTCATAAAGAGTTAGTAAAAAAGTGCACAATGTGATTTACTATAAAGAAATCACTGCGCATGTGGTGTACGTTTCCTCTACGTATATTCATTTTGACTTCTTTCCCTACCTTCACTTAAATATGAAAGCTTCACACCTCATAACTTCACACTGCTTTTAAAAAAAAGGCTTATGTAAGGGTTTTTCAGCAGGTTTTAGATTAACATAAATTTGTAGGTTCTCATGCTCTTAAAGCAGACCCCTGTGGCTTTATTTTCCACTTTTGCCATTTGACAAATTGCAACGACATGCATGGAGGGGAAAATAATTTTTCTGTGCTCCAGTTTAACTAACAAACCAATGTATATAAATATTTGGCATGTGATGCAATGGCAAATTTGTTTAAATGCAAATATCTTTTCAAATGTATATGCCATATAATAGAAATTAATTTGACATTGCAATATTTAACACACTGTATGGCCAGAGTGAACTGTTTACTGTTTAAACTGTAAAAGGAACAATTTTAGAAACACAAAACATTATAATTCTCCACAATTTATATTATTGTGATATTGTAGAATAACCATATGCCATGATTAAAAAAAAACAAGTGATTAATAATATATAATAGTTGACTAATATCTCTTTTTGCCAGGTGTGTGTGGCAGCCAGGTAATGGTGCCCCCCAAGGTAAGCGGCGTGCTGGGAAAAAATGTGACATTGAGCTGCAGGATTCAGGTCGATTCCAACTTGACTCTGACACAGAGCTCATGGGAGAGGCGCTTGCCGTCCGGCTGGGCCACAGTGGCCGTCTACAACCCCACATACGGCATCTCCATACAACCCGAGTACATGCACCGCCTGTCCTTCCACATACCATCCGCCCATGATGCCACTGTCGTGCTTCAGAATGTGGGCTTCTCGGATGTCGGTGACTATACCTGCAAGGTGGCAACATTTCCTTTGGGCAACACACAAGCCTCCACCACCCTCAGCGTCCTTGGTGAGTTTAAGTAAGATACAGTATCTCACCAAAGCGAGTGAAACCATTTTGGTGTATATTTTCAAGGGACAATACTATAGAAATGAAATTTTAATATATTTTAGAGTAGTCGATGTGCAACTTGTATAGAAGTACATATTAACTGTCGTCTAAAAAATAACAACATACAGCCATTACTGTCTAAATGATTGCCAGCAAACGTGAGTACAGCTGTACGTTGTGTAACCATGCAAAGCCACATTAGAACAATTCTCCCAAACTCAAGTCAAGTCAAGTCAAGTTTATTTGTATAGCGCTTTTCACAACAGACATTGTCTCAAAGCAACTTTACACAAATCAACAGTGATGGTGAATGGTGTGAATTTGTCCCTGATGAGCAAGCCATGGCGACTGTGGCAAGGAAAAACTCCCTTAGATGTTATGAGGAAGAAACCTTGAGAGGAACCAGACTCAAAAAGGGAACCCATCCTCATCTGGGTGACATCAAGAGTTTGATCATAAATCTTTCAACAATAAAGAACACTGGACAGTGAGAACTAACATGATTACTGGAGTATAAGATTATAAGTGATGTTCTTTCTGCAGTCTTATACAGTCTATATGGTTAACTGACCACTGGATGTTCAACATGGCACCCCATGGCAATGAACTCTCTAGGGATTTAAGAATTTGAATTGTTGCTATCCACAAAGATGGCTGAGGCTAGTAGAAGAACAGGAATAACCTGAAACTTAGTTACAGTACAGTGGCCGGGACATACAGAGGTTTTCCAAGACTGGAAGGGCCTTGCAAGGGTCGCGATTAAGTGAAATATGTATTCTAACATGTACAGTGACATTCTAAAGCAGAACATGATGCCCTCCCTTCAAAAACTGGGCTGAATGGCAGATTTACAACATGAAAACAACCCCAAACACACTGCCAAGATGACAACTGCCTTGCTGAAAGTGAATGTTAATGTGATTGAGTTGCCAAGTATGTCTTCAGACCTGAACCTTTATTGGGTACCTGTGGGGCATCCTCAAGCAGAAGGTGGAGAAGCGTCATGAGTCTAACATCCAGCAAGTCTGTGATGTCATTATGGAGTATCCCAGCAATAACCTGTGCAGCTCCGGTGAATTCCATGCCCAGGAGTATTAAGGCAGTGCTGGATAACGCTGGTGCTCACACAAAATATTGACACTTTGCCATTATTGTCAAAACAGCTGGCAACTAAAGTGAGTACACCTTACTCCTTACACCTTACATGTTTAAAGTAAACATTTCAAAACTGTGTTCAGTTATTTTCAGAGGACAGTAAATCTATACTGCTGTACAAGCTGCACATTGAATACTCTAAAATATATCCGAGTTTTATTTCTATAGTATTGTCCCTCGAGAAGATATACTACAATGGTTGCTGAAATGTGAGCGGTGCACTAATTTTTGCGAGATACTGTATATTTAAATTCCTACATAATAAACCTGTGGTGACCTGAAGTAATTAATTTGTATTATATATCGTTTTGAAAACTACAGTTTTTCCCTAAACCAGGTATTATTTTGCATGTAAGTAAGGTTATAGCATATTAAAGAAAGTTAAAGCTCTCATTTCTGCTGTGGTGTAGGAGAATCAGACATTTTGACTGCTGGTATCTGTTTCCAAACTAAAATGATTAGGCTTATATTACACATGTAGCTTGAACTTCATGGTTGGCTTATGAACTTTTAGACATTTTTAAGCTAATCTTTCTTTTTAAATCTGTTTCCCAGTTTATCACATGCATTTTGCATTTGCCCAGTTATGATTCGACCATTTGTTATTGTTTCTGGACTATGCAATTATTATAGGAAGGCATATTTCTTGCATGAATTAACATAATCCCAGTGACAGTCACCAGGCAAAGAAAAGCTCCATATAAAGCTTTGCACTGCACTCAAAGATGGACTGTGCAGTTAGATATATTCCAGGGCATACAAAAGGATTAAGGTACAAAGGCTTTGTAAGTTTTCAGACTGCCACTGATGTGGTGTTAATGTTATGTTGACCCTAGACTCTCATGCTGCTTGTAGTTTGGCTCTTGTAGACATGGCCAGTAGCAGCTAAAATTACTAGCTATCTATAGTATATGTTTATGGTGTGGGGGTGTCACAATATAATCCATTTTTTATACAGCGCAAAAAAAGTTTGTCTATGTGATTCACATTTCAATTTGTAATTTATAGAATTTTATAAAATCACAATAAAAAATATGCAGTCCAAATCCTTGTATCTAGACATAAGGAATCAACCAGTCATTTGGATTCATACCAAATCTGCATATAATTAAGAACATCTCCATTTAAAGGACACATTGTCACTAATGGAAAATTACGCCCATGTTTTATACTTAAATTAAATGAATGATCATGCGTGTATTAATAAATGATCACACGTTGCTTTGTCTTTCGCTAGTGTGAAGGTGGGAAGGGAATTCTCCACCCTCTGAATAATATCTGCTCTGGGGTGGTCCTATAGCTACAGACTGGTAGTCAATAATTTACCTACACGGTGACCTGTATTTTAAAAGTAGCCGATGGTGATTGTAAATCAAACACTTGACTTCTGAAACACAAATTTCTCCCCAGCTGACAGTTTGACTCCCAGGGCAGAGCTAACGTCATGTGAAAGTGATGATTATGCAGTGTGTGTGTGTATCTGCCTAGACAGTACCTTCATTAGCCTAAAGAAGACTGTACCATGGTAGCCTGAATACAAGAGTGCAGGCTATCAGCCCAAGTCACTGACCGAGTGTGACGCACAGCTATTATGGGTAAAGTGGTGTGACTAATTGTTGCACATTTATCCCCATTCAAACAGCATGGTAGCAAATGGGAAGTGTGTTTATGTGAGTTAGAGGGGTGGGGAATAGGTAAGAGGGGTAGGGGTGTGTATGTGTGTGTGCGTGTGTGTGTGTATGTGGAGAAGAGAGAGTGCTTTCTTGGGAACAGTATGACGTCATGCTCTCTCCTGCATCCCATCTGCTTTGCTGCAAAACTCACCGAGAGCTGTGTGTGTGTGTGTGTGTGTGTGTGTGTGTGCACGAGAGATATAAATGGAGAGCAAAAGAGGGAACTCATTAAGTTAAGTAATGGATTAAAGGTTATAGAGGAATGTAGGTGACCACTGGAAAGTGTTTTTGTTTGCGTGTAGGTACATGTGCGTTTGTGATAACTAAAGTTGGGGGTCAAAAAGGTGAAAGGGGAAATGCTTTAAACCGACTGAGTCTGTGAAGGGAGGGAAGGGGGGTTTGGGGGGACTTACTGAGATTCATGTAATAAAGGGGGAAAAGGAAAACTGAGCATTAGTGCCAGTGTATAGAGCACAAAGGTGGGGAGTGGGAACATACGCAAGAGCTATTATTAGAACAGAAAGAATGTAATGTGTGTATATGTATGTGTCTGTGTTTAGTAGGTACCATGATGACCTACTATTTTTAGGGGCTCCCCATAAGCTGAGGTCAAGGGAGTCTTTACGAGTATCATGTGGACTCTGGACTCTGACACATTCACATAGTCTGCGTACAGACACAATCCTTTGACATTTCTCACACACACACACACACACACACACACACACACACACACACACACACACACACACGTAGTCAGTGGTGGCTCTGAGCGCTCAGCTGCTGCACATGCTGAAGGTCAGGCAAGAATGAGAGCGGGAATGAGCTGAGGGGATTGGGTCGAGGGAGGGGTGGAAAAGCAAACAAAGCTGACTCAATGAGGCAAGGAAGGTGGAGTGTGCCTGCTTTCCGGTGAAGGGGTGTGTGTGTGTGTGTGTGTGTGTGTGTGTGTGTGTGTGTGTGTGTCCAAGCTGATTTGATGCAAGGTTTGCTGCTTAAAGATAAATATGGTTACACCTCATACATATAGTTTTTAATTAAATCCTCACCATTTCTCAGAATTACTGAGAGGTGATGACATAATTTTATTTATTTTTTACTTAACAATGGAATTAGGTCTGATGCATCCAAAGCCGTTTGGTTTGTTTTCAGGGGAACTCTGTGTGTGGTAGCATTGTCTCTGCACAGCTCCAGGGTTCCTGCTTCTAACCTGAGCTCAGGTTACTGTTTAAGTGAGTTTCCACCCATCTTCCAAAAACATGCCCTTAGATAGATTGTAAATGTAAATGTATCCTTATGTCTCTTTACATCCCCATGCCCACTAGTCTCAGGATTTGGATACATGGTGACTCTAACAATGTAAATAAATGAACGAGACACCAAATCGATCGAATTGAAAGCTATCAAACCCTGTAAAGATTACCAGTGGCCTAGGCTAATGTCTTTATTAGCACCTTCTATATGCTTTCTCTGCTTCCCTTCTTTGATTCTTGGCTCCTCCCTCTGAGGAATGTTACAAAGTAAACAAGGACAAGGAACACACATAGTGGGCAATAATTCCTTGGTCACTGATGCGTTGATTTAAAGTGATACAAGTTCATTTGGGAATGATGTATCCAAACTGAAATTTAAAACGAATAAAAACATCTGTGCAGGTTATTCCTGTGTATCTAGAAGCCTCATGTTACACCTCTTTTCTGATACCTTCGATCGCATGTTAAGAATGGAGCATATTGATTGATTTCTTGGTTCTGGATCAAGGATTAAAAGAGGCTCTGATTAGTGTTTTGGGACACATTTTGTTTGTGCTATTTTTAGTTCCCATACACTCATGCGTCTCTTTCGAAGTCTATACTTTGGTACTTTGGAGGGGTAATTAATTTTAGGATGGGCACTTGTAAAGCACAGCTCACTGGGCATTGGAAACAGTTACAAAATGTGCTGCCTCAAAACTGTGACCGTAATAGAAATGAACTGGAACGAGGGTTTTGGAATTTAGCCCTCCTATGATACGCACTTCCCTTTTCCACAGGACTTTTTAACTACAGCTTCCCTGGAAAAGCCTTCAATAACACTGAGGAGAAATAAAGTGTACTAGCAGCCAGTAGACACACTGACTGTTTTTTCACTCTGACAGAAAAAACACTGTTTGCTCCTTCCTGTTTAAGATGAGCATTAATCAGCATTGTGAGAAGAATTGTGTCAGCATTGTTTATTTATTATTTTTGGCAGCTTTTTATTTAGCAGTAGGTAAGCAAATAAAGGATATGAAGCTGTCTTTACATATAGGGAGGAAGTAACTGTACTTGGCATATAGGTGTACTGTAAGTGATCAATGATTATGCTTTGTTATATACCTTGGATATGCGAAAAAAGAATTTTACTATGCTGTAGTATATATGTATGTATAAAAGTCTCTTTCTCTTTTGTCCCTGCCTCTCTCTCTCTCTCTCTCTCTCTCTCTCTCTCTCTCTCTCTCTCTCAGTGGAGCCGAAGGTGTACATATCTGCGGGTTCTGCGGCCCTGTTAGATGGAGGAAACCTGACCACTGTGGCTACTTGCATTGCCGAGCATGCCCGTCCCCCAGCTGACGTCTTCTGGGAGTCAGATCTATACGGTACACCGGAGGTGCACATGCAGGAAGATGGCAACGGCACCACAACCACACAGGTGCACTACCTCTGGGAGCCCACACGCCATGCCCAGGGTGACACCCTCACGTGTGTGGTGAAGCACCCGGCCCTGCCCAGTCCATTCAGGATGCCTTACGTCATCAACGTGCAGTGTGAGTGCCCCTTGTCTATTCTGTTTGTGTGTATGTGTGTGTTGGACAGTGTGGGCAATTTATCCCATAATGCTATTGATTTCTAGATTCTGATTAGTTAGAGCAAATCCCAGATAACACTTAACACGCTTGTTCTAATACGTTACTGCCTCTCTGTATGTTGAACTGCCGTATAATCTAAGACAAATAATAAATAGAATGAAAAATGTTCCTTTGAACAAAGAACAGCATATCAACATCATCATTATGTAACACAATTTTTGTAGGAAGACATATTTAACATGATATTAATTGTCAATATCTTTATAAAAGTCAGAGGTAACGCCTTAACTTAAGCTCAGGTACACGCATTTTATGCTTTCAGTTTCTTGGTGATATAGCAAGCTTTGGAAGAAAGTGACTGTTTATATAGACTAAATGAGAACAGGCTCTAACTATAATCAGATGAAAGGTATGCCTTTTTATTGTATAATATATATAATAAAAACTATTTGTTGACAAGTCTTTGTGGCTTAATAGGTGTGAAGCATTTAGGAACATGCTGTTATTGGAAAATGTATTGATTTTTGAAGTGAAGTGGAACATCGGTACGTCAACACTAAACGTCGCCTGACGATCAATCGGGCCGATTTTTGGTATGTTTTTACTAGGCAGGTGCATTTTACTCACCAACCTCAGCTCTTGCTGGAGAGAACATAACTCTCCCATACAGCAGGTGGCAGTAGTGTGTATTTGGCATCCAAACAGAGAAACCATAAAAACTAGAACTGTAAATATTTACATTTACATTTGCGGCATTTAGCAGAAGCCCTTATCCAGAGCGACGTACAAAAGTGCTTTGCGTCTCTAGCAATGAAATATGAATATATAAAGCAAGCAGTGTTTACACCTGCCACGATCGTTACTGATCTGTGTAGCTTCTTTCAATCATATCTACTACGTTGCAAAGACAATCAAGAATGACAACAAGCGTGTTCCATTTTTTTACTTCGTTTGCTCATTTGTTAAGCTAATTAACCAATCGGGGTTTCTTGTCTATAAGCTCCGCCTCCGATTTGCCCTGCAGAATCAACCGAAAAAACAGCTTACACCGACTGACTACAGCCAATGGTCCAGAAAAAAAATAAAGCCAACCGACATTCAAAAACCACCCGACATTTTCCCGAAGGCCGACAGTCTGCTTGGTGTGTCTCGGCCTTTAAATTCTTATCACTCGTTCCTAATCTAGCCTTATATGTCATTGGGTAAATATAATACTTTTAAAGAGAGAATGAGAAAAATGTTTTTGTCAATGTCAATTAGCTGTAATTTAGGCTGCAGGTATGCATGGGTACCAAAACCTGGTAACAAGCGCACTGATTAAAAAGGCTCGTGTTGTTCAACAAATGTTTAATTTTAGCAATTTTCTGTATCACCTCTTATTGATTAACTGTAAGAATTTGTGTGATGAAGGGGAGAATCTATCTATGTATATACTTATATTTTCACATATTTTATATAGTTTATACTTTTTATTTATCTGCCTTAAACCCAATCAGAATTATTCAGGGGGGGATCTGCTTACATATATTAAATAGCAGTGGGTAGATTCAGTAAAAAAAAAAAAAAAAAAAAGAAAGTTGAAGGTTATTTTGGAGTGTAGTAATAGATGCATTAATAGATACACAGTAGACACACAGTAATAGAGAAATGACTGAAAGAGCTGTTATGTAGCTCCTTTAAAGCAGAAGAAGCTGCAGAGTGTCATCTTGGTTTCACATAATCACTTCTGTCTCGGATCAGGACCAGATATCAGTCTGTTATCGGCGTTAATATCAGTGTCATATCGAAACACTATCAATGAGTTCCTAATGCTCTTGGATGTACAAGAGGTTTGTATCTAATAGATTATGTTGCTTAAAAGAATATGCATAATATGCATGTTTTGCCAAAATCTTATTACTGTCCAAATCAAATAACCTTTGTCTCATGTTACACCTATCAATCAATAATTTATTTTCTTTCCTTCTTTTCACTTTTCCACATTTTATTTTGTATCAGTTTTTCTCATTTTCTTTCTTTTTCTTTCATTCTCCCTTTTGCTTTTCTTATTCTGCTTTCTATCAATCTCTCAGACTTTGATTTCTCTCTCCTTTTCATTTTGTTCCACTTTCACATTTTTGCTTTTTTTCTGTTTAACCCCTTTGTGTTCCACTGTATCATCTGTGCCTTTACCTTCCTTTTCCTAATTTCTTCCCCCCTTTTTTCCCTCTTATTTCTACCCAATTGTTCTCTCTCTCTGTCTGTCTCTCTCTCTCGGTCTCTCTCCATTCCAAATTCTCTTCTGTTTCTTACACCATGCATAATGAACAACTGAATTTTCAGAAGCAACCACAAAACCCCAACAATCATAACTCTAGGGAACAAACTCGTTTGCAAAATCACGATTAATTTTGGGTCAAATCTGAGGCTCTCTTTCTTCTTCTCTTGTCTCCTCTGTCTTTTCTTTGTGTCTTCTCTTCTGGCTCTTCTCTGTTTCTCTTCTCTTATTTGGTGCTGAACTCAGGCTTTTGGTTACACAGCAACGTGAGACTTATTTCTTAACAGTGTCTGATCACCTCACTGACAGAAAGTATCTATGAAGTTTAGATCAAATAGAAAGAATGAAAAACACACAGCTACTCCTCTCCTCAGTTCTCCTCTACTCATCTGTGCTCATGCTACTCATGAAGTTTTTTTTTTGTCACAGTTCTGTGGCATCAGTCAGAGGTGTTAATGGAATCAGATCTGATTTGTTCATTTAATAACACCTTTAAACGGGGCTTTAATCTTGTCAGAAAATTCAGCTCTAAAGTCCGTTTCTCTTCAGATTTGCTAAAACATTTGTCTGTCCGAGGTCCCTGACGATTATGCTCCCAGTTTAAGAGATTTTATTCAGAGGTTGCTAAAAAAAATGCTTTTGCCTTCCTGTACCTGCTTTGAATGGTGTGCGTGTGTGCGTGCGTGTGTGCGTGTGTGTGTGTGTGTCCACAGTTGCTCCAGACATACTGCTGCTGGGCTACGATGGGGACTGGTATGTGGGGAGGGAGAACGTCCAGCTGAAGTGCCAAGTCAAAGCTAACCCACCAGCCCACTACTTCAGATGGATCAGGTGTGTACACATAGCCACAGACACAAACACACACACGCACACACCCACCAGAAATAGACACACAAACACACACACACACACACACACACAGTGTGCTGTTCGTGCAAGCTTTCTGGATTGAGTTCAGATTCGTGCTGTTCACAGGCCTGATTCCAGTTACAGCACTGTGAGCACAGATGCTCTATCTTAGGCTGCACACACACACACCACCAGTCGCCCCTTTTTTCCTACTCATTACACTTCCTGAGCACTTAACATTTAGAAAATTGTTTTTCATTATTCCAGTATCCGGGAGCTACCATATTTTCTAGACTTCAGGGTGTGTTTGTATGCCTCTAGCAGGCGCAGTCTTTAGCAAGATAGCTGGCCTGATCTAATGTTGAAACATTTCCCACTTTTGTAAAAATGTGCATAACTTTATATAGCCTGAAATTTGAAGCATTATAAATACACAATTCAGTTCGTATAAACTTGACTATTTTACAGTAATTAAAACTTTTCAAATATTCCTAAATTTCTTTATTCAGCATCGAGCTGCTTTTATACCCTGGTTGAGCAGACACTGTGGCCTTAATACAGCCATATTTACCATATTTTTTATTATACTATATTTTTTGACAGCTATTTGTGTGTGTGTGTGTGTGTGTGTCTGTGTGTGTGTGTGTGTGTGTCGCAGGTTGGACGGGGAAATGCCAGACGGAGTGGAGGTGGTGAATAATTCCCTGACCTTTCTAAGGCCGCTGCAGAGGAACGACTCTGGCGTTTACAGGTGCGAGGTGGGAAATAAAGTCACCACACGCTCCCGTGACCTCAGGATCCGCATCCAAGGTGAGAGGGAGTTTAAATGTAAATATCTCCGTGCTGTGCACACCCGTGTCCTATAATGTCCTGCATTTGGTTACAATCAAAAGGCTATCGCACGCAAACATAAGGTATTGATTACATGTGCACATGAAAGATGCATAGTTTTGTATGTATGCAATCACACACATGCGCACACACACACACACACACACACACACACACACACACACACACACACACACTTATGCTGTAGGGTGTGTCTATGAATCGGAGCAAAATGCACTTCCACCGACTCAGGGGAGCCGCTATAGACGTTCAATAAAGAAGAATCCTTAGTCTAATCCAGACTTTCACTCTATCTTGAATCTTGACATCATGTGTCTTAATGGGGTTAAAGGTTGCTGCTGGGAGGGTTCTGCTGTGGCACATTGTCTGTTGTGACCTGTATGCACGAAAGGATTTGCTTCAAGGAGTCCAGACAGAGGATGTTTTAAATTAAAGTTTGGCTGCATTCTTCTAGACTTAGTAAAGCCAAGAGAACGTTGTAGAGACTAATTTGGCCTCTTTAAGCAGTGACTGCTGTAACAGCTGCTATGGTGATGCACAAATCTGACCCGTTCATAGCCTTTTTCTTAAATAATTAAATAATTTTCTATATTCTTGCACCCCATCTCATATTCAAACATCCTAATATTAAAAAATAACCAGAACATTTTATATTATACTTACAGCAGCATTTACCATTAGTACACTGCACATAATGATAATTTCACATGTCCATTTACTACACATTCATTTCCAGACTATGCATTACTGTTTGACATTGCTTTATTATTAAGACCAGTACACCTGTACTGTACATATCATATAGTTAATCAATAAACTAATCATGTGGCAGCAGCATAATGCATCAACTTAAACACCACCTTGATGAGAGAGATCAGTAGTGAATGACCAGACTGGTTTGAGCAGACAGGAAGTCTATAGAATCTCATTCATTCATTTGGACTGTAATGAGCAAAAATTAATCTTGGAGTATAATACACATTGAACCGTCAGGTAGATGCCTCATAAAACCATCTGAGGCTATCACCAGTTTAAAAAAGCTGCCTGTAAGACTCTCAGGCTCTTTTTTATATGACTGAACCATGTCTGAACACGTTTCTGGTGAGTGTGAGGAGAATTAGTACAAAACGAATTCAAGAAGTCTTCCCCCCAACTACATCCCCTTTACCCTCCATAAACTAATAAGCAAAGCTATTCACCTTACGTAAATGCTATGAATCATGGATTTTTGTTCTTAGACCTTTTGTAATCATGTTACGAGTTTAACCTTATGTTCATCTCAGAGCAGAGGGTAGTCATACCACAGGTCGACCTCCTGTTTATGTGAGGTGCTGCCCTCTCCTCTATTGGTCTCTATTGTTTGAGCTGTCTGTGGTGCATGGGGCTGTATAATCACTGAAGTATCTGCAGAACATCTCACACCTGCATGCATTTTACCCCTCACTCCACCTGTCCTGCTGCTCAGGAAAAAAAATTCATGAAACATTTGCAAGCTCATTTCAAACATTTACAATTTCATTATTCATCTCCCTTTTTGCATGCTGTCCTTTAAAGAGATTAAACACTGGTGTGTGTGTGTGTGTGTGTGTGTGTGTGTGTGTGTGTGTGTGTGTGTGTGTGTGTGTGTGTGTGTACGCATGATTACATAAGCATGTGATTGATGTTGTATTTGTGTCTCACTTTCGTGAGTGTGCTGCATCACTGGCTTCAATCAAGAGATTCTGGTATCTGTGGCAGACATTCTTCTGCAGCTGTGTGAGACATTAAGAGTGTGTGTGTCTGTCTGTGTGTATATATGATAAAGCAAGAAAGAGAGAGACAAGTTTTTCTCATGAGGACCAGCCACAACACACACACACATTAGTAATTGTATAAAGGCATGAAGATTCATGGGAGGGAGTTTTTTTTCCAGACAAATTAAATTTCTATCTGCTCTGAGAAGAGTTTTAGCCACATAAACATCCACATTACTAGACAAAGCTTCTGAACTTTTGTTTCTATTATCATAACTGTTTTTTTTTCCAATTATGCATTTCATTAGGGCTGCTGCTATCGATTATTTAAGTAATCTAGTATTCTAACGATTATTCCATCGATTATTCAAATCATCAGATAGGATTCTTTTTTAAAGAGAAATACTAAATACGAGAGAGAAAATAAAACTGGTCTCTTCAAATGTTTTTATTTATTTATTTTTCTTCATTTTTATTACCACAAATTAATTTCTGAATGAATTTTTGTAATCAAATTACTCGAGGAATCGTTACAGCCCTGCATTTCATTGTAAAGCAATGATTTCATTATAACGTTATGAAAAGTAAAATAATGAACAGTTTCAATAATTCAATAATGAATAGTTCACATCCCCAATCATTGATTTTTTTTTTTTTTATATATAACCGCATGCAGGGGTTTTATTTCTTACTTAATACACATGTAATTACAGTAGGAAGAAAGACTTTATTTGACCCAGGATAGATCTTAACATCACTGAGATGTGCTGCAGCAAAAAAATGATTTAAAGAAACCCACTGTCAAATCTTGTTAGATTTATGGCAGATTGGTAGGAACTGAATTTACAATTCCTAAAAAGTTGGGATGCTGTGTAAATTGTAAATAAAAACAGAATGCAATATTTTATTATGAAACTCGCATTGTATGCACAATAGAACATAGAAAACATATCAAATGCACTGTAGATTTTACCAGTATAACTATCACAATTTTAATATTGCATTTACACAATGGTTGCATTCCTTTTGTCCTCGTCATCATCATCTGATGAGCTTTAATATTAAAAGTCAAAAGTTACATTCCAGGAAAGAATCGCTTTTATTCCATTGATTGTGTTGCGAACAAAACTGTAGTATAAACTGTAATATAAAATTCCACTTCCTGCTTTAAAGCAAACACAGATGAGAGAAGTGACGTACAAAGTGAACTTCCTGGTTGAAAAATCTAATGAAATGGCCCAGTGGTAGTTAATAACAATGGTAGTAAACAACCTATTATTTGCCTAGTACATATAATATATGGCCAAGGGTATGTGGACATGTGACCAGAACACATGGGTTTTTTTCCTGAAACTGTTGCCAGAAAGGAAAAATTCAATTATATAGAATGTCCTTATATGCTATAGAATATAATTATCATTTACTGGAACAAAGAGGCCTAAACCTGTTCCTGCATACAGTAATATGTTCCAAATCGAGCTCCATGAAAGCATTTGCCAAGGCTGGAATCGAACAACCCAAGTGGCCTGAATAAAGCCCTGACCTCAATCCAACTGAACACTTTTGGGAAGAATTGGAACTGACCTTACTAATGCTCTTTTGACTAAATGAGCACAACCCCCACACTCCTGCCAGACTCTGTGTCCAAAATCAGCTCCAAAGCCTTCCCAAAAGAGTGGAGGTTATTATAACAGCAGAAATGTGACTTTATCTGGAACAGGCTGTTTTAAAGCATGTATGGGTGTGATCGTCAGGTGGCTTTATAGTCGGTATTGTATTCAGCAATATATGGATAAACATTGCATAGAGTATTCTAATAGCCATGTATAATAGTTAAATACCATGCTTTAGGTTTTCTTTCTATACAAAATGCATAGCCAACAGCAAGCAGAAAAATGCATACTAGTGTAGATGATTGCATAAGGTGCTAAAACTGATTTTAGATGCTTCGGCTATCTTGCTAATATCATTGCTCCATTAAAAATTTGGTCCAGATGGTGGATGTGGCAAGAGCCCCCAAATGGAACGTGTTGTGGATTTTGTGACTCATTTCTCCTTCATGTAGACTCGAACATGTTTCATCCAATAGACATTGACAGGCACATTCAGTCTTACACTCTCTTGATTGTCAGTCTTGGTTAAAGCTCCCATGAGCATTATTTGAGACTGTAAGTGTGTGTGAAAGTGTGTGTGAGAGAGAGGGTGATGTGTGTGTGTGTGTGTGTGTGTGGGTGTGTGGGTGTGTGTGTGTGATGTATTCTGACCTTCAGCAGCTTGTCCCCTCCTCACCGCTTTCCTTCTCTCCCTCTCCATGACATGCTAAGGCTAGAGGGCTCTACTGTGTATTGATCAGGACAAATTGTTCTCTACGTTCACAGGCACAAATCGAATACATTGAAATTAAAATGTCATTTTGTGTGCCCTTGTGCTTTTAAGCATAGATCATCTGCATTTTTATGGGATTCATTTAATTCTTGTAAAATCCCACCGCATGCAATGTCATCCTGGAAAGCTGGGCTTCCAGAACCCAGACAACAAGGAATTAACAGGAATTTTAGGCAGAGATGCTATTTTTCTTCATTTTTATTTATTTTTTTATTCCTTTAGCCAAACCTTGACACACACACAAGATTACATTCAGAAACATGTGCTGTACTTGTTTCATTTTGCACATTGTCCTTGCCTGTTGGAATATTGTGTAAAGGAATGCATGCGTTCTGCTACATTATACATCAGGGTCTACTACATTGGGGAGAGTGTAACATTTTATATCTAACTGTATCCATCCGGTGGAAAACTTCCAGGACACGTCACCTCCTGCTGCTGAATGCATGCGCACGTGCATACCAATGAAAGCAGATAGTTCTTGATACTGCAGAGACAGGACATTCTGTAATGTGATTAATAGACTCCTACAACCAGTCATCTTCCAGCAGCTTTGCATAGTACACATGCATGATTTAGAATGCTCAAATCAAACCAGGCGATCTGTGCATGGCTATGGTGTTCAACACGCTTCAGACGTCTAACTAATTCTAGGATAACCTTTGACTTATTCACTGTGGTGCAATGATTTGTGCTGTAACTTTTCCTTCCTCCCCCCTTTCTAGCTCACAATACCTCCCTGCCCTGTTCCTCCCAATCACCTCCTTCCTCATCCGTACTTCCTCTCTCGGCTAACATGGTTGCTCCACACAAGGTTTAAAACTAGGGTTACTGTAATGTGTGGAGTTAGCGAGAGACGCTAGTATGTACAACCTCATGAAACCCCTTATCATAAAACTTTCAGAAGTCCAAAGAGGTCTTGTTTTATATTTATTTCGCAGTGCTGTTCAACAAAACTTGTTAAGTTTTCTTGTGATATCAAGATAGTAAATCTAATGTCACGCCACCTGTTTTGCATTCAAAGACGGATTCTTTAGTTCTGTAGACAATGCTACAGCACCTAAAGTTTACATAGTTGTTTAGTACATTTTACTACAATTTTACCTGACTAAAGTGCAGCTGCAAGTCCCAGGCTTATGACTGCACTCCTTCTAAAACTTTATTGATTCTATAGCAGCAGATCCTATAAAGGGATTTGTACTGTATGATGGACACCAAATTAACAATATGATAATGCTAGCAGTTATTAAATAGTATGGGCTGATCTAATAACAGTTTTGTATCATAATAAACAAAAGATTTTCTTTTAAGTTGAGAAAAATATAGTGGATAAAAGGGCAGCAAAATTGTCACCTTTTTTATGCGAAGAAACCAAGGAAACGCAATGTGGTAGTTGTGTATGTTATAAGAAATTAATTTAAATTAATTTAATTATAATATAAAATATTATAATTATATAAATAATTAGTATATAATACTATAGTACATTAAGAAAATAAAGACCAAAACCTTTATTTGATATGAAAACAGAATGTATAATTTCTTTTGTGCTCTAGATAACAGTTTCCTCCATCAAAATAAAATAAAAAAAAAATTCAGATTATACCAAGTGTCCTTTCAAAAATATTGTATTCTACTGTTATTTCTGACAAATTGTTTTTAAATGTAAGTGTTTTTTTCTCAACTAAACAAAACTGGCTGAATTTACACTGCCATGTAATTATTAAATATATTCAGACCACCTTGCATTTTCAAGCCAAACCCTTATAGAAAATGATTAAAATATGTTTTAATATTATATTAATGTTTTATCTTGATATCATTGATTATTTTTGATCAAATATAAATAAAACACAGAAAATAATAATAACACATGGCCTCTCTGGATTTTTATTTACTTTTCCCACCTCTCATGCTTTTTTGTTTGTTTGTTTTAGACACAGTCTACTGCCCTGGACAGCAGTTTTATGTTTTGTTGAATATAAGCAGACAGTGGTTTATTTCATTGTTATTTTATATAGTACAAATTGCTTTCAGTACATACTAAACCCTAAACTGCTGCATTCATGGCTGTAGAACAATATGTAGCTTAATTTTCATGTCTATAACATTCATGTCATTAGGTAGCTTGGACAGAATTTTATGTGATAAATGTAAATAATATCTGGATGTAGTTGGCATTGACATTCTCCTATTCTTTATCTGTCCATGCCTCCTCCGTTCCTCCCTCCCTTCCTCCTACCCCCTCCTCCCTCCTTCTTTCATTAGATCCTCCTTCCACCACCACTATGCCTTCCACAACCCATGTGCTCCTTCCTAACGCCGACATCTCTGTCACAGCGCCTGGCAATAAGCAGCGAGCCCTCTTCACCTCACCGACATTGGCGCCGCTGCATGAAGGCCACCTGGGCACCATTGTAGGTGGGGCGGTTGGTGGAGCTCTTTTCCTGTTGCTGCTTCTAGTGCTTGGTGGAGTTTACTACCAGCGGCGGCGACGTACCTTTCGTGGAGACTACTACACCAAGCAGTACCTGGGACCTTCAGACATGCAGAAAGCGCCCCCGCCGCCACCACACGAACTTCACATCTACTCCAATGAGGCAGACAGAGCCAGTCCCGACACCAAGCTCAAATCAAGCGATGTCAACGGCACCATCCTCACTGACAAAGACCGGGAAGAGTGGGGTGGCTTTGAGCGGGAGAGATCCCCGAATGGTCGCAGTCGAGCTTTGCGAGAGGCCAACACCCAGCAAACCCTCCAGAACCATCAAAACCACAATCAGCAGCAGAGCTACCAATCCAACCACCACCCAACCCCCCAACCCAACCACCAACCAAACCACCAGAGCTTCCTCAGCACCCCACACAAGCACAGGAGTTCACTCCAGGCAGAGTCCCGCAGATATCCTGGCCCGCAGGTGATTGGAAACGGCTCCCCCTTCTTGCCGGAGGACTGCTATGACAGTGACTACGTGTCACACACAGATGGCTCCATGATCTCCCGCCGGGAGTGGTACGTCTAAAACAAGGCGGCACTGCAGAAAGAGACTGCTTTACAACCCTCTAAAGACGTCACACTTGCAAAAGGATATGATGTAGAAATAGAATATGTACTGAAGATAAAAAGAAAAAAAATAGAAATAGAAAAGCACCTCTTGCACCTTTTTCACTGCTTCTACTGTTTCAAAGTGACCTGTCACTTTTTGGTTGATGTAAAGGATATATGGGTAACATAAAAACAAAACCCTGTTACCAGCTTATTAGGAATACCTGCCTTTGCTCTGCATATTTTGGGCATTTTAGCAGGTTCACCTACCATAGATACAACAAAAAACTATTTCTCCTGGCATAAAAAAAAACTCTTAAGAAAACTAGAATTGTTAACCATTTGTGTACTTACTGTAGCCCTTCTATATATAGGGTCAATTTCAGAATCTTTTTTCCAAGTCCATTAATGGAAAGAGACCACTACAGGACCACTGCTGAGCAAAATAATTTGTGGAATTTTGTGGACTACAGAAATCTTGCTAACATTTGTAATCTAATCAGATGTGGTCTTATGCTGGTCCATCGATTGATAGAGAATGACAATGAACTGCTTTGTATGGCAGGTGAACCGCAAAAACTGCCCAACATTTGTAAATACAGGTAGAGTTTTCATATTTGACAACTTTTCATATATAAATATGCTCCGCGGTCACTGATTTAAGATTTATGTTAATACCAGAAAATATCCTAAATGAATTACAAAGAGGCAGAGCTGTACACAATCTGAAGATCTCAGCTTTTTTTGTTTTGTTTTTAAAGGATGGGCGAGAGTAACAAAACCTAATGAAACGAATTAATATTGTCTTCTAGCAGAAACAAAAATTAGTTCGTCACCAGTCCGCCATCTGGCGTGGTTACCATGGCAACGCTTGAAAGTCTCGCTCCTCAGGCGTTTAAATGGAGTGAGCTGTAGGAACAGTGCTAGACAGGGAGGATTTGGCTCTCTCTCTCTCTCACACACACACACACACACACAAACACACACACCCTACTCTTCATAAAGAAGGCAAGTGGCTGAGATGTGTTTATATACCAGAATAATTTTGGTAATCATGGCCATTACTCAACACTGCCCAGTCATGTTGGTTATTGATGTGCAGTGCTGTGCCCCTCGGTTAAGCTTGTCTCAGTTCTGTTCTGTTAGTGCCTTTTTTTGTGTGATGAACTCGGTCTCATCAGTTATGAAGTTTTTCCGATAACTGTCCTCTGTTGTCATCATTTAAACTTTTCTCTCTTCCTCCACTCCTGTTCCACTCCACATTTTTTTCATACTTTTAGGTCAATTTTTTATATTCAGCTAAAGGTGGCCATTTAAATGTAAAAAGCTTTTTTCTTTGTAGTTTGGAGCTGCGCAATTTAAACGTTCCTGCAGATTTTTTTACAGAGAGGGTAAAGCTAATTCTTTTTTTTTTGCAATTTAATTTATCTAATAAATAAAAACATAAATATGCAAAACAGATGTATTTAATGAATGGTCCACTTCTTGGCAATCATTCATTTATTTAGTTTTCGGCAAAAAGAGGCAAAACTGACAAGGTCAAGGGTTTCCAAAATTTCAAACCCAAAAAGTTAGATAAAAACATGCAGCCAAAAAAGGATCTGTTTTAGTAAGTTCCTCATTTGTTGCGTTTGGAGATGGTGCAGCACTTGTTGTGTCGTGATTTATAGTCAGCTCCTGATTGTTCACTACATTTTAGTATTTTTGTGAACCATTTCCTATTTGTGATGGCAAGATTTAGCATTGGATATTTTGCGGACATTTTTTTTCACATAACCACTATACAATTATCTTCATTTCAGTGCATTTATTTGCATAACGTGCAGTCTGTTCAAGCATAAATGTATTTAAAATGAGTATTTTTCTCATAAAAAGCTAAATTGTCTAACCATGTCTTTTCAAGACAGCGACTCGTGTGGAGGAAGAATTGAGAGGAGTTGGTGCTCATGATGACAACACTTTTTTAAAAATGAATGTGCATGTGCAACGTGTGTAAAAACACTTAATTTGTGTGAACCTCTACACTGTAGTTCGTTGGACAGTTCTCGATCTAGCAGTGTGAACGCATTCAAAAGGTTCAGAGTCCCAGTATTCATTGTTATTTTGGCTAATATGAGTTTTGCTGACTTCGTTAAATAGAAGAGAAATAAATATTAGTTCTACGTATTATGACTGTGTCCAGGTCAGGGAGATGAGAGCAGTGCCTTATTGTGAAGGTGTAGTTTATTACAGTGGCATTCTGAAGGCGTGTTATAATGATCTGTCTGTGAATGTATGAGTATCTGTTTTTGAGTGTTGAGGAAAATGATCAGTGCAGGTACGTTGGTGAGCGTCCTGCATGGTCCTGGACTTTCTCCAGTTCTTCCATTTGCCTTTGCCACTTTAGAAGACATTCGTCTGTCTGTGCCATTATTTGTATTGTTTTTCCTGAAGTCAGACAATAGCATATTTTGCTCACCAATATGACATTTGTAACACTTGAGTTGCAATGCAGAAAAAAAGAAGAAAAAAAAAAAACTGAAAAATTAAAATTTTGTTGAAGGGTGATATCTAATAATAATTATTGTTTGTATTTGAAGGGAAAAAGGTTGTGAAAATAAATGAGTTGTTTATTCTGTATATATGTTTTTTCTTCTCCTGTATAAAGACTGAGAAGTGGTGGAGCACATTAGAGCACGCCTTCCACTTCACTGTTTATGATGAAAAAGTGTTCAGCCTTAGAGTTTTCTCAACCACTTGCGCTACTCTCTTCACCATTTTTTTTTTTCTTTTTTTTTCTTTTTCTACAGAGGAGATACTGTTAAATAGAATGGTCATAAATAAAAGTGTGGAAGAGCTGTATGGAATGAGCATTCTTTTGTTAAAAAAAAAAAAAAAAAGAAATGTTTGGGATAGGCTTTGTTTTGAAATAAAGCACCTTTTTTTTCCTTTGATGATCTTTTGTTAATGTGATGTGTGGGATTGTTTCGGGGTGAATCCGATCTTTCACTTAATCTCAGCCTTAGTCATTTTGTTTCCTCAAATGAACATAACCCCATAAAAAAATACAACAATATTGTACCAAATCCCTTTTTTTCATTCATTCTAGTTTTGTGCTGTTTTTATAACCCCAGGTAATCTGAATCACTGATATACATTCAAACACACATTTAAACTAGACTACTTAGACATTTCAACTTAGTATGAAGTTTCACAGGAATATATATCAGGGATGTAACGGTACACAACCTTCACGGTTCGGTACGTACCTCAGTTTTTAAGTCACGGTTTGGTACAATTTCAACAGTTAAACTGCTCGTTTTTTTTTTATTAACGCAGATTATTATTATTAACATTTGTGAACATCAACAGTTGACATTTTTTAAACAATTTAAAATAAAATACCTTTATGGTTAAATATATAAAGTTAATAATACAATATTAAATAAAATCAGAATAAATCAAATTAATCTGAATTAAATATTTTACATCTGTTAGACCCCATTTTGTTTGTGTGTGTGTGTATTTAATATAAAATGTTCTAAAGATGTGTTTTACTTACTTGTAACTCTTTTACTTATTTCATCATACTTTAACAATTGTCTTCATTCCTTCCATCCTTCATTCATTCACTTCCTTTATATGTGGAATTGTCATAATTTTCTCCTTTCAAGAGAAATTCTTGAAGCTGGACTTAAAACGCTGAAGAATCCATATATTGATTGCATACGCAGAACAAGCTACAAACAGTATTTCCGCTACATAGTGAGTAGCCACACTGACACTGCGCTAACTCTAGTTTCTTTTTTATACCCCTGGCATCGTTGTGCATGTTTTCAAGTTTAATTATAATAATAATAAAATGTGTTTAAAATATGAGGCGAAGAATAAACAAAGCAATACACAATAAGTTTTTGAGGGAACTCGGACTTTAAATATGTGCCGCACATAAGAATGTGTACTTTCACCTTCAAGTTTTTTATACTCTAATCAACAAGAGCATAGACAAATGTTAATTCTTTATGCAAATGTATGTTTATTAATAGTTAAACCATACTCAGCATAGAGCATGAAGACAAAATATTTTTGTCAATGTTTTAAAGTAATAATGGTGTTTTAAAAATTAATCATCATGACACCAAACAGACTTTTGCTGTTTTCACATGGACTGTTTTAATTGGCAGATGTGCACATCATGGCGGATTTTGGTGCTTGTCTGAGACTTGGCACATAGATAAAACAAATGTTTAGAAAGGACGTTAATAAATGTGTGTTGCGTTTAAGGTTTTAATTTCGTCTCTTTTATATTTATTTGCCATTTTTAATATTTAATTTTATGTTTTTAAAATTACAAATATGTTTATATCCCAGGAACCAGAGCCAGCATGGGTCATTCGAAAATATCACAGACGGAGGCGGTAATGGGTGCAATTTGTGTGTGTGATTTTTTTTATTTAATAGACATTCACAGTTACACTGAGATAATTGGTGATCGTAAGTAAAACATTTTACAGACCATGGTGCTGCATTTTATAGCTTTGCCATGCTGGTGTAATCTATTCCCTTTAAACTACAGCCTGCAAAAGTTACCAGCACAAACTGAAATTTAGTCAGTGCTGACTCCATTTAATTATATTAACAAGCATTTACTTGGGTTTATCCCATTCATGCTTGCATCTTCAGTCTAATCTTTTTCCTGGTCAGGAAATCAGATCAATTTAGTTCATTTGGAAACGACACCATTGGGGACAAACAAAATCAATAAATGCTGGAATAGGCTTGATTTGTCATATTTTCTTTAGGGGTGGATGGGTATGGGTTTAAAAGCAGGTAATTGCACACCTATAAGATTATTAAAAATTCTGATTTAAAAAAAATGTATCTTAAAAATTTAATACTCTGCCTGCTTGAAAGTACAAATTTTCCATGGTATATTATTATTGATGCACAAGTATAGTCTAAAGGAGATGCCCAGTAAACCTTTCTGGTAAGCTTTCTTTAAAAAGAAAAAATAAATAATAAAAATTGTGCTTTAATATTTCAGTTTCTATTTAGAACACTGTTTAATCCAAGTGATTTGCAGTATATACCATTACATTTAAAAAGTCAGTGGTTTTAATTAAAAAAAAAACAACGAATGCTGTACATTACCATTGTTGATGTGTATTGACACTATGCCCCAAGCAGTTATTGGATTTGCCTGCTCTCTAGCTCTTAGCTTGCTCACGGCTATCTGATTTGTCACGCTAGCTCCTTTTACATCATACTTTTTTCGTGTTTGCTTTGCTTGATCGCTCAAGCTCCCTCTTACAACCTCTGTCAGAAGCCCCCTTTTTTTAGTCAAAGCACAAATTTTCAGCCTGAGGTTAAACTAAGAAAGCACTTAAGCCAAGGGATGTAGTGGACCTGCTTGGATCCATGTTTGCACTGCTGTTCTCATGATCCATTTCACCCCAGATGTGAGAAGGGTTGAGGGAGGGAAGATCAGCCAGAGGAATGGGCGCAGTGGTGGGTCTAAACCAATGTTTGAGCAGCTGAAACTATTGAAAGCAGTATTACCAGGTTTCATGAGCTCCATAGTGCCTTGTGCCTCCTTTGTTTCCTGCCGTCTGTCTTCTCCCTTCCCACCCCCTGCATGAAAGGCTTGGATGTGTGTGGGGAAATTAGCTCACTAGAATGGCCATCAAAGCCCCAAACCACTCCCTCCCAGCCCCATGCCATCTTTACTGTCCCCATAGCAACACACTTCTCTATGGCTGCTGATAGAGGGCTACTTCCCATAAGCCATACCTGCACTCCTCTTTCACTCTCCATTAGAGAAGAACAAGAGGGGCAATGAAGGAAGAGAGTTGCAGACAATGGGGGTAATTCAGAAAGGAAAGACGGAGGAAAGAGGGAATGAGAAGTCATGAAAGCAGGAAACTGAGAGAGAGATAGAGAGATGGTTTAATTTGTTAAAACAAAACCATGAGTAGAATGCTTTATAGTTACAGAACACACCATAATTAATTCCTTTCTAAATAGACTCTAACAGTTACAGTGGGATGATCAGCTGTTCTGAGCATTTAAAACATTTTACAGAGCATTTTATTGCTTCAGCATGCTCATATAATCTATTCCCTGCAGCCTGCTGAAATTAACAGAGCGCTTACTGAAATTTGCACAGTACTGGATCTATTTAATTATATTAAGCTTAATATATAAGAATGCTGAAAAAGGGAAAAGAACTTACATAAGGGATTAAAACAAAAGTAAGCAAAATGGGTTGAAGACAGAAGATAAAATGTGTTAAAAAAAAATAAAGCAAGGAAACATCAAAAAAAGGAATATATGGGGGGAAATAAAAACAAAATAACAGATTGTTGTAAGAGTTTTTAAAGGAAAGCAAGATAGTAAAGTTGATTGGGAGATTAAATGAACTGGGTGGAAAAAAGTACAAAAAATACACAAAGTTGCGGAACTAAAGGAAATGAAGCAAAGGAATTGAAATAAGAAAAGAAGAGAGATGAATGAAAATGAAAACAAGTAAGAAGGATAAAAACTGTTTGTAAAAGAAAAAAAATGTAAGAACAGAAAAATGGCTAAGAGATAAAACAGGAGAAAAAAGGTTTTAATATGTTTGGATGAACAACATAAAAGAAATAAGGAAAAAATAAAGGCAAGTAAATTCTGTAACCTTCATCTAACATGGGAGAGAGTCAGTAAAAGTCAGTGTCAGAAGGGCCCATGATCAGGAATGCATCTCAGGTGAAGGTGAAAATTCTCCCAGCAGCCTAAAGAGAATACATAAAAAACACTATTAAACCCAATCCCTAAACACCTCCTCATCCCCTCCTCCATGCTGAAATACTGAAATCAGCATAGATAATCAGGTTCACTTACCCCTTTAGGAAAGTGCGGTGGTACACTGGTAGTGCTGCCAACTCTCACTCCAGGGTCATAGGTTTAAATTGAAACTTGCAGCCTTTGTGGAGTTTGTGTAAGGTTAAGTTCAACGTTTCATTATTATACAAGGATAGAGACAATGAAATGGAATGGAGTTACTGAGTCATGTGGGTCTACCCCATGTCATGTTGGTTTCCTCCTGGTTCTCCTGTTTTTTTCTCCCTCCTACCAAGGACAATGCCAGTAAGTGGATCAGCTATGATAAATTGCCCTCTGTATGTCTGTGTGAATGTGTGTGTGCATGGTTCTCTGAGAAAGACTGGTGTACCATACTGGGTGTATTTCCTGCCTCATGCCCAGTGTTCCCGGAACGCGGTCCGGATCAACCGCAACTCAGACCAGGATAAAGTGCTTACTGAAAGTGAGTTAACCCTCAGGAGAACATTTGTTTCCGATAGTTTTATATATATATATATATATATATATATATATATATATATATATATATATATACATTTGTGTGTGTGTGTGTGTGTGTGTGTGTGTGTGTGTGTGTGTGTGTGTGTGTATCTGTGTCCTTCATATATTTATATAAAGGTGGGATAATCAAGCATTGATTATTCTGGAAAAAAAAAAACAGCGACGCACAGATCTACTTACAAGTAGATAACAAGCAGATAAAAAAAATTGCTATATAGTTTTTTAGTTTATAAGTTGTTGATATATATATATATAAATAACACAAGTTTAAATGTAACTTAGACTCTGGATCACTAAAAGGAATTTCTACTGTTAAAACTCTCCTGTTTATCCTAAGAATGACAATCAATCCAGAGCTCTGACTGTCTGACCTTTTGATTTTTCTTACACTCTGAATTTTAGGTGTAATGCATAACAATAGCATACCTGATCCATATAATCACACCTGAGTAGACTTGCACATCCCAAACCTGTGCTTATGCCACCACCCGTGAGTGGCTCATTTAATCTGCCTTCACTTTAAAGTCAGCCATGCTTGCTGTATCAGCATTCTGTACTGGCATTTTATCTGAAAGGTAAACATCTCCCAATACTACTAGTACCTCTTCAAAGGACAGGGTTCACTGCTTTAACTGCTTTAACTGCTGGTACTTTAAAAGCATGGAATTGCTCTCAAATTATTTTCTTCTTCCTGAAAGGGAAGTCATCCATCATGACATATCTAAGTAACTAACTCCCTAAGGGGTTAACTGGCTAAATAAGGTACTGCTTAATTTTTTTGGAGGCTTAAGAGGCAACAATGTCTTGCCTCTGAACCCTTTCAATCTAACAAAGTTCTTAAAACTTGTGTGAATGTTTAACATTATAATTTTCAAGTAAACAAACAGACATTTCAATTCAGGTCAAAGCGCATACCACATACAATATACTATAAAGTGCAAAAGTGTAAAGTGCATCTTTATTAGACAAAATGAAGCAAGCAAACTATCAATGCATATTGTGTTTTAATTTTCACAGATTTCTCCTCATTATTATAAATACAAAGTCATACCATTTTAAGGTCCATTTTAAGGTCAGATCTAGAGATTAAGTAGATCATGACAGAAATGTTAAAATGTATATATATATATATATATATATATATATATATATATATATATATATCTTTTGATATTCATTTTAATACAAGATTCCTCCTTTATATGGGATCAATCAGAATGTTGTCCTCAAATAGGATATGCCCACGTGTTACTTTTACCATCTTGGAATTCCTTTTTATTTATAAAAAAAGATTAAAAACCATAAAGGAACACAGACTTTTGCAGTAAGTTGTATACTGAAAAAGCTGTATGGTGTGTAGCTTTGCATTACACTCCCAGTTTAATGTCTGTGTGGAAATTTTGTATTTTTTCCCATGTCTTTGAAGAATTTATTTGGGTTCTCTGCTTTTCTTCCAAAATATGATTACAAAAAAAGCTGTTGGCCATCAGCTTTAGCTAATGTTTTTTTTACAGTACTTGTTTATTTTACAAAAGTATCATCGTTTAGCTACAGTATAACCAATATTTGATTTGAAAAACAGCTCATGTAACAGTTGGACCTTTTTACTTTAGTTTGTATATACAATTTGAAGCTGAACTATTTGAATTCGAAAATATTTCCTTATTTGAATGTTGTCTACCACATAATATCTTTAGATATTTTTTATACTTGAGTAAAAATTACAATACTTTTGCCATCTTTGTTAGCGTTATTATTTTTATTTTAAACACTTTTGTGACAAGAGACTGGTATTCAAATATTGATGTTTATAATATTTTCCCTAAGCTGTGTTCCCTAAGCGTAATGCTATTTTTCATGCACTGTGTGGTATTTGGTATGTGAGAAGCTAAAAGATTTCAATATGAAGTGAACTGTAAAGCAGTCTTGTGACTCTCTGTGGGAGGCCCATCTGTGGTAGAAAGCAGCCAGACGGCAGTATGCTGGTGTATTCCTGCCTGCACCACGTCCTGGCACATAGTGCCTTATTATTTCTTTGTTCGGAAGCACATGTAATTAGGTGAAACCTCTATACAAACATCCTCAACCTGGAGATAAATGCTAATGTCCAAAACAAGAACAATATGTTGAATATTTGATACCATTTTCCACTGTAAAGCTGCCACTTAAGTATTTTGTTTAGAGTGGAGACTTATGTTCTATATATCTCTGCTGTTACAGGAAAATGTAGAACCTAAACAAGATGCTGGATAAGCGGATTTTAAAGATCCCTGAATTGATTACCTGTTTTACTAAAAAACAATAAAGCTTAATAATCAGCCAAATCATACACAATGTGGACAAAATAACAAAATACATGTTCCTTCCAGTTGATCTATGAGACCCAAATCTGTTCCAGCATGACATTGCCTAAAGTGCACAAAGCAAACTACATGAAGATAAGGTTTACCTGTTTTTGAGTGGAAGATCTTTACTAGCCTGCTACAGAACTCTGAGATCAGCCCTATTGAACACATCTAGGATGAAATCTTCATGACTGTACATTTGATTTGTGTAGTATATTCATATTTGTAATTAAAACAATAAAAAAATGTTTTATTATTTTGTTAAAACAGCCACTAAAATGTCCCCTTCCTAAAGGTCACAGCATACTTCTTCTCATACTTCATCTTCTTGGGTTTGCAACCATACATAGTCTGTGGCTTTATACTGGCAATCACATGCCTGGTCATCTAACATGTTCGTCTGCAGAATTTGCTCAGCTACCATATGTGAGACACGCATCGTGAGACACGCTCTACTATCGCATAAAAATGTTTGTGAAAGCTAAATATCGTCCCTGCATAAAGTGTGCTGAGGCCTTTATACCTTATTCCAAATCTGTTAGCCCAATAGCGTCTATTAGTTCGTGCCATGTGTTAACAGTGTTCTAATTCCTGTTGCTCAGTAACAGTCGCCTTCCCACCTAAGGATTTTACTGGTCGTTATTTTGTTCAAAACTGAAGTCTGACATTACACACTGCAAACAGATTCTTAATAATTAATATGTACTTAAACACACACATTTATTTCGTGAGAACTGGTTAATGTGGCACATGTTTAAATAATTAAAACCTTTATTGATTTTGGTAGGTATGTATTTTCCAGATTCCAAGTAATTACTGAATTAAGAATACATTACATCACTGTTCTACATCTCAAAATCTATGCAAGAAACTGACTAAATGATTAGTTCATTACCACTGTTGTGTATGGAGGACTGCTAGTGGATTAATCAGTGAGTAGGATTACACTATTATCAAAGCACTAATTGATTAAGTAAATTAGTCATACATTTCTCCTGCAGAGCTACTATCTTTCTTTGACTCTTTTGTAAATAACTGCTGGTTAATTACATATCACATCAACATGAATTCTAAATAGCAAAGCCTGACCTTTCTCCACTATCTCTTAATCCACCATCACAGTGTCTAAAATGGAAATGTCTAAATTAGTTATTGTTGGTCTCTTCAGAGGAGCACGGGGTTGGTGTGTGGTTTTTATTTAGCCAGTCAAGGTCTCATGACAGAAATGAACAATAACCTACAAAGGCATAAAGCTGTAATGATGAACAAATATTCTGCATTAAATTACTTTTAAAGGTTTTGTAATATTTTTTAAAGTTCACTTTTTAACATTTTAGTAATTAGTAATACACTTGTAATACATGTCCATTAGAAAGTTAGAGAAAAGAATACTGTTAGTACATGTGTAAAAATCAATATAGAACAAAACAGTAACGATAAACTTGTGCTCTGTCTAAAATTGTTTTATTTATTTCTAATTAGGATAATGATGATGCTGACATTATTATTCTTATTATTATTATTCTTATTCTTATTCTTATTATTATTATTATTATTATTATTATTATTATAAGTCTATGGCAGTGAAAAATGTGCAGACACTGTTGTAAAGATACAACAAGTAGAAGGTTATAAGGCTATGGCATTGAAAAAAGCTGAATAAACAAGTACACTAAATATATGTATAAGTAAATGTGAAATATTAGGCAGGACGTACAGTAAGGTATATATATATATATATATATATATATATATATATATATATATATATGTATATGTACATAAATAAGATAGTAGTGCAGATGTATGTAAGGCACAATATAAGGGGTATAAAAATTACAGTATGCAATATGTAAATTATATGTACAACTGTACAGAAGTTATATACAGTGTTTATACAGTGATGTAACGGTTCAGTAGGGTGATGGTGGATGGAAAAAAGCTGTCCCTGAACCTGCTGGTTCTGGTGTGTATGTTCCTGTGTCCTGTATTCCTGTTTCTGTATTGATGGAAGAAGGTTAAACAGTATGTGTCCGGGATGTGAAGAGTCCTTGATGATGTTAGTAGTAGTGGTAGAAATGGTAGTAGTATTTAATTGTTTTGATTAATTAACCCAGTCAGTTATTGATAGTTTCTATCTTTACACTTTGACCCTCTAATAAAAACAGCTGACCCCGTGTTCCTTTGAGCAGACCTACTGTACAATAGCTCATCAAGACATTTTCATTTTATATACTGCACAGGTATTGCAGTAGATTATGGTATTTTAGGTAGTAGATCTTCAGGCAGAAGATTAACTATTGAAAAATAATGGTGATGTAAGCAGTGAAGTATCAGTAGGTATTTTGTATTGCTTAATATCAATATCTAATATTCTGCTTGATTAGTGTTACAGAATACTTACAGCTTACTATATATATAATAAAATACAATGTATCACAACTACAACTAACAACTACTAGTTTTATTAGCATGCTGTAGTTCAGTCAAGTGTCAATAATTACATCCAAATAAAGTCTGAAGTTTCTAAGCTGCTAATTTGAAATATACTACATTTATTGTGTTTCTGTAAAACTCTGGTTCAGTGTGAGAAATAAATAGCACTTCTCTTTTTTTTTTAGAACAAAGCAACCTCAGCTTGCCCATGCTTCCTAATTGGCTCCAGCTTCCCAAGTTCACAGATTTTCTGAGGTTATATAAAAGAACTCAACATGAAGCAAAATCAGCAAAAAATAAGCAAAAGCAAATGAACAGACTTTTTCCGCTGTGATGATATTTATAATGAGATTATTAAGACTTTCTGGAAATAGTTCTCATTTAATATTTAATATTGTGTCAATCTATTTGCAAACAATATTGTTTGTATATTTCTTTAAAATTATGGCCAAGAACGAACAAATATATTTGCTAATTTTACAAAACAATTTCATGCTTGACAAAAATGAAATTAAATTTCAGCTTATCTAAAATTAGCTATGGTACACTGTATTACAACATATTATACATATTTCCCTTAAAATTACATTAAATTAATTCTTATTACTGTTGGTGATAACCGTTATTTTGGTTCATGCTTACATTTATTATAACTGATAACTAAACAGAATTATAACAGAAATATACAGATTTATTCAAGAAACTTTTACATCATGGTAAAGGTTAGAATTTCACATTATCTGTGTAACATTGATTTAGTTTATTTTCTGAGCCTCCCAGTATTCACGCTTAATACCACCACAGTCTGCCCCGTTTAGATGAGGTTTGCTTGTTTTGCCTAATGTTGGCTGTGTAACTGACCACCTGTTGTTCTGCCAAAGGGCTTTTTTGAGTTTAATTCATCTTAATTAACAGATGCTAATCTCATCCAAGGCAACCCCTGTTGTGGGGATAACGAGCTTGTGATCTAACGAACCCCATGGTTCTTGGCTAACCTACTCAATCACATTGCAAAAGAGTATAAAACCACCGGAGAAAGCAGGTGACGGGATCGCTCAGCAGGCTTTAAAGGCATGGCAGTATGGGGCACTAATTAAAGTACAGTCCTCCCTAGCCAAACCACAACATAATACACTCTGTCTGACAAACTACTGTAACACAATCACACACTTAGTAGTAGCGCTGTGCTAAGCACTCCCTTTTGTTTGTGACATATTGCCATCATCTTTATCATGCAGTGTTGAATGTGAAATAGATTTAAAGCAATGTATTTCTATAAAAATAGAATATTTGAGCTTATAAGCTAAATTGAACATAATGCAGAAGTGTCCTAGGAAACTAACTCCTTAAGCTACCTTTTTTTGTGCTTAACAGTTTGCTAATGTGCTTTAATCTGGTACTCTATACACTTTACTTACTTTACTTACTTACTTTACTTACTGGTTTCTGCTTTGCTTGCAGTAGAGGTTCATGGAACTGTTTGTATATTTGCATTCTCACCTGCTTCTGCAAAAAGATAAATTTGACATATCCTGTGTGGTGATTCATTAATTCTCTGAGAGGAAGGAAGCAGTATGTTAGATTTGACCCCCCGCCTTTCAGACTTATTAACAATCAGCACAGGCACAGTTTTCTCTCATTACTGCTATACTAATTTTATATAAATGACAACACCATAATACAGAGTTACATCAAAATTATCAGGTACATGGATGACACAACTGTAATGGGCACCCATAAGTAATCATATAGCAATGGTGTGTCAATAACAGCATTGAGCCTAAAGCTGCCAAAATGGTTGAAATATTGTTTGACTTGTGCAAGGATCCTTTTGCCTGTCAGCCTCAGAGTAATGCTCAGATGAGTCTGTGTTTGAGTCATTTTGAATTTTAGGGGCTACCATCACCAACTGAAATGGGCCAACAACACAGCATCCATCTTTATGAAAGCACAGCAAAGGCTGTTCTTTGTTCAATAACTCAGGAAGTAATCTGTCTCAACACATGGTCCTGAAAAAAAACATTTTACTTAGCCACTATTGAATGTTTCTTTCTACCGCCATAACAGTCTAAATCCTCTACATCTGGAAGACCAGACTGCAGCAAGTAATCCTCTTGATAAAGAAGATAACTGTCCGTACTCTTTTAGGGCAAAGATATGGGCAGTAAAAAATGCTGCTGACACCAAGCATCCAACCACCTCTTTGTCAACATGCTATTGCTGAGGCTCTAAATGTCCATCATCTCCTTAACTGCATGTCACCTTTATAGATTCTCTCCAGACAGTATTTAGTTACTCAACTAAATCAACTCGAACTGAAACACCTCTTACTGACATTGTGCCTTATGTCTCTTGAACAATCTGCACTGACTGATCCTGCTGCACTGTTTGTTTGTTCCACTGATTGTTGATGTTGATGCACTGTCTGTTTATGTACTGTATAAATGTTGCACACTGGCACAAACCCAAAACCAATTCCTGTAACACAACTCGTGCATTAAGGAGTTTCTGATTCTGAACCCCTCCTGCCCACTCTTGCACTTATTATTGTTTGTGTCTGCCTGTAATGCTTTTCTGGGAAACTTCCAAATTTTCACCTTGACACAGCTTAGCTGTTTCTTAAAATATTAAGAAATGCGTCATTACAGCATCATGATTTTGACCAGGACAAAGAAGTTACTGATAAATGAGAGGAACAGGTAAATGTGCCACGTAGCGCTGTGAAAGCACTAAAAACCCTCTTCTGTTAATGAATGTGGGATTTGTCCCATGAGCTTTATATCAGAATGACCTCTCTCTCCTTATGAAACTAAAAAGCAAGTAGGAATTTTTTTTAGTCCTGCAGTCTAGCAGTCTGAAAACTGTCCTGAAGATCTCTGGAGACTGATTGTTAAAATGACAATAGCGTATTGTATTTGCTTCTGCACATAGCAAATACAAAAGTGTATTGTATGTGCTTAAATGTCTATAAGCACAAACAGAGTTGGGTTAAATTCCTTATGTACAATAGTGTACTCTGAAAATAAAACACAATTCTGATACAGATGTTTTGCATCAGAATTCATATCCCCTGTGGTGTTTTAAAGCTCTCCAATACCACATGGTCACACTGCTGTTTAACCTGATAGTTCACTGTATATATATTTGCTGTGGTTTAACTGTGTCTCACTGCCTTATAGACATGTCTCAGAAGCAGATGACCTCTTCCATAGCTGTGACAGGAGCTGTTATGGGAGCTGTGCTGGCGCTATTCCTCATCATCATCTTCACCGTTGTCCTTTTTAATGCCCGCAAGGCACATACACATACACATGCTGACAAAGTGTAAGTGTACTTTTTCATAGCTTTCATATGTTACATTTAAGTTCATTTATCTGAAATGATTTACCAAACAACATATAGTACAATACTGCATATACAGTGAGGAAAATAAGTATTTGAACACCCTGCTATTTTGCAAGTTCTCCCACTTAGAAATCATGGAGGGGTCTGAAATTGTCATCGTAGGTGCATGTCCACTGTGAGAGACATAATCTAAAAAAAATCACAATGTATTATTTTTTAACTATTTATTTGTATGATACAGCTGTAAATAAGTATTTGAACACCTGAGAAAGTCAATGTTAATATTTGGTCCAGTAGCCTTTGTTTGCAATTACAGAGGTCAAACGTTTCCTGTAGTTTTTCACCAGGTTTGCACACACTGCAGGAGGGATTTTGGCCCACTCCTCCACACAGATCTTCTCTAGATCAGTCAGGTTTCTGGCTTGTCGCTGAGAAACACGTAGTTTGAGCTCCCTCCAAAGATTCTCTATTGGGTTTAGGTCTGGAGACTGGCTAGGCCACGCCAGAACCTTGATATGCTTCTTACCGAGCCACTCCTTGGTTATCCTGGCTGTGTGCTTGGTCATTGTCATGTTGGAAGACCCAGCCTCGACCCATCTTCAATGCTCTAACTGAGGGAAGGAGGTTGTTCCCCAAAATCTCCCAATACATGGCCCCAGTCATCCTTTCCTTAATACAGTGCAGTCGCCCTGTCCCATGTGCAGAAAAACACCCCCAAAGCATGATGCTACCACCCTCATGCTTCACAGTAGGGATGTGTTCTTGGGATGGTACTCATCATTCTTCTTCCTCCAAACACGTTTAGTGGAATTATGACCCAAAAGTTCTATTTTGGTCTCATCTGACCACATGACTTTCTCCCATGACTCCTCTGGATCATCCAAATGGTCATTGGCAAACTTAAGACGTGCCTAGACATGTGCTGGTTTAAGCAGGGGAACCTTCCGTGCCATGCATGATTTCAAACCATGACGTCTTAGTTTATTACCAACAGTAACCTTGGAAACGGTGGTCCCAGCTCTTTTCAGGTCATTGACCAGCTCCTCCCGTGTAGTTCTGGGCTGATTTCTCACCTTCCTTAGGATCATTGAGACCCCACGGTGAGATCTTGCATGGAGCCCCAGTCCGAGGAGATTGACAGTCATGTTTAGCTTCTTCCATTTTCTAATGATTGCTCCAACAGTGGACCTTTTTTCACCAAGCTGCTTGGCAATTTCCCTGTAGCCCTTTCCAGCCTTGTGGAGGTGTACAATTTTGTCTCTAGTGTCTTTGGACAGCTCTTTGGTCTTGGCCATGTTAGTAGTTGGATTCTTACTGATTGTATAGGGTGGACAGGTGTCTTTATGCAGCTAACAACCTTAAACAGGTGCATCTAATTTAGGATAATAAATGTAGTGGAGGTGGACATTTTAAAGGCAGACATTTTAAAGGCAGACAGGTCTTTGAGGGTCAGAATTCTAGCTGATAGACAGGTGTTCAAATACTTATTTGCAGCTGTATCATACAAATAAATAGTTTAAAAATCATATATTGTGATTTCTGGATTATTTTTTTTAGATTATGTCTCTCACAGTGGACATGCACCTACGATGACAATTTCTGACCCCTCAATGATTTCTAAGTGGGAGAACTTGCAAAATAGCAGAGTGTTCAAATACTTATTTTCCTCACTGTATATATATATATATATATACAGAACAGAAATAGGGCTGTCAATCAATTAAAATATTTGATCGTTATTATTTACATGATTGTCATGAGTTAACTCCTGATTAATCACAATTGAATCGCACATTTTTATCTGTTCTAAATGTACCTTACATTAATACTTTACAAGTTTTTAATGTTTTATTCGACATGGCATGGCACGATTACTCAGACACACACACACACACACACACACACACACACACACACACACACACACACACACACACACATTCACACACACTGTATTAAGCAAACGGGGTCTACCAAATGTAAACAATTTACTTACATTCTTCCACTTAATTTGTGCTAAAATTAATTAATTACTCAAGTTAATCAATAAAATAAAAAGCATTGCATTAATTAAAAAAAATATTCTTATAAAATGATATTTAATATTTGATTTAACCAAGCAGGCATTTTATTTAAATTAAAAAACAAATGTAAACTATTGGTATTTACAAGCAATTTAATGTTTTGCATTTCTTCCCCTAACTGTACCGCAAGTGAACTGAACTGTGATTCAAAAACCCCAGGTACGTACCGAACCATGAATGTTGTGTACCGTTACATCCATTATATATATATATATATATATATATATATATATATATATATATATATATATATATATATATATATATACAAATCATGTTCTCGGAACTAAAATGACGGACAGATAGAATGTACAAAAGCAAACATAGGAACCGGGAATGTCAAGCTTCTCTAACTGAAGACCAGTTCCTGCTTTAATACTGTGTCTGGTTAATACTGTATCATTACTGGTAACACTGTAAGTGTGTGTGTGTGTGTGTGTGTGTGTGTGTGTGTAATGCTGTAGCATGAGTCAGCAGACTTTCTGTACTCGGATGTGCATTATGGGGCAGGTGGCGCTGTATGGGCACTTAACTGCTGAATTATTGAAAACACTGTGCTTTCTCAGCCATTTACTGACTGTCCTTTGAACCCAGACTGACAGATTACAGCTCACTATTACTGCTAGAAGTATAGGAACTCTGTCTTCAGATAAAGTGCACACCCTGAAAAGGTTTGTGTAGGAGTTGACAATTACTCCATACCAGTTGTTTATAGATTTACAAAAGAAATATGGTGTCTAACATCCTCTTAGGAATCTTGTGACAATAGCTCATGTTTGCCAGCTAGCTCGCACTGACATTAAAAAGCATGACATTTTAGGAATACCGCATTCTTTAAAAATCCTGCTGTGTTAGCAAAGAATAAATAATTGTCAATATGAGACATAAGAATGCCTGTAAAATTATTTAGATAGCATTAGATGACCATGAAAAGCATGCAAGTGTATTTTAGTTGGGTTGAGGTCTGTACTTATTTGGCCAAGCCTTAGCTGTCAGAAATTTTGCCTTACATTTGACTCTAGAATACTTTGGAATACAGAGGAGTTCATGGTCCACTCGATGACAGTAAGGTGCCCAGGTCGTTTGGCTGCAAAACAAACACAAATCTTTACCCCTACCACTGTGCATTACTGTTGCTATGAGGTGTTTGTGCCTATACTGTATGCTGTGCTCCATTTTATTCTCATGTATCCAGAGTAAATTGTTCCAATTGTTTTGTGGTTTGTTCATGCTGCCATGTTCTTTTTAGAGAGAAGAGACCTTCTCCTGGCAACCTTTCCAAATAAACCATACTTCTTTAGTCTTTTTTTAATTGTAATGTCATGAACTTTTAAATGCTAACTGAGGCCTGTAGAGCCTGAGATAACCTTTAAAATGTTTTAAACTAGCTGTATAACCCTTTTCAGATTGATTGGCAGCAACAATTGCTTCTCTAAAATCATCGCTTCTTGGCATTGTGTGTACACACCTGAATGTTCCAGATTAGTAACCTTCTACAACTTCTGCTTTTTAGAGGTGGTTACACTGATGATCTATAAATAGTATTTAATTAGCTGCACCTGGCTACTACTTAGCCTTTTAATTCATATAAAAGCAATAACGGTATACTTTGTATTTCAAACATAGTTTTTCCATTTTGATTTTTGGAATATACACAATGACATTGTGTAATATGACGTTTTTTTGTTCATCTGAGATTGTTTTTTTGAAATGTATCATTTCTCTCCACAGAGATCCCTCAGATGTTCGTTCAGTACATTTTCATTTCAAGACTGGATAATTGCAATAACAACAAAAAAAAAAAAAAAAAAACCAGGAACACTGGAACAGACAAAGGCAAAAACAAACCAGAGCCTGTTTACCCCACTCTGTACCATATACTTTCCTGGCACTTTATTAATGGACCCACCATCTCTAAAAGTACCAATAACAGGACATATCTTTTCACTATGCCCTTGAATTAGCTAATTACTAATATAGTATTATAAACAACCTAGCCTTATGTTTCACACTGCACTGCCCTCTCTTAGACTACTACTCTTAGACCCTGGCATAGTAAACTCACATGAGGGTGTGTTTTTGATATAGACTGCAAACATTTTTGTAAGTCACTCTGGGCATTTATAAGCTGTATACCAAAGTAACCTTGCATTACAATTATATTGAAGCATTAATGCAAATCTTAAAGAGCAAACTTAACATGTCTTGCTTGTTCATCAACATTTGAGAACAAATGCATTTATGAAGTGATGAATTATTTCCCTGTGAACTGTATGCTTGCTCAGTAAATGAATGACAAAGTTTAAAATATAACTATGACAAGGCACATTAGTTATTTAGCTAAAAAAAAAAAAGTATTCTCTACTAATTCGATAAGTTGTTATGAATTATTCAGTACAGAATGTATGACAGTTTTTCAGGTCACTTTCAGAATATCATTACTGTATATGCATTACACTTCACCTGTTGTCCTGTAAAAAATGAAGGCCTTCATGCTGCAGTGCATCTCTGTAGCCTCATCCTTGATTAGCTACACAGACTCTAATCGGTTTCATTCGGTCAATAACCTCTAAAGGCCATAAACCCAGTCAAGCCTATAAGAGCCAGCTGACCATTGTTCTTACACAATACAGAAACTAGAAGGAAATATGTATCTGGCCTAAAGAAAACCCTAAAAATTTCACTTTCACTTTAAATACAGAAGTTGACTTCTGCTAGTGCAACATATTTAGGGTCAAGAAAGTTTGGCCTCTTAGAGGTTTAAAAGGGGACCTGGCAGTTTTCTTTGGCTTTACATGCTGCACTTGTCTCTGTCTTGCTACTGTGAAAGAGAATTCAAAAGTCAGCCAACAGATGTCTTATCTACATCATGTTGGTGGTCTGATGGTTCCCACACTGTCTTCAGAGCAAAAAGTCAAGAATTTGTCAATATGGCTTAAAATTATCTCAGAAATCCTGTCAGGTCAGCTTTTTGCCAGATTTTGCCTAGCATGTATTAGCAATGATTAGAAATGACGATTGTTAAAATTAGAAACATTTATAAAGATGACAGCTTAATCCCATCTATTTAGATTTGAATTACCAGTGAAGAATATCAATATTTATACGAGAATTAGCTTTTATTAAGTAGCATTAGCAACAAAGATCATAAACATTTCTGAATATAAGTCCTAAACATTTGTAAATATGATATTTTGTAACAAATTAAATTATATGCTTAGGAAATTTAACATCCAGTTATTTTGCCAGTTAACTTTTGGTGGAAAGCTTGTTATCAGATTGCAGCACCAAAGACTATGTACCTTAACTGTGTTACGGTGCAAATTATTAACAATTATTAATTTTGACTTATGACCCATTTATTACATTTATAAATATAATGTCAAGTTAGCTTATGCTGGTTGACTAGTTAAACATTAAACATTAAAATCTTTTCAGAAATTAGTTTTTTGGTTAAGAAAAAAATATTATCTGCGATAATATATGTGTATACAGGAAGTGATTTTCACCCTGCGTCGTTTGTGGCAATAGGATGCATGGGCCAGCATGCAGCACTACAGACTTCTGTATTCCCCTGTTTGTAATCATGTGCCATGTGTGTTTGAGTTGTAGTTTATGTAATGTCTCAACACCAGCCCATCACCGGTCCTTGTTTTTATGTGTTGTCTTGTTTATTGCTGTCTCCACTTCCTTGTTTAATTTATGTGTGTATATATTACTGTGTGTTTTTGCCTGGTCTTTGTGAAGTAATATGTTCAGTTCCTTTTGTTTACAAGTTGTTTTGTTTCATGTTTCTACTTTCATGTGTTACATTTTTTATCTTGTTTTGGTTTTCTCATTTCTTGCTCTTGTTTTGCTTCATTTATGTTGTTTGCCAAACGCCCTAACCCATTGACTGTTTTGATTTTGCCTACCATTTTGGATTTTTGCCTGATTATATAATTGAATGTTCTTATTCAGCGAATGCAACTTCCGCTATTGTGTATTTGCAATAGATGACAGATTAATTAGCCTACATCATGGATGCAGCAGGTGATAACAGAGAGTTGCTCAACTCATTTCCTACACTGGGCTTTCCTGCCAGCTCCAGCATTGATGTATTGGATTTTATGGATTTTCAGGCCACCATAGAGCTACCTATTGCAGTGACAAAATGTATTTATAAAACCTAGCATATCACAAGAGTCAATTTCATGGTCCTGTTGTCCAAACTCTTGGCTCAGTTTGCCAGTAGACAGAAATCCTGAACGCTTTAAGTTCCAGAGACATAAGCATAGCCAAGTCCAAGCCTGAGTCCATCCAGGGGACAAGGAGGTGGCCCTCATGTTCAACTCATGGCAAGCAGCCTCCCAAGTCCTGTTCCAGTCAGGGTCCACAGGGCAGCCCATTAAGTCAAACTCACACGTGGAGGAAGTACCAGTAATGTTCACACCAAATCAGGTTCAAGCATTAGGCTGACAACATGCCCCCCCAAGTCATGCTCCTACAATATATGAGGTCCACAGTGTGGATACCTCAGCGTGCAAACTGGCTTTGTTGTAGACACTATAGGAGAAGTGCTTGTGGGGGTGTATGTCAAATGTTTCCTTCCTCGCTCTCAGTATAAAGCTCATCAAGGTGCAGCGCTATGGACTTCTGAGTTCCCCTGTTTATCACGTTCCATGTTTGTGTTTTCATTCAGGTAATGTCTCCACCCCTGTCTCGTCATTTGTCCTTGGGTGTATGTGTTGCCTTGTTCACCTCTATCTCCATTTCTTTGTTTTGTTCATGTGTATATATATATATTTATACCCTCTATATTTGTGCATTGTTTTTGTAAACTAAAGTGGTCAGTTTCCTGTCGTTTGCCAAGCCATTTTGTTCCAGGTTATTTGTTTCATGTTTTTTAACGTTGATCCTGTTATTACCCAGTTTGTACATTTACAATACATGACAGTATCCTTAAAATGCTGTACCTTCAGATTTAGACTTTTTAAAAAAAAAAATTGGTGGAATTAGTAGAGAAAAGCATAGTTGCTATTATTTCCATTTATGGACATTGAGTAAAACACTAGCGTTTTTATATAAGAGCTCAAAACCTTAAATAAGAAGTATGTGCTCCACAAGCTGTTTCCCTTTAGCAATGCCTTTATTTGACCCTGAGTCAAACAAACATTAAAGGGTATGTAACTTCTAATTTGGACATAGTTTCAATTCCATTTCAGTGCCACTGCATTTCATTTTGGACAGAACAGCAGGACCGTTGAAAGGTTCTCACTCTGTACAAAACATCTTAGCACACCAATGCCAATAACTGATCATAAAGAGTTGTGCAAACCTTTGTCAAATTCCCCAGCATGATGACAATTGATTGTTCTAATGAGAGACCAAGAGTAGCCTGGTATGGGACAGATCACTCATCATTCAACATCATTCATCCATTATTAGTAACTGCTTTGTTCTGATTTGGATGGCAGTGGGTGTGAGGGCATGATACACTTTGAATGGGAGTATTTTACAAGACTCATATACACCATTATTGACATAATCATTTACATCTAGGGGCAAATTTCGCCCAGTTAATCCACCAACATGATTGTCAAAGGTGGGTGAAAAACAAAGAAACCTTAGGGAACCCACGTGAGATAGTAAGTAGGATCATGATCAAACCAGTTAGCTGTAAAACAGAAACAGTGGTACCACTCCTTAATAATGAATTCCTGAAATTACTGGGGCTTAAGTGTTGACTCTGAGCTCTGACTCTGTGATGTTAAATGCAGCAGCAGTTTTTTTATTTATTTGCAGAAATAATACCCTATAAAATTGACATAGGCATTAGATTGTTATCTTAAAAACAACAGCTGTTCCACTTGTAAAACCATGTGGATTTTTTTTTTCTTTCTTGCAGAGGGCATCTTTTTGATGAACTTTTTCAAAGTGCTGTCCATGTTTGACAGCTTGAGACAGCCTTATCACTTCTGTCTTACTACTGATCCTCATTCAGCCTTTGCTTGGCTGGGCTTAGGCTCGCTGTGGCTGTAAGCTGCATGCAGATCAGTGTGTTGGAACAGCTGGCGCCAGCCTGATAGATGCTACTGCCTTTGTGGTACAGACAGCAGGGAGATAAGCAACAACAGGCCTCTAACACACCTGGGAGAAGAAGAAACAACCCACACAACTCTCTGCAGTTTAGATTAATATATGTCCCAGCATATTAAAGAATCATAAAACCATGACAAACACTAACTCATCCTTGGTTTATAGATATGTAGAAAAACTACAAGACTGTCCAGGCCCCAATAAAATGTGATTGGATTATTTGAAGAAAAAAAAAAACTTCAAATGTTCTGAAAGCAAAAATATTACATTTTAAGTTTTAACTTAACTAGAAGTTTCTTTTGATGTTTTTTGTACAGTCTGTTGACACATTTCTATTTAAAGTGGAGATTGAGAAAAGAGGTCAATAAACTAGATAGTCAAATTAACTAAATATAAGCTCTACTAATATACATATTCAGGGAGTTAAAACAGATGAAGAGAAGTAGAGATGATTAAGAATGGCTAGTCAGCAAAACTTTTAGCAAAGTGGTGCATTTTCATTTTAGCATTGCAATGGCACAGCAATAACAAATGGCAAAGACAGAGATGAACTGATAAACAGGTAATCATTTAGGTGATAAGTAAATTGACAATATGACAAAATATAAAATGATAAATTACCAGTATAGAAACCAGAATAGAGTGCACTCAAAAGTAAAGGCTCAAATAACTAAGAGTAATAATTCATAATAAAATGAATTTTGTGGAGTTTTAGAGACCAGTAAAGGGGACCAGTAGACAAAGCAATGTGACAGATTATGTGATAAGCCTTGTAGTTAGTTTGTTAGAAAGGGTTTTATGGTTTTGATTAGAACCCCTGTCCAAACTCAAGAATCTATAACTACACTATATGGACACATGTTTTGCAAACACCGGGGCATAACTGCCATATGTGATTCATTCCCAAACTAGTCTTAATTCACAATTTTATAGCTTTACAATTTCCCTTCACTAGAACTAAGTATCCCAATCCCATTCGAGCATGATAGTGTGTCTGTGCATAAAGTAAGCTCCATGATTTGGGAAATTTAGTGTGGAAAATACTGAGTAGCCTGCACAGATCCTTGACCTTAATCCTACTGAACTCCTTTGGGATGAACTGAACTGGTTTGCCAACTGAACACCAGGCCTTCTCATTTGACATCAGTACATGACCTGACTAATTGTCATGCGGCTGAATGAACACATATCCCCACAGCAAAAATGTTAGTGAAAAGCAGGCTGAATGAACACATATCCCCACAGCAAAAATGTTAGTGAAAAGCAGAGAGTGGAGGTTGTTATAGCAGCATAGAGAGGACAAAATACGGAATGGGATGTTCAAAAGATGCACGCACACACATATATTCCACACCTGTTTCGGCTATAATTATTCTAAAAAACCCTTGTGCAGCATAAACGTATACAAAAATATTTTTAGTCATTATTTCATTAACTGTCACCACTGTAACAAAATCTTTTTAGTTGGGAAATTATTTTTTATTCTGTAACTAGATTTTTTATATTCATAACAATGCTCCTGCATTTTAGGAAAACCTGCTTTTGACTGATATGGCCTGTAAGAAAATTTGGTAAAGCAACAAGATTTTAGTCTGTCTCAGGAAAAAAACTATTTAACTGACCTTCAAATGTGTGCACACAGTTGAAGTGAGGGAGAGAGGAATAGAAATAAGTTGCTTGCTCCCCTACTTTGATGTTGGGGTGAAAATCAGGGTCCTTGCCCTATCTTGGTAGACATCCAGCAGATCTGGTGAGAGAACTCAGGCATGTCTGTTCTTCTTCCTGTTCAGTCCATAAACACTTTCAACATCTCTCATATGTGCACAATGTATTATATGCCTTGCCTAAGGCCTTTTCATGGAAAATTCTAACATAAATTAATACTCAAACTGTATAAAGATTTATACAATTCTAAAATATAAAGCTTTGTTTAAGCTTTGTTTTAGCATGTAGAGAGAACAGAGGGAAAATTACACCTAGATAATAGTCCTGCATATCTGTTATACTTGGTTGCAATGGTTTGAGACATTGTGTTCATTGACACTGCATTTCATTGGCCCTTTTCTTGGCCTTTTTCTTTTCTGTACAATGACAATAAAATCTAAGCAAATCTAATGTAATCTAATCTAAAAACAACAATAGAAAATATATAATATAATATTATTATTATTATTATTATTATGAATATTATTAATAATAATAATAATAATAATAATAATAAGAAGAAGAAGAAGAAGAAGAAGAATAAACTGAGATCACAGGACAAAAGTGATCATAATCCTTTTTGCTCTCATTTTAGCATGCCAGTGTGTTGCTGATAAATCTGACACTAGAGTAACTAAATATTTGTTCTGCAACACCTTGGCCCTATCTCCATGTCACTCAGCGCGTGACTCCTTATGGCATCAAGGAATTGAAAGGGCAAATAGAAGCATCTCTGGGTCCCTTAGGCATCCTTGGAATTCAAGGTCAGGACGGTGTTGACCCAATAATTGTCTTAAAAGTTAGGAGATCATAAACAGAAGCCTAGTTGAGATTTAACCAGCAGTTTTTGAACCCACACCTTTTTTGTTGGTTCTATTCAATTTTGTTGAATGTCAGAGCAGAAAAGAAAGGAAGAGGCAGAAAGAAGCAGTATGATGAGGAGTCCGACACATTTAAGCATTAAGTTGGAAGCATGAAAAAGTAAAGTATTAACAGCAAGCTTACAAATGTCTCAATGATCCTAATAACTTTATGGTGGCAAAATGTTCACACGTGCTGAAGTAGGAGGCAATAAACTGCCTGAATGGCAATTACTCAAACTAAATCAAGACAGAAATGAAATCTGAAACGTGGTTTTGAACTGATCTGGTGACAGTTGTATTATATTTGGAAGGCAGTATCCATTGGAATGTGTATTTTGAAGGATGTAAAAGTTGTATATATTCACAAGACCTCTTGGTTTCACAAGAGTAAAAATTGACAGCAAAAATGGTATTGCTTTCAAATGAAGAAATAACAATGACTGCATAAAATGCATCTAAATCCATAAGTATCATAAAAGGGCATATTTTTATTGCGTGGATCAAACTGCCCAGAATGAACTACAAATTCTCCAGTGTCAGCGTCATGAAATCAGACAAGATTTGTATTTAAAGATTACTGTAACTTGAAAAACTGGTGCAAATTTGAAGATAGCCTTTGCAGCGGCATTGGCTAAGATAGTAGTGGGACTTACTGGGAATGTGGCTTTATTGCAGATAAAATGCTAATAGCAACTCCACATTCCAGCCATAGGTCATCTGGAAAAAATTAGACAACCTGTAGCCAGGCAGACTATACCCATCATTTTTAAATAAACAGAAAGGAAGTGATTGTGTTAATCGTTATGATTCATTGTCTTGCTCTGCAAGTGGTGGGATAGCATTAAACTTTCAAAAACATCATAAATATAAAAATAAATAGAAAGAAAAAATAACAACACATTATGTCCCAACAAAACACAAATCTGATCATACTGGAAAAAGAAACGATGTGTGCAGATGTGCCTAGTATATAAAATATATAACAACATTCTCAAAATAATGTTTATGCATTTGAATTATTTCATGTGCTGTTTAAAGGTGAATATTACTATATTAAATTGAATTTCCTTTATTTCTGCTGAGAAAAAATAAATCTGAAATCATCACTGTTGTTTTTGAATGTTTTAAAATGGTTGCTAGTGGTCTTGTGTCTTCTAATTTAAGTGGTTCTAACGTTCTATCACGTAGTCCAGGTTACCTGAGATTCACTTGACTAAGAAAAATAAACGTGAGAAGTATAAAATTGAAGGTGGTCATAAAAGTAAAGTGGTGCTAATTAATGTGCAAGTTTGTAGGCAAGTATAAGGAAGAAGTAAAAAGTACAGATATTTGTGTAAAAGTTTAATGAGTAAAAGTAAATTGTGAAGTAAAGTATTATGATACCTGGAAAATCCACTTAAGTACAGTAATGTATTAGTACTTCCTTACTTCCCACCTCTGGACCATATTACAACATTCTATGTCTAAGCATGTAGAATAAAATACAAAATAAAGAATAAAGGAGGTCTATTGACTATTGAGTCTGATTAAGTGACATAATCACACACATGTTTAAAGTAAAAACAGTTCAGTGCGGTTCTTTATGTGGCCAAAAGTCTTCTCATGCAATTAAGTAAAATGGCATGACTGAACATGTCAAAAGCTGCACTTTAATCCAGGAGGTTTAAGAGATGAGTGGTTCCAGGAGATCAGCATCCTGATTGTACTCACTGTTTATCAAGCAGGTTGAGAATTAAGAAAAAAAAAAACAGGTCTTTGTGTAATTCTATAAGTTTGGACCCATATAAAGATAAGTGGGTTGGGTTTTAAGCTCAGGGTTGTAAAAAGGTTACACACTGAAAAATTTTAGTGAAGTTCAGAACACTGTGTTAATCAAACAACCATGTGGAATTAATTGTGTCAATATGAGTTATTCATTTATTCATCTTGGGTTTCTCTGACGTTTTGCACTTATCATCCTGACTGAAATTATCAGCCTCTAGTCAGGCCTATACATTTTAACCTATACAACTGGTGAATCCTTGATATCTGGTTAGTCAGAAGATTTTGTTTAATAATGTACATTTGCAACTCTGACAGAAGAACAGCTGTAAAAATAAATTTGAATGTACTAATTTTAATGGATTATCGTGGATAATTTAATGGATTATATAGTAAGAGCTCATTCATTGGGACTTATGTGGTGGATGTGGTGGAGGTAAAGAGGTTACTTTAGGTTTTTTGGCCACAGAAAAGTGTTCAAAACAGAGGAATTGTTTTCTTAATTATTCTGAGAGAAAATCTGGACAAATAATTTATAGTTGCTATAAAATTTGACATTGTTTGTAAGTGAGAAGTGGAATTCACAGTATTGCATGTCATTCCGTCATACATTTAAACATAGTGATCCTTGGGAAACATAGATTCAATGGCTCCCTAAGAGTTATCATCATTTACATCTCTAACACATGATTGTAGCTAATACTAATTTTCTCAAATTTTTATTAAGATTAAAAGAATTCTATTTCCAGGCGTTGTAATGTGTTATTTTTGCTAAAGGATTCCCATCTTGTTTTAGTGCCACAAAAGGAACTTTCACTATTAAAAGTACTGACATTGACACTTAATTTAATATCTAACAACTCCTGCTTCAGCTGCAGGAGCAGGTGCCTGAGCAGATGGGAAATGTTTTTTCAACATTAATTATAGAAAATGTTTAACAAATTATATAACCGAATACATGAATCATGATCACAAGGACTTGATATTGTAAATATTGTTGCATTTTACAGCCCTGACATTTGGAATTGCTGAAAGAAAATTATTTAATAGCAGTGTAATTAGTGATCTAATAAACAAATGTTGACTTGCAGTGAGTTGAGTAATAGTAAAACAGCAGGGAAAGCTATCTGGTCATGAAAAGAATGGGCTCGCCCTTCTCTTTTCCTTTCTCACACAGTTTCCTCAGCGCAGTAAATCCCTTTTGTTTTGTTTAGTAGCTCATGAAGCATGAGAAAATATCTTGTGCTGCCTACAGTATGTGGGATTTAACACACAGACCGACAGGCTTTTTTGTGAAATGTGTCACTGTGTCAAGAGTCGTACTGTGTGAGTGTGAACGTGAGCAGTGAACCCATGTCCCCCACCCTGCTTGGGTGAGAGTAAGATGTAGATAAGGAGTTACAGTAACACCCCAACACTGTAATGTGAAATCTCTGCACAGGCAACTTTGTTTTTTTTTTTACAGGAAGAATTGACCTTAAAATGTAATTGTTTCTTGTTTAAATGGACTGATGGTCAGGGCTGATAGGGAAGTGAAACTGTTTTGCTTTTACACTGAGTACTAAAAGAGGGTGTGCGCATTCTTTTTAGCCCTGGTTAATAAACTAACATAACACAAGTTTAGGAAAATATTTGCATTGCTTAGTGATAATAGGAGAAGTATTTTGCAGCCTCACCTCACCCTAATCTCTACATAAGAAATTTCCACGACCTCTATATCATGCTGTCTTGTTTGTTTTTACAAAGCCACTAAATGTTATTTCATTCCTTTCTGCAGCATTGATCTGCCTCCGACACACAGGCCACCTCCGCCTTACAGTGATAGACCCTTTGCTGTCCCCCAGGACCTGCACCCAGTTGCCTCTTTCTCTCAGGTGCTTGTCTGTCTTGGGCTGCCTAGTGGCAGTTCCTCATACAGCAAAATGACTGTGACAAATGTGATTCGTTTTTTTGTGCCAAAGAATGATCTATTCTCAGCCCCCTTTTGCTGTATTGCCTCGTCAATAACTGTTCCTTTACGAACACCATTTTCAGTTATCTGTCTCATTCTTTCCTCCGCCTCTGGCACTAGTATGCAACACATTAGTAGTAAGCAACACATTTCAGCACACACATTTGTGGAATATTGCATAGCTGTGAAAGATGATCATGTGTATAAGCAATAAATTATCCACAATAACTTTGGATAGAGATGACAAGACCATAAAATGTTTCTTATGAATGTTCATGTCTCACATAGTCACAGTTGCTTTGCAGTGTAAGATAAAAGTGAAACAGAATCTGGAGACTTTGTTTAAATAAAGTATAATTAAGTCTCACAGGAAGACAGACTCTGTGTTTAACATCTAAATTTATACTTGTACTATATACAATTATAGAGTAATTGTACTGTATATTATTTTGAGCATATGGACATAATGACTTTAAACCTGTACACTTTATACACAGTATCACAAATTATGAGTACATTAGTGAACACATTTAGCTTCACTGTAGTTTATAGACCAATGTAAGCTTACCTTAGGGATAAAAAGGAATAACACAAATGTCAATGCTTTCAGAAGTATTAAAAGGCATCAAGCTAAAAATGTTAATATTTATGGTTTAGGCCATAGCCATTTAGATTTTATTTACTTTTACAATCCAAACATTGTACACACCAGTTCTGGAGAACTACTCTTCTGCATTTCAAGGTATATCAGCAGTCAGAATAATTATGGATAAAATCACAATCCAGTCACAGTTATGTCCAGTTATTAACAGGACATTACAGGCCACAGGATGTAAAAGACCAGCAGTGACTTCTGGTAGCAGTTACTTTTGATTTGCATCGACTTTATCTGTATGAACTTTCATTAACCTCAGTCTAGTGAGTCTTGGAAAAAAGTATGGGGGGAAACCAAAAATTTAGAATTACATCATGTCAACCTCTATGGATTTGATTTAAGAAGTGGGAAAAAATAAACTTTTGTAGTATAAATCTGTTAAAATTATTTATCATAGTACTGAAAGAGCACCCGCTTTTGTTGGTTGTTTACCAACTACTTACCTTAGATTGTTGATGTTTACCTCTTTGGTTTCTGTTGCATTTAATACATTTAACATTCTAACATTATTCAACAAACTGTTATTTTAAATAGCTCTTTTTATTGTTTAAATCTTACTTGACAGGTTCAATAGTGTCAAACATTGTGAAACGTTTGACTCTACCAAAACTGGAAAAACTTCTACAAAGTTAAGTCAAACAGTCAAGAAGTAGGTTACGGTCCATACTAGTCATATTACTCTAGGCTGTGTCATGCTAACATGCTGATGCTCTGTTACAGCCTAACAGGATAGACAAGTGCCAGGTGGACAGAACACCAGGGAGGATGACCCACCATGAACTCCAGAACCCTACCCACCACCCGCTGTCCTATCAGGAGTGGATATGCCATCAGAATGGGGCTGATCGTGTCTACATCAACCACAGAGAGCTTTATGTCTGATTCCAACTATTTACAAAGCCACAATGTCTACTCCACCTCAACACAGTCTTCAATTATAACATGTATTTCAAAGCATGCTGTATTGCAAAATGAAAATTCAGATACCGTAGGTGACAGCAAGGAAAACTGCTCAACCTTGGCACACTGCAACACTGTTAGAGGTTAGGATGTAAGAGCTACAATGTCTGTTCCTTCAGTTTCTATAATACACAAGTTTTCCTAATTCTGTATAATCATATGGTATCAAATCATGACCTCAATCTGACAACCATATACTCAAGAACTTCAAATATACTGTAGGTATATTTAGAAACACTGCATCAGCTTTCATGATTTAATAATGTGCAAGCAATACAATTTTAATTCCAATTTTAAACTGATTTTACTCGTGCTGGGAAAATCTTTCTCCACAGGACTCTTAAAGTGGACACTGTTATTTACTGTTGTTTTTTTTTTTTTTTTTAAATAAGGAGATCATTTATTTGCTTGTTGTTTGTATCAGGAGCCCTGAACAGGTACAATAATTATGTACTATATAATCACCGTGTTGTATATATATTAGGGGTTTACATTTGTGACAAATATTTTAATGTCCACCATAAATAAATCATATAAATACACTTCAGCTTCAATAAAAGCTTTCATTTAATAAACCCCAACTCATTGATATGAATTATTATGCCGTTATTTTTATTTTCACAGTAACATTGGATTTTTGTAATGAATTTATTATACCAAAATTGATTTATTTTAATTAGATCACAGGATGATATCCTAACATCCAGAGGTGTATTCGTATTGGAAAATTATTAATATCCTGTTCGTGTAAACATTTGGAGATATGTTTTTTATGTTTTTAATTTTTGTATTTCTTGATGTCTGGAATTTTTTTCTATTGTGTGATATGTACATAGAAAGTAGGTTTGAAAATGAACTGAATAATCTTGTTTTTAACAACTGATTTTTTTACTTGTCTTTTTTTATACAATATGTTTATATGGCAAAAATTTCATATCCAAAGCAGTTGCATTAAACACAAATAAACCATGTGAACATTTTGTTACTGGGGCAATTAGCTTTAATATGACTTGTGTTTAACTACATTATTGTGTACTGTATACCTTTTTTCTCATGTGCTTGAATTTTTCCCATGCTGTGGAAAAAATCCCCAGAGTATGCTTAAGTCTGAGGACTGATTAGCATGGCTCAGATACGACTCTAATAAGCTGAGGTTTGGGAACAAATAGAGAGGGACCCAGATTTAATGCTTGATGGATGCTGATAGTCATCTAGACTTGGTTGTGTTCCACAATCTCTTGACATGTAATTCTTTCTGGAATGCTGCCATTTTTAAATTAGGGAAGGGGACAGGATTGCCATGGGAGTTTACATATGTTGTCCTGCGGAGACTCCAAACTGGATGAGATGAACTTATGAGACTTATTAAAGGTATGTAAACAGTGTATCTGCTCAGCAGCCTGCATATCCTGGGCTGTGAAACAGCAGGATTTTAATGAGGTGGTAGGCACAGGGGACCGTTCAGAACTATTCTGGCCTCAATGTAGGGGAAAAAAGGACTACTATACCCCAAGCACTCAATGAGAGCATTGTTTGTTTCACTGGCTATTGGTGAGTCACCTCTGCGGAATGTGTTCAGGACTGATATATAAAAATGTGTCAGTACCACCATAAAATATCAAGCTCTGCACATCCAAAATAGGCCACCTTGGACCCATTAAAGTGTTTGTGCTCACCCAAAATCTCTTACTAAGCACTGAGTTGTGTTTAAGTCATTAGTATATCCATCTCATCAGTGTATGCCAAACTGAGCTGGAACCATGTTGTGACTCCAGTGCAGTTATTGCATTGACATGGCCCATATATTCTGTGGTATTTTGTAATGTCATCTTGGACATTGCAGAGGTTTTATATTTTATATAAATGTAACCATCTTAACTCATTAGAGGGTTACAGGGGTGCTCATGCCACTATCCATATTTTCATGTGAGAGTTTGTGTATTTATTTTGGATGAATGAAACATCTCTGGATCCAACATAGTTCTCTTTTTGCAAGACTCCAGACACAACGTGGAACATAGCATAAATATTTTTCACAGTAGTATCTTCCGAGGATGTAACCTCTGGGAACATTATTTGTGGTAGTAGGTATTCAGCCCCTTGCTCTTCTTCTCTAGCAGTCCAGAAATGTCTGTCCTGGTCAACGAAAGTGTAAATTACTCTCAACAACCTAGTAATATGTAAGACATTGGGGAGATGTTAGTCAGCTTGAGCAGGTCATGGAATCTTAAGAAATGGTGGGAAAGTGGGGAAAAAAAATTTCTATGGGCTTGTAAAAAATAATGTGTCACTATCGATTAATTCTGCTTGGAGACTGTATTGAAGGGTGCCTTTTACTGTTAAGCTGTAAAAACAAGGTTTTTGCATCATCTACCTGGAGGATAGTGACTTTTATTAAATATATGTATGATATCAGGCTATCAACTTCAAACTTTTTCTACAAGTCTCTAATGGTGTTTGTCTAACATCTTTACAACACTCCCATAGCTGAGTTTCATTGGGGACCCAGTCTGTAGCAGCCATATTGGACACCTGCCATGCTCTAATCCCAAGGAACTGGATTTACAGCTGTGAAAGGGACTGGGGTACAATGAGGGGATGACCACCACAAGAGATTTACTAGACTAATGAGGAGGCGATAGTGAGGGCCTCATCCTTTGCTTCTGCTCCGAGTCACCCTGGCTTCCTTACTATCCAGTGCTGATGTAATTGTCTTAGAGCTCCAAATGTGCAAGGGGTGGACCATTGACAGAACTTAACAAGCTTGAACACTAGAGTTATTTTCTATTAACTGTAATTGTTACTGCCTCTGTGTCTGCTCTTGAAATTAAAATAATTTGGTCAAAACTGCACTACTTAAAGGTGAATCGCTGGAATGAGATTAGGAATCACACATTGTTACCCTCAAATTACTAACATATGTTTAGAAGTTGTAGGCTTTCCATATAATAGCATGTCACTCTATATACATAGGATTGGTTTTTTGATTGGTTGACAACTTTAATAATTTTTTATAATACATGGCTCCTCAATGATAAAAAAAAAAACTACAATGAACACAGGAAAATAAGTTTCTGCTGGTTGTTTTGTCTATGAAGCTGGATGAGTGTGTCACATGTGTTTGTGTTGTTCTGTTTATTTAATTGGCAATCCAAAGTTAGACTGTTAAAACATACTAATCATTGCATGTGTAATGTATAATTATAAAAATGGCTTTATTCTTGTACTTGTGTACTTTAACATTGATTTTTATGTAAATCTTCTTGGTAATTGACTCCCATTTATCAAAAATGCTTTTATCCCCAGCACAACAGCCAGCATCTGATTGCAAAATGACAAAAGTGTCGATCCAGATGACTAGAATTAACAAACAACTACAGGGTTTGTCAAACACTGAACAGAACAGAAAATAAAAACACTTTAAAGTGGTGAAATTACTCCACAAATCCATATAAATCCAATCTCACCAAACTGGGTTTATGGCATACAACAAATACTATTAGTGGAATTTCTGTTTTAAAATGTTTTAATTAATTACATCCTCACTCTACTCATATCGTATTCTGCATCTGCTTTGATTAATTAATGTGTTGCCTCCCACAGTGACTGTACAGTTCATCGAATAATCCAAGAGAGGCCAACAGGTTATTTCTTCCATGTTGAATATAATATCAGATATTTTTTCTCCTGTTTTTACATAATTGTTTTTAAACCAGATGTAAAAGTTTTTTTTATTAAGGTTTTATGCATATGCATTACAATCATATTGCATATTACTAAGACTAGCAAGAAAGGAATATTTTGGTGGAGACAGGACTGTTGTGTGTTCTCTTATACACATACTAGAGATTATCATGTAAATCTGTTGGTAAAAGATTCACAAGTATCCAACTTGCTGTCTGTTAAAGATTTTATTAAATAAAAAAATTAAAAAATAATCTTTTAAATGAATTCTCAATTGAAACAGTAGATCTGCTCTCCCTTTTATGATCTTCTTTACTGTATTTTTAAATATCTAGCATTTAAGTCTTTACAAAGACTTTCTAAAGTATATTATGGTCTATATTAAAGCACCTTTTACTGGAATTTAAATATTCCATTCAGCTTTTTTGTCTGTAATCAGAATTTATGAGTCTCCTCTCTATTTATCATCCACTGTGGATGATAAGAGAGATGTTCTTCAGAGAAGCATAAAAATAGCAGACATTATTCTTTGTTAGTGGGTGTCTAGACAGTTCGGACTCCGAAATATAAATGTCATAGGTACATCTGGTGTGGTTTGGGTTCTAATAGGCTTGGAAGAGAGAGAGAGAGAGAGAGAGAGAGAGAGAGAGAGAGAGAGAGAGAGAGAGAATATGAATTTTTGGTAAGTCATAAGTGTGCAAAAATGAATTTAGCAGAAACTGAAATGCAGACTATGTTTTTTTTTTTTTTACTTAAGCGTTATCTGTGAGGATGTTTGCTGTTTGTCTGTTGGCACTTTGACTATGATGTGAATGTAGAAAACAAGTGATAGATGTCCAAATCTGCCAAGACCTTTACTGTAAATATTTGCCTTTAGTGATGTGGTTTAGCACACAATTTGGGCAAAACACAACGGTGTAGCTGAACACTTGAATGTTATGAAGTCAGCCATCTTGGACCAGAGGTGGCAAAAGTACACACATGCTTCACTTAAGTAAAAGTACAGATACAAATTTTTTAAATACTCTAGTAAAAGTTATTTTTTATTCATTTATTAATTTATTTATTTTTTATTAAAGTTTATTTGAAAATGGACCATGTAAAATTTTTAAATAAATGTTGTCATTTGATGCATTGTTTCGAATTTAGTCAATGGCTAATTTTAATTTGCGGTCCCTTAGCAGGTAATAATAAAGTTGAGTGTCATGCTGCTGGTAACTGGCAACTGGTAACTTAATCGCACATTTTCATCTGTACTAAATGTATCTTGCATTAATACTTTTCAAGTTTTCAATACTTTACTCAACATGGACATTAACAAATATTGATGATTTATGCAAATGTATGTTAATTGTTTATTATTAGTGAAACCATACTCAAGATAGAGCATGAAGAGAAAAAAAAACTTTCTTGTAAATGTTGTAAAGTAATTATGGTGTTTTCAATTATGTAAATCATCAGGACACCAAATAGAACCTTTGCTATGTTTCCACACGGACAGTTAATCAGGTGACACTGTACCTTTTCTAACTTTCATACGGATTACATAATTAGAAAATTGTGACGAGCTTCCTATTCATATATTTATTATGTCTGTGAGGCAAGTATTCACTAAGATTTTGGTTGTTTTATTCATGTATCTGTAAAGAGAGATGACCAAGAGACAGAAAGGACCCCCTGGTCTGTTTTTTTTATTTTACAAAAGCACAGCTTTTTGTTGTTATCGTGAGTGTATACAAATAAAAGTAGACCTTTTACAGATTCAAATGATGTATTGCTCTTATCTGTACGTTAAAAGAAGACAGTAATCAAGTTTTTTTCAGCGTTATGAGGAAAATGGGGCAAAATGCGCCGGTGCGTTTGTCGACCTCATAGGGTTAATTGTGGGCATCATGGTGGATTTTAGTTCTGATTTAAGACTTGCCGCATCAGTAAAACAAATGTTTACTGCTTTGAAATGATTTTATGTTGGAGGGTTTTTTTTTTTTATATATATATATATTTGACTAAAGAAAGGCTTTAGTGAATAAACGTGTGTTTTGCTGAAGGTTTAAATTTCGCCCCTTTTATATTTATTTATTTATTTATTTATTTATTTATTTATTTATTTATCTATATCTTTTATAAAAATGGTCAAACAGTAATTTTGCTCTGTATTAATCTTGCATTAATAAAATTAGTGCCATTAAAATCAATTTGCAATAACGCATTAATTTTGACAGCTCTAATTAATATATTAATGCAAAATGAAAAAAAAAATTTGTTACCTAATGAATGTATCCAGGTTGGACAGCCACCATACAGAACACAAGCAGAGAAAAGATGGTGATCAGCAATGCCTATGTCTGTGATGTGTGAGAGCCAGGAAATGATACACCAGTGGTAGTATTTGTACTTTGTTACTTCCCGCCTCTGTCTTGGACAACTGGAATATCTTTTTCCTGTGAATTTTTTGCTGTCATTTTATTTCACCACCTCACCTCCCCAAATATGAAAATTGAAAGCCAGTAAAAGGAGCGCAGCAGTTGGGTGGTGTGGGAGAACTAAGGCAGGTTGAAAACAACTCGCGCACCTGCTATTTGCATCATTTGCTGAAGACGAATTGTATTCAGAGGTAGACCTGCCAGCAGAGAGTTGCAGTAGTCCAGTCTTGAAATGACAAGAGACTGAACAAACACCTGAGCGGCCTGTGTGGATAAAAATGGTTAAATAATTCTGATTCCGACAATAAACTGAGGGAACCAACAAGAGATTGTCCATGCTTGCAAGCAGTGACTTAAGGGGAGATCAGGTTTTGGGTTTTTGTAAAGCTAACCTAGAACCTGACCTGTGGGGAGTCTGCGTGGGGCAGATGTTGACCCCCTTCATTTTACCTGGTGCTGTATGAGTGACCTTTTAGTTAGGAAGCAAAACATTAACATGCTGCTCCACAAAAAGTGATTGACCGTGTCAAATGCTGCAGAAAGGTCAAGGAGGATGGGGACAGATGACAGCTTGTCTGATCTACCAGAATGTACCGTCGTTACTTAGTAAAAGCTAAAAGGCAGTCTAATTTTTCATATCATGATATAATAAAAATAATCTGGTCTAAAAACATCCCAGGAACTTTATCCTAAGATCAGACTGTGAAGTGCTCAGAGAAATAGCAAAAAAATAATAATAATAATACAACAATTGCGTCTCAGACTTCAGTAAGCACGTTCAATGTGAGTCATGACAGTACAATTAGAAATAGACTGAACAAGTATGATTTGTTAAGAAAGGTTGCCAGGAGAATGCCTCTTCTCTCTAAAAAGCATGGCTTTGGTTTGCAAAGTTGCATGTGAACAAACCACAAGACTTATGGAATAGTGTCCTTTGAACAGATGAGACCAAAGTGTCTCCAAAATTTGCACATTTGGTGAAAATCTAACACAGCATATCAGCACAAACACCTCATAACAGCTTTCAAGCATGGTGAAGGATGGATGATGATTTAGGCTTGTTTTGCAGCCACAGGACCTGGAAAGCTTGCAGTCATTGAGTAGGCCAAAGTAGTCTATAGTCAAATGTAAGGCCATCTGTTTTGAAACAGCTATGTGGGAGGAACTGTGCAATCCACATGGGGAGGATATTGACAGTTTAACAGACTGTATTACTGACTACATCTTCTACAACTTCTGTGTGGAGAATACTGTACCCACCAGAACTGTACGGTGTTTTCCCAACAACAAACCGTGGATCAACCCTGATATAAAGACTCTCCTTAAAGAAAAGAAGAGGGTGTTTAAATCAGGAAACAAGGAAGAGCTGAAAACTGTCCAGAGAGAATTGAGAAAGAAGATCAGGGAAGAAAAAGCATGCTACAGGGGGAAGATGGAGGATCAGCTGCAGCAGAACAACGTCAGCGGTGTGTGAAAGGGGCTCAAAACCATCACTGGTCATAAGGGGCCCAGCTTTCAGGCTGAGGGTGACCAGAGGGTGACCAGAGGGTGACCAGAGGGTGACCCCCCCCCTCTGCCGATTCCATCCAGTCAACACTACAACCAATACACACTGCCCCTAACAGAAGCCCAGGTGAGAATGGAGCTCAGGAAGATCAAAGCGAGGAAGGTTGTGAGCCCAGACGGCATCAGCTCCAGGCTACTTAAAACCTGTGCAGACCAGCTGTGCGGCATATTGCTGTACATGTTTGACCTGACCCTGAGGCTGGGAAAGGTGCCACAGATATGGAAAACATCCTGCGTGGTGCCTGTTCCAAAAACGTCACGCCCAAAAGACTTCGGAGACTATCGACCAGTAGCACTGACCTTGCATCTGATGAAGACATTGGAGAGGCTGGTGCTCACTCATCTCTGACCTCTGGTGAGCCCATCAATGGATCCACTTCAGTTTGCCTACCAACCTGGCATTGGAGTGGAAGACGCAGTCATCTTCCTCCTTAATCAAGCTATTTCACACCTGGAAAAGGCTGGGAGCACTGTGAGAGTCATGTTTTTTGACTTCTCTAGTGCTTTTAACACCATCCAACCAGCGCTCCTGAGGGATAAGATGGTGTACATGGGAGTGGACCATTATCTGTCTGCCTGGATACTGGACTACCTCACAGACCTCACAGTATGTGAGGACTTGTAACTGTGAGTCTGCCATGATTGTCTGCAACACTGGAGCCCCGCAGGGAATGGTTCTAGCCCCGTTTCTCTTCACCATCTACACTGCAGACTTCATGTTTAGCTCAGCAACTTGTCACCTACAGAAGTTCTCTGATGACTCTGCCATCGTCGGTCTGATCACAGATGAAATGTGGGGAAAACCAAAGAACTGGTAGTGGATTTTCGTAGGCACAAACAAACTTTATCATCAGTAAACATTCAGGGAAAGGACATTGTGAGAGTAGACTCTTACAAATACCTGGGTGTTCACCTAAACAGCAAGCTGGACTGAACAGACAACACTGAGGCAATTTACAAGAAAGGGCAGAGCAGACTCTTTCTGCTGAGGAGACTAAGGTCTTTTGGAGTACAGGGAGAGCTACTTAAGTCCTTTTTTGGCTCTCTGGTGGCCTCAGCCATATTCTATGGCATGGTCTGCTGGGGCAGCAGCATCTCTACTGCAGACAGGAAGAGACTGGACAAGCTGATCAGGAAGGCCAGCTCAGTCCTGGGGATTCCCCTGGACACTGTACAGAAGGTGGGAGAAAGGAGGATGGTAGTAAAACTATTACCATTGCTGGAAAACATCTCTCACCCCCTGTATGTAACCGTTACATCGTTGAGCAGCTCCTTCAGAGACAAACTGTTACATCCTAAGTGTCTGAAGGAGCGTTATAGAAGGTCTTTTCTCCCTGCTGCTATTAGACTTTACAAGCAAAGCTGCTCCCAGTAAAACCAGTCACCAAAATACAACACTGTTATTACTTTTTAGCTGTGCAATAACATTACTGTGTGCAATATTACATGCAACATGTGCAATATTACCTGCAATATGTGCAATATTACCTGCAATATGTGCAATATCGCCTGCAATACGTGCAATACCACCTGTGTGAAATACTACCTGCAATGCATACTTTTTTCTTCCCTTATTGTATTTATACATTGTACTGTGTATATACTGTATATTATAGTATGTGTATATTCTTTTTATATATTTGCATTTATTTTTATCTCTTTCCTTTGCTGCTGTAACAAAGAAATTTCCCCACTGTGGGACGAATAAAGGTATATCTTATCTATATGAGAGCTGAAGCTTGGCCAAAATTAAATCAAGATTTTGCAGTGACCCAGTTAAAAGTCCAGACCTCAACCGAACCAAAAGACTATTGCAGGACCTTAAGAGAGCTGTGCATAAAAAACCTTGTTGAACAGAAGCAAAATTGTAGAAGAACGACCAAAAAAGAACGTTGCAATGATGTAAGTGACTGATGGTCATACAGAGCACTATTATTTCATTATTTTTGCTAAAGGCAGCTCTAAAAAAACAACTTAAATTTTTACTATTTTTTTTCAGCTGCTTTGAAGCATTTCTCAAATCATCCTTAATATTTGCAAATCAGTTAGTGCATTCTCAAAACAATTTATACAAACAGCACAAAACATTGGATTTCTATCAAAAGCTTGTACTTTTCTCAAAATCCTTAGTTCATCTCTCAAAAGTAAGTATTTGTGTCAATTCCCATCAGAATGAAAAGTCCCTTTGTCAATGTTCACAAACAAAATCATCAAAATGTTTAGGCATGTTGTCAGTATGACGGCGCACAGTTTCAGGATTTCTTGATATAAACTATGGTTTGGATCACAGTGACTGAAAATACACAAAATTTTATTTTTTTTCTGTATGGCATCTATGAATTTCAGCAGCACAAATTAATTTATTTGATTGCATATTTGATTTATATTGATTTCATTAAACTGGACGAGATTCACACTTTTACTGTACTGTTCAAGTGTTCATTTGTTTCTTAGTTGTTCATCCATTTTCAGAATTTAGAATTACTTGTTTTACTCTGTCTGTATACACTCTCCAAATGAAGGTTCACAGGATTCACCTTTGACCTGTTTCAGAGAACTAGTTGATTATTGGTTGATTTGATGCCATACACTGTCCTTCATTAGTGACATTCAAGATTCATCTGTTTAATAGAAATTTTAGAAGACAGATTCTGACAACTGGTTTAATCATTTTGCACTCAATGACTTATGCAATGAACTGATGCTCAGATGTTTTAGGGGTTGAGACTTTGTTGATATTTTGATCAACATGACATAAACAACTGATAATGTAGGAAACAGCAGACAGTGTACACAATCGATTAAATGAATGTACAAAAGCATTTACAATTTTATCAAATCAACAAGAAATGTTCTTATGATGAGCACAAGTGACTAAATAATGTGGAGGTTGAACAAGTAGTTTTGAGAATTTCATTCCTGATCTGAGAAATGCTTTAAAGCAACTGAGAAAAACTGTAACACATGGTTTTTGCATTCTTCTTGATTTTTGCAAAAAATAAATAGAGAAATAAATAAAAAATATACAGTGTAATATGTCATGTGTAGTTCATCTGAGTTTTACCCAATTCTGTCATAATAAGAACCAGATGGTTATTATTATGTCCTAATACTCAAACTCACAGTTCTTTAATTTTCACAGATGTACTTTTATTCTCCTACAAGTGTAGACAGACGGACGGACGGATGGATAAAGAGACAGACAGACAGACAGACAGACAGACAGACAGACAGACAGACAGATAGACAGATAGACAGATAGACAGATAGATAGATAGATAGATAGATAGATCGATCCAGCAGTGGAAGCTTGTTGGTGCTGGTATGTGACCTTCTGAGGTCTAACATCTAAAGACATAATACTGTTATGTGAGATTATTAAAGGAAGGACAAAACAAGGACTTATGTTGTTTTCAATTAAGAATTTATTTAAAATAAAAAAATTGAAATGATAACAAAAAAATATATTGCTAATTAACACAGCTTTTAATTATCTTAAAAGCATGGTCTAATGAAATTATTTTAAAAATTTGGTCAGAAGTGTTGAATATTTTATGACACCAAGTCATGAAGCTGCAAATCAGAGGCTACACATTAGGTGATTTAAAAAAATGACCGAACAAAGAATAATGTTTGTTGTTTATATGGTGAAATTCTAAAATTATGGTGAAGGGGTCATTTATTTAACAATAATAGAAGGAGACTCTAGAGTCAGTGCTTTGTACACTGCAGTGGTTAGAATAAAAGCACTTCAGGATGTGCTTCTATAGAAAAAAAACAGTCACTCTGTTTCATCACACCATCCCGTTATTGTTTCCGTTCATCCATATTTTTCCTCACTGTTTTTTAGTCCGTAAATAACTGACCTTGTTCAATCACTGTGAATGTTTGTGTTTACATAACTATAAACTTTTGGGATGGCATTGGATTGGATTCCTTTTACAGTCCACATGCACATAAACATAATAATGGTCTACATAAGTGTGTTTGTGTATTGTGCCTGTTTGATGTAATCTATTATCAGGTAATTAATGTGGAGAAGTGTTTTAGCCAAAAGTCAGCCCATGCACATCTGTGTGTGTTTTTTTTATGTGTGTGTGTGTGTGTGTGTGTGTGTGTGTGTGAGGCAGTAGGTATGTACATGTTTATGTGGAAATATATGTGTCAACATTGCAAAGGATGAAGCATAGTTTTGTTTGTTTTTCCCACTATTTCTTCTTGTTGCAGATGTTTCTGGTCAAGGACGAGAAACGGATCTTGTTCATGCTGACGTACCTCCCGATAGTATTTCCACCCTTTGGCTCTAAAAAGCCACAAACCCCAGAAATGCTGGCACGGTGATCTGACGGGATCTCCTCATGGATAAAATGACACATCTGATCTGCTCAATGCTTCAGGTTCCCTCCACATATAAGGAACTGAAAACTCTTTGAAATAGTTCCTTTGATTAATGATGTTAAACGATTGCCAGCCATTATTTTTTTCACGAGATGTAATGTCATTTAATATCCTTACTATAAATTGTAATATCAAATTCTTAGACAAATACAAGATCCACATCTCACCTTTTAAATTATGTCTGATGAATCTGCACTATATTTCCTGCAAGTCTGTCCTTGTGCTCGTGCACAGTTGGGTGAATTTTGCTTGGACAGCATCCAATCTGACAGTACCTGAACAGAATTCTACATTAGCCTGTTCACCTCTCACACAACAGATCAATAATGATTAAGAGACAAGGGCACTCTTAAAGTTACCCGGAACAAGTCTGCTTCTAGAAACAACTTCATGCAGTGTGCACAGGCATGCTTTGAGGTTGGAAACAAAAGCTCTGGAGTCATATATTTATAAATTAATGGATAACGAATGTTTCTTCTGTGCTAGTGGGGTAGCGGCTTGCTCCTAGTTTGCTTTCAAACACCACAGACATGACATCATTGTTGTCTGATTCTTGGTACACTACTTATTTGGACACAAGGACCAACATATCAGTATTAACAAATCTTCAATAAAGAGACAATGATACTTTAAAGTCATGTCAAAGATAAATCTTTAAATATAAATATCAGTGTAAAACTTTTCATAAAAGATTATGACCAACAGACAGTGGCTCCTTTGTATTAAATCTGTCAAATAAAACTGTGACAACAGTATTACTCTCCTATTTTTCCCATCAACCATTCCGAGCTAATGTTAAAAGATAAAATGGCAGTTACAGTTTTTAACTCCCAAAGGCTTAAGTTTAATTGGTACTCTTTTACAGTAGACTCAGCTGCATGATATATCATAAGCATATGATAATGTGCATTAAGAATTGTTTCTCTATTAAGGGGATAGGGATCTGTCTAATCTAAGATTAATAACAATATTTAAACGTCTGAGGTGAAGCTATACACTTTTTTTGGTACAGAAAATTTTGCCGAACAGTTTCTACTTTGTGGTTTCTCAGTAAACTTACAAGCTGCATTTTTTTCTTGTTTTTTTTCTCTTGTTATTTTATTGCAACGGCATGCAAGTTACACCCACATACTATAGCAAATTCAGAGATACAACTAAAATTGTCTGGAAATTGTTAGGGCAACTTGGTAAATTGCCAAGAAAATGACATTTGTAATTTATCAGGGATAATTCAGTACAGTAGAAGCAGACCAGATGTAATGGCAGGTAATCATCTTAATTCATATGGAAATGAATACATTGTTGTACTTTTCAGTTAGACTGTCCATGGACATTCATACTCCATTATGCCAAATAATAATAATAATAATAATAATAATAATAATAATTCGCAACAATTTGTGCTTGCTTGTTGAAAATGGCATGGTCTTGTTCTGCCCTCTAGTGGAAGGAACACAGTGTGTCCTACTTTCCTCACATTACTGTAATAACCTTCAACATTTTTGGACAGTAATCTACAGTATAAGGGTTCCCCAAGGCATGTTGCATAGCTCTTAGCTTTTATTGTCTCCTTAGAATTTGAATTCCATGAACCTTCCAACTCACCAGTGTGGAAACTTAATGACTGAGTTACCAGAACCAATAAATTAAACATATACTAAATATGTTTATAGATAGATAAGCGCTTCTCTGGGGATTCTTTCGAATTCTTTAGCATTCCTAAGCAATCACTTTTCTGAATAGGAAACCTTCTGTTGTGGATATCTATATAAAAGAATGTAAGAATTCCTCAGAAAAAAAGAAAGAATTATTAGACCCATGAAAGTAGGGTCTAATTTTGAGATATAAATAACTGAACTTACATCTAATGCTTATTTAATGCTAATGCTAATGCTTTTCAAGATAACAAACGATAAGTATTTCATTCAGTAAGAACTTTATTGCGATCGAGGTCATGGTGGATTTGGAGGCTATCCTGAAAACATTAAACATTTAAGTATATCACAGGGCACCAATTACTTATAGAAACTCACACACATTTGCAAACTTATTCACACCTCCCTACATGTTTCTGGGAGGAAACAGGAAAATACAGACAACCCACAAAAAAGACTGGGAGAACCCAGAAACTCTACACAGATAGTGACAGGATCAACCCTGGAGCTTACACCACAATGCCACCCATATGTGATAATGTTGCATCAGAAATTAAGCCCAAAGCAATTTTAAAGTCACATAGTAGCCTGACATTAGAAATAATTTCTTTAATTTAATAGTTACAGTAAATTTACACTATAAATTATTTGCATGTTCCAACAAGGAACCTTTTTTCACTGATTTTAGATGCATTTTTTTTTGCACTTAGAGTTTGACTCTGACTTAGAGACCAGCTGCAGAACTACTGTAATAAATTCCAGCACATTTCTAGCACAAGATATAGAAATTGATTTCATTCCACTTCTTATGTTTTCCAACATCAATAATACCTCCCAACCATAACAGTACAATAAGACTAAATGTCCTTTTTGCTGCCATCTCTCCATCTCAATCATAAGTCTCATTATTTGGTCTTAAGTTTGGATTTGGGTGTAGGAGCCGGCACAGGAGCTGGAGCTGGAGGAGGAGGAGGAGGTTTGACTAATGACATCACAAGCTCAACTCTGGGAAACAAAGACAGGATAAAATCCCATTAAAATAAAAGAAGACAAGATAGTGAATAAAGTGACTGAATATACATTTAAGAGAGCGTGTTTCTTGAATTGTATTAAATTCGCAATTTTGCTTGTCATTATGTGTTATATATTGTACTTAAATCCACACTTTCTGTGTCTCTATCAATCATGTAAAAAGCAAACTGTTGTGTAGATATTAAAATGTCATAGTTTTTGTGCCCACATTCAAATGCACCAGGATTGTCTCAAAAAATGATTTATAGTTTTTATTAGTTTCTTTTTAAATTCTTCTAAACTGGTAAATAGGGTTTAATTACATATTAGCAACAATAGCCTTCTGACCAGAGAAATGGTGTAAATGGTCATTATTCCTTCCTTCAAAATAGACCATTAACCTCTTATTTTCATACACTAATATTATAAATAAAATATTTCTGGCTTTAGCAACATGTTAACTGTCATTCATTCAGGTAGGAATTTATCATGAATCTTACAGTATATACACTGGAATTGTTAGTATGATTATCATCACCAAAGTTCTTACATCTCCTTTGTTTTTGTCACCAATGATTGGACTGCAGAGATTATCCTGTCAATCCGGTCCTGTCAAAATTATTGATAGTTATATTAGGAGTATCTTAAGACAATGAATAATTAATAATCTAATTTTCTCTAAATCTTACCTTCTGAAATCTGTATGCCAAAGGCAGAGAGAAAGCACAAATCACACCTGGTGAAAGCCAAGACAGCAAAAAAAAAAGCAAGTAAATTTCCATTTGCATAAAAAAATGAAAGTGTAGTAAAAAATTATAATTATTAGACAGAAAGCTCTTACCAGAAATCACAAGAGTAAGACCATTGGCTTTCACCCCAACGTAGGTCAACAGGTACAGCAGCACAATAAACTATGTATAAAACATAAATAAATATATATAATCTATAATATCTAAAATGTGTGCTATTTTTAGAAGCCACTTCAGTCATTACTTTACAGCAAATAAAGATGTTAGTGAACACTACAAAAAATATTGAGTTTCACCTTGTGACTAAAAGTCTAGTATACATATTTATCGTAATATCATAACTAATTCTGACAGCTAATGACCTAGCGTCCTGTTTACAAACCTGGTTCATAGAAAGCTTTGTTAATGAACACTTAAACTTGTTTCATTCTATCAGTTTTCTATTCTATTCTATTCTATTCTATTCTATTCTATTCTATTCTATTGGTTTTGTTTTATGTTTTTTTACTTATCTATGCTATGACTAGCCTAATAAACTTACCAAAGTAATAAGTATAAAGAAGTAAATATGGACTGACAATATTTGTTCTTTTGTTTGTTTGACCAAGTGGATGAAGAAAAGGAAAATCTGCTGAAGATGACATGAAGGAGATGTCTTGAGAGGAACCAGACTCGAAAGGGAACCTCATCTGGGTGACACCAGTGTGATTATAAATATTTATCTTCCATAACTGTGTACTATATAATAAAAAAGTGTAACTGTCTATCTAGGAACTTTCTAGGAACTTTATTTGTTTTTATAAAAATAATTATGGATACATTGGGAGATGTGTGTTATATTTTGTATTAAAATATTACAATTTGGTTAATACTGTAACCTATTTAAATATATTTTTCCCCTGTTTTAGAAGTGGGTCAGTTAATGCTATATATCTGACCTTCAGCGAGTCTATTATACTGTCGATGAAGACGAGTCTCTTCAACTCTGTGATTAAAGTAGCGATCAGGAGCACAATCTTCTCCACAACACGAACTGTGGTCTCATCTGTCAAAGTGTTGTCCTCGTCCAAATAGAACCTTTTAAGTAATACAGAAGCAGAGAGCTATAATTAGATCACAAAAGGATATCCTGGAATTTATCCAAACTCCATTAAGCTCTAGGATCTGAAGAACCAAACATCAGCTGACATTTATAAGATATCATCTCCCAATTTTGCTGAGTGACAGAAAGGATCTAACTAATTCTTCCATTTTTGAAAACACTACAGAATTCTTTCATTTTTAAAAGTTATTACTTCACTAAAAGTTGAATGTGGGGTCACCACATAATATATTTTAAAAAGTACTTATCACAATTTTCTGTAAGGTTCAGTTTATTTCAAATTTATACAAAGTCAATCGGAGGTAAAGCTTTGTGTTTTTTGACATGGGATGGTTTTCAGGACCAAAAAGTTTATACTTTTTAATTTCTGGGTAATATGACATGTTGCAAATGTCATGCTTTAAAAACAAACAAAAGAAGTAAAGTGATGCACAAACTGTTTATGGATGCTAAAATATAATTATTAAAAACCCATGCTGACGTAAATATACTTACTGAAACGGATGACTTCCATCATTAAGACGAACCAGGTCCATTGTTTTAAAGAGGAGCCGCACAGGGAGGGTGAAGGCCATGATGCCCAGGCCCAGGTTAGACAACAGAGAGATGGCACTGAGCTGAAACAGGCAGGCTAAGCCCACCACCAGCCCTGTGAAGACCAGCCCTGTTTTCCCTACATCTCGCCAATACAACAGGTCTACCACTGATAAGAAGAAAAGAACAAATTCTCAATGGCAAACATTATACTAATTAAAGAAAAGCAAGAATGCTCAGAATGATATCCTGGTCTAAGTGGACAGTGTTCTAACATGTAAGGGTAGAGTTTGTAGTTAGTCCAATATTGGTCTTCTAGGATACCAAATGATAATTAGTTTTAAGTGTGTTATCTGAGCATATTAACCAGTTGCATATAGTAGTTTCCAGATATGTTCCAGAAACACTGTATACTTAGTTGCCACCCTCCCCTTCTTAAAGTTAATAAGAAATCATGGATAAAAACAACAAACAAATAAAAAGTAAAACTCAGCTTTTTATATTACTGAAACAATGAAAAGAGTTAATTTCTGACCTAAAGAATTTCACCAGTTAGAAATCTAACGTTACCTTTACTTTTCAAAGCTCAGAATAAATAAATGCATTTACACTTAGAATGTTCACTATATCCAACTCTGAGAATGAGCTTTTACTATAGGAAGTATGAAATGCATTAATATTTATTAATATGAAAACTTTAATATTATGTCAGCTGCACTTCTGTACAATCAGAATTAAATATTAATCAGAGCCATGGTTAAAATAATTATAATACCTGTCTAAGACATTTTGCTGTTCTAGTGTCCAGTGATTTCTTTTTTTTTTCCAGTATTTAATTGGACAGTAGTATTGCTAAAGTTCTTCGCAGTGTAGTACTTAAGATCAGTCCTCAGACTTCATATTGAGTATGTTCAAAATTTCAAAATGCTGGAATTGTACAAATATATTATGGTGATTCCAAACAAACAAACAATCAAACAAACAACTTTAGAAGCTCTCTGTATGTAAGTATACTTTATCTAGCCTTCAAAAAAATAACACTCATTCCCATCCTTTTTTTCAATAGCCCACATTTTTATGTGCTGTACTGTAATGTTAGAATGAAACCACGTAGAGCCTGAGAGGCAAATATATATAAAACAAGACAGCAACAACAAATTAAGAGATGCTCTTTTGAATTCATAAGAGTGTAAAGGTACATAGTACAGCAGCTCTGTGCAAAGTACCAATAATATCTCTGCACTTCACATTAAGATAACAGATCCAAACAGCTGTTGCTTGTGATTATTCAGCAAACAGGTGCCTGTGCCATAGCAAGCACAGGTGAATTGCTGTTCAAGCACAACCTCCTGGAAACGTACATATACAATGAAACATTAGTTTCACAGCCTTGCAAACAAACCCCTTAATTTAGGCTAACATGGCTGGACCAGATTAAATCACTGCAAGTAGTCATCTGGTGGCACAGCCGAAACAGGTCAAAGACAGGGTTTCAACTCCATTACTTAAACATTACATTCAAAAGAAGCACAGTATATCCAAGAGCCCAAGGCTTAGAGGTAATCCATCCATCAGTTCCTTTCTGGTTGCCAATATCCTGTAAGGAAGCCCGCTGTGATGAACTGACCCGTCAGCAGTCTTATTGTAGCTCCGCTAAACACTCCTGCCAAAGTGCTGCCAAAAGCCCCTTCACTTGCTACTACACTTATAATCACAAAAGTATTATATAATTCTCTATATATTATGTGAGTTTGGTTACAGTTCCTGGGTCGGGTGGATGTGTCTCACCTTTGCTGGCCATTTCTTCTGTTTTCACGCCAAACCCCCTTTCCTCCCTGCACTCCTCAGACCCAGCAGGCTTTTTTTGGCCACCCCTAGCACTGTCAGCAGTAAAGAGCTGACCAGACCTAATTATATCCCCCACCAATTGGACACCCCATCTTCACACACACACACACACACACACACACACACACACACACACACACACACACACACACACACACACCACATGCTGTTACACACAAAAACCACTCCCTATTTCTTCTCCCCAGAGCCACTCAGAGCTCTAGGACTTCAAAATGTGCCTCTGTGTAGAGAGGTCTTGAATCCCTAGCTCCAGTGCTTTATAACAGCTAATCAATGACTATCTAGGGTTGTTGGTAAAAGATTAAATGCCAGTCATTAATAATTAATAAACATTTAAATGGGTCTTGTCTTTTCAGTGATGACTTGCTCAATTGAACCACAACTTATTTCCATCTTGCATTCAAAGTTAGAGATTCTCAGGTTATGTTGGCATATGAGAGGACAGTATTCAGATTCTGCAGATTTTCTTGGCACCTTAATCAGATGACTAAATCAAGTTCACTTTAAGGAAATCTGAGGTCTGATATGTGAAAATATGAGCCAATATGGGAATTTATATTGTAAAATATCCTAGATAATCAATGTACTGTACCTTTGTTGAAAACACCTGTTTTATGTGTTAGATGTTTTTTGTTCAGCTGTGGGCTGTGTTAATTGTATATCAAATATAACAAAACTAAAGAAACTAAATATATACAGTATAACAGAACTTGAATGGAGAAATAGTCAGATTAATAGTCAAGACAATTGAAAATGTTTACAAATTTAGTTAATATTAAATATTTAATAGAACATTTTTTTTTAGATCTTTTCTTGGCCTTGTGTCCCAAGTCCTATGGGATAAGATCCATGCTCTCCTGTCAACCTGTGTACGATAAGTGTTATTGAACATGGATGGATGGAAGGATCAACTCTCCTATAATCAGTACAAACTCTACATGGTCATAATCTATTATGGCAGTATGTGCATTACAATAATCTTTCAGTGCACCCTTTTTCCAGTATCAGTCCACAGAGATGAGTCAGATGGCTATAAATAGCCTTGACATGTTTAAAAATAGCATCTTTATGTCTGAATAAACCTCAAGCTGGATGCAGTTCACAGCTGCAGTATGTGCTCCTTGAATAAATTTGATTTTGATGTGTCTTATATAACACATGCTCAGTCACTTAGAGCTTAGTGATTTCAGTTTCCATTTGTCTATTAATAAATCTTTAAAATTTTAACCGTACAGCAGCAGATGTTGTTTAATTAAGTTACATATTTGCTTTTTCTTTGGACTTCCTTTTTATAGTGAGTATATGTGTGGTTATTAAAAGCTTGGTTATTTTTAATTATAAGGTCATTATTAGGTCCATGAATTATGTCCACATTATGGTTTGTAAATATATATTTATACAATGTAGGTTGTTTCAAACATATTCTGTGGATGTTGGCTGCCTCAAATCCTTCTCTCTCTTCATGTAATTCCGAACAGACTCTATGATCTTGAGATCAGGGCTCTGTGGGGGACAAAACCATCACTTTTAGAACTGCTTGTTCTTCTCTACACTGAAAATAGTTCTTAATGATTTTGGCTGTATGTGCGGGATCACTGTCCTACTGCAGAATAAATTTTAGTCCAATCAGATGGTTCATTGAAGGTACTGCATTATGGAGTATCTGTCTGCATTCCTCAGCATTGAGGACACCATTAATCATGACCAAATCTTCAACTCCAAATGCAGCTCCAAACTTGCAGGAAAAATCCAGCAGGCTTCACTGTTGTCCTCAGACACTTATTAGTTTAACCTTCCCCAGCCCTTCTGCAAACCCAGTCCAGAACACCTACTGCCATTTTACTGCACCCTGGGTTCTATGTTTTTTGTGCATTAGCCTTGTTTTCATGTCAAAGATATGGCTTTTGACCACAATTCTTCCATTAATACCCCTTCTTACCAGACTTCTCTAGACAGATGGCTGTGCCAGGGTCCTACCAGTTTCTGCCAGTTCTTTGCTTAATGCACTACTGGACATCTTCCGATGTTAAAGTAAAGTAAGCATGTTGTCTTTTTTATTTGCTGCATTAATTTTCCTTGGCCAACCATGCATCTAGAGTCCTTTGCCTTATTCTTTGTGCTTTTTTTAAAATAGCTTGAAAAGAACATATTGAAACCCCAGTCTGTTTAAAATCTTTGCTGGGAAGAGACCTTGCTGTTGCATTATAATTACCTTGTGTCTTGTTGCTGTGCTTAGTCTAGCCATGGTGTATGTCTTGAATATGAAACTATCTTTCACAACCTCTCCTAGCAGAGTTTCATAGTTCCTCGCCCAGTTGTAAGACTCCTACACAGCTGTTTTTGATTTTATTTTTATGACTGTGTTTTAACCTACAAATGCTTGGTATAATTGGTTAAACATACACTAATTATGGTCTTACAAAATCCCAGATTTTGTACATGTGTACAAAGAGAACAAAAGTAAGAAGGAAAAGCTTTTTTATTTAATTTTTTATTTAATTTTTATTCTGCTTATTGACTTTTTTAATTTTTTTATAATACATTTACATTTTTAATGCATTATCGTATTACAGCATTTTCCAGTTTATTTTATATATATATATATATATATATATATATATATATATATATATATATATATATATATATATATATATATATGTAGCCCTCTCACTGATTCACTGGCTCAAATTATGTCTAAGGTATAGGTAATTTTACACGTGAGAGGCACATCTAAATTTATTTGGTGTAATCTGTTTGCTACCAAAGTAACCCCAAAATACTGTTATTAACCTCGGGCTTCAGACTTCAGTGTTTCTTTTAGACATTCTCTTCATTCAGAAATAACTTGAGAATATATTGTATGGACAAACATTTATTAACACAAACAAATGTAAAGAAGACAAAAGAAAATAAAACCCCACAAAAGAAATAGTACCCAGCTGGGATTTAAGTCTCTGGTTGGCGCCACGTTGGAGCTCATGTGAAAATGTGTGCAGTTGCTAGTACTCACGAAATCCAATGGAACAGTGAAACTTGTACACACACACACTTGGATTATCCGTTCACTCGATTCAGTTTTCCCTTGTGTTTATCCACGAACACGCTCTGTACGACTCATACATCCGATGATTTGAACATGGCAGAGATGCAGCATAGGCCACCACGTGTCCTCGGTCTCTCCGGAAAAGTCGCGCGCCTTCACCGTCTCCGTTGTTCACTCACTGCATGACCATTCGCGTTGCAAATCGTTCCACACGTTTGAACAGTCAAACTTTATGACTTTGCAAAATGTTCGACTCACGTGAAGCTAACGTAGTCCTGTGATTAAGATAACTGCGTCAGGTTTGTCCTTCACATTAACGCGTGCACCTGAGTCCCGTCACTCTTAAACTCACACTCTCTACATAGAGTTCATCCACATTGCTTCTAAACAGTCTTTTCTCTGTTCAGTGTTCCTGTATATAGTCCACAACCCAGTAGTCAGACTTTACACCTGCACCGAACGATTAGCGCACCCCTCTTTTTTTCCCCGGACTCCTCGTGTCGTCCTTCTCTCTCACACGTCACTTCCTCCCCCCCCCTCTCACCTCTGACCTCAGAGGTCAGTCAGAAAACACCTTATTCTTTAAACAACAATTTTTATAACAGTTTTTTTCCTTAGTTATATATATATATATTTTTTTTTTAAATGAACAAGTTTGAACTCTGTAGTGTAAAAGAAAATAAAACCAAATAATTATTAGACCCTAATTTAACAGGGCTCTACACTCTCCCCCCACCACAATTCGTTATGTCCTCATAACGAGGGAAAGGAATAGAGAAACAAAAGTTACGTCACATTACTAAAGTAACACACTGTGACATCAGCATACATTCATCGTAACATTTTCAAAAAGAAACACATACATAAAATAAGACACTGTCACTAGAGAACCATCTGCACAGGTAATGACCACATTTAAGATAGTACAGTTTGTCTAACCGGACAGGTATTTCTACATGAAGGCATATTCATCCATAAAAATACAGTAGAACAGTATCTAACAGGACTTGAAGCTTTTACTTGAGCAAGGTTAGGTTCAAACTTTGGCTCCCCAAAAGTATCATAAGTAAAACGCTTAGGAACTGTTCTTATCCTCTGCGGCCTTCTATTCTTTTCATCCACTTCAATAGTAACCTCTGGATTTGTTACACTCACTTGCTCCTCTGAGAGCTCTTGTACATCAACATCATTACAGATATCTGGAACTTTAACTACATTCTGCAAATCATCAGTAGGTTTCTCAGGTAAAGGACCTAGATCAGACTCTCTAGATGCATCAGCAACTTCAACCATATCATCAGAAAGCTCAACACTATCATGAACATCAACATCTGTCTGAAAAAGTTCTTTCTCAGGAAACAGAGAAGGTTCTTCAGGCATATAAATCGGAGTTTCATAAACATAGTCATCGCTATCTGAATCAGAACTCTGAATATCTGTGGTTTGCTCTTCCTGTATCTTAATTGCACTACCAGCCTCAGGTCTCAAGTTCGTATTTTGCTCTGTTTGCCTTCGGTTTCTCAAAACCCTTCTCTTGGGCTCCAGAACATCATCAGCCGTAGGCTGCTGTCTCAGTTTTTGACCAATAGGAAGAAGATGATTACGATGGAGAATCTTGACCGGCCCATCACCGAATTCAGGCTTCAACCGAAACACAGGTAAGTTTGGCATCTGACTTTGGACAATGTATGGCACAGAACCCCATCTATCTGCCAATTTATGCTTCCCTTGCAGGCCCAAATTCCTTATTAGAACTCGATCACCTGGAGTGAGATGTGAGTAGTGAATTCTCTGGTCATACCTCCTCTTATTACCATCATTCTTTTTTTCAGCAGCGGCCTCAGCCAGTTGAAAGGCAGCCTTTAATTCTCTCTGCATGTTCTTAACATACCGCAGGTAAGACTTAGTAGAGGTACCATCGCTAGAAACACCAAAATTTAGATCAATAGGCAATCTGGCTTCCCGTCCAAACATTAGGAAGTATGGAGAACCCTGTGGCTTCATTCTGGCTGCAGTTATAAACGTGCACAAGATGGGCAATGTCGGCTCCAATGTTGCTTTTGTTTTGGATCTAGGGTCCCCAACATGTCCAGCAGTGTTCGATTAAACCGCTCTGGTTGCGGGTCCCCCTGGGGATGATATGGAGTCGTTCTGGACTTCTGAACCCCCAACATATTCAACAACTCATGTATGAGCCGACTCTCAAAATCTCTCCCTTGATCTGAGTGCATGCGTCTCGGCAGTCCATAGTGCATAAAATACTTCTCCCACAATACTTTAGCTACAGTGGACGCCTTCTGGTCCTTGGTGGGAAAAGCCTGCGCGTATCTGGTGTAATGATCAGTGATGACAAGAACATTACAGGTGTTACTGGAGTCAGGTTCAATAGATAGAAAATCCATACACACTAAGTCCATTGGGCCACTGCTAGTCATGTGTGATAATGGTGCAACTGTTTTAGGCAGTGTCTCCCTCTGGACACACCGAGCACATGTCTGACAATACCGCTCCACGTCGGTCTTCATCCGAGGCCAATAAAACCTCTCTAATGAACCCATAGGTTTTATCAAACCCTAAGTGCCCAGAGTCATCATGCAATGACTTGAGAACGGTCACTTGAAATTTCTGCGGCAGTTTCGTCTGGGTTTATTTGGAACTTGTGTGCAACGAAACATCACCCCATCCTCCATCTCTAACCTTTCCCACTCTCTCATGACAAGGGGAAGGTCCTTATGGATGCCCTTATTAACCCTGCTTGGATCTCCTTCCTTAAAAGCCCTCCACACTTCACCAAAACAAGGATCATCCTGCTGAACACATGACAGATCAGAGGAACTCATTTTAGGAGTAAGAGCAAGGTCTAAGGTAGCTGGATTACAGTAAGCTACAGGGACAGATTTTGGAGACCCACCCAAGAAAGTAATAACCCTGCTACAGTTCCCAAATTTACCAGAATTACCCAACATTTGAAAGTTGCACAAGGCTTTAGCACCAGATGATGATAGGTTTGCCCATCTATTCTCTTCTTCCTTTCTGGGGTGAAGACGGCGGGATAAAGCATCAGCATCTATGTTTTGGTTCCCAGGCCTATATTTCAGACTGAAATCATATGATGACAAAGCTGCCAACCACCTATGCCCTGCAGCGTCTAGTTTAGCAGTGGTCAACACATATGTTAACGGATTATTATCAGTCTGTACCTCAAACTTTGCCCCATAGAGATAGTCATGTAGTTTGTCTACCACAGCCCATTTTAGAGCCAAAAATTCGAGTTTGTGCACAGGATAGTTCTTTTCTGAAGGTGTAAGGCTTCTGCTGATAAATGCTACAGGACGCAGTCCCTGACCCTGATCTTGATACAACACCCCTCCCAAACCTTCGCAACATGCGTCTACATGTAACACATACGGTAGCTTGGGATCTCTGACGCCAACACAGGAGCTTGGGTAAGCCTTTCCTTCAACTCCTTGAACGCAGTTTCACAACTTTCATTCCACCTAGTTCCAAAGGGGTCTGATGCTTTGTAAAATACCTTTTCAGGATTTTCAATTCTGGTCTTTTTCAGGTTTTTGTTTGGCAAACAACCCTGCAGCAACTGGTTCAAGGGGTGAGATACTTTAGAATAGTCCTTTACAAACCTTCTGTAATAACCGCTGAACCCTAAGAAAGAGCGAAGTTCAGAAACATTCTGCGGTCTGGGCCAGGACTTTACTGCTTCTATCTTAGAGGGATCAGTTGACACCTTCCTGAGAGACAATGTGACCAACGTAAGTAACAGAAGGCTGACAGAAGATGCACTTGTCTAACGACAATTTGAGTCCTTCACCTTGCAAACGGTCAAGCACTTTGAGGAGCCATTGCTCATGTTCCTCCAGAGTCCTTCCAAAAATAATGATGTCATCCAAATATACCAACACTTCCAACAGGTTCATATCACCAACCGTCTTTTCCATGACCCTTTGAAAGGTCGCAGGAGCCCCAGAAATGCCCTGAGGCATCCTTTGAAATTGATAGAACCCCACTGGACAGATAAAAGCTGTCTTTTCTTTGTCAGCTTCACACAGTGGAATCTGATAGTATCCACTTCTGAGATCTAATACACTGAACCACTGACTTCCATTCAGACAGGCTAGAGCATCTTCAATTCTGGGGACTGTGTATTGGTCTGGGATGGTGCGACGATTCAGGGTTCTGTAGTCCACGCACATCCTTACCTGCCCGTTCTTTTTCCTCACTACCACAATCAGCAAAGCATAAGGACTGCGGGACTCGGAGATAATACCAGCTTCCTTTTACTTCTCCAAGTGTTGTCTGACATCTTCAATGTCAGCTGGAGCAAGTCGTCTTGATCTTTCACGAAAAGGTCTATCATCGTTAACCCTAATGTTATGTTGGGTGCTTTTCAACAACCTACATCGAACTCACTACAGGAGAAAACATCTTTCCTTTTTAGCATCTCTTTAGCCAGCTTTCTTTTCCACTCTTCAGGTACTGGAGAATCACCAAATTCAAAAGAGTCCAGAGTCAATTCTTTTTCAGCGCTACTTCCTTTAGATGAAGAAACAGAGTGTACAACATCAACTGGAAACACATGGGCAATGCATACCTCGTTTCAAAGTGACAGGGTGACTGGAGACATTTCTGACTGTGACCCCAAGTCTTTTAGAGTGTGCAGCTGTAGCAGGTTGCACTTCTGCTCTTACCAGTAGCTCTTCTGGAAAACAGAACTCTTCGGGCTGATCCACCAAGAATGTTTTAGCAGAAAGCTCTCCTGGGTATCTTAAGATTCCTCTAATTCGCCTACTTTCACCTGGACAGATTTTCACAGGCTTAAACCCCGGAAACCACACAGTACCTTGACTGTTGTCAACTTTACCATCAGCACCAGCAACGACCCGTTCGTATGCATCTTTGATTTCAGGATGCACTGTCAAGGTATGAAGAAAATCATTCCCCATCTTCTTTTTACATGCCTCAACGAGTCTTTTCACCACAGAGGTGTTTGTTCCCACCAAAATATTCACTTCACCTCTCACAGCCGGATCAGGACAAACCAACACGAGCGCATCAATGGTCTCAACCACTCCAGCTACAGACCCTGGAAATTCAAGCCTTAGCGACACACAGCCGTCATATGGATACTGCTGGGAACTTAGACCCCATATTTCCAAATTCTCAATTGGCGTTAAGGGCAGGTGCTTAAGATACTTGTTATAAAAGGATCTGTATAGCAGAGTGACTTGCGACCCACTGTCAAGCAAGGCTTTGGCATAAATTCCTTCTATCTGAATGGGAAGGATAGAGCTAGGACCAACTAGCCCTGCTGGGAGAACAGCCTTTCCAATTTTTACTTGCTTGCACTTGTTGGAACGTTTCTTACCCGGAGCATCAGTCCGTTCCTCTACCGAGCCCCGGGGAAGTTTCCCGTCTGGCGTTTGAGTTTAATGAAGCGTTCATTTACTTTTCTCAAATTTTCCTCATTCACGCAATTCCGCTTTAAGTGCCCGTCTTCGCCACACCTATAGCAGAAATAGTTTGTGCTACCCCCTGCTCTGTTTGTTGATCGTCTCTCAACAGTTGCTGAGCTATGGTTTTCAGAAGAACCATGAGTTACAGTTTCAGTTGTTGCAGTCAATAACCGAGACATCTCACTCTTTAACCCCCTAACTTCCTTCTTTAGTCTCTCAATCTCAGACTCAGTAGGATTTGCTTTAACCGAGGTCTCACTCTTGACAGAGGAGGCAGCAGACAAAGCCACGTTGACCTGAACTGAGTTCCTGCTGTGCATCATATTCTCTTCTTCTCTGACCTCTTTCAAAAGATCCGTGAAAGAAAGTGGGTCACATAGCTTGTGTGTCATCCTGAACCGTAAAGCTACCATGTCAGTTGGAAGTGCTCCTCTGATTATCTGCTGCATACGAAGCTGATTCATTTCAGAGAGTTTAATGCCTCTTTTGCGTAAAACACTGTGCAGCAATTTATCCAACCTCAATAGTCTCTAATGCACTGAGATAATCACCGGAGGAAGCTGTTGGATTTGTCATCTTTTCAAATCTCACTATATCGGCTGCAGGACCCCTTAGACACTCAACAAGTCGTTGTTTCTTAATGTTGTCAGAACACTGCCACTCTTCAAGAATGTGAGTGATCTGTTCAGCCCATGCTTCATACTCATCCTCACCACTGGGTGTAGGTGTTATCCCGGAAAACGTACGCAGTTTCCTATAGCTTGGGCCCTCAGCAGGCGTAGCCACATTACACTTCTGAACCAAAGAGTTAATGGCACCAACAAGCTCAGTGCTCAGGCTAAGTGAAGGAGAAACCATACTCTGAACATCAGCTAAAGATTTACCCTCTTTCTCTAGAAAAGAAAACAGTTTAGTATGAAACTCATCCCCCCTATTTTGTTCAGGTGTCTGAGTTGTGACATTTACAATCTGGGTATACCAAGTACCTACATCAGATCCTCCAATTTCAGCAGGGAGAGGTATCTCAGAAACCTTCCTAGCAGTTTCTATCAAAACAAAATGCTGCTGCTCAGTCGGATCAGGATGACGCCCACGCACTTTACATTTACCCATACCTTCGACTGTATCAAGCACATTGTACACCATCATATCTTCACAATCCAAAGGTACATTGCTCAAAATGAGGGTGTTTTCAAGCTGAACATTTTTTCACTACACCACGATGACCTTATTTACATCCATATTGCTCATCTGTATCTTTAGGTAAACTTAAATGAATAATAACTGCTCAACCTTCACTGTCTTGCCCACTTATTCAACAAAAGAAAATGACATGCATCAAACAAACAATGACTTTATAGGTTTTGCCCTTCAAATATTATACCAAGAAAGAAGAAAAAAAACACAGTGATCTGAAATCCCGGACGAGCCCCCACAAATGTAGCCCTCTCACTGATTCACTGGCTCAAATTATGTCTAAGGTATAGGTAATTTTACACGTGAGAGGCACATCTAAATTTATTTGGTGTAATCTGTTTGCTACCAAAGTAACCCCAAAATACTGTTATTAACCTCGGGCTTCAGACTTCAGTGTTTCTTTTAGACATTCTCTTCATTCAGAAATAACAGACATATCATTCAGAAATAACTTGAGAATATATTGTATGGACAAACATTTATTAACACAAACAAATTTAAAGAAGACAAAAGAAAAAAACCCCACAAAAGAAATAGTACCCAGCTGGGATTTAAGTCTCTGGTTGGCGCTACGTTGGAGCTCATGTGAAAATGTGTGCAGTTGCTAGTACTCACGAAATCCAATGGAACAGTGAAACTTGTACACGACACACACACTTGGATTATCCGTTCACTCGATTCAGTTTTCCCTTGTGTTTATCCACGAACACGCTCTGTACGACTCATACATCCGATGATTTGAACATGGCAGAGATGCAGCATAGGCCACCACGTGTCCTCGGTCTCTCCGGAAAAGTCGCGCGGCCTTCACCGTCTCCGTTGTTCACTCACTGCATGACCATTCGCGTTGCAAATCGTTCCACAACGTTTGTACAGTCAAACTTTATGACTTTGCAAAATGTTCGACTCACGTGAAGCTAACGTAGTCCTGTGATTAAGATAACTGCGTCAGGTTTGTCCTTCACATTAACGCGTGCACCTGAGTCCCGTCACTCTTAAACTCACACTCTCTACATAGAGTTCATCCACATTGTTTCTAAACAGTCTTTTCTCTGTTCAGTGTTCCTGTATATAGTCCACAACCCAGTAGTCAGACTTTACACCTGCACCGAACGATTAGCGCACTCCTCTTTTTTTCCCCGGACTCCTCGTGTCGTCCTTCTCTCTCACACTTCACTTCCTCCCCCCCCTCTCACCTCTGACCTCAGAGGTCAGTCAGAAAACACCTTATTCTTTAAACAACAATTTTTATAACAGTTTTTTTCCTTAGTTATATATATATATTTTTTTTAAATGAACAAGTTTGAACTCTGTAGTGTAAAAGAAAATAAAAACCAAATAATTATTAGACCCTAGTTTAACAGGGCTCTACATATATATATATATATATATATATATATATATATATATATATATATATATATATATATATATATTTATACACATACATACACACACACCCTGCTGCATGGCCTCAATAACTGCAACAATGGAAAGAGTTCAAAGGCAAGGGAGACAAACAGAGAAATGGGAGAAAATAAAAAGGAACCATTGACAGTGTCACAGAAATTGTGCATGCGTGTGTAAAACAAGAGAAAGGAGGGCAACTGCAGGAAGGGATTGGAGGACATAAATAGCTCAGCCAATCAGAGAGACGACAGGCAAATAACAGGTTCAGGAGGAGAGAGGGAAGGAAATAGCACTGAGAGACAGAGCAGGACGAAGAGAACAGCAGAGCAATTTGTACAGAACTATAACGAATGAGGATAGGTGAACACAGCAAGTGATGGGTATATTATTAAGGAGCAAGATTCCTGGATTATACTATTTGCTGGTGTTTGGAATAACAGGATCAGTCTTTGAGGCAGTCATGATCTAAAGGCCCTCAGCAGCAAGGCTGAACACAACGGCCAAGGCACAGAGAGCAGTATAGGGGCGGAGGCTGGGAAACAGGGCCTGAGGATTAGACATCGATCACAAACAGCATGAGAACATCCAGGAAGGGAAGCGTGGAAATGCCAGCTTTTGTCCGGCAGCTGGTGAAGGAGACAGAGAAACGGGTCACCTCTTTTTTTAAAGGGGGACGTGGAGGAGGCGGGGGTGAGCCGGTTGAAGCTGAGGAGAGTGGAGAGGAGGAGGGGGTCATCCCCAGTCCTTATCTTGAACGTCCTGTACTAGACAAGTATTTTGAAGAGGGCTGTGCCTCCTATGGCCTCACCTATGCTCTGGGCAGTATGCAGGGATGGAGGGCCCACATGGAGGACTTCCATAACTCATTCCCCCACCTAGGTGGAGAGCTCTCTCATTGGGGCTTCTTTGCGGTATATGATGGCCATGCTGGCAGCACAGTGGCTCAACACTGCTCACGAAATCTGCTGGAGCACATATTAAGTACAGGTGAGTTACCTGGCATTGTATGGCCTTATTTGTTTTTGGCAGAGTAAAAAGGTATAAGATAAAATGTTTGAACCTGTCGGATGGCTTTTGATACCCATGACTCATAAAAAACATCAGCAGCATTTTAGAACACAAATTATGCATAATTACAGTAAATTGCATCACTCCTGGCAGAGGAATGTTACTGCATGTGCTAAATGGCATGGATAAGAAACTCAGAACATTCAAAAGCACATCGCTAGCAAAAAGGTAATAATGCGAAATGCAGTTCAGTCACTTATGTCAGTCAGTAAGAAATGTCTCACATTTTTATGTAAAGCAAATTTCAAATGACAGAAAACAGTTAAGCAGTTAACGGTTAAAGGTCTTGCTCAAGAACATTAGCAGCTTGGTGGATTTAAACACTCCACTGTCTGTAGCTCAAAGCATTAACCACTGAACCACCACTGTCAGCGTCACAGATCCCACCTCCTAACAATCACCTGTGTTTCTTTCATACAAATAGAGTTGGCAAATTTTTACAACTTTCATCCTAGAAACAAGGGTGAAAACATTTTGTCATAATTCATTTCCGTTTCATTTGTACAACACTTTTAACAATGGACATTGTCCCAAAGCAGCTTTACAGAAATAAAGAGGTTAAAAAAGTTACAATGTATAACTTTAGTGCCTATAAGTTTGTTCCTTATTCTTAATGAGCAAGCCAAAGGCAACTGTCACAAGGAAAAACTTCCTGAGAGATGGTATGAGGAAGAAACCTTGAGAGGAACTCTTCAGTGATGGGCACTTAAATGTTTCTGTCTTCTTTTCTTTTTATTCATCATTTTTCCCTTTTAAATGATAAAGGTTTCAATGATTAATGTTTCTAATTGCTGGTCTTTTGTCATTGCTTCAAGAATTTCTAAGATTATTGCTAATAAGTATCTGATATGAAGATAATTCATAAAAGCTGATTTCACTGGTAAATGCAATCTAAAATCTTCTTGCAGGTAAGGTCCGGGCAAAGGAAGATGTGGAGCAGGTAACTGATGGCATTAGGGAAGGCTTTTTCCTCATGGACAAACACCTCCATGCAATGGCCTGCCGAGAGGGCTGGGAGCGTGGTGGCACCACTGTGGTGTCAACTGTAATCACTCCACACCACTTCTACTTTGCGAACTGTGGAGACTCGCGAGCAGTTCTGTGTCGTGCCGGGCACGTGGCCTTTTCAACAGAAGACCACAAGCCATTTTGTCCTGGAGAGAAGGAGCGCATTGAGAATGCTGGTGGCTCAGTCACTTTGCAGCGTGTTAATGGCTCCCTGGCTGTCTCCAGAGCTCTTGGAGACTTCAGCTACAAGTCAGTTGAATGGCGCCCAGTTACTGAGCAGATGGTCTCTCCAGAGCCAGAGATCTCAGCTGTGGAGCGCTCAACAGCAGACGAGTTCATAGTTCTGGCATGTGACGGTGTCTGGGACACAGTCAGCAACGAGGAGCTCTGTGCGTTCGTGCGTAGCCGACTGCAAGTGTGTACAGACCTGCGAGACGTCTGCTCCCAGGTCATTGACCTTTGTCTCTACAAGGTAGGCTTGTACGTAATAAAAAAAAGTAAAAAGCAAACCGCTTTCTAGATGGAAGTTGATTTATTAGACTTCATTTAAAATTTTTAACCTATAATTGGTTCACAGTTTTCCTCTTTAAATAATGTCCAACTCCCACAAGGCTTCTGTTTCACACTTTACAGCAAGGTGGGATTTTGCTAATAGATGCATTTAGAAACCAGCAACACCAATGTTTCGTATTTTGTTGGCATGACTGTATTTAGAGCACCACAGAAGTCTGAACACCTACACATACTCTTTCTCAAGTTCTGACTTTAAATGGAAGATTACGTAAGAAAAAAGATGACCTACTGGTTACAAGGGGCTTTAGAGGAGAGGCGGAAAAAACTTTTGTATTTTGTGATGACATTACCACTGATTCAAAGCAAAACTCTAAGCCACCAATGGATGATCTATTTTTAGTTGCACAGAAGAATTAGGACATTTAACGAAGCACAGAGCAGGGTCAGGACACATGGCCAACAGAAAGACTCACAAGCGCTGGGAAAATTCTGCGTCTGAGTCAAAGCACAAAAAAAATAATTACTGAAGCATTTGCCTAAGGGCGTTCTTTTGGCTAAATGATGCAATGATGTAATTTTAATGTCAAACACTCTGCTGGCACTATACTGGCAGCTTTTTCATTCCAGACTTCTCTTGTATGTGCATACTTATATCAAATTCTACACACAAATGGCATTTGTACAAGGTTTATTTCCTATTTATGTATAATAAAACATTGTAAGAACAGTTATATACACTCTCTATCCGCATTATTACAAAGACTTGTACAGTACACCTGACACCTGCACATTTAATCCAATCATACGGTGTTGGATGATTGATTAAGTCATGCTTTTGCTGGTTAAAGAAAATCTGTTATTGTTCATGTCAAACATCAAAATAAAAAATGGTAATTTCTGTGATTGTTGCATAACTTTTGAATGTCTAGAAGGGCTGGTTCAAGTATTTCAGAATCGAAACAAGACAGTAAAAGAATTTTTTAATTATGTCCGAAATGGGTGAGTCTAAGCTGATTATAGCATATCAGGTCCATGTTGTTGGCTGACAGGAGTAGAAGCCAATGTGGTCTTTTGCTGTTGTAGCCCATTCATCTCAAGGTTTAATGTTTTGTGCCTGCTGAGATGCCTGTCAGCTCATTACAGTTAAGTAAAGAGTGATTATTTGACTTTTTATATCCTTCAGGGCAATTCAAACTCATCTAGCCATTTTTTTTCTACTGTGAAAGCAAGACATTTCCACCTAGACAACTGTCAAGTTTTCTGTTTTTGTAAAGGGTTATATAAAATGTAATGTACAAGGGTACAAATGTTACTTATAAAGTATTTTTGGATTTGCAAATCGATACAAAGAATAATATATGCTGATAATATTATGTATAATGGCATAAAACTGTATTGGTGACAGTACACTGAGTAGCAATGGCTGCACATAGCTCTAGGTTCCCATTCAGAGAGGATTTCTTACATCTTATCTGGTTTCTTTCCAGCATGCAAAAACATTGCAGTGGATGGACTGGTTGTGGTACATTTCCTCTTTTCAAGTGCTAAAAAAAACTTTGGGCTTTGTTTTTCATAGTATAACTTAATCTCTTATGTTCCTCCTCAGGGAAGTCTTGACAATATCAGCATCATAGTGGTGTGTTTCCCTGGCGCCCCCCAGCTTTCTCCTGAGGCATTGCACCAGGAGGCTGAATTAGAGGACTACCTGGAGTCAAAAGTTGCTGGTGTGTAACAACGTGTTTATACTTACAACTAGAGACCTTTCTTTGTTCAAAACCTAGGTTTGTTCAATAAGACAAGATTGGATATTTTTGTAGGAATAGAAGTAAAAAAAAAAAGAATGTTTATGGTTATCAACTGAAAGAATGAAGCAGTTGGACTAGATTCAGTCTAGATTTGCAATGTAAACTTAAGGCCAAGACTCCTGTCAAACATTGCCTCTAGTCCCTAAATACTGGGTGTGACTCAACTGCATTTGTTTACAAGCTACTAAAAGTAGAATGACTAACAGTACACTTCAATTTTAATCTGGTTTAGCAAATACAGTGTTCAAATAAAAGGTCCATTATCAAAGTAAGTGAATACCCATGTATGTTTGATTGTTCTGAGAGTGGGAGTAACTGTTCAAATGTAAAGATTGATGTAAAAATTATATATTTAAAATCTACTGATAACCCCCACCTATAACCATGCCCACTTCTCAGTCACACTAAGAAAACTTACATTTACTAAGTAAATGTTATGTTGTTATGATTTTGTTTCATGACCCTTTATAAATGTCACTCAAAATGTTTATTTTTTTTCTGTGAAAACAGCATTGAATACAACAAACTGGATATAAAGCACAGTACAAAGATTAATATAAATTCCCATAGCTGAGTTTCCTCTGTTAACTTTTGTGTTAGTGCTGGACGAAATATGACCAAAAATTAATCTCATGGTATTTTTCAATCTTATACAAGTTTCATTCATTAAGGTTCCCTGGTGGTCTAGTGGTTAGGATGCGGCGCTCTCACCGCTGTGGCCTGGGTTCGTTTCCTGGTTAGGGAACCAACCCCAGCCATTAGGGTTGCACAAGCCTTAGTGCCGGTCCCAAGCCCGGATAAATGGGGAGGGTTGCGTTAGGAAGGGCATCCAGCGTAAAAACATGTGCCAAATCAAACATGCGGATGGTCCACTGTGGCGACCCCTAATGGGAGAAGCTGAAAGAAAGTTTATACCTGTTTCATTCATTCAGTATTATATGCTATATGACTATATTTTTTCATGCATGACTGTATTACCCACAATTTCTACTAATTGGGAGAGGAAATACTGCAGTAGATTGACCTAGAGGGGCCTATTTACTGTCATGATTGGTGAATATTGTAGAAAACGTTCTCCCTAGTATAACAGGTTTGCAAGGCCCCACAAAATGATGCTGTTTACAAAGAGGTGGCACTCGTGATTCTAATAAGCTGAAGGAATCAAAATGCATGAGAGATGCAGATAAAATACAAAAACATTTTTACATTTATGGAATTTGGCAGACACCCTTATCCAGAATTACTTACAACTGAGTAGTTGAGGGTCAAGGGCCCTGCAGTTGCACTGTAGCTTGGTGGTGCTAAGATTTGAACTCGTTACCTTCTGAGCCAGAGGCCAATGCCTGACCCACTGAGCTACTACCTCCAACCTTTTATTATTGTGCAAATTTAGCAACCAATTAAAAAAAACCTGCACAATGTAAACAATCGTCTTCCCCTTATAACTGCAAAGTTTAGACTTCTTTAACAACTAAACAGCATGTAAAGGCAACTTGCATATATAATATTTAAACAAATAATAGAAAAAGTGTGCAACACGCATTAATAATCAGGGATTCTCCTCTGTCTTGCGCTTCAGACATTGTGCCTCGTTGTGCTCCAGTAGTTACCCTGCATGAACAACGTAAAAGTTGGCTTCCGACCTTGTGCCTGTAAATCGTTTAATTTTATTTTAGTTGCCATTGTTGCTTTTGTACAGTCGATAAATTAGTGTTTATTTGGGGGTTTTTGTGTTATTTATTTTTTATACATATTTTTAAGAGCATTTTGCGGGAGTCCTGTGAATGATTTTATTCACCCGCAACCCGCACACACGAGTATTTTACCGCCAGACAAAGTAAAAACTTGTCTGAAAAATAAATAATGAAGTTAATTTCAGATACCAGTAAAAAAAGATAGACATAAGAGAAAAGATAGATAGATAGATAGATAGATAGATAGATAGATAGATAGATAGATAGATAGATAGATAGATAGATAGATAGATAGATAGATAGATAGATAGATAGATAGATAGCAGGGAGTTTAGGGAGAACATATTAAATAAACCATATACAAAAAGGTCTAGCATGTGCACCATCAGATCTTGATATATTCATATATTCACTTGTATAGTGTTGATCGACTCCCTTAAATAAATAAACTGTATATTAATCTATTGTATGAATTCCTTCTTGATAGACATCTTTGAGGAATTAAGCGGAAGAGGAGACGAGCCTGATCTCTTGTCAGTTCTCACTGTTCTGGCTTCAACAGAGATCCCTGGGCTTCCACCAGGGGGTGGCCTTCAGAGCAAGTAAGGCACTGTGCCCTGTTTCATCATTATGTAATCAAACAGAAAAACAAGTTTGCAGTCTGACAGTGCTTTTTTTTTTTAATGAAATGAAGGTAACTTGTGAGTAATGGAAGCCAAAACCAAACCAGTTATTTTGTGAAACCACACAAATGTGCTAATGTGGTTCAGGAGGATCTATTCTGAGCTTAACTCCACTGTGTAGTAGCTGGTTACACGAGTACAGTTTTTACAGGTTGATTAGTATTTTAATAACTAAATCAAAAACTGAATGTTTTATTTGTACAGCAAGCAATACACCACACTTCAAATCTAGAAAAAATAATTACAGCTTCAATGATTTTACGATTAAAGTAAATGACTTAATGCAGTATATATATAATTAAAAAATGTCATGTTACACTACTGTGTGACGTACCAGTCTTAAAAACAGAGTAAAAATTCCTGCAAAATGATGAATAACCAATCTACAGCATCTAGAGAAAATCTACAGCAGTGTATTTAATCCATTTAATTCCATTTTCAAATCCAACCTTAATAGAGACTAAAAACTGGTTTGGATCAGTCTCTTTGAGCTGCTCTCAGCTCAAAGAGTTCTCAGGTTCTCAGGCTTTTAGGTTCTTCATCAAAAAGTTATATTAAAGTGTTAAAAGCAAAGGTCTGTATAGTTTGATTTTGTTGGTACTGTAGTTAGTCTTGGGCAAATATTCTTAGACTAACTATTAGTATACATTTACATTTGAATCACTGCTTTTTCACTGTGTTTACTAGTCTAACTTTGATACCATGTATAGCTTTTCGGGGTTCTATGAAAAACTAAAATAGCAAAATACATACATTAAACATTATATTTGGGGATGATTCCTCATGCATGCATGCATTAAGAAAAATGCATTAAGAATTTATGTTACAGACTACTACTTAAAAAGATCTAATTTTGTACTTTATAACATTGTGCCTAACTCATATTTTACACATTACATTTTGCAGACGAAACTGTATCATCTCTGCTTACTATCAGCAAAAGGAGGCCCGTAAAGTCAGGTTAGCCCAGGTAACATTTTCCGTATCTTAATATTTACAAAAAAAAAAATCATGAAAAAAAAACAGTTATCATACTCATGGTTATCATTAGGGCTGCAACTAATGATTATTTTGATAATAAATCAATTAGACAATCCCCCCTATATACAAGTATCAAGTTATAAATCTTTAATTTTTACATTTTAAAGCTTGTTGTGGAGACTTAGCGGATTTTTCATTTGAAAAAAATAAAATCATGCTGGATTGTTTCTTTCTGTAAAAATAAAAAATGCAATATAAATATTTTTGTATTGCTTTTAATGATAATTGCAGATGGCAAATTGACAACCATGTTAAAAAAAAATTAATTAAATTATATTAAATTATTTCAATTTTATATAAAAATATAAAAAATATATATAAAATGTAATTCAACATTGTTTTCATATTTTGTTTAGTTGTGAAGATATAAGCATCTATAATATATAATCAATTACATTTTTTATAATAATTAAATTATATATGCATACATTTTATATAAAAACAGTGAAAACAAGCATTTACTAAATCCACAGTAAATCACATTTGAAAACAGATAAAATTAACTGTTGTAGTAGACAAATGCAGCAAGCTAACAGGCTTGATTTAAAAAAAAAATGCACTGGTGTTCAAATGCATAAGAATTAGCTGAAAAACACAAGTGACTAAAAACTTTTATCATTCACGCCTGCTGTTATTTGCTGCTTTAGATTGTGTTTGTTCGCACTGTTTTAATTTAATTCATCACTACAGTCCCCCCCACAATTATTGGCACCCCTGTTTAAGATGTGGTCGTGGACTTCTAAAAATTATCCTTTTTTTTTAAACAACATAGAACCCAAATGCAAAAAAAGAGAAAAATCCAACCTTTCATTTAAGTACATAACTTTGGTGGTAAAAAAAATCATACATTTAAAAAAAAAAAAAAAACTTGAAATCATGTGTCCCACAATTATTGGCACCCCTAACAATTCCTCTAAAAAATTTAATTGTTTTTTTTTTATATATATATTTTTCTGTAGTTGCTAAGGTTGGTCAGGGTATCTAGGGACCTTTAATTAGTAATTCATGATTTCCTGTTTCCCTGGGGTATAAATATGACGTGACACAGAGGCCTAATTCTCTTACCCATTTGTCAACATGGCAAAGACAAGAGAACACACCATTCAAGTAAGGCAGATGTGTGTCGACCTTCATAAGTCAGGCAATGGCTACAAGAAAATAGCCACTCGCCTTAACTTGCCGGTATCTACAGTCAGAGGAATCATTAAGAAGTTTAAAACAACTGGAACAGTGACAAACAAGGCTGGAAGAGGTCCCAAGTTTATCTTGCCACAACGCACAGTGAGGAGGATGGTAAGAGAAGTAAAAAAATTTCCCAAGCCCACCGTCACAGAATTGCATCAAAGAGTGGCATCTTGGGGTCACAGAGTCTCCAAAACAACCATCAGACGCTCTCTACATGCCAACAAGCTGTTTGGGAGGCATGCAAGGAAAAAGCCTTTTCTCACTAACACTCACAAACGTAAACGCCTGGAGTTTGCTAAGCGGTACTGGGACTTCAACTGGGATCGTGTGCTTTAGTCAGATGAGACTAAGATTGAGCTTTTTGGCAACAAACACTCTAAGTGGGTCTGGCGTAAAACAAAAGATGAGTATGCCGAAAAGCACCTCATGCCCACCGTGAAGTATGGTGGAGGATCTGTGATGCTGTGGGCCTGTTTCTCTTCCAAAGGCCCTGGGAACCTTGTTAGGGTGCATGGCATTATGAACGCTTTGAAGTACCAGGATATTTTAAATAAAAACCTGATGGCCTCTGCCAGAAAGCTGAAGATGGGTCGTCATTGGGTCTTTCAGCAGGATAATGATCCAAAACATGTGGCAAAATCTACACAAAAGTGGTTCAGCAGTCACAAACTCAAGGTCCTCCCATGGCCATCTCAGTCCCCAGACCTCAACCCAATCGAAAACCTGTGGGGCGAGCTAAAGAGAAGAGTGCATAAGAGAGGACCCAGGACACTGGATGATCTAGAAAGATTGTGCAAAGAAGAATGGTCAAAATCCTCTCTCTGTGTTCTCCAATCTTGTGAAATGTTATAGGAGGAGATTAAGTGCTGTCTTGTTGGCAAAAGGAGGTTGTACAAAGTATTAACATCAGGGGTGCCAATAATTGTGGCACACATGATTTCAAGTTTTTTTTTTTTTTCTAAATGTGTGATTTTTTTACCACCAAAGTAATGTACTTAAATAAAAGGTTGGATTTTTCTCTTTTTTTGCATTTGGGTTCTATGTTGTTTTAAAAAAAAGGAGAATTTTTAGAAGTCCACGACCACATCTTAAACAGGGGTGCCAATAATTGTGGAGGGCACTGTATGTAGCTAGCGAGGTCATGCCAGAACAGATTTAGTGCGACAGCCCCGAAGTTAACAAACAAACAGTTCAAACAATAATTTATTAAACTTTATCATTTTGACAGTTTTTGCTTACTGTGCTGATGTTTCACCTTCACCCACGACACCAGTGTGTTTTCTTTTCATGTGCTTGTGCATCACTGTGGTACTTCCATGCCCCACAAGCTCAGCTTTGCATAACTTGCAGGTTACAGTCTTCTTTGTTGCGTTTAATATAAAATGTTCCCATGCCTTGCATTTAATATAAAATTCTCCAATGGCTTGGATGACTTGGGACGCACACTTTTTCCTGCTGCCGATTGACCCTGTACTCTTCACCATTTCGCAGGAGGCTGTGTTTTCTCGCTGTCACGTTAACCCTTAACAAGAGCAGCCCAACTAATCGATAATGGCATTTGTTGACAGCAAATTTAATTTAGATTATTATCGATTTTATCAATTAGTTGTTGCAGCCCTAGTAATCATTACATTATTAATCCTAATCCTAGACATTTGTCCTGATATATTGTCTGAGATTATTCCACTGGACAATAATCAATAATTCTGCTAGTGGAAAAATAATTTCACATGTGAAATGAGTAAATATAAAAAATGCAAACTATTATATAAGTTATTCTATTATTATATGTTATTCTATTATAATATCAATTTTTGCATTGAATACTTTATTGCTGTCCATAATGTTAAAAAATGTGTTTACAATTATAATGTTCTTTGTGCTGAGATAAATAATAACCATATTATCATTTATGTTTTCAGCAACTTGGTTCTGCAGATACCACTTAGAGTCGTCTCCTAAACCCTTAATACAGACAGACTGACAAATATATGCTGTCTGCAAAACAAAAAAAAATCTTTCTATTATGAGTTTTATGTTTTTGGGTTTTTTTCGACTCTATTCAACAACCTTTACAATGCTTGGGGGATCTCTCAATTAGAGGTAGCTAGGATTATTCCAAACCACTCACTTCTCAAGATAATAACTATTGAATGTAATGTATATGTACCTAGGTTTCTGATATATTTCCAGAATAATTTCCTACATATGATAAATATATTCAATGTATAAATAGCAACACTCAGGTAATTTATAAAAATAAAAAACCTTTCAAATCATAGAGTTTTAAAGTAATATTCAGATGTTAAAATTATTGTTTTTGTAGCATTCTTTGAGCTGCACAGAATGCAAGTGATGTTCCTGATTAACATGTTTTGCATTTGAACACTGTACTCTTATCAGATGCAGCCACGTACAGTGAGCTTTCCAAACATACAGACCCACATCACAGACACTCAAGATCTTCAAATGTCTTTTCCTGTAATTTGATCTGATGTTTGCATGATCTATATTGTGCTGCCTTACTGACCACTTATCAAAATCAATTAGATGGACAGCATTAATATATTAATAGATTTATTAGTGTCTGTTCAACAAAATGATTTCATTATTGTATAATGTTATGTGAAATGACCTTTGTGCATATTTTACACATCTAGTATATGGACAACGTTTGTGGTAATGTTAAGGTCAAGTCCTCAAAAATAAAGGAATAAAACAGAACAACTGGCTAATAAAATGTTTGTTTGTAGCAGCTATAGACTAGTATGAAGTATCACCTCAGTCTCTATGTGTACATTTAACAAGCGACCAATTTGGCAAGAGACCTTTCATTTGCATCTATAGTCTTTAACTCTCTCTATATATATATACTGTATATATTCAGTACTTTGCAAGGTAGTTATGTTGTGTGTCCAGGAGACCAAGTGGAAAGGGAGTAAGGCCAGAAAAATAAGAGGTGGGTTTAAACTGTTCTTTCATGGTGTGGATGGAAATAGAAATGGTGTAGGGGTGAATCTGAAGGAAGAGATTAGTAAGAGTGTAGTGGAGGTGAAGAGAGTTTCTGATAGGGTGATAAACGTGAAACTGAAAGTTGAAGTGGTTATGATAAATGTCATCAGTGCTTATGCTCCACAAGTGGGTTGTGAGATGGAGAAGGAAAAATTCTGGGGTGAGTTAGATGAAGTGGAAGAAGGTGTACCTAGGAATTAACGATTGGTGATCGGGACAGACTTTAATGGGCATGTAGGTGAAGGGAACAGAGGTGATGAGGAGGTGATGGGTAGGTATGGTCTTAGGGAAAGGAATGTGGAAGGGCAGATGGTGGTAGATTTTGCTAAAAAGGATGGAAATGGCAGTGGTGAATACTTATTTTAAGAAGAAGGTGGAGCATAGGGTGACATAAGAGTGGAGGAAGGTGCACACAGGTTGACTATGTTCTATGTAGGAGATGCAACCTGAAGAAGATTGGAGACTGTAAGGTGTTGGCAGGGGACAGTGTAGCTAGACAGCAATGTATGGTGGTCTGTAGGATGGTTTTGGAGGTGAAGAAGAAGAGGAGGATAGTGAGGACTGAAAGAAGAATAAGATGGTGGAAACTAAAGGAGAAAGACTGTAGAATGAGATTCAGGGAAGAAGTGAAGAGGTGCTGATTGATTGGGCAACTACTGCAGGAGTGATGAGGGAGGCAGCTAGAAAGGTACTTGGTGTGACATCTGGAAATAGAAAGGAAAACAAAGAGACGTGATGGTTGAATGAGGAAGTGCAGGACAGCATAAGGAGAAAAAGGTTAGCAAAACAGAATTGGGATCGACAGAGTGATGAGAAAAGTAGGCAGGAGTACAAGGAGAAGCGGAAGCAGGTAAAGAGGAATGCGGCGAAAGCTAAAGAAAAGGCATATGAGGAGCTGTATGAGAAGTTGGACACTAAGGAAGGAGAAAAGGATTTATACCGATTGGCCAGGCAGAGGAACCGAGCTGGGAAGGATGTGCTGCAAGTTAGAGCAATAAAGGATGGAGATGGAAATGTGTTGACTAATGAGGAGAGTGTGTTGAGAAGATGGAGGGAGTATTTTGAGAAGCTGATGTATGAGGAAAATGAGAGAGAGAGAGAAGGTTGGATGGTGTGGAGATGGTGAAGCAGGAAGTGGATAGGATTAGTAAGGACGAAGTGAGAGCAGCGATTAAGAGGATGAAGAATGGAAAGTCAGTTGAACCAGATGACATATTGGTAGAAGCATGGAGATGTTTAGGAGAGATGCAGTGGAGTTTTTACCAAATTGTTCAACAAGATTCTGGAAGGTGAGAGGATGCCTGAGGAAGGGAGAAGGAGTGTGCTGGTACTGATCTTTAGGAATAAGGGAGATGTGCAGACCAGCAGTAACTACAGGGGACTAAAGTTGATCAGCCACACCATTAAGTTATGGGAAAGAGTAGTGGAAGCCAAGTTGAGAGAAGAGGTGTCCATTTGTTGAGATGGTTTGGACATGTGCAAAGGAGGGACATGGGGTAATTCAGTAGAAGAATGCTGAGGATGGAGCCGCTAGGAAGGAGGAAAAGAGGAAGACCAAGGAGGAGGTTTATGTATGTGGTGAGGGAAGGCATGTAAAGTAGGAATGCGTTCAAAATATATATATTTAAATTGTTTATTTTTAATTTACAAAATGCAAAGTGACCAAACAGAAGAAAAAAATCTAATTTTAATTAATATTTAAGGTGACTTGATTTTGGCTTTAATTAAGCATTAATTCTTATATATATATATATATATATATATATATATATATATATATATATATATATATATATATATATATATATATATATAATAAAATAAAATTACCTGAAACATAATCAGTTGTGTAGGAGGCTTAAAACTGGGTCAGCATTAGCTAAACTCATGTCACAGAACATACACAATGGAAAGACTAAACGCAGAAACAAAGTAATACCCAAGCAAAGATTTCAAAGCAAACTGGGGCTAGGGAAATAGGCAATGTTGACCGTAGATGGAATGGTCAGCCAAGGAAACGTAAAGCAGCAGATGAAAGACACACCATGCTTACTTCCCTTTAATAATGGAAGGTTTCCAGCAGTGCCATTAGCAAAGAACTGGCAGAAACCAGTAGGACCCAGGCACACCCATATAATCTCTGAAGAAGTCTGGCCAGAAGGGGTCTTTAAAGAAAAATTGTGGCTCAAAGCCATGCCTCTGACATGAAAACAAGGCTACCTTTTGCTTTGATGACAGCTTTTCACACTCTTGGTATTCTCTCAGTCTGCCTCATGAGGTAGCCACCTGGAATGGTTTTCCAACAATCTTGGAGAGTTCCCAGAGGTGTTGAGTGCTTGTTGGCTGCGTTTTCTTCACTCTCCGGTCCAAATTACCCCAAACTATTTAAAATGGATTTAGATCATGTGATTGTATAAGCCATGTTTTACTGGAAAACAAATGTCCCCATTAAGTGTGATGGCATGTTGCTATAATATGGATTTGGACAGTAGTTGTTGTAACACTAATATTGTTATTGACTCTGTACTCACCATTTCTTGTGAAGAAGAAAGGGTGAGTACATAGTCAATATCAATATTAGTGCCACATTTCTTGCCACAATTAAGTCTTGACAAGGCACACCTATAAATTCAAAACCATTTCAGGTGACTGCCTTGTGAATCTGATGAAAATAGCATAAGTTTGCCAAGCTGTTATCAACGCTAAATTTGTTCTGGGTTATTTTACACTATTTTGTTTACTACAAAAGTCAATACATGTTCTTTCATAGTTTGGATGTCTTCAGTATGAATGTATAATTATGAAAATAAAACAAACAAGATTTTTATTTTACAATGCAGTATGTATTTTTAGGGATTCAGGGATTTGGTGATTTCTCTAGTAGTAATGTTTGATTTTAAGGTTCATGGTGGAACATTTTGGTCTGTCAGTTGTGCTGTGAGTTTACACACATTACACAATATATTTTACAGTGAATGCAAGCTCCAACAACAAAAAAGCTAAATCTGACCCAATATTTATCTATATTTACATTTGGGGCATTTAGCAGATGCCCTTGTCCAGATTGACGTACAACAACATACAGTGTTTCGAGTCTCTAGCAATGAATAAATCTACACTGCTATGCTAGATTACAACTTAAGATAAATCAGCCTACAACTTCTGTTATTTTTTTTATTTTTTTTTTTTAACAACGCAAACTTGGAAAGTGTTAGTTTAAGTGTTTCAGGAAAAAGTAGGCCTTCACTAGTCGCTTGAAGATATCCAGAGACTTTGGTGTTCGAACATCTAGGGAAAGTCCATTCCACCACCTCAGGGCCAGAACAGAGAAGGGCCTTTAAGTATGCTTACCTCTTATCCTGAGAGAAGGTGGTACCAGTCGAGCAGTGCTGGAGGATTTCAGACAGTGTGGTGCAGTGCGAAGTGTAATGAGGTCTCTGAGGTAAGATGGTGCTGGTCCATTTTTGGCCGTGTAGGAAAACATCAGTGTTTTGAATCTGATACGTGCAGCTACTGGAAGCCAGTGGAGGGAGTGCAGCAGTGGGGTTGTGTGGGAGACCTTGGGCAGGTTGAACACAAGTTGCACAACTGGATTTTGGATAATTTGCAGTGGACGAATAGCGTTCAGAAAAAGACCTGACAGCAGAGACTTGCAGTAGTCCAGTCTCGAAATGACAAGAGACTGAATAAACACCTAGGCAGCCTGTGTGGACAGAAATGGTCAAATCCTTTGGATGTTGTAGAGAAGAAATAGACAAGAACGAGCCACATTAGCAACATGCGAGGAGAAGGACAGTTGATTGTCCATAGTTACCCCAAGGTTGCGAGCAGTGGCTGAAGCAGAGACCAGAGAGTTATGAAGAGTTATTCTTAGATCTTGACCTTGATATGATTTATATTAACAGTGAATAACTTTATTTATTTTTTTATTATTATATTTATTGTATATTTTATTGTCAACAAATAATTAAAAAAAAATCCTATTGCAACTTTGTTTAGTCATGCATTTAACAAAGGAAAATCATTCTACTGTCCAGCAATACCCAAAGCAGTATCATTTGATTTTCCTAAATGGAAACATAGTGGAAACTTCTTCAGAAGAAGATTAATATTATTATTATTATTAATATTATTATTATTATTATTATTATTATTATTATATGGAAACATATCACATCAATGCAAGGGGTATTTTAAAAAAAATATAGAGTTAGTGCAGTGTCACTGTGTCTACTCACTCCATACCGTATATAATACGATGTGCAGTGTGCTGTAAAATTCAGATTATGTTTTTTTGTACTTGCACAAAAATGATGCCACTTCCTGCCAATCCTTTGAAGTCAGTCTAGCAATTTATTTTGAATTTGCTTCAAGATTTTCTTTTAAAAGGAAAAAATCGTGACAATTTCACATATTGAGGGAGTAAATGAAGGATGGTAGAAATGAAGGCATTGGTTAAAGTATGCGGAAATAAATAGAACAGTTGTGTAGATCACATCTTTAGAGAGTTAAATATTACGTAAAACACACAAAGACATATATACACACCTGTATGACCCAAATAGAGCTTAACAAATGTAAACTATTTAATAAAACATTTATTTATTTTATTTTATCATTAAAATTTGTGCCAATGTAATCAATTACTCAATTTAATAAAAATAATAAAAAGTTAATTGCATTAATTTGATTTATTTTATTTTTATATATTTTTTGTTATAAAATATAAAATAATATACATTATATATTATTCAACATATATATATATATATATATATATATATATATATATATATATATATATATATATATATATATATATATATATATGCACGCGCACACATACCCGATTCCAAAAAAGTTGGGACACTGTACAAATTGTGAATAAAAACAGAATGCAATGATGTGGAGGTTTCACATTTCAATATTTTATTAAGAATACAACATAGATGACAAATCAAATGTTTAAACTGAGGAAATGATTCATTTTAAGGGAAAAATCAGTTGATTTTATATTTCATGGCATCAACACATCTAAAAAAAGTTGGGACAAGGCCATTTTTAACACTTTTACCAGTCTGCAAACGTCTGGGGACTGAGAATACAAGTTGCTCAAGTTTAGGAATAGGAATGTTGTCCCATTCTTGTCTAATACAGGCTTCTAGTTGCTCAACTGTCTTAGGTCTTGTTTGATGCATCTTCCTCTTTATGATGCACCAAATGTTTTCTATGGGTGTAAGATCTGGACTGCAGGCTGGCCATTTCAGTACCCGGATCCTTCTTCTATGCAGCCATGATGTTGTAATTGATGCAGTGTGTGGTCTGGCATTGTAATGTTGGAAAATGCAAGGTCTTCTCTGAAAGAGACGACGTCTGGATTGGAGCATATGTTGTTGTAGAACTTGGATATACCTTTCAGCATTGATGGAGCCTTTCCAGATGTGTAAGCTGCCCATGCCACACGCACTCATGCAACCCCATACCATCAGAGTATTTTATGGAGGCTTCTGAACTTTGCACTGATAACAACTCCGGTTGTCCTTATCCTCTTTAGTCCGGATGACATGGCGTCCCAGTTTTCCCTAAAGAACTTCAAATTTTGATTCGTCTGACCACAGAACAGTTTTCCACATTGCCACAGTCCATTTTAAATGAGCCTTGGCCCAGAGACAATGCCTGCGCTTCTGGATCATGTTTAGATATGGCTTCTATTTTGACCTATAGAGTTTTATCCGGCAACGGCGAATGGCACGGTGGATTGTGTTCACCGACAATGTTTTCTGGAAGTATTCCTGAGCCCATGTTTTGATTTCCATTACAGTAGCGTTCCTGTATGTGATGCAGTGCCATCTAAGGGCCCGAAGATCACGGGCATCCAGTATGGTTTTCCGGGCCTTGACCCTTACGCACAGAGATTGTTCCAGATTCTCTGAATCTTTGGATGATATTATGCACTGTAGATGATGACAACTTCAATCTCTTTGCAATTTTTTGCAATATTTGGCATTACATTTCAAAATGTCTCACTTTCAACATTTGATATGTTATCTATATTCTATTGTGAATAAAATATAAGTTTATGAGATTTGTAAATTATTGCATTACTTTTTTATTCACATTTTGTACAGTGTCCCAATGGAATCGGGTTTGTGTATATATATATATATATATATATATATATATATATATATATATATATATATATATATATATATATATATATATATATATATATATATATATAAAAATAATATAGTTGCTGTGTAAGATGTTCAGAATACTAGAACAGAAATACTAATGTACTAGAATGAGTACATTCATTTAAAGTAATCAGAGCTGCTGTTAAATTATTCAACACCTTCTGAGCAGTCAGTATTCACAAATTAACAGTGCTGTGCTACAAACACTTTATAACATAATCTAACAATATGCATTTGTCCACATAACTTTGGGGTGCTGAATGGTAATCTAAAGCCTTATTTTCTTATAATTAAAGCATAAGCGTAAACTTAATTAAATCTTGGCCCTTTAATAAAAGAGAATGAAGAAGACGTAGAATATGATACTAATACTGCATCTTATGCATTTTTTTGTGAAGGCTAAATCTTTAATCGCTTTCTCAGCTGCTTTGGAGCATTTCTTCGAATCACCCTTAATATTTGCAAACCAGCAAGTGCAATCTCAAAACAATTTGTACATACAGCACAATACATTGTATTTATTGCAAAAGCCTGTACTTTATCAAAATCCTTAGTTCATCTCTCAAAAGTAAGTATTTGTTTCAATTAACATATCATTCCCATCAGAATAAAAAGTCCCTTTGTCATTGTTCACAAACAAGATCATCAAAATTGTCAGTATGATAGTTCAGTTGCAGTATTTCTACGGTTTGGGTTACAGTGATTGGAAATGCACATAATTTGAATTCCTACTGTATGGTATATATGAATTTTATCAGCACAAATTTATTTATTTGATTGCATATTTAATTTATATTGAATGATAAAGATTCACACTTTTACTGTACTTCAATAGTGTCTGTTCCTTTTTTAGTTGTTCATCCATTTCCAGAAATTGTAATTCTGTGTTTTGCTCTTTTGCCAAATGAAGATTTACAGGATTCACCTTTGACCTGTTTTAGAGAACTAGTTGATTAATGATTGATCTGATGCCGTACACTCTCCTGCATTAGTGCAATTCAAGACTAATCTACACAATTCATCAATTCAAGAAACATTTACCAAAAAACAGTGGATTAGAAATTTTAGATGAAAGATTCTGACAACTGGTTTAACCATTTTGCATTCAATGGCTTATGCAATGTTTTGGGGGTTAAGACTATTTAGGTGAAGCCAGTATAATATATTTTGTTTAACATGACATAAACAACTAATAATTTAGAAAACAATAGACACTTGTACACAATCAATTAAATGAATGTACTAAAGCATTCAAAATGTCATCAGAGAAACATGAAATGTTTTTATGATGGGCAGAAATGTCTAAATGATGTGGAAGTTGAACAAGGAGTTTTGAGAATATCATTTCTGATCTGAGAAACGTTTCAAAGCAACTGAGAAAGCAGGTGTGTGAACGCTATTCCACCTAGCAATCAGCCTCAAGGGGGCACCAGCACATAACTCAGCTTACACTCCTGAATACATCATGAGAATACTGTGTGTTTGGTAACATCATCCTGTTGATGCTGTTTTAACAATGGGGCCACCAGTGTTTCTCAGAGTGGAACAACAAACAAGAAGGTGAAGATGTGGAAGCAGCACACCAGCGGAAATATATACGGAAGAAATACAAATATTATTTTTTTTGTGTTAATTATGCATGTTCCTTAAGGGGAAAATAAGCTATATACAACATAGTACAACATAGTGCAATATATCTTTTTTTTTTTTTTTTTTCTGTAGATGCATGTTTCACATTCCATTTCTAGATACAGATAAAGTTTATGGCTATTTTTATCTCAGACATATAAAGTGTCTTTAAAATTTTATTTTCGGAGAGTAAAATAATGGATGCACACCCCTAGTAAATCAATCTGTATTCTTGAAGCGTCACTGAAGGAGCTCTCCACAGACCCAGACTGATTGCTCCCAGTATATACCAATCACTTCAGCTGTCCAAAGTGACTCTTGGATGAGCTGATACAATTGCAATGCTTCAGTCTTTAACATTTCCACTCGGATCAGATGAGAAACTTTGATACAAGTCTTGTTTAAGTAGAGGAAATTGTTCAAACATAAATAAATGAATAAAAAATGTATTCATCATATTATCATATGTATATCATATGTAAAATTCATGACCAAAAATTTACATAAATGTTTACCTCAGAGATTCTCACTATTTTTGTAACCACGGATAAATAAAATCCACACACCCCTTCAGCACAGATTTATTTCATAAATAGTATATCATTATTTATAAATAATGTACATTAATAGTATGTCTAATTATAGTAGCTATAGAGCTTTTTTTTATTATTATTTCTAAACCTTCCAAAAACAGAACACATTAGTTTAAAGTTCAGTTTCAGGTTCATTACTTACAGCCCTAAGTGTCCACATGACCAGTTAAATACCCTAATAACTAGAAGTCAATAATAAATATAGTAACCTTAGATGGTGGGTTGGGTTTTCATCCTTCTAACTAAATAAAATGAAAATGGTCACGCTTATCAGACCCATTCACTTTGAAGACCACCGCTTTAAATGCCTTTATGTTATGTAATGACATTTTAAAAATAAGTATTTTGGAAAATATCAGCTGTGGTTCATAATAATCTATTTACATTCAAAGTTGTTTTATTATAATTTATATCATTACCGGGTTTCCAAAGCAAGTTGGGTCCAAGCAAGAGGGAATGGTGGCAAATTAAGAGATGGAAAATATTCAGTTTGGCTACATGGAGAAGTCCCACTGTGTCCCAAAGTGTATCAACAAGTCTACGTGGTATCACTGAGGAACTGGTGGTTTAAGGATATTTCCTTTTTTTAAGTGAGAAAGACATGTTTTATATTTGCTACATTAGCCTAAATCCAGTACAAGACCAAATATTTAGAATTTAAATATCAAACATAAACTATATTGCCAAAAGTATTGCGTCACCTGACCTTTCCTGCTATATGTGGTTCTTTTAAAAATATCACCACAAAGCTGGAGAGACGTAATTTTATAGGACGCCTTTACAACATATTTATATGCACAATAATAACATTTTCCTTTTACTTGAACTTGGAAACCCAAACCTGTTCCAGCCTGGCAATGCCCCTGTCCACAAAGTGACCTCCTTGAAGATATGGTTTACATGCTTTGGAAAGGAAGATCTTGAGTGGCCTGATATAGAGCTCTGATCTCATACCTACTACACCTAGGCCTCCTCACCTACATCAGTACCTGCCTTTCGTAATACCCTTGTGACTGATGAACACAAATATCTATAAGCACTCTCCAAAGGCTAGTGGAACATCTTCCCAGAAGAGTGGAGGGAATTATAACAGCAAATTGGGACTAAATGTGGAATGCAATGCTCAAAAATCACATACCATACTTATGACCAGGTGACCCAATACTTTTGGCAATTTAGTGTATCTCAGATGACTGAATAGGTTTTAATTTTCAATAAAAATTTAAATTGTAAATAGCTGAGTTTCCTCGAATACATCTACTGTAACAGTAAATTTTAAATGTCTAGGTTTTCCCACTAAACCACTTCTCTAACATCTAGCACTGTTTAAATAGTTCTCTTTCTGATTCTGCTCATTCAAGAAAATACACTGGACAGTGCCAGGTGCTATGATCCACTGAAACTGAACTACCTGTCAACACTGGTCTCTTGTAGGCGGTTGTTCATGATAGCGAAAGCTCCCACTCCAACAGAAAAGCCGTTCTGCCGAACATGGCTCTGTCTTGGGTTTCCATGGGCGGTCTCTGAGAGCTGCTTTTGCAGAATGGCAAGAGAAACCTTGTTGGCCATAAAGTCATTGACAGAGATCATTTCTCCTGAGAGTCTATGACCTGTGAGATAACCTCCATCTGGGCCCAGGCCAGGATCAGTCTCACTATCGCACACTGTTTCCACTGATGCATTAGTGAAGCGCTGCTTCCGTGCCACCTCATTAGCAGGGGCTGGGTGTACAGCATTGCGCTTTTGTGCCCTTTGCCGTGGGTTTCCAGTTATAGGGTGCTGGCTGCGCCACGGGCAGGGGAGGCAGCAACAGCAGCATGCTGAGCCTTGCCTTCTGTAGGTACGTCCTCGGCATGGGCACTGTACCCTGCTGCTGTCCATTTTTGCCAAGATCCAGTTTAGGGTCTGCTTTATAATGATGGAAATTACATTAAAGAGTGAGTAGATGCAGCAGACACCCATGAGTATAAAAAGACAGTTCCCCAGTCTGTAAGCTTCCTGTGCCTCGTAGCTCTCCCTCTGACTACTTACTAAGTCTCCGAAGCCAATGGTGCTGAAGGCCACAAAGCAGAAATAAAGTGAATCAAAGTAATCCCAGTCTTCCATAGACGAATACAGTGCTGAGGCGCAGCAGGCAATCAGTAGTGCCGCAACCCCCAGTATGAGCATCACGTAGTAGACAGAGGGCTTCCAGCCTTCTAAACTATCATCCTCACAGCGAGCCTCCTCTCCACCCACGCCAGCACGCCGCAACTGCCTCTCGTGACACCAGCGCATGATGTATGCCAACATGGTGATGATGCGCTCAAGGAAGAGGTTGAAGAACAGAATTGTCGCAGCACAACCAATAAGTCCATAGAATATCAGAAACACTTTGCCACCTATTGTCACAGGGGTGGTCATGCCAAATCCTGCAAATAAGCAAAGAATCAGGATAACATGTCAACTGTTGCACTTTCTGCTGCCTATAAGATACATTTTAATTTATAATCAAAGTTTAATAGGTCTCAGCTCCACCCTCAGTCACACTCCTTACTTATCAGTTGCCTTTTATAGAAAAATCTAAATCTATTGCACCCTAAAATGTGTAATTGTTCAGCTTGGCCTTGGTGTTACTTTCATTACCCTTATAAAAAATTAATAGGCATTAATAGTGTGAGATTCAAACTGACCTATTGTGGAAACTACGGTACCGACAAAGTAGAACGCCCCAGAGAAGTCCCAGCGAGGTCTCAGAGTATCCACACGGATGCCTGTGGCGAAGGCCTCCTCATAATGTCTCAGCAAAGCCTGTAGGCTCTCAACCCTTAGCTTGTGCTGCAGGGTGAAGTTAGCCAGCTGTTCCTCCCAACGCTGGTGTGCCTGCAACTCGGATGGACGCTCAAGGGCAGAGAACACCAGCGCTCCACAGAAGAGGTACAGCAGGATGAACGCCGCCAACAGACCGAAGCGAGCATTGTCCTCATTCAAGTGCAGTGGAAAGCAACAGCTGCGCCTGGCATCCGGTCTGCGAGGCATGGCTTAAGCACCAGCAGGAAATGACACGGACATGCAAACATACAAAGCCACAAAGCCAGCATACATATGCACACGCACACATGTAAAAAGGCGCACCAGAGACTAGTCTACATGAATGAGCTGTAAATAAGTCTAGACTCTCCAGTCCGTATTCCTATTCTTCAGTGAGGCAGTAACAGAATACTATCGGTTCCTGAGGCTTCATGAGATGCCGTTCTGCAGAGTGTGGAACATTAAGCTGCAGACCAAATCCTGATTGCTATCTCCTGCCATGGCAGTGCCCAGTTTTTATGCATTCCACTTTGGGAGACTGTAATGATTTCTTGATGAACTGTCCACTTCCTGCACTTTTTACCTGCAAGAAAAAGATCAGGGACAGGAGGGTCTCCTATGTAGTGACGTCATAAATCACTTAAGAAGAGCAGGATTGTTAGTTATTTATTATTATTTGTAATTTTTTTTTTTTTTTACAATAAGATCCTAGTTCATTAAGTAGGTTTATTAATAATGTACGATATTGCTCTACGCGTGACAAAATCATATGTCTATGAAGTCTAATATCTTTTAAATTTGTATTCAATAGATAGAAATTGTTTAATAATAAACTTTTCAATCTGCATCTGCGTTTTTAAAGACGTAAGGCAACAGATTGCACCTACCAGATCACCGATTTATTGTCGGAATGTGAGGATTTTCGCAGTAAAAATCATCTGGCAATCCGCGTATTTCAGCAGTCAGTTTTAAAATAAGAAACATTTTCCCGTTCCATTGTGTCTACATGAGTCGTGACATCTGTGTATCGTCTCACTAAATGGGACTGAAGTGGAGGACAGCGGCACAAGTGCGCGCCAAGGCAGGGTTGCCAAGTACGTTCACTGTTTTCAGAATAGTTTAAGAACCTCCAAATAATTTTTAGTAAAATACGTTTTATTAGTGGCTTCTTATAAGAGAAAAAAAAGTACGTTTTGTTTAAATGATTCACACGACTCATTGTTGCCTAATTTATGTTTCATAAAACCTATAAATGTTTGTTGGTTTGTTTATTTATTATTTTAATTTATCCATGAACATATTATAAAGAGTTCACCTCGCTTTGTGCCAGTCCGGACAAAAATCTTTTCACCCGCAATCAAGATATAATCAGCACAAGAATGAATAAAAATAATCAATCTGGCAACCAGGCTCAAGTGAACGGCAATTTATCCCAGAGGGGTCGGAGTGAGGGATGAAACTTCACTGCAACTGGCACTCTATATTCACAATTTCCCTTGACAACTAATTACAGGACTGCAATGCCACATAAACATATGTCAGATAAAATGTAAAAGTAAAAATTCTCTTCTTTATTATTATATATATTGATAGAAGTTTGGACTTCTGTAGTGGTTTTTCTTTATTTTTATTATTTTCAAAATTATACATTAATACTGAAGACATCCAAACTATAAAAAGAACATGCATGGAATTATGTAGTAACAAAAAAGTGATAAACATATATATATTTTACATTGTCAATACTTTAACGACATCCTCTTGGCATTGTCTCATCAGATTCACTTGGTAGTTACCTGGAATGGTTTTCAATTCACAGCTGTGCCTTTCAAGAGATTATTTGTGACATTTTTTCTTATTGTGCTTTAGATCATTAGTTGTCTCGTGGACCGTCCCAGGAAACTAATACCAAGACTACCTCTGCTGCAGCGGCTAGGTTTATCTGAATTACCAGCCTCGGTATCTGGCAATTTACAGCACCTCTAATTAGAACCCACATGACTGCTTCTCAGAGTTCATTCTGCAAACACATTTCTACATCCACTGTTAAGAGGAGACTGAATAAGTCAGGCCTTCATGGTTCAATTGCGGCAACGAAACCATTATTTCGAAAGGACAACAAGCAGAAGATACTTGCTTGCAAAGTAACACAGAAAATGGACATTAGATCAGTGGAAAATTGTCCTTTGGTCGGATGTGATTTTTGCTTCTTACTGCCAAATTTTTGTAATATGTAGAGTGGATGAATGGACAGGTTCTAAATATGTGGTTCCAACTGTGAAACATTAATAAAGAGGTGTGATGGTGTAGGGGTGCATTGCTGGTGACACTATTGGTGACTTAGTGAAAATAAAGGAGACACTTAACCAGTATGTTTTTGCAGTGACATGCCATTTTATCTGGTTTTTCCAACAGGAAAATGACCCCAAACACACCTTTAGGTTATGTAAGCTATTTGTTAAAAAACAACAACAACACAGAAACAATTGAAGATAACAATTAAGAAAAACCAGTAAATAATAAGGTGTTGACTGGTAGTTCTGTGGATGAGTCCACTTAGGAATTAATAAGATGGATTTGGACTGTCATTAATAAATACAATATGTTACAGTGGCTTAGAGCTACATTTGCCATGAACAGTTAATTATGTTACCTACGAGTCACCCAGATACAGATGGGTTCCTCGAGGTTCTTCTTAATGTCATCTAAGGAAGATTTTCACACTGTCACCATTGGTTTGCTCTTTAAGAATAACCTGGAAAGGACAAATTTATGAATTTACAATTTATACTCATTCTGTTTATCTGAATTTGCTTTGTGACTGTTGTGTTGTTACAAATAAAAACAAGTTGAATTCAATTAGACTTTTTTTAGAATTTTTGCAGAATTTGCAGAAACCTATTTAGTAATTGCTTTGTTACGTTTCCCCTCGGTGCACTGACATAAAGTCATTGATTTGTTTCACGTTTCCAGGCTGAGAAAACCCCAACTGGTGGTGGGGGACTGCTGATGCATGTCTATTGTGGTCAGACAGTAGACTAGCAGGGACTGCGTGGCTTTGTTCTCTCTGACCAGTCACACATTGCCTTTCATCTTGAGCTCGAGCAGCTCATAAGATACTATCCGTCATTAGAGAACTGTCCATTGCCTCTAAGTGCCCAGGTGCAGCTGAGACTCTATATCAAAGAGTTTACTATTCTAAGCTTGTTGTTTCCATCTTGTAGGGCATACTTTTTTAAATAATTTCTTGCTATCACTGTCAAGCTGCAGACACATTTCCAATCATTGAAAAAGCACTGTGGATAATCAGCTGTTTGGGCTGAGCGCTCAACACTGCCTTTAAAGTCATCAAGGGATCTGAGATGTGCATCTGCATAATGGGATTCATTGCAGGTGCTGTTTGATGAATACAATGATGAAGCAAAGCTTATTACAGACTCTCCCTGATTCTTATCTCTCTCCCTTCCTACACCACCTGTTTTTTCCTGTCCTTTAATTTACATCTTATATATATATATATATATATATATATATATATATATATATATATATATATATATATATATATATATATATATATATATATGTATATATGTATAGTGGGAGAACTTGCAAAATAGCAGGTGTTAAAATACTTATTTTCCTCACTGTATATATATATATATATATATATATATATCACAATATACACACATATATATACACACACACATATATATATATATATATATATATATATATATATATATATATATATATATATATATATATATATATATATATATATACAGTGAGGAAAATAAGTATTTGAACACCCTGCTATTTTGCAAGTTCTCCCACTTAGAAATCATGGAGGGTCTGAAATTGTCATCGTAGGTGCATGCAACTATTTATTTGTATGATACAGCTGCAAATAAGTATTTGAACACCTGAGAAAGTCAATGTAAATTTTTGGTACAGTAGCCTTTGTTTGCAATTACAGAGGTCAAACGTTTCCTGTAGTTTTTCACCAGGTTTGCACACACTGCAGGAGGGATTTTGGCCCACCTCCACACAGATCTTCTCTAGATCAGTCAGGTTTCTGGCCTGTCGCTGAGAAACACAGAGTTTGAGCTCCTCCAAAGATTCTCTATTGGGTTTAGGTCTGAGACTGGCTAGGCCACGCCAGAACCTTGATATGCTTCTTACAGAGCCACTCCTTGGTTATCCTGGCTGTGTGCTTGGTCATTGTCATGTTGGAAGACCCAGCCTCGACCCATCTTCAATGCTCTAACTGAGGGAAGGAGGTTGTTCCCCAAAATCTCGCAATACATGGCCCCGGTCATCCTCTCATTAATACAGTGCAGTCGCCCTGTCCCATGTGCAGAAAAACACCCCAAAGCATGATGCTACCACCCCATGCTTCACAGTAGGGATGGTGTTCTTAGGATGGTACTCATCATTCTTCTTCCTCCAAACATGTTTAGTGGAATTATGACCCAAAAGTTCTATTTTGGTCTCATCTGACCACATGACTTTCTCCCATGACTCCTCTGAATCATCCAAATGGTCATTGGCAAACTTAAGATGCCTGGACATGTGCTGGTTTAAGCAGGGGAAACTTCCGTGCCATGCATGATTTCAAACCATGACGTCTTAGTGTATTACCAACAGTAACCTTGGAAACGGTGGTCCCAGCTCTTTTCAGGTCATTGACCAGCTCCTCCCGTGTAGTTCTGGGCAGATTTCTCACCTTCCTTAGGATCATTGAGACCCCATGAGGTGAGATCTTGCATGGAGCCCCAGTCCGAGGGAGATTGACAGTCATGTTTAGCTTCTTCCATTTTCTAATGATTGCTCCAACAGTGGACCTTTTTTCACCAAGCTGCTTGGCAATTTTCCTGTAGCCCTTTCCAGCCTTGTGGAGGTGTACAATTTTGTCTCTAGTGTCTTTGGACAGCTCTTTGGTCTTGGCCATGTTAGTAGTTGGATTCTTACTGATTGTATGGGGTGGACAGGTGTCTTTATGCAGTTAATGACCTCAAACAGGTGCATCTAATTTAGGATAATAAATGTAGTGGAGGTGGACATTTTAAAGGCAGACTAACAGGTCTTTGAGGGTCAGAATTCTAGCTGATAGACAGGTGTTCAAATACTTATTTGCAGCTGTATCATACAAATAAATAGTTAAAAAATCATATATTGTGATTTCTTGGTTTTTTTTTTTTTTTTTTGGATTTTGTCTCTCACAGTGGACATGCAACTACGATGACAATTTCAGACCCCTCCATGATTTCTAAGTGGGAGAACTTGCAAAATAGCAGGGTGTTCAAATACTTATTTTCCTTACTATATATAATATATATATATATATATATATATATATATATATATATATATATATATATATATATATATATATATGCATTAAATTGTCAAAAAATTGAATCAAATGTACACCCATGCTCCGAAGTCCATTTGACTAAAGGTTATTTCTTTAGTTTTGCATTGCAGCCATAATAATAACTCTAGTGTGTATGTATGTGCTATAATTAGAATTTAATCAACAACATGGTGTAATATGGCTTGACACAAAGTGAGGTTGTTGTTAGCGCATGACGTTTATTACTGAAAAACCATAGTAAATGTTTGTGACAAAAACTGGGTCGAGCTCAAAATTTACAAATTATTCATCTTTTAATGGCTTTAACTACAATTTGGCAAAAATTAAACAAATAGATCTGAGCATATAGTAGATATGCATCACTTTTCCTTTAAATTTATTAAAATGTTTAAGCCTTGCTGGTAGACAAGGGTCCATTATTTTTACATTAAATCTTAGTGGCTTCAAACAGTTGATGAGTAGTGATGAGGAATATTTTGTGAATCGAAATTAGAAGGGTTCCCTTTTTGAGGTTGCTTCCTCTGTAGGTTATTTCCTAATATCATCTCGAGGAGTTTTCCTTGCCACTGTCCCACTAGCACACTCAATATGGATAATAGTAATTAATTATTGTATATTATTAATCTTTTTATCCTTCAAAGCTAATTTGTGCCATCATCCATTGTTAAACGTGCTATACATATTCAATTTAATTCAATCTTATTTGAATAGCACCTTTAACAATGGACATTTTCCCAAAGCAGCTTTACAGAGATAAGTGGTTTATAAAATTACAATGTATGCATTACTGCATATAACCTTATTCCTAATGAGCATGTCATCGGCAACAGTGACAAGAACTCCCTAAGATGGTATGAGGAAAAAACCTTGAGAGGAATAAGGCTCAGACAGGAACTCATCAATGTCCATTTATTACAGCTAATGTTGAGTTGTGCTGTTCAATGAACTGTTCGTGCCAACTGCAGTCCCAAGTCATTGGAGCAGATCGTTTGCATTAATTACAATCCGAAAATATCCTCATAATTTCTTGAGTTGCTCGTGACTTCTTAGATCTTTAGGCTGTTCATATGGAACCATCCTCAACTTCACTGAATAGTCTGCAATTACAAAATGTTCTCTTTAATCATTTTAAATTGTAAATTAATAGATTTTAATCAACCATAAACATTCATTTTCATTCAACTATCTCTTCTCAGATTTATAAGACAAAAGGTTGCATGTTAGTAAAGCATATATTGTTCAATGAAAACAAAAACATTTTCAACGTCCTCTGTACAAGTCCCTGTTAACAAGCAGTTGCTATAAAAACAACAACGTATTAGAGCAAGCTAAATGTGATTTGCAGCTGCACTGGTTTCAGAACAGCTGTCACAAAAACAATCAACAAACCAGTCAGAATCCAGACTTTATTTAGTTTATTAATGTTTGTGTAAATATAACAATTATATTAAGTTTAAACAAATTATGACATTCAAATAGAAATCTCAATTCGTGTAGAAAAAAAAACAAAAAAAAAACGTAAATTTATTAAAATCATAGGAAAATGTCACATCTAACTGGTTTAAGGCAGGATGAGGAGAAGAGACAGAAGTGACATCATCTGTGTTCAGAAAAGAGGTGAAGAGTCTAAAGCCTGCACTCTAGAGGCAAACAGGAGCACGTTCTTCTCCACCTCAGCATTCAGTTGCTGCTGAGAAGCTCTAGGGTTCCTCTTAACAAAATCTGCCACACTCTGGATGCATTCATTCTGTCAAGACATATGATTCAAAGTTAATATTGCTCAATATCAGACATTGGTGAGTCTGGGAAAATAGGCTTTTTCAGGCCTTTATAAAATGTTTTTTTTTTTTTTTTACAGATTAAAATTACTTCAAGTGCACATTTGAATGTGTAATATTTCACTGCTGCTTTGCAAAAATCATTGGAGTTAAAATGGAGCAAGTGGCAGGCAAATTTTAGTGTGTTGTAAGATATAAGACCGAAATACAGGCAAATACAGATCATTACTGAAGGCGGACAGGACACATCATTTGTGGTCATTTCCAATTTTCAAATATATATATATATATATATATATATATATATATATATATATATATATATATATATATATATAAACGGGTTTACCTAATGTTGGGTTTAGTTTATGCACTATTATCTGTTAATTAACAGCAACTCTAATTTTCATTTTTAACAGTATCACACACCTATAATATGTACTCGTTTTTCCATTTTATTAAATACTCAAATAAAATCGGCACCATTCTGATACTAAGCATCGTTTTCATGTCAATACTGACCTGAAGCTCTAGACAGAAAATACACTATATGGGCAAATGTATTGGGACACCATACTTTCCCAGACATATATGGTCCTTTCCCAAACTCTTATTGCAAAACTGAAGGCACACACTTGTCAAGCATGTCTTTGAGTGCAGTAGCATGCGATTTTCCCTTCACTTGAACTAGGAGATCCAATCCTGATTCAGCATGACAATGCCCCTGTGCACAAAGCAAACTCCATGAAGATATGCTTTGCAAGGTTTGGAGTTCAAGATCTCCTGCTATAGAGCTCTGACCTCAACCCTACTAAACATCTTTTGGATGAATTGGGACACTGACTGCACCCCAGGCCTCCTCATCTCACCTACATCAGTACCTGATTTAACTAACACCCTTGTGGCTGAATGGGATTAAATTTGGGACTAAATGTGGAATGTGATGCTTAAAAAGCATATACCAAACCTGACCAGGCGTCCACAAACTTTTGCCAATATAGTGTATTAGATTTTTCATGTGATCCATTCGTTTAAAATTTTGACTTATGATGTTCACAAAAATAACAATTATATTTGAACACTTAATGCTAAACCTGCTTTAGTTACTATGATACTTCACACAAATCCGAGATTTGCTCTCACTATTATATAAAACACAGTATTTCTGTACCCATATACAGTGTAAAATGTTTGGAAACACCGTCCTTTTTCATTTTTGAGACGCATGCATGTTCTTTTTTGTTTATACAACTTCTTCTTCTTCTTCTTCTTCTTCTTTCGGCTGCTCCCATTAGGGGTCGCCACAGCGGATCATCCGTTTCCATACCACCCTGTCCTCTACATCTGCCTCTTTCACACCAACTACCTGCATGTCTTCCCTCACCACATCCATGAACCTCCTCCTTGGCCTTCCTCTTTTCCTCCTACCTGGTGGCTCCATCCTCAGCATTCTTCTACCAATATAATTCATGTCCCTCCTCTGCACATGTCCAAACCATCTCAATCTCACCTCCCTCACCTTGTCACCAAAACATCCTACATGCGCTGTCCCTCTAATAAACTCATTTCTAATCTTGTCCATCCTCGTCACTCCCAACGAAAACCTCAACATCTTCAGCTCTGCTACCTCCAGCTCCACCTCCTGTCTTTTACTCAATGCCACTGTCTCTAAACCATACAACATCGCAGGTCTCACCACAGTCCTATAAACTTTCCCTTTCATTCTTGCAGATACCCTACTATCACAAATCACTCCTGTCACTCTTCTCCACCCACTCCACCCTGCCTGCACTCTTTTCTTTACTTCTCTAACACACTCTCCATTACTTTGCACTGTTGACCCCAGGTACCTGAACTCCTCCACCTTCTTCACCTCTTTTCCCTGCAACCGCATCACTCCACTGCCCTCCCTCTCATTCACACACATGTACTCTGTCTTACTCCTACTGACTTTCATTCCCCTTCTCTCCAGCGCATATCTCCACCTCTCCAGGCTCTTCTCAACCTGTTCCCTACTCTCACCACAAATCACAATATCATCTGCAAACATCATAGTCCAGGGAGACTCCTGTCTGACCTCATCCGTCAACCTGTCCATCACCACTGCAAACAGGAAAGGGCTCAGGGCCGATCCTTGATGCAGTCCAACCTTCACCCTGAACCAGTCTGTCTTTCCTACTGTACACTTCACTGCCATCACACTGTCCTCATACATGTCCTGCACCACCCTCACATACTTCTCTGACACACCTGACTTCCTCATACAATACCACAACTCCTCTCTTGGCACTCTGTCGACGCTTTCTCTAAATCCACAAACACACAATGCAATTCCTTCTGTCCTTCTCTATACCTCTCCATCAACATCCTCAAAGCAAATTACGTGTCTGTGGTGCTCTTCCTCGGCATGAAACCATACTGTTGCTCACAGATGGTCACCTCTTCTCTCAGCCTGGCTTCCACTACTCTTTCCCATAACTTCATGGTGTGACTGATCAACTTAATTCCCCTGTAGTTACTGCAGGTCTGCACATCTCCTTATGCTTAAAGATCGGTACCAGCACACTCCTTCTCCATTCCTCAGGCATCTTCTCACCTTCCAAAATCCTGTTAAACAATCTGGTTAAAAACTCCACTGCCATCTCTCCAAAACATCTCCACGCTTCTACCGGTATGTCATCTGGTCCAACCGACTTTCCATTCTTCATCCTCTTAATCGCTGCTCTCACTTCTTCTTTACTAATCCTATCTACATCCTGCTTCACCAACTCCACATCATCCAACCTTCTCTCTCTCTGATTTTCCTCATTCATCAGCTGCTCAAAATACTCCCTCCACCTTCTCAACACACTCTCCTCACTAGTCAACACATTTCCTCTCCATCCTTTATTGCTCTAACTTGCAGTACATCCTTCCCAGCTCGGTCCCTCTGCCTGGCCAATCGGTATAAATCCTTTTCTCCTTCCTTAGTGTCCAACCTCTCATACAGCTCCTCATATGCCTTTTCCTTGGCTTTCGCCACATCCCTTTTACCTGCTGCCGCATCTCCTTGTACTCCTGCCTACTTTTCTCATCACTCTGTCTATCCCACTTCTGTTTTGCCAAACTCTATCTCCTTATGCTCTCCTGCACTTCCTCATTCCACCACCACGTCTCCTTGTCTTGCTTTCTATTTCCAGATGTCACACCAAGTACTTTTCTAGCTGCCTCTCTCATCACTCCTGCAGTAGTTGCCCAATCATCCAGCACCTCTTCACCACCACTGAGCCCCTGTCTGACCTCTTCCCTGAACCTCACACTACACTCTTCCTCCTTCAGTTTCCACCATCTTATTCTTCTTTCAGTCCTCACTCTCATCCTCTTCTTCTTTACCTCCAAAACCATCCTACAGACCACCATCCGATGCTGTCTAGCTACACTGTCCCCACCAACACCTTACAGTCTCCAATCTCCTTCAGGTTGCATCTCCTGCATAGCACATAGTCCACCTGTGTGCACCTTCCTCCACTCTTATCGTCACCCTATGATCCTCCTTCTTCTTAAAATAAGTGTTCACCACTGCCATTTCCATCCTTTTAGCAAAATCTACCACCATCTGCCCTTCCACATTCCTCTCCTTAAAACCATACCTACCCATCACCTCCTCATCACCTCTGTTCCTTCACCTACATGCCCATTAAAGTCTGCCCCAATCACCAATCGTTCTTTTCTAGGTACACCATCTACCACTTCATCTAACTCACTCCAGAATCTTTCCTTCTCCTCCATCTCACAGCCAACTTGTGGAGCATAGGCACTGATGACATTTATCATCATCCTTCAACTTCCACCCTCACGATCATCACCCTATCAGAAACCCTCTTCACCTCCACTACACTCTTACTGTACTCTTCCTTCAGAATCACCCCTACACCATTTCTCTTTCCATCCACACCATGATAAAACAGTTTAAATCCACCTCCAATGTTCCTGGTCTTACTCCCTTTCCACTTGGTCTCCTGAACACACAGCATATCTACCGTTCTCCTCTCCATCATATCAGCTACCGCTCTCCCTTTACCCGTCATAGTACCAACATTTAAAGTACCAACCCTAACCTCTACTCTCCCACACTTCTCCTTTCCCTGCCGTCTCTGTAGACGTCTTCCTCCTCTCCTTCGGCCAACAGTAGCCCAATTTCCACCGGTATCCTGTCGGCTAACGATGTTAACGTTGCTCAAAATACTCCCTCCACCTTCTCAACACACTCTCCTCACTAGTCAACACATTTCCCTCTCCATCCTCCAACGTTGTTAACCCGGGCCTCGACCGATCCGGTATGAAATTCTCATTTCTGATCCGCATATTTGATTTGGCACATGTTTTACGCTGGATGCCCTTCCTAACGCAACCCTCCCCATTTACCCGGGCTTGGGACCGGCACTAAGAGTGCACTGGCTTGTGCATCCATAATGGCTGGGTTTTTTTGTTTATACAACAAACTAGGTAAAAGGCAAAACACGCAAGAACCGGACAGTTAAATACTGGAAGGAAGTTTTGTGGACAGATGAGTCCAAATTTGATATTTGTGGCATTTTTTCTAACAGACGAACTTATGTAAGAGGAAAACAGGAGAGAATGTTATCAGACTGCTTTACACCCACAGACAAACATGAAGATGGAAGCTTAATAGTTTGGGGTTGTTTTAGAGCAGGGATGGTCAGAGGTTTATTCCAGGTAGATCAAATGCTGAACCAACATGGCTACTATTTTGTACTTTAACACCAAGCAATTCTGTCTGGATTTCAGCTAATTAAAATCAACTTTGCCAATGCAATAAGCATACATCCAAGCTTTATACGTGTTATTTAGAGAGAAAAAAGTCGGCTGGTGTGTTAACTATCATGGAATGTCCTGCCCGGTCACTGCACCTAAATCAATCTGAACTGCTCTGGAATGAACTGGATCACAACATCAAAAGGAAATATCTAACTAATGAATAGCACCTTCAGCCATTTTTAAAGGGAGCATGGTAAAGTATTCAGCTGAAAGTCTGGAGAAACGAACTGTCCAGATGCCAAGAGTGTGTAAAGTTGCTATTCACGCTAGTCAAAGATTTTTTCAATAAAAATAAAATCTATAAAATGTAAAAAAGTTTTGGCCAAAGTAAATCTTCATAGCGTTAAATTATATAGTTCCAATTAAAATGAAAGAACATGCATGTGTCTCTCAAAAATGATAAAGCTTTTAAAAAGCCTTGTCTACAAATATACTGTAATTCCTGGACTATAAAGCGCACCGATATATAAGCCGCACCCACTGAATTTTACAAATATTTTTATTTTGAACATTAAATAAGCCTCACCTGTCTAGAAGCCGCAGGTGTCTACAGTAATGAACTTTACACAGGTTTTAACGAAAGACACGTTACACACGGTGTAACAAGTGAAATATTTTGCGCTTCCTTTAGGAGCATAGCGGTATTTTGGGAATAGCATGCCACTGCATTTTTCCAGTATTACTGCGTGTGTTCAAGACTAGGAATATGTCCTTATTATTTTCTGATGCTCATTTCTAAGTTTCTTTGACTAACCCGTAACGCTGTTGCCAAGAAAAATAAAAAAGCACGAGTTTTGGAAACCTGTCTGTGCTTATATGATTTCTGTTGTAACTGGAGTTAGTGAGCTCTCTCTTCACCCAGACTCAACGCGTTACAACGGCTTGTATCTAAACAGTAGCCTTCCAGGAAAGTCATTGTTCACTGTCTTCTTCCTTCCTTTCACAACTATTTTTCTAGGGATTTTATCTTTTGGCATCGTTGTGCGTTTAAAAAAAACTTTTTTTCTCCCGATGCCGTGCAGCTCAGATCACAGGTGAGGTGCGTTTTTTCGTTTCCGTTTGGAAATTTCATTGGTCTAATGTTATGAGGTTCAGTTTTTTGGCTTGAAGTTTGTGAAACCGGGAAAAACCAAGGAAAATTCATAAATAAGCCACGGGGTTCAAAACGTGGGAAGAAAGTAGCGGCTTATAGTCCGAAAAATACGGTAATGCTTTCTTTAACCATATAGATACAGAGTGTAACACTGCCACCTCTGAGCTCGATCCAGAATACGTTCCTAAGCTCAGATCTGTGTAGAGTTTCACATGTTCTCCCCTGGTCTCTAAGGATTTCCTCTTTGTTCCTCCCACGGTATGACCAAGTGTGTGAATGTGTGCATGTTGTGTGTATTCTAGTGTTTTCTAGACAGAGCTCAAAATACATCACAAACCTGACCAGGATCAAGCACTAAGCAAAGTTGAATACATGAATGATCATCTTTTTTTAGATAATATAAACTGCAATCAATAACATGTTTGACAGAAACACCTCACCCTGTAAGCATCCACTTTGCTTTGACCTGTTAATCTATTAAAGACTTCTCGGACCACCTGCATGCCAGTAACCACTGTGAGGAACTGTTTGCACTCCACACTGTCAGTTTTCAACCAGCCAAGCAGAGCTAACTGAATTTAACACACAAGGCACAGATTAACAGTTTAGAAAGCAGTATTATCAAAAGCATGCCATTTTCATACTAACAGAATAACACAATTTATAGAAATGTTTGTAAATGTTTCTGTGTTGTGTTGTGTATATACTTGTATACTATAGTATATAGTACTATAGTGTCTATTCTTTCATATATTTGCATTTATTTTAGTTATTAATTTTTTTCTTTGCTGCTGTAACAAAGATATTTCCCCACTGTGGGACGAATAAAGGTATATCTTATCTTAAATTGGTTTGAAAGAGGCAGATGTAGAGGACAGAATAGCATGGAGACGGATGATGCACTTTGGCGACCCCTAACGGGAGAAGCCGAAACCAGAAGAAGATAAGAATGTCTGTAACTATATGTATTATACTATATACTATATAGTATACTATAACTATAATATTTTCATTGATTTATAATGAACATATATAAATAATTATTCCTTCACTTTACACACTTTATTATTATTTTAGCTAATATGAGCATTTGTATAAAACAATTAGTAAGTTCCTCTCTCGGCCTCAACCTCAAATAAAGCAAACTGATGGATTTATTTTAATATATATTTATATCACTTATTGGATTTGAATGTTTTATTACACTGTATGGTTTTGATATAGTCTATATTGTTAGCATTATTAGAATTGGACTAACCTGCTGAATTAACTGCGCGTCTCCCATCTCGCTGCTCGAGCTTGTTTTTGCCGACTCCGCCATTTTTGTCTGCCTGTGTTAATAGATTGATATCTAATAATTTAAAAAACTTACAGTAAAACTGAACAAATAATCATACAACGTTTTACTATCTTTATAACGTATGTTTTACACTCGTTTTGTTTAACTTCCTGTTTACAGTGCTTATTCTGTTGGATATTTAATGGCCTCTTTCAGTCATCAGCGCCCCCTAATGGGTTAACATGATCAGTGCATATTTATTGCTTTTTTTTTTTTTTATTGATCAGTGCATATTGATTTATTGCTTCTGTACAACTACACACCGATCAGTTCTAACCTATTATAATATCTATTATAGTTCTATTTGTCCCAATTACAGATATACCCACTATCTCAAGATTCTATCATTTCTAAACTTCTATAATTTTATTTATAACTTCTATAATTTTCTATAATTCAGGACATTTTGATGCTGGTTCATTAGGGCAAAGACCAAGAATATCATCTAGAGACTTAACCACTAAAAACATCAGTATTATAAAATTATAGTTAGAAAAGCAAGGTTTGTTTTGGTTTGGTTTTAAATAGGACTGGCTATTTTAAGTACTGCTGGAAGAGAAAGGTTTTTAGACATTATTTGAAGACAGTTAGTGAATCAACTGTTAAAAATCAATAGGACTTTCATTCCATTACCTAAGTGCCAGAACAAAGATGATTCCCTTGTACCCCTAGAGATAGTGGAACCAGTCATGCAGTGGTTGAGGACTGGACACTCAGTATTTAAGATGTTGAACATTTGATTGGAAGGTTGTGAGTTTAAATGCCAGCATCATCAAGATGCCACTGTCGTGCCCTTGTTAAAAATCTTAACTGTTTAGTTGTTTAAAAGAAATAATTGTAATTTGTTCGGGATAAGCGTGTCTACCAAATGCCATTTATATTTACACACGGAATTAAGCAGGTTTAGTGTCACTCAACTAATACCCACATTTTAAATGGCCCACTGTCAGCATTCAGCTGACACACAATAGATCCATTTCTCCTGTCAACATTCTCTTCCTCCAACTTCACATTTCTCCTTTATTTTTTAAAAGGAATGCAACCGAAGCATACTATACAAAAAAATAAATAAATCACATAGCACATCATCACTGAATGTCTAAAATTAATGATTAATTATCAGTATTCATATGTAGCAAAACACTAACTTTTATTTAGCTAAAATCTACAACATGACCATGCCGGTAATTATTTTTTGGTGAACAGAGTGTGTTTGAGTGTTGAGCAGGTCAATTATTATACTTATAATTACTCAATGCTCCTCACACCAACACTCACTAAGAATAAATCATCAGATTCATGCTGCATAAAGTGACACGATTGCTTACCAACACATTTTCATTTAAAAGATTGATCAGTTATTGTGCAGTTTTAGTGGCATCTCAAGAAACCCTGTATGTCCATTATATATACAGTATATATGAATTAGCTGTCCTTCTTGGCTGTGCTGAAGAATCCAAGTTGTTTGGTGTTTACATCTCGAAGTTGCTCCAGCTGTCTCTGGGCTCGTCTACACAAATATTCTATATGCATCACATCTGTCTTTTGGATGGCAGCGTTCGTGCGAAATTCCTCCTGTATTCTGGGTAAAAAGCCTGGCTTGTCCCGTCCGGCACGCAGGAACTGTCGGTAGAGAGATAACACCTGCTTCTGAAGCTTACTGTGACGCATCATGATGGAGATCTAGAGAGAGCATGAAGACGTAAACCTATAAAAAGCAAAGAGGTTGACAGCATGTATACATGCATAAGGTTATTGGATTAAGTACAAAGATTATTATTGAATTTGTATTTATTTATTTTTCTATTCCTAGACCTCAAACATTCAAGTGTTCGAGATGTTTAAAAAGCTCATACGATTCTTAGGGTCAGGTGTCTACTAGGGCTGGGCGATAAAGTCTAAAAAAAAAAAATCCCCGATTTTTTCACAAAAAATCCGATTTGCGATTTATATTGATTTTTTCCCCCCTGCTTAAACTCAATCTGCATATGACAAAACATTTTTTACTTTATTAAATAAAGTTTATTTACCCTTCTGGGATTATAACCCACTTTGGGTTAAAGTGCAATCAGAAACAACAAGCCAAAAATACAAGATGTCGGCCCTGCCATTGTAAATTGTGAAAATAGAACGTAACATAACATAAAATGAGCAAACCTACAAAGAAAAATGTTTTATGAGTGTTTAAATGTGGAACATGATTGAAAATGCACCTGAGCTTTTGAGTGATTTTGCCTTTACTTTTCTCCAAAACTCCACAGTAAAATGAGATCAAATTTAAGAGAGTAATAGACAGGGACACTGTAAATAAGAAGTATTTGAAAGATTGAGCAAACCTATAAAGAAAAATGTTTTATGAGTGTTTGAATGTGGAACATGGTTAAACATGCAGTGATGCTTTGAGTGAATTTGCCTTTACTTTTTTTTAAAAACTCCACATTAAAATGACTGTTTATGACTGTTTGAATATGGTGATTTAAATGATCTGATTTTTCTGTTTCTTAAAGGAAACGCCGTTCTGAAGCGTCTTTACATGTATTTTGGTCGCTTCCACCACCCGTACCGTAAGTGTACGATTGGACGCGCAACACTAAACAAAGTGCGGCTGCTTAACTTTACTTGGGAACGAGTTCTTCTCTGCTCGCTGCCATGTTGTTTGTGTATCTCTATGGCAAACGCGCGGGGGGAGGGGGGCGGGGCTGAGTTCGTTCGGAACTATGGAAGCCCAGAGGGGAGCGTCGGCGGACATTAAAGAGAAAACCGATTTTTATTAAAACAGATCGATGTAAACTACACATTCGAGTTAATCGATAAAATCGATTTATCGCACAGCCCTACCTCCAATCTTCTGTGAAGATGTTTTATTAGATTATGGATTGTGCTTGTGGAGATTTGTGCTCATTCAGGTACTAGCTGTCTCTTTATTTTTAATAGTACACCCATAGAAATGATAGAACCATTAAATAATTGTTAGTTGTCCCTCGGGGAGAATCATTTCAGGGTTCTTTGAGGACACCTACACCAACAGAAACGATCATGTATCAGAACTACAGCATTAATATAAGCATGTGATTTGCAGCTGCATTACAGTCAGAGCTGCTTTTCTAGAAAATGCACCACCACTTTTGACCAATCAAAACACCGCCTGTAATACGAATATCTTACATTTAAATAACTATTTAAACTGTATAACTCCATTTAGGCTGTAAGACACAATATGACAGAAATGTCACGTTCATAATGCTGAATAAGCTGCACTTTGATTTATCTAACAGAGGAAATCAAAGTCACACACCTCAGTGATTCGCTGCTGTCAGTGAGCGCTCGGTACTGCAAAAGCTCGATCAGGACTGATATCACTCATATTTATTCCCAAACTCTCAACTCACTCATTAAAACTATGCTAACTAACTAGCAGACTACATGCTACTGTATTCATGCTTGACCTTCATTTTTTTGCTCGTCGCTGTGAAGTAATAACGGGATCACATTTCTATCTAACAGCGCCCTCTGGTGTTCTGGCTGTAATGGCGCTGTCATTACTGTTACTGCAGCATTGAGCTCTTTCATGCACACTTTCAAGCATACATAACCATTCATAAACCCTTCATGCATACTTAAATGCATACATTACCAACCATAACCTCTCCATGCATACTTAAATGCATACATAACCATTTATAACCCATTTTATGCATACTTATATGCATACATTACAATTTATAACCTGTTCATACATACTTAAATGCATACACAACCATTCAAAACACCTTCATGCATACTTAGATGCATACATAACTATTCATAACCCCTTCATGCATCCTTATATGCATAAATTACCATTAATAAACAATTTGTACATACTTATATGCATACATAACCATTCATAACCCCTTCGTGTATACATAGCCTTTTTAACCCTTTCATGGATACTGGCAGCACTTCCAGTTTGTTCTTTCCATCTAAATTAGTCGTACCACAAAATGGAAGTATGTTTTCAGTCAGTAGCTTGCTGTGGGATAAACCCCTGACCAACTACAATCTGTGCTGGGGGGTACTGCAGGGTCTTGCAGGCATCTTAGCAGTGGCTTTTCTTCTGCCACTCCACCTGTCAAACCTAAAGCTTGAAGTCTGCACTTTACATCTGAAACTGATAAAGACTCGATTACTACAAGCAGTGTTAAGCCACACTTAAAGTGGTTGTCCTGTGAGCCACCTAAATGCAAGCTGTTGACTCTCAGAAACTTGTCTTCTGATTTTCTGGCTTCTGATATTTCTTTGGGTCTGCCAGATTCTTTTTTGTCAGTTTTTCCTGCAGTTTCCAAGTGCCTCTAAAGCAGGAAATTGTATTCTCTGCCACCATGGCTTTTTTTTTTTTTTTTTGGCAATTTCGCATTAAAAAACAATTTTTATTAAGTATAAAACTAACAAACTTTAAAAGAGAATTTTTTTGTCACTGACACAACACTATTATCACTGCTTCCTAATAAATTAAGCTCCATAGCATAATTGCTAGTGCCACAGTGGCTCTATTAGCTTATCTGTCATGTTGCTACCAACACTACTCCCTCAACTCTGGGGAGGTGGAAGCTCAGTGGTTAAGTCTCTGGGTTACTGATCGGAAAGTCAGAGGGTCAAGCCCCAGTATCGCAAAACTGCCACTCTTGGGCCCTTGAGCAAGTCTAAACCCCACTGTGGTCCAGGGGTGTGTAGAAAATGGCTGACCTTGGCTTGCCCTCTGACCCCAGCTTCTTAACATCGATGGGATATGCAAAGAAAGAATTCCGCTGTGCTGTAATGCACATGTGACAAGTAAAAAACACCTTTACCCTAATGTGGGACATATGACCCAGAGAAAAGCCATTTAAGTTGTTTTTCTTGCCTATAGTTGAAACCACTTTGTTTTCAAATAAAGTGGACCACAAAATTAACCACAAATGAAGTATATGTGAATCACTTTAATTCGATCTGAGTTTATTTGTTAATTTGTGCTGAGTCTTGAATCTAAGACCACTTGAAACATTAACACTAAGCAAGTGTTGAAACAACCCACAAAATCTGAAGAAATGAAATAAAGCAAAGGTTCCTTCAAAATAATTAAACATTTTCTACTTAAAAAACAAACAAACGTCAAATAGACAATATTCTTTTCTTCTGACATACATTTATTTCTGAATGCAAAAAAGTAATATTTGGAAAAGTAAATTGTTTTTACTTTTGTATACAACAGCATTCTGACCCCTGTCACTCGAACACAACAATATATTAGGAAGATACCACAGGAAATTCACTGAAGAGCACAGGAAAAAGAAAAGAAAGTTCTCTCTCTCTTTTTTTTAAACTGACATTGCATTTTGTAATATTGTGTGTCATATGAACATACAATTCTGTTACCAAAATTATAGATTTGAAAGAAATTATAGAAATTATTCATTTCAAAAAGTGCATTTTAAGTAAATTGCTATCAAAATTCCTTTAATGGCCTCATGACATTAATATAAACGCTTGTTAAACGCATTTTGTGTATTTGTTATTTTGTGCAAAACCATTCTCTTATTGATTTAAGAGCAAAATGCAAACGTTTTTAACAAAAAAATTGTTTAAAAATTTCATTTAATCTATATCATGCCACATTCTGTAAAGCTGTAGTTTTCCGTAATACGATCATTTCACTGAAGGTAATCTATACATTATTCAGGTGCATCTCAATAAATTAGAATATAATTAAAAAGTTGATTTATTTTTGTAATTCATTACAAAAAGTAAAACTCGTATATTATATGGATTCATCACACACTGACTGATATATTTCAAGTGTTTCTTTCTGTTAAATTTGATGATTATGGCTTACAGATAATGAAAACCCAAAATTCAGTATCTCAGAAAATTTGAATATTAAAATATTAAAAATGAATAGATTTTTAACACAGAAATGTTGGACTACTGAAAAGAATGAACATGTACAGAACTCAATACTGAATTACTGCAGCAATGCGGCGTGGCATGGAGGCAATCGGTCTCTGATGCTGCTGACGTGTTATGGAATACCAGGTTGCTCTGAAAGCAGCCTTCAGCTTTTCTATGTTGTTGGTTCTATTGTCTCATATCTTCCTCTTTACAATAACCCATGGACTCTCAATGGGGTTTAGATCGGGTTAGCTTGCTGGCCAATCAAGCACATGAATACCATGGTCCTTAAACCAGGTGTTAGTACTTTTGGCTGTGTGGGCAGTCCTGTTGTAAATTTAAATTAGCATTTCCATAAAGCTGGTAAGCATGACACGGTCTAAAACTTCCTGGTAGACGGCTGTGCTGTCCGTGGACCTGATAAAACATAGTGGACCAACACCAGCAGTTGACATCTCCCCAAACCACCACTGACTGTGTAAACTTTACACTGGACCTCAAGCAACTTGGATTCTGTGCCTCTCTTCTCTGTTCTTCCAGACTCTGGGACATTGATTTCTAAATTAAATGCAAAATTTTCTTTCATCTGAAAAGACAACTTTGTCCCACTGAGCAACAGTCCAGTCCTTTTTGTCCTTTGCCCAGGTAAGTCAACTATGACACTGTCTCTGGTTTCACAAGATTCTAATTTTCTGAGATACTCTTTTGGGTTTTCATTAGCTGTAAGCCATAATCACCAAAATTAAAATAAATAAACACGTGTGTGATGACTCTATATATTATATGAGTTTCACTTTTTGTGAAAGTGTCGAAACATCATAATAATATATCATAATTTAAAAAAAGCTAAAAGTAGTTTTCATTCATTTAGAAAATACATAGAAGAGTATTTTTTGCCATCCTGCGTGCTTACATCTACAACTGCGAGAAGTGCATCAGTGCAAATCCTGGACCTTTAAAAGGCCTGTAACAGCAACATTATGCTAATGAGGAGAACGTATCCTGAAAGGCAGGCCTATTTTATACAGAAGGATTCCTGTTCTTTTTCTTGTCATAATATGACAGTATTCCACTGCATTATTTAAGTGCATGTAAATAATCTAGATCTTAAGTTTTGTTCAGACATTACAGGGTGTGTATATATTGATACAGAACTGCAGAAATATTTATTATTATTAGCATTCTTTATAGAAGCAGTGTAAACTTTACAGAAATGCTAATGCTAATGCTCTGCTCCTTTCGTACAATCTAAGGCTATTGAAAGGTAGCTTGAGCTTATTGTGTATATTATTTAGTATAATGCAGTATAGCACAGTCCCAGTCATACTGTATTTTAGATTTAAACTGACCAATAAGGCAGCTTTACATATTTAGCATAGAGGTATGTGAGAAGATTACAAAGGTACACAGTGTACTTATCATCTACAATCCGAGATATTCTGCTAAAAAGACCACCAGAACTTTGGTAAGATTCTCCACTGTATGGCCATCAACCTTGTCAGCACCGTCTTCCACTGTATGTCGATATGATGGGAATGGTGTAGCAATTATATGTAGAACTGGAACCCCTGCAATAAGCCAAACAAGAAACGTGGACATTTTCAGTATTTTTAGAAATAGGAACGAGCTAAATTAAATAGGCTAAACTTCCCATTCTTACCTTGCTGAAGGAAAGGTATATGGTCATCATCTACCGGTGCCACAGTTAAATCCTTTCTGAAGTACACCTGCCCGCTGGGGTGAGAAGACAGCAAGCCCAGATTATGGAGTCTCTTTTCTTAGACAGAATCAGAGATACATAAAAATATAACAATTATGATGATAAATGAGGGATAAAGCAAGGCCAGGTGTGCGTCACACACTGTGCACAACGTACTGTAGAGGCAAAGAACCACATAAGAAGTAAATAGCAGACCTATCTGTTGAAAAAAAGGAAAAACTGTCTTTTAAATTTGCCATGTAAAATTTTACAAAAAAACTATAAAAATATCAGTTAATTTTCATCAATTGTTTTATATAAGGTTTTTATTGTTTGATGTAGAATTTCGCCTGCCCATAATCTAAGTGACGCGATAAGATTACATTTAAATGTGTTATATTAAGTGCATGTATTTAATTTATTTTATTATTATTAATACACATGCTTTTTTTATTTAAACTGTGTAATCGTGGATTTCAAATCAACAGCTATTTATTCAATAACATTAATATTATTCGCAATTATACAGCTCTACTAGTAGTAAACATCAAAAATTTGACCCGTATTTATCTTATTACAGATATTTAACAGCTTTAATTCAGTGGGCCAAGTCAAAACACTAAAACTTTGCTTGAATTTAAAACCATTTACCTGCCAATACAAGTCGATCAAACCAGCGAGCACTGTTCTCAAAATGATTCACAAATGTTGGACTTCGGGCACCAATCAGAGCCAAGAGAATGAAGAGATCCTGATAAGTGCAATAATTTCTTGTTGTTATCAGAATAGCTGATTACAGTGAAACAATATATATTGAAGAAAAAAAAAACCACATTCCTACCACGGCATGCAGCAGAGTTGTGTGTTCAGAGCCTGGAGGATGTGGAACACTAGACATGTGTTCAACGAGGTGCCGGGAACCATACAGAGAGTCTGTGGTAGACCACTCCTCAAATGCTTCTGCCCCATCAAAGAAGACCAACTGCAGTGTCACCTGAGACATCTTCATAAAGAGCAGACACACTGTTCAAATCTATTTACTATTTACATGTTACAATCTAAGACAACATACTGACGATTTAGTGTGAATGAACATATATGCATTTAAAAGTGATCAAATGATCACACTCTTGATATCACAGAAATGAGGATGGGTTCCCCTTTTGAGTCTGGTTCCTCTCAAGGTTTCTTCCTCATAACATCGAAGGGAGTTTTTCCTTGCCACAGTCGCCATGGCTGCTCATCAGGGATAAATACACATTGTTCACCTTAACTGTTAAAATTCTGTAAAGCTGCTTTGAGACAATGTTTGCTGTGAAAAGCGCTATAGAAATAAACGCGACTTGACTTAAAAGTAAGGTATTGTGGCGCTAAAGTAGAAAATACTACTAAGGTTTTATAATTGTAGGTTTCTTTTTTTTTCTTTTTTTTTTTTTTTTACAGTATGTAATAATGTTTGGATCTCCTCAAGACATTTTAAAATCTGTTAACACCTATATGGTGCAAATATTTAAAAACCTATATGGTCTCAACCATAAATACAGAAACAGCATTGGAACAGTTTGGAACATTCATCTGCCTGGAGCACAAGACTATGTGTATTAATATCAGGTCTGGTGAGAGACTGGTGAGCAGCCATTATTCCAATTTATCCTAGAAATATTTAGTATTTGATAACAGGCTACTGTGCAGATCACTCCAGTTATTCTACTCCAACTTGGCAAACCATGTCTTCATGTGTAAACTCCTCTGTCCTGAACACTTTTCCTGTGTCCCATGATGTACAGTTCATGCAGCTATGTAGTTATTATTCTTCAGGGGGAAAAAAGTGGATTTATGTTTTTGAAAAAAGAGAACATTTTTTTGAAAAAAATAGTGGATTAAGGTGATTTGTTTGTCCTTGTGTTTCAGAGAATAGTATCAATTATTCATCTGAATGACCCCAACACAACCTTATCATGTACAGAAATTCAATTCCACTGAGAAGATGCTAAAAATATAACATCTCATTCATTTCCCTCTCACTTCTGTGACATGTAATATGACATCTACAGTGTACATCAACCCAGTGTAAAGAGATTCTGCCATCAATATAAAAAAGAAATCACCTTGTTAACAATTATCATCAATAAAGATTACATGGAAGTAAAAAGCAAAGCCTGGCCGTTACAAAAGTATGACAGACTTATTTTTAATTTGTATCTATATAATATTAACTACAGAGAGAAGGAGCTAACCATAATAGCCAGTTACGTTAGATATGACAGCAAGATAATTCAATAAACTCTGCACTGATGTCCAAGAAATCTTTACCTAGTGCTTGTTAAATCAACTTAAAAAAAAAAAAAACCTCAACCAGCTTGCTATGAAATGCTGTGCCAGTGTTGTCTTGTGTTGGAAATTACATCATCCTTGGAACAGAATAAGAACATAGGGGTGAAGGAAATGCACATAAGATAAACTGCACACCCAAACAACACCCCCCTAAACCCTCTTGGCACATTTGAACATTTTGTAGTGTTCCAATCTGAAACGAAAATTCAGGATTTGGGATTTTACAGAAACAATAGGTCCTAAATCTGGGCAAAATATTGAGACGAAAGATAACACTGCTAATCACTTTTTAAACATAGTAAAGCATGATGGTGCTAGTATCATGCTGAGCAGTGTGAAGTAAAGCATGGTGGTGGTAGTATGTAAGGCCTCTTGGTTGCTTCTATGACTAAAGCCCTCCTTACCTGGTTAACTTTTTTTTTTTTTAACTTTTATCCATAACTAATGCTCAGCTATTCTGGTTTTATATTTTATATAGCTTTTTTTGTCATTATGATGCTCTTATATATTTTTTTTTAATAGAATTTGTTAGTGAAAACATAGTGTAAAATGTTATTCCTAATGTTCCTACAGGATTCCCACAAATTTTAAGATAATCCGCAACTTGCTGTTAGTTAGGTTCCAAATGAGAACCCACAAAATTTCCGAGCCGCGAGTTCCAAATTATGAATTATAAGGGGGAAGACTGTATACATTTTCTTTTACATTTAATGATCTACAGTGCTGTGAGAATTTTTTGGTTAAAAATTTCTTGTTTTTTTTGTCACACTTGAATGTTTCTGATCATTAAACTAATTTAAATAATAGTAAAAGATAAAACAAGTGAACACAACATGCATTTTTTTAAATGAAGGTTTTTATAATTAAGGGTGTTACAAATTCCAAAACTACATGGCCCTGTGTGAAAAAGTGTTTGTCCCCTAAACCTAATAACTGGTTGGGCCACCCTTAGCAGCAACAACTGCAGTCAAGCGTTTGCGCTAACTTGCACTGAGTCTGTTATAGTGCTGTGGAGGAATTTTGGTCCACTCATCTATGCAGAATTGTTGTCAAAAATCAGCCACATTGGAGGGTTTTCGAGCATAAACCGCCTTTTTAAGGTCATGCCACAGCATCTCAATAGGATTCCGGTCAGGACTTTGACTAGGCCACTCCAAAGTCTTCATTTTGTTTTTCTTCAGCCATTCAGAGGTGGACTTGCTGGTATGTTTTGGATTATTGTCCTGCTGCAGAACCCAAGTTCGCTTCAGCTTGAGGTCACGAACAGATGGCTGGACATTCTCTTTCAGGATTTTTTTCTTAAACAACAGAATTAATTGTTCCATTTATCACATTAAGTATTCAAGGTCCTAAAGCAGCAAAACAGCCCCAGACCATCACACTACCACCACAATATTTTACTGTTGGTATGATGTTCTTTTTCTAAAATGCGGTGTTACTTTTATGCCAGACGTAATAAGACACACGCCTTCCAAAAAGTTCTCATCAGTCCACAGAGACGAGGCTTTATGTTCTTTTTGTTCAGCAGTGATTTTCATCTAGGAACACTATTTTTGCCCAGTCTCTTTCTTATGGTTTAGTCATAAACACTGACCTTAACTGAGGTAAGTGAGGCCTGCAGTTCTTTGGATGTTGTTGTGGGGTCTTTTGTGACCTCTTGGATGAGTTGTTGCTGTGCTCTTAGGGTAATTTTGGCAGGCCACTCCTGGAAAGGTTCTCCACTGTTCCATGTTTTTACCATTTCTGAATAATGGCTCTCACTGTGGTTCGCTGGAGTCCAAAAGCTTTAGAAATAGCTTTATAACCTTTTTCACACTGATAGATTTTCGTTTGTTTCTGAATTTCCGTGGATCTCGGCATGATATCTAACTTTTGAGGATCTTTTGGTCTACTTCACTTTGTCAGGCAGGTCCTATTTCAGAGATTTCTTGATTGCAAACAGGTGTGGCAGTAATCAGGCCTGGGTGTGGCTAGAGAAATTGAAAATTTGAGAAAAAGTGAGAAATTGTTTTAACAGTTTTAACAGGGGGCAAACACTTTTTCACACAGGGCCATGTAGTTTTGGATTTTGTTTTCCCTCAATAACAAAAATTTTCATTTAAAAACTGCATGTTGTATTTACTTGTTGTCTTTTACTAATATTTAAATTAGTTTGATGATCTGAAACATTAAAGTGTCACAAACATGCAAAAAAATAAAATAAAATAAATCACTTTTTCACACCACTGTATAGAGGGTGTGTTTTTCTGATCAGCATTTTTGGTGCCCATAACACTGTGTGCAAGGCTGGACAATTTGGAATGCATACACTCCCAGTAAATTACATTCCAGTTGTATCACTAAAATGTTCATGCCTGGGGGGATTTAAGACAGAAATACAGTATTATATCATCACAAACAGAAAGGGCAAATAAAATGTACCTGCTGTTTGAGCATTTTTAGATGGCTGTCCAGTGCAGTGGCAAGCTCTAGCATCATAGCACAAGGAACAGCTGAGTCACTTGCCCCCAGAAACACTTGCTTTGGCTCCTGATGCCCTAAAGGCATATTCTTTGTGTCATAATGACAAGCTAATAGCAGGCGGCGTGGAGCCATGGGATCCAACACTGCCAAGATGTTGGAGAAGTTGATTGGGCCAAGTGGGGTTACAGAGTTGAAGGAATCAATCTGCACTGACCACCCCGCAGTTAGAGAGTCCAGCACAGAATAAACATGCTGTGTTTAAACAGAAAAGAAAATTTATTGAAGCAACCATATAAAAGAAAAAAGAATGAATCTCTGTACCCCATGTCTATAGTGTATGCCTGATTATCACAGAAATGAATCATGGCACATTTTCTAATCCTGAGAAAATAACTAAAACCTGGTCACTCAAAACACATTATTCTATCTGAAACATCACATTCTTAAAACATCATGGAAATGCCTTTGAAGAAGAATCAATGAAATAATTTTCTAATAATGTTTATTTACTTCCCAACAACTGCCCACAGATATATTATGTAGCTCAAACATATATTTGAATTTATTTTCGCAATTTAGGAAAATGTGTGTTGAAATAATTGTCTATAGTAACTGCTGGCATGTTTTCTAAAGGGTTCCTTGTTTTAAGATATTTTGAAAACTCAGTTTAATCATTACTTTACCCTTTGAACAGTACGACTACCATGAGAGCCTGGGTGCCGCTCTACGAGGATAGGCTTGAGATGGGCATACCACAGCCGAGCCCATTTCACCTCAGAGACAAGCCGCTTTACCTGGGCAGAGGTGGGCTTACTTGGCCTGTGGGTCAGCTAAAGAAATTGTGGGATAGACATTGACATGTTATATATGTACATGTGAGGTCTTGATAGCACAATTATTTAGAATTCAAATGTTATAGTTTAAATATCTCTAAAACAGCTTTACAGTCATTAATATCTTATGCTGCATAACATAAAAATAAGAAATAAATATAAATGAAATTAATACTTTCAGGTTAGCTCATGTTAAATACAAATCCTAAAATCCTTTAAATGTAAAGAAAAATAATCAAATATAAATAGCATTTAATAATTTAACTTTAATAAAAATATTTTACCTACTTTCGCTAGTAGTGTTAGCCATGGCTTTAAATGAAAATATGTTAAATAAATATAGCTCCAAAAATCTACACAGAATAATCTTACTGGCAGATACAGTGACAGATATGGATGCCAATGACTTGTCCATAATTTCAGATGTTATCATGAAACTGAGAGTGGTGTAGGTTACCCACTTTATCATTTTTAAGGTCTGGAACTCTCACTGATAAATCTTCTGATCTTGCATCGTGGTCAGACAGCATTAATCCCAGACTCAGAGTCACTGCCAGCAGCAAGCACAAGCAGAGTAGCAGCATTCTCATTCGGCAAATAGGTGGCTGCCTACACAAGCCAAAAACACAGCTCAGCTGAGTGGCCTTGGACCTTCTGTGCTTCATCTTGAACTGTGCAGCAAGTAATAAAATCGATCAACATACACAAAGATCGTTGAAATAGCCAGTTTCCACAGTTTTCCTCTGCAAAATATATGATGTAAATTTAGTAGATAAGCCAATCCAAGTTAAATCTTAATTTAGCTTCTTCTTCAGTATTAACCAAATAATGAACAAGCTCCTTATAGACAGTATGTAACTACCATTTTATTATTCTGCATAAATCTAAATGACCATGTGATTTCTGAAACTGTGATTTCAAACCGTTAAAATGTCATACAGTTTTAGACCCCCAGGGCCCTACTCTGATTTTCTCATAGAATTTGCTACAAGTTTCTTCAAACAGATCATTCCAGAGGTAAGTAAACCTGTTTTAAAAATAATAAACTCTTCTATTAGCACTGGTTATGTACCTAAATCCTTCAAACTGGCATCACAAATTTAGCTACTTCTTTAGACAAAGCATTAATTGTTGGTAACTTTAATATTCATTTTGATAATCAGGAAGACTCCTTAAGAGCAGCAGTTGTGTAAGTTTCTAGATTCAGTTGGAATTAATCAGAATGTTATAGGACCCACCCATAGTGGTGGACACACTCTTGATTTGTTGTTAACATTTGGATTAAAAATAAAAAATGTAGCCATAATTCCACAGTCTGAAGCTATTTCAGACCATTATCTCATCTCTTTTAAAATCTGCCTCAGTCATTGCATTAGTACCTCGTAACGTTAAGCGTACTTTCACGTCAGCTACAGCAGTACGTTTTTATGAATAATCTTCCAGAAATTACGATATTAAATAGATCCCCGTCTGACCCTGCAGAGCTCGACTGGGCCACTGAATACCTAGAATCAACGTTCTGTTACACTCTAGATCAGGGGTCACCAACCAGGTAGCCCGCAAGGACCACATGAGTAGCCTGCTGGCCTTTTCTAAAAATAGCTGTTTCCTACTTTGTTAAATCATTGTTGATAAATATTGTGAGAAGTCATTAACATGATCAGTGTCTTCACAAAATTGAGCAAACTGAAAACTGTGCGTATCAAACTGGTAGTCCTTCACATTAATCGGTACCCAAGAAGTAGCCCTCAGTATCAAAAAGGTTGGTGACCCCTGCTCTAGATGATGTCCACTTAAGACCAAAATGATCAGGGAGAAAAAAGGATCACAGAGGTATAATGATCATATGCGCACCTTAAAACAGACCACTCGGAAATTAGAACGTAAATGGCGTCAAACTAAATTAACAGTATTTCAAATAGCATGGAAGGAGAGCCTCCTAAATTATAGAAAATCTCTTAGTGCTGCTAGATCAGCATATTTCTCCACCCTCATAGAAATTAACAAGCATAATCCTAGATTTTCATTCAGCACGGTAGCAAAATTAACAGGAAATAAAAGCACTGCACTAACACGCACACCATCAGTAGGTAGTAATAATTTCATGAACTTCAAGAAATCCAGATGATTACTATAAATCCAAATTATTTCACAAGTAACCCTGTAGACAGCAGTGTAATTATAAAAATCAATTACAAAGCTTCACTCCTATTCATGAGAATGACTTAATTTCATTAATTTCCTCATCAAAATCATCAACCTGCATTCTCGATCCCTTGCCTACAAGTTTCTTCAAACAGATCATTCCAGAGGTAAGTAAACCTGTTTTAAAAATAATAAGCTCTTCTATTAGCACTGCATATGTACCTAAATCCTTCAAACTGGCAGTTATCAACCCCCTAATTAAGAAACCCGACCTTGACCCATGTCAGCTGTCCAACTACAGGCCAATATCAAATCTCCCCTTTATATCCAAAATTTTAGAACTGCACAGCAGTTATGCTCACATCTGCTTATGAATAACATTTTTGAAATGTATCAGTCAGGATTTCGGCCTCATCATAGCACAGAGACGGCGCTAGTTAAGGCGGTAAATGACCTGTTATTGCCTTCTGATCAGGGTTTTGTCTCTTTACTTGTTCTGCTCGGCCTAGTGCTCGACCTTAGTTGCAACTTTTGCTAGACTTGAGAACGTTGTTGGAATAAAGGGAACAGCTCTTATTCGGCTTAGGTCTTGACTGATTTGACTGATCGTAATCAATTTGTTGATGTAAATGGTGAGTTCTCCACACTCTCTGAGGTAAAGTTTGGTGTTCTGCAAGGATCTGTCTTAGGCCCACTGCTTTTCTCTATATATATGCTGCCTCTGGGGGAAATTATACATAAACATGGTATTCGCTTTCATTGCTATGCTGATGATACACAGCTGTATATTTCAGCAAAGCCAGATGAGAGAGATCAGCTTAACAATGTTGAGGAGTGTGTAAAGGACATTAAAGAGTGGATGCTTAACAACTTTCTTCTCCTCAACTCAAATAAGACGGAAGTACTTTTACTAGGACCACATGCAGCTAGAAGCAACCTTTCCGATTACGTAGCATCTCTGGATGGTGTTTCTGTTTCTGCGTGTACAACTGTCAAAGACCTTGGTGTTATTATTGACCCTAGTCTTTCCTTTGAGGCTCACGTGAATAATATTACCAGGATAGCCTTTTTTCACCTTAAATATAATGTTGTTACAGGATGCAGAAAAACTAGTTCATGCTTTTGTTACATCTAGATTAGACTACTGTAACGCGTTACTGTCTGGATGTTCGAGTAAGTGCATAAATAAGCTTCAGTTAGTTCAGAATGCAGCAGCAAGAGTCCTCACTAGATCTAGAAAATATGACCAAATCACTCCTGTTTTAATCAGTCTACACTGCTCCCAATCAAATCTCGCATTAATTATAAAATACTACTACTGATGTTGTTCTGTATTGTTAAAAGATTTATGATCAAACTCTTGATGTCACCCAAATGAGGATGGGTTCCCCTTTTGAGTCTGGTTCCTCTCAAGGTTTCTTCCTCATTACATCTAAGGGAGTTTTTCCTTGCCACAGTCGCCATGGCTTGCTCATCAGGGATAAATGCACACCATTCACCTTGACTGTTGATTTCTGTAAAGCTGCTTTGAGACAATGTCTGTTGTGAAAAGCACTATACAAATAAACTTGACTTGACTTGACTTGACTTGACTTGACTTGACTTGACTTGACGTATAAAGCACTTAACGGTCTCGCACCGCAGTATCTGAGTGAACTTCTGTACCAGTATGATCCTCCATGCGTACTTAGATCAAAAGGTGTAGGCCAGGGGTTTTACACGGGGGATGCGGGGGATATGTCCCACGCACTTTTTATAAAAAGTAAATTCGTCCCCCCTTACTTTTTTAGTGGAGAGTGTGTGTTCACAACATGTTGAGGTTTTAATGGAGCAATGTATATAAATGCAGAGTGATTTAAAATTCAAAGAGACAAGATAGTCTACACATGATGTTAACGTATACATGGCAATCAGTCACTCACTTGTCACGTCATCATCACACGCCCTAGTACTGTAGCTCGAGTCGCATCCGCGGTTCTGCGCGCGATCCAACATTTGGTTGCAATGAGCTCAAAGCGGCAAAAAACGCTTCACTCCTTTTTTTTTACAAAAAAGTCAAGCAGTGTAAGTTGGCATATGGTATCCGAATTGTGTTGCACAATGTTTAGTAACTCTGCCTGTTGCTCTTGTTGAATAATTCGCAAGTTTTAAAGGATTTAAAGGATTATAAGGAAAAATAGCTGCTTGGACAAACTTTTTATATGTTAGCTTTAACACTGTGTAAAAAGCTACTACTTTTAAACAAACCAGCCAGGAAGCTTAAAAGAAGTGACACTAAATGTTTATTTCATCTCATTGTATAATTGATATAGGGTCTTGACATGTTTGTCAGTTGAGTTCAATACATATTTTCTTTCAATAGTTTGTTTTGAATTTGTTTTGGAATTTAAATATTCCTGAAACATGGACTGTAGAACAGAACAAAAAGAAAGTATTATTTGAATGTGCACGTATCCATTACTGTGTGCCATGTATACACAACATGTATGTATTTCTTTCGGCTCCTCCCATTAGGGGTCGCCACAGCGGATCCTCCGCATGTTTTGATTTGGCACATGTTTTACGCTGGATGCCCTTCCTAACGCAACCCTCCCCAATTTATCCGGGCTTGGGACCGGCACTGAAAGTGGCTGGGGATGGTTCCCTGACCGGGAATCGAACCCGGGTCGCAGCGGTAAGAGCGCTGCATCTTAGACCACTAGACCACCAGGGGACCCATGTATACACAACATACAATTTGAAATATGTAAACAATATACTCTTAGTACCATTATAAGGACATATTTGTACTTTATACTCAAAAAGGTACACATTACTACCTTAGAGTACTAATGTCTACCTTAATGTACAACTATAATTTTTTTGTGGTAAATAAGGTACAAAGATGTCCTTTTAAGGGTACTGTCCCAGTAGCAAGCTGTTGTATTTCTTTCTTTCTTTCTGTTTTATAATCATATATAATCATAAAGCATATAAAGCAATAAAAAATATGATTCAAAATAAAACCTGTCAATTACACAAGGTTAACTGAAAAAAATAAACAGGTAACACTAGACATTTTCGTCCCCCCACTTTTGAAATAATGGCTACGCCACTGGTGCAGGCTATTTGTTGGTACCTCAAATAATGAAGACTACAGCAGGTGGCAGATCTTTCTCTTATAAAGCCCCACAGTTATAGAACAGCCTTCCAATCGGTGTTCAAGTCGAGGTTAAAAACGTATTTATTTAGTCAAGTCTTCTATCAGTAGATTTTTTTTCTTAGGTAAAGTTGCAGATCTGGAGGGAAAATGGATATAGAGTGTTTGGTGAACTGGGATATTTGTATGCTGTCGTCCCCTCACTTTCACACGTTCACTCAGGTTTGTTGACGGTGGTGTGGTGGGTTGTCTCTTATCCCAGAGATCCCTCATGTCGGTGTGTCCTTCTGGTTCTCCCTTTTAGCTAAGCTGCCATAGCGAGTCTTGCCGGAGTCCAAACCGCACAGTGACATTACTTTCATACAACAATAAAGAAACATAATAATCCATATCCTTCTCCTCCTGTCACCCCTCTTCTCTCTCTCTCTCTCTCTCTCTCTCTCTCTCTCTCTCTCTCTCTCTCTTTCTCTCTCTTTCTCTCTCTCATAGTCGAGTTAAACATGCTCCTGAGGTTCCAGTGACCACTGTTCCTGCCCCTCCCCCCTTCGTGGATCTTTCCACTTTGTCCAGGCCTGCCTCTGGATAGTGTTCTCTTCGATTGGAGGCCACTCTGTGCAGGATGGATTGGACTGTAGTTAATGTCAACAGTCTGCTACATTGACTCAGGACTTCTTTTCGCTTCTGATCATCTTCACTGTACTGTGCAACCCTGATGAGGATGGGTTCCCTCTTGAGTCTGGCTCCTCTCAAGATTTCTTCCCTATGCCATCTCGGGGATGCCATCTTGCCACAGTCGCCACCGGCTCGCTCATCAGGGACAAACTCACTTATAAAGAACATATTAAATTTTATTCACCACATTTTCTGTGTAAATCTGTTTTGAGACAATGTTCATTGTTAAAAGCGCTATACAAATAAAAATGAATTTTATTTTATTTTATTTTATAAACTTGTATGTTCAAATGGTTTTTGGTGATTTAGACATATAGATTAAGTAGTATAATTGTTTTTTTGTTTAGTTTTTTGTTAGCAAAATTAGCTTTGTATGTGAAAAAGTTTTTTTATTTGAATTTTTGCATATTTACCACACTTGTTTTCCATTCCTTGTACAAAATACGAAGGAAGACAAGGAATATATGAAATATAAATACAGTTTTTAAATTGCTATTGTATTGATTGGATAAAAGTACTTCACCCATGTCAAAAAGTAACTGCCACCGTAAACTTCATCATTGGCTTTGCCTACAGCAACTATACACTTCCTGTAATTAGAAATCAGTGTTTCACATTGATGAAAGTCATTTTGCATCCAAAAATATGCAGAATTGCTTTAATTAATATAAATGTAATATTCAACTTATTTTTAAGCACAACATCTAAATGGGGTTCAAGTCAGGACTCTTACCTTAATGATTTCTTGTTTAAATTTTGAGTAATTCAGAGGATATGTTCTTCTGCTTCAACTTCAGGTCATGGACCAGATATTTTCATTCAGAATCTTTCTAAAAGTGGAATAATGAATGTTAAGCATATGAGGTGAGGAAGGACTGAATTTCATTAGATGTTCCTCTGGGTTCTTTTCTGATTTCTGAGATTAGTGTGAATTTATGTAGGTTGGTCATTTCTGAGATGAAACAGCACAATTTGAAGTTCTCTTCATTCGCCATTTCCTCATTCATTTTTTCCTATATTATTTGTTTGTTTGTGTTGCAGCGCCTCAGAAATGGGTTTGCGATGCTAATCTGATAAATTGCAATACTGTTCTCCTACATTCTGATGGGTTAGGGTTAGGGTTTAAAACCTACTTTGCCACACTGCTATAAAGGGATGTTTAGATACAACAACGTTGGCGATCACCTCCACGTTGTGTCTGGACTAAGTAAACCAAATTATTAATTACATTTGTTTAAATTGAATACTGACTAATGGTTAGTTTGTTTGTTAGTTTGGGAGTGGGTGGGGATTCATTGTCATCCTCTCATCATAATCAGTAATATTCCTAATGGAAATATAATTCCACCAGAATCACAGTGCTGCAGTCAGCATAATACAATACCAAAAAAACTGAATGTGACATTATGACAAACAACAAATTGTGTATAAATAAGTACAGATAACAGGCTACACACACACACACACACACGCACGCACACACACGCACACACACACACACACACACACACACACACACACACATATATATATATATATATATATATATATATATATATATATATATATACAAAATAGAACAAACATTATAAAGACTGAACTCCACTGCACAGAGTAATCGATATGCAAATGATGTTAACACATAATTATAATGAACTTTTTGTGTCTAAATCTATGACTACTTGTTAAAAGCAACAGACATACAACTGATACAACAAAAAATACTGCGCTACATATGAACCCAGAATACAGTACACAGTATTGAGCAAAACACTTACTGTATCTGCAGTGCCAGTTTGCTGGAATAAAAACAGCACGCGATGCTCAACCTTGATGCAGTCACCTAGTTTTTGGAAAGGACGCTAAATTGCATCGTCCCCGTCATCCCACAATGCATTTTATTTAACAGTTCGTATTCGCGTATGCCATTCGCATAGTGTTTCTTCCGGACAAGACCAGCACGCGCGTAGCTCTGTGCTCACACTGTGACAGAGACGTGCCGGAGAATCGGAATCGGAGTCTACTGAGTCTACTGACTGCACTGCATCCAAATGATTCATTGAGTCAATAGAGAAAATTAATAGCATACGAATAGAATAGAAGAACGCCACTCACACATTGTGTGTGTGTGTGTGTGTGTGTGTGTGTATATAATGATAGATAGATAGATATAGATAGATAGATAGAATTTTTTATCATTTTTTTAATGACATAATAATAAGCAGAATAAAGTAAAAATTCAGTTTTTCTGTTGTTTTTGGAATTACTAACTACCAACAAATCGTTAAAACTGTAAGCCATGTTCCGCTTAGTAACAGCACGGCAACGCTGCTACCAATAAGATAAAAGTGAACTGCTGCGCTCAGAACCCTGTTGCTCTTCATACGAGACTCTAAGCTTATTATTGGTTGTGCGCGAGCCAATCAAAGCGATCGCGCAGTGAGCGGAGCGCGAGATGTCACCGATTCTGTCATAACAATCTATTTGGTAATAAAGGTGAGTTAATAAAACACAAGAAAAATTTATATTTAAAAGAGGTCAATTATAGTTTCTATGTTAATCGTCCATGTTTATTACACCAAACTGTCGCTTTTTTTCTTCGTTTATTTTGTATTTGTGTGATGAGAAGACAAACTTTTGTTCAACACGGATTTGGAGCAGTCACGTGACCACTTTGCCTCAGGACTGAGGAGATGTAATAAATAGATTATGGAATAAATGTGTTGTATTTTGTTGCACACAGGTCTGTGGTGTTGGTGAAGCCATGCCTCCAACCAGTACGAAAGTAAAAGGCAATTCTTGCAAGAAGAGGTAATGAAATAATGTACTAGGGTGAAGGTGCTGGCTTCTTGTCAGTTCTTATACATAGATCAGAAAGCTGAAGACAATTAGATATTCATAAAATACCATTGAAATACAATATTTGTAAAGTCCTAGAATTGATTCGCCTGGAAAATTCATCCACTGAGAAGACCTATTCCAGTGTTATTAATGATTTATTGAATAATAAATAATTTTATATATATATATCAATTAAGCACCAAAATCGACCATGATGTACACATCCGGCAATTACAACCGTGCACGTGGAAACATAGCAAAAGTTTGATTTTTGTCCTGACAATTTACGTAATTTAAAACAGCACAATTTCTTTAAAACATTTACAAGACTATCTTGCCTTCACGTGCTATTTTATGTATGGTTCCACTAATAATGAACATACATTTGCTTAAGGCATATATTTATATTTGTCCATGCCCATGTTAATTAAAGTATTAAAAATACCCATACTGACAGAAATACACAGAATTGTTGACATTTTTGCAGATTTATTAAAAAAGAAAAACTGAAAAGTATTCAGACTCTTTGCTGTGACACTCATATATTTAACTTAGGTGCTATCCATTTCTTCTGAACATCCTTGAGATGGTTCTACAACTTCATTTGAGTACAGCTGTGTTTGATTATACTGATTGGACTTGATTAGGAAAGCCACACACCTGTCTATATAAGTCCTTACAGATCACAATGCAGATCAGAGCAAATGAGAATCATGAGGTCAAAGGAACTGCCCGAAGAGCTCAGAGACAGAATTGTGGCAAGGCACAGATCTGGCCAAGGTTACAAAAAAATGTCTGCTCTTAAGGTTCCTAAGAGAACAGTGGCCTTGGCTGTCCGGCCAAACTGAGCTATCAGGGGAGAAGAGCCTTGGCGAGAGAGGTAAAGAAGAACCCAAAGATCACTGTGGCTGAACTCCAGAGATGGAGTCGGGAGATGTGAGAAAGTTGTAGAAAGTCAACCATCACTGCAGCCCTCCACCAGTTGGGGCTTTATGGCAGAGTGGCCCAATGGAAGCCTCTCCTCAGTGTAAGACACATGAAAGCCCGCATGGAGTTTGCTAAAAAACACCTGAAGGACTCCAAGATGGTGAGAAATAAGATTCTCCAGTCTGATGAGACCAAGATAGAACTTTTTGGCCTAAATTCTAAGCGGTATGTTTGGAGAAAACCAGGCACTGCTCATCACCTGTCCAATACAGTCCCAACAGTAAAGCATGGTGGTGGCAGCATCATGCTGTGGGGGAGTTTTTCAGCTGCAAGGACAGGACAATCGAGGTTGCAATCGAGGGAAAGATGAATGTGGCCAAGTACAGCGATATCCTGAACGAAAACCTTCTCCAGAGTGCTCTGGACCTCAGACTGGGCCAAAGGTTTACCTTCCAACAAGACAATGACCCTAAGCACACAGCTAAAATAACGAAGGAGTGGCTTCAAAACAACTCTGTGAGTGTTCTTGAATGGCCCATCCAGAGCCCTGACTTAAACCCAATTGAGCATCTCTGGAGAGAGAAAAATGGCTGTCCACCAATGTTTACCATCCAACCTAACAGAACTGAAGAGGATCTGCAAGGAGGAATGGCAGAGGATCCCCAAATCCAGGTGTGAAAAACTTGTTGCATCTTTCCCAAAAAGACTCATGGCTGTATTAGATCAAAAGGGTGCTTCTACTAAATACTGAGCAAAGGGTCTGAATACTTAGGACCATGTGATATTTAATTTTTTTTTTTAATAAATCTGCAACAATGTCAACAATTCTGTGTTTTTCTGTTAATATGGGGTGCTATGTGTACATTCATGAGGAAGAAAAATGAACTTAAATTATTTTAGCAAATGGCTGCAATATAACAAAGAGTGAAAAATGTAAGCTGTCACATAACGTGTTGCCATAAGGCCAGTAGAGTCAGTACCTGTGGCCTTTTTTTTTTTTTTATCAATTATGCTGCTTTTTCCGGAGACAATAATTCCACATGTGCAACATTGAATATATATATTTAAATATATACAGTGGAACCCGGTTATCTCGACCTCGGTTACCTCGACAACCCTATTAAGTCGACGTTTTTGAAGTGGAACCGCCAAATTATCGCTTTGTCGAAGCATTTTTTTATCGGTTATGTCGACTTTTTTATGTCGCCGAACCCTGATATCTCGAGCACAAGGGGGGAAAATTTGCCATTTAACGTCAGTTATCTCGGTGCAGCCGCAGAAGAACTCGCGAAAGTGGCGGAAAAATCAAGGCTTACAGCTGCTACAGGTGTTGTATTGTATACTGGTGAATCTCTGCTGTTAGTTAGTGCACATATGCCTTTTGTTGTTAAATGTTATGCGATGAATGGGAGGTGAAAGTAGAAGCGCGGCGCTGAACAGCACACGGGAGAACGTGGGATGAGCAGCAAAAGCATAGAATGAACACCGGCAGGATCGGGGAATCGCGATGCGCTTTGGGAAGAAAAGCGCAGCCGTTGAGAGAGTGCCGGTGGGAAGGCACGTACCGGGATACGCATGAGCAATAACAACGACCGCCGTGAACCAACATATACCAACAATAACGGACGGTGAGAGTGTGGAAGTTTAAATAGGAGCTGGTGATGATGATAAACGAGCACCATATGTGCACGATTGAAGCCGGGAGCTTCAGAGAAAGCGGCCGAGAAAGCACCGAAGGGGGCGTGGCAGGTGGATTCCTGACAGATAAACATGTACTGTATGTATTTTTATAGCATGCCTTCATCAAACAAATCGCGGCAACACTGTTGTGTAAAAAAACCCTTCAAAAACACGTGCATGCACATTCTCATTTATTAACGCACATCATGTACATAAAGAAATTTCAAGCACGTTAATATTTTGCCGCCATTTTGATTTTCATTTATCTCGATCATCGGTTACCTAGATGCTTTTTGGCAACCCCCTAGGACATCGACATAACCGGGTTCCACTGTATATATATATATATATATATATATATATATATAGATAGATAGATAGATAGATAGATAGATAGATAGATAGATAGATAGATAGATAGATAGATAGATAGATAGATAGATAGATAGATAGATAGATAGATAGATAGATAGATAGATATGGATATGTATATGCGAGAATAATAATGAGTTTCATTAAATGAATATTTTCTCTACTTGACACTATACGTGGCCAATTCGGAGAGACTTTTTGAGGGACACAATGCTTAACCTTTATGAAGTCAACTATTTTTTAGAAAGACAGTAAACTGCATCATAGATTGGGTTCATCCTTCAACTTCTGTCATTTGTGTCCAGTACTTTTAATAGTTTAGTGAAACTTGTAATTGGACTGAATGCAGGGTGTGTTTTAGTCTGTAATAGAGTCACTAGGTTCATTGTCATGAAAGAGCCGACATGCATATAATCAAGTTCTAAAGGATAATTATTAAGCTTGACAGGAATCCTGCTTATACTCAAGCCTGAAACTCTCCCCAGTCCGAGTCAATGAGCGTTCAGTAAAACAATAACACATAAGAATAACTGTAAACCTGTAATTTGCTAATACAGTAATGTCAAAACCTCAGAGATGTTTAATCAACACATTTGGACCAATCAGGTTTTATATGGAGTGCTGTGGAATAAATGAAAATGGCCAATTGGTAAAAGATTATTGGATCATTTTAGGGATCGCTGTTACTGGAACACAAGCTGGAGCAATAGCCTGAAAGAGATCCGTTGCCTTCTTCCTGTTTCTGAGCCAGCAAGTGGGCGTTCTCTTTCTAAGGTAACCATACAATATACTGAATCTTAACACTAACAGCACCCACAGCATCTACTGCTTTAAAGTGAAACAAAAATAAAATAATAATCTATGTTTATATGCTCTTGCTAACAGAAAGAAACTTTAATCCACATGCTCCAATACTTCGACTTTCTCCAGACACATATTCAGAGATTACAGGACAACCTCCCTCCCCACTACCTTCCAGAAAGCAATGTCAGAGGTGCAATTCATTCTTCTTATGTCCTTTTTAAATTATTTTATGTAAGTGGATGTATAAATTTATATACTTTTTTGTCTGTGTGTGTGTGTGTGTGTGTGTGTGTGTGAGAGACAGATGAGTCTAATTCAGAGAGCGAAGACACAGCTCACTCAGAGCCCAGCACTCCTCCACGCATATTAAAAGCCAAGCGCAAATATAGTTGCGGCCGCCCCCGCAAGAAAGACACTCTGAATTCAGGTAGGCAATGCAGTCATGCCTAGTGTTTTGTCCATAATGTAGAAAAAAAATTATAATCTGTTAAGTAGTCTTACAATTTTATATTTACAGAACACAGTAAGAGTCACTAATTTTAGAGACAACTGGTGGGTTATAGATGTGGTCTTGTGACAAGTTCTTTTTAAATTCAATTTATTACTGTGATTTGTGTATTATACATAAAATAGTGAGATCAAAGTAGTGAGGGATGAGATTGTTTTTCTGAAATGTAGTAAAAAAAAAGAAGTGAGTAAAATTTTGTGTTAGGTTAAAGTTTCCTATACCAAAATGGCAAAGATTTTTTTTAAGAACAAACATGATGCATTACAATCTTTTTTACATTTCTTCTTCTTCTTCCTCTTCCTCTTCCTCTTCTTCTTCTGCTTTTTCGGCTGCTTTCATTAGGGGGCACCACAGCGGATCATCCGTCTCCATACTACTCTGTTCTCTAATTCAAACCAACTACCTGCATGTATCTCCTTACCACATCCATAAACCTTCTCCTTGCTCCTCCTATTTTCTGGCAGCTCCATCCTCAGCATTCTCTTACCGATATAACCCATGTCCCTCCTCTGCACATGTCCAAACCATCTCAATCTCGCCTCCCTCACCTTGTCTCCAAAACATCCTACATGCGCTGTCCCTCTAATAAACTCATTTCTAATCCTGGTCATCCTCATCACTCCCAACGAAAACATCTCTAAAACATACAACATCGCAGGTCTCACCACAGTCCTACAAACTTTCCCTTTTACTCTTATAGATACTCTTCTATTACAAATCACTCCTGCCACTCTTCTCCACCCACTCCACCCTGCCTGCACTCTTTTCTTTACTTCTCTAACACATTCTCCAGTATTCTGCATTGTTGACCCCAGGCACCTTCACCATGTTCTTCACATATTCACTTCTTTTTCTTCACAATATTTTTTTACATTTACGAATAGGTATCTTATTACCAGTTTTATTCTGGCTATACAGAACTTTTTTGCACTGTTGTGACACTACAACTAATTTTAATCAATGGTTAATGGGTTGATGATTGTTTGATTTTTACACATTAACATAATCTCTCAAAATGTTAAGACTGCCACGAATTAGATTAAAGATCGCTTTATTTATATGGTTATGTATAAAAGTGGTGGTTTTATGTTATGGTGTATACTGTTGACTCTTATTCAAAAACACATTTATAATTACATCCTTAATGTTTCATCAAATTGAATAACTAGCAATATAAGAAAATGTTTAATTGTATTAATTAATTAATTAATTACTATTTTTTAATTAATGTAATTTATTTCTTTAGATTCACATTTTGCACTTAGTTATGGATGCCCTTATTTCTGTCTGGTTGTGAACTAAACCAAATGATGTGATAAAAATGTATGCAGAACTGTTTGATGACAACATTCAGACTCTCCATAAAGAAGATGCTGATGAAAATGTAATGACTATCACAAAAGGAGAATGCACACAAGCTACTGATGAAACTTTGTGTTCTTTCGAGGACAACAGCTCACTTCCATGCTCTTCTGATTCCAACTACAGTGTCAGTGCACTTCTGCCAACTACCTCTTCTTCCACAACAGGTCAAAAGTGAATTTAAAAAGGCATCTATATATTATTATTATTATTATTATTATTATTATTATTATTATTATTATTATTATATACAGTATATAAAAGGATGACATACATTAGACTAAATGCAACATCCACGTTAAGGGGATTTTGCATAGTTTAATTAAGTATCAATTAAAATCTTAATGTGTTCATTTCATTTGTAATTAAATTTATTGAGTGAAAAGATGAAAAATCCATGTATTTGTTGTGACTACCTAAAATTTGCATCGATTCTTACACTTACACACTTTGTACACTTTCACAAAACCATGGCTTGTGTAGGATTGGGGTCAGGTGTCTGATTCATGTGTTAATAACCATCAATTTCATATGTATAATAAACACAGTCCAAACTATTTATTGAAACAGAAACAGCTTTGTAGGAGGCTTAAAACTGGGTAAAAACTCTGCTGCTAAGGTGAGGTTGTGGAAGTTTCATGTGACAGGACATACGCCATGGCAAGACTAAGACACAAGGTAGTTCTCAATGGTGATAAATACAGGCAGATACTTATCCATCATGCAGTACAATCAGGGAGGTATCTGATTTGCCTAAAATCTATTTAGCAGTAGTACAACGACCCTAAATTTTCAGCCAAACATTCATTAAAAACTGTCTTCAGCATTGAGAAGAACAAGGAGTCCTAGAAGTAATGGTTTGGCCTCCACAGAGCCCTGATCTCAGCATCATCGAGTCTGACTGGGATTATATGAAGAGAGAGAAGCATGTGTGCAAGTGTACTTAGAGGAACTGATGCCTTTTTTTTTTTTTTGCAGGCCAAGGCTGGCCACACCAAAGATTTATTTACTTTGGATTTGGATTTTTCTTTTGTTTCATTTTGTTCTTTGATAAAGATAAACTTACACTTATTCTTAGTTTACAGCATTTTTTTCACACCCGCTCAAAATTTGTACTCAGTACTGTCAATTATATAAAATGTCAAAATGTAAATTAGATTATATGCAAATAAAAAAAATTGAAAGATATTTTCTCATAAAATTAAATTGAATTGAATTGAATACACACTTCACTTTAATAGGACTCTTGGCTATTGCAATTATCTAATGAGGCAATCATGTGGCAGCAGCACAGTGCATAATTCATGCAAATCCATAGATTTTCACACACAACAGTCTTTAGAGTTTCGAGTTCTTTACACAGAAGGGTGCAAAAAACTGAGAAAGGTCAGGTATTGAGAAAGCTCAGAGGAAAATGTCCATTCTGGTTCAAGCTGTCAGGAGTGAAGTAAGTACGTAATTGCTCTTTACAGCTGTGATGAACAGAATCTGGACAGTCCAAGATTAGAAAGCATTGCCAGTCTTCACCTGCCCCGTCTCAGTACGCCTGTTCATGGCTCACAGGAATGGAACCTGTGGTCTTCTCCTGTTGTGTAATATTCAGCCCAAGGTTTGAATAATTGTGAATGTCTGAGAAGCTTTTCTGCTCAACACAAATGCAAAAAGTACTTTTTTGAGGTACATGTCTGGCTGTTCTTCTCTGACCTTTCATCAATAAGACTTTTTGTGTGGCTGCCACATGATCCATTGATTGGATAACTGTTTAAGTGTTTAGTTCAGCTGTTCCTTTTGAAGTACCATGTCTTTACCAGTGGTCACAGATAATTGCATGTTTTTACAATACGCTGAACGGTTGTGAAGGTTCCTAAATGGATTACATTAGCCTATTATTTAACCCTATAAGTGCACTTAGAATAATCTCATTACAAACACTTTGTAAAAAGACACATAGTAAAATAAAACCTGGACTCTTTGCAGAAAGCAGTGTGGATCAGGAATCACCTTGTCATGGAGTAGGAAGCCAGTGCTCTCTCTGTGATGATAGGACAGGAAGTGAAAATGGAAGTCAGGGAAGCAAGGAGCTAAGTTCTCCCCTATCAGGGTATGTGCTTGCAGTAGATTATTAAACATTTAAAAAAGAATATAAAAAAATATGTCCTGCAATACATATATTGGAAAAAATGTGCAAAAGAAATCATCCTTAGTGTGTCTGAAATCTGAGTCACTGCTTAGAGATGCCTTTGAAATCTCTGGGTGGTTAAGGCTATTTTTAACACTGCCATCACAAAATCAAATGTATAAATTACATAATTTTTATTACTGTGTGTATATTGGTATAAGTATTTACTGTATTTGGGCTGTCAAAATTAAAAACATTTTAATGCGTGATGCAGCACGCATTTCTGTTTGACCATTTTTATAAAAATATATATATAAATAAATAAATGAATACAAAAGAGGCAAAATTAAAAACCTTCAACACACATTTATTCATGACGTCCTTCCTTTAGTCAGATATAAAACAAAACAAAAAATCATTATTTAAGCACCGAACACCAAAATCCTTGATGATTCACACATCCGGCAATTAAAACCGTCCATGTGAAAACATAGCAAAGGTTCTGTTTGGTGTCTTGATGATTTACCTAATTTAAAACATTATAATTACTTTAAATTACATTTACAAGAATATTTTGTCTTTATGCTGTATGTTGAATATGGTTTCACTAATAATAAACATGCCTTTGCACAAAGCATCCATATTTGTGCATGCCTATTGTGATTAAAATATAAAAAACTTTAAAAGTATTAATTTTATGTTTAATTTAGAACAGATAAAAATGTGTGATTAAGTTGCGATTAGTCACGTTAACTCATGGAAATCAAGTGATTAATCACGATTAAATATTTTAACCGATAGATAGCCCTAATATTTATAACGTATATAAATAACACTTGGTTAAAGGACCTGATTTGCTGTTAAAATGTAATAATCAACTTTGCGGTGGTAACATTAAAGCACTTCATCACAAACCCCATGTTCTGTCATGTTTTATTCATTCATAGGTTCTACCTAAACTGTTTTCCCTGTATTTAGGTCATTTGTTTTGAAAGACCGGATGTTTGGAGTTCTTCCTCCTTCGGGCAAAAATCATTTTGATGATAGTCCTACGCTCCCACAGACACCTCTGCTGCCATTTCTGCCACTGCTGGGATTTCGAGAAGGGCTGAATCTCAGTCCCTCTCTACTCACATCACCAGCTCGAGGACTCAGTCACACACTGCTACCTGAGGGACAGGAGGAACTACAGAGTAAGACCAGATGCACAGGGAGCAATTACACTACACAGTTACACATTTCCATCTCCATCCTTTATTGCTCTAACTTGCAGCACATCCTTCCCAGCTTGGTCCCTCTGCCTGGCCAATCGGTATAAATCCTTTTCTCCTTTCTTAGTGTCCAACCTCTCATACAGCTCCTCATATGCCTTTTCTTTGGCTTTCGCCACCTCCCTCTTTACCTGATGCCGCATCTCCTTGTACTCCTGCCTACTTTTCTCATCACCCTGTCGATCCCAATTCTGTTTTGTTAACCTCTTTCTCCCTATGCTCTCCTGCACTTCCTCATTCCACCACCACGTCTCTTTGTCCTCCTTTCGATTTCCAGAAGTCACAACAAGTACTTTTCTAGCTGCCTCCCTCATCACTCCTGCAGTAGTTGCTCAATCATCCAGCACCTCTTCACCACCACTAAGCCCCTGTCTGACCTCTTCCCTGAACCTCACTACACTCTTCCCCCTTCAGTTTCCAACATCTTATTCTTCTTTCAGTCCTCACTCTCCTCCTCTTCTTCTTCACCTCCAAAATCATCCTACAGACTACCATCCGATGCTGTCTAGCTACACTCTCCCCCACCAACACCTTACAGTCTCCAATCTCTTTCAGGTTACATCTCCTGTATAGAACATAGTCCACCTGTGTGCATCTTCCTCCACTCTTATACGTCACCCTATGACCCTCTTTCTTCTTAAAATATGTATTTAGCACTGAGATTTCCATCCTTTTAGCAAAATCTACCACCATCTGCCCTTCCACATTCCTCTCCCTAAAGCCATACCTACCCATCACCTCCTCATCACCTCTGTTCCCTTCACCAACATGCCCATTAAAGTCTGCCCCAATCAGCAATCTTTCATTCTTAGGTACACCTTCTACCACTTCATCTAATTCACTCCAGAATTTTTCCTTCTCCTCCATCTCATTTTTGGAGCATAAGCACTGATGACATTTATAATCGCCCCATCCTTACTCTATCAGCTCTTCAGCTTTTCACCTCCACTACACTCTTACTTCAAAATCACCCCTACACCATTTCTCTTTCAATCCACACTATTATAGAACAGTTTAAACCCACCTCCAGTGTTCCTGGCCTTACTCCCTTTCCACTTTGTCTCCTGAACACACCGCATATCTACCTTTCTCCTCTCCATCATTTCAGCTACCGCTCTCCCTTTACCAGTCATAGTACCAACATTTTAAGTACCCACCCTCACCTCCACTCTCCTACACTTCTACTTCCTGATGTCTTCCTCCTCCCCTTCTCCTCCTTATGTCAACAGTAGCCCAATTTCCACAGGCTAACAATACTAACAATTGGCTAACGATACCTGTGGTGGTTGTTGGTAACCCCGGCCTCGACCGATCAGGTATGAATTTCTGATTCGTGATCCGCATATTTGATTTGGCACGTTTTATGCTGGATGCCCTTCCTAACGCAACCCACCCCATTTATCCAGGCTTGGGACTGGCACTAAGAGTGCACTGGCTTGTGCATCCATAATGGCTGAGTTAAAATTGTACTATTGAAAAAATAATAATAATAATAATAATAAAATAAATAATAACAAAATATTTACTGTAAAATTAGACAAACTCTTTCCCAAGGGTTCAAATTATTTGTATGCTGGTTATAGTCAGACAGGCAGACTCATTGATAGATTTTTATGGATGGTGATATCCTGGATTTTTTCTTGCCCCTAAAACTGCACTTAACAGTGCTTATGAGACTTCATAGTGTCGTATTTATCCAGGTAGTGTAGCTTTAGAGCAACACTATAATGTTTCCAAATCTTAGGCTTCTGCTACAGTTATTTCCCAGGTGTTATTTCCTTTATGAAAAATACTTGTACATTCCAAACACAGCAAAGACTACTGTAAAAAAAAAAAACAAGTAACTATCATTTGGTCTACGATAAAATGCAACCTACTGTACAGCTTTATTCTATAACTTAAAACACATTTTAAAATGGTAAAATAAATAAATATGGAAAATACAGATAGAGAGTACAGACATTTGACTGAATATAGGTAGGTAGCAAGATAAGTCTTGGTCACTATCAATTGACTGCTTTTTTTTCTTACAGCATTATTTGAAGATGTGTGGGTCACTCCTAAACCTACTGCTCCAAAGGTACTTCATTTGCTATGCAGTTTTCTAAATGGGTCATGTATATATATATATATATATATATATATATATATATATATATATATATATATATATATATATATATATATATATATATATATATTATTATATATTTTTTTGAAATACAAAAAATATATACATTAAAAAAAATTAAATATAAAAATTATTTAATAAATAGAAAAGAGGGTAAATTAAAACATTTACATTACATTTACATTTACATTTGCGCCATTTAGCAGATGCCCTTATCCAGAGCGACGTACAAAAGTGCTTTAAATCTCTAGTAATGAATAAATCTACACTGGTACGCAAGATTACAAACTCAATATAAATATAACTCGAATTCTACGAACTTGGAAAGTGCTAATTTAGGTATTTCAGGAAGAGTTAGGTCATCAGTCGTCGCTTAAAGATAATCAGGGACTCTGCTGTACAGACATCTAGGGGAAGTTCATTCCACCACCTCGGTGCCAGAACAGAGAAGAGCCTTGAAGTGTACTTACCTCTCATTCTGAGAGAAGGTGGTACCAGTCGAGCAGTGCTGGAGGATCTCAGAAACCTTCACACAGCACATTCATTTACGACGTCCTTTCATTAGATATAAAAAAAACCCCTCTGATATAAAAAATAAATAAATAATAAACTCAAGTGCTCATTGAAAAGAAAAAGGAGTAATGGGAGCCTGGTATTTCTCTGTTCTTTAATTCATGTGTCTAATAGACATGAACAAGTTCTTTGAAAAATATCTATGACCTTTGAAACATGTCTAGTTTCCATGCTCTATGTTAAGTACCGTTTCTATAATAATAAACATACATTTGCAATGTGCTATTAAGTTGTTATTAATTACGAGTTAACTCGTAACAATTATGCAATTATTCTTGATTAATAAATTTTAATCGATTGAAAGCCCTAATATATATATATATATATATATATATATATATATATATATATATATATATATATATATATTAGTACAATCTAAAACAAATGTAAAGCAGAGTCCATTATTTTTTAAAGTTTGGGGAGATTTGATGCGTTTTTGGTGTGTTCACTTTGGTGTGTTCAACTACATAACGATAGTAATCATCATAAGTCATAAAGGTTTTATGCAGTTTTGGATAAATAAATTGTCAATGTTGTATGGATGTGTGTGTCTGTGTGTGTGTGTGCGTGTGTGTGATTAAAATCCTATTATAAACTACACTCTTTAGTTGTTTACAGTTCATGCATTAGCTTTAGTTAATGAGATAAAGCAGTGTTCAGTATGTAAAATGTATTAGAATGTATCTGCGCTGTGGTATGAGCAGCCTGAAAGGAGTATTTCTCATCGTTGCATTTTTCTGGACTAGCACTGCACGAATGGCAATGACGGACATGCCTGCACTCAATGTGAGGAAGAGGACAGATGTTCAGATGACATCACCTGGACCCCAAATCAGCGTTCCCATGTTAAGAAGAAAAGCAAGAGGGCCTTTCGTAAAGGGCAGGCTGTTTCAAGCCCAAGCCAGAAGAAGAAGTGTGTGAATGGTTTTATCATGTTCTGTCGCATTAACAGGAGATTGTATCTCAGGTATCTCAGGTTTTATAATGAGATTTGGATATTTTTTTTTACAAATGAATTGAACGAGGACAGTAACGATACATGTCTCTGTCCTCTGAGCAGAACCCACCCTGGACTTCCTTCTACTGTAGTGACTAAAGAGCTGGCTAACTTGTGGCACATCATGCCTAAACATGAGAGGCGTGTTTACTGGTAGGCAGGTTTTCATTAAGTGTGTTATCGCATTACTACAGAAGAATACACAATAGTACAAAATGTTTTGTTTAACAATTTGTCTAAACAAACTTTTAGATGATTTAGAACAAATAAAAAAATTACTTCTTTTAGCAAACAAAATCTACTTTACAAAATGTCTATTCACCATGAATGTTACATTACACATAAAACTAGATTCGCTGATAATAGATCTAAATTTTAAATAGTTAATAAAGCAGAGTGATCATTCTCTCAGTAAGGGATTTCATCAACCATTTTAGTATATCTGCTCAAGGGAAGATAATAAAAATTAAATTTGGATAAATTTCTAGTAGTCAATGCGTAGCTTTTACAGCAGTACAGATTCACTCTCCTATAAAAATAACTCAACATACAGCCATTATTGTCGAGATAAGTGATCATGTCAAAACTGTGTCCAAAGTGTCAATATTTTGTGTGAGCAACACTGTTATCAAACACTGCCTTAATCTGCTGGATGTTAGACACATGGTGCTTCTCCACCTTCTGCTTGAGGATGCCCCACAGGTCCATTACCTTCACCTTCAGCAAGGCAGTTGTCATCTTGGCAGTATGTTGCACTCATGCAGCCCCAGACCATGAGGCTACCACCACCATGCTTCACTGTAGGCAAGACACAATTTTCTTAATACTCCTCACCAGGGTGTCACCACACATGCTGAGCCAAACAAGTTTATCGTAGTTTATCAGACCGCAGGACATGGTTCCAGTAATTCATGCTCTTGGACAGGTTGTCTTCAGCAAACTGTTTACAGGCTTTCTTGTTAACCAGCTTCAGAAGAGGTTTTCTTTTGGGATGATGGCCATGCAAAATGACTTGCTGCAATGTGTGCCGTTTGGTCTGAGCACTGACAAGCGGAAATTTTCGCTTCTGCAACCCTTGACGCAATGCTGCAGCACTCATGCGTCTGTTTTTGAAGCAGCTTCTGCACCTGACGCACAGCACGAGGGCTCAACTTCTTTGATCAATCATTTGTGAGACCTGTTCTGAGTGAAACCTGTTTTGGAAAACCTCTGTATGACCCTGGCCACTGGACTGTAACTCAATTTTACAATTAACAATACTAATTCTCAAATCCTCAGAGTTCTTTGCCATGAGGTGCCATGTTGAACATCCAGTGGTCAGTATGTGAGAATTGTAGGTAGAGCACCAAATCGGACCTGCTCTAATACAATATACACAAATTTGTATGGTCCTGTCAAGCAGACAAAAACATGAACATGATGAAAAGGACATGTGGCTTTGCATGGTTACACAACATACACTTGTTTTCTCTTAGGATGTACTCACTTTTTTTTACCAACCCTTTTGACAATAATGGTGTATGTTGAGTTATTTGCAGATGACAGTAAATCTATACTTCTACACAAGCTGCATATTGACTACTCTAAAATATATCCTAGTTTTATTTCCATAGTATTGTCCCTTGAGAAGATTTACTACAATGGTTGCTGAAATGTGAGTGGTGTATGTATATATATATATATATATATATATATATATATATATATATATATATATATATATATATATATATATATATATATATATATATATATATATATATATATATATTTATTTATTTTATTTATTTATTTTATTTTATTTTATTTTATTTTATTTTTTCTTTGTTTTAGTCTTAAGGCCAGACAATTCAGTCGTCAACACAACCGGAATGTGCGCAGTAAAGGCCAGGACGCAGAAGAGGAAGAGGAGGTTTGCATTCCCAGTCCACTACACATGTTACTGGCACACAGAAACATGTGGTTTACCTCCAGTGAAAAGTCCTGAACATCAGTTTATGCTCTTACTGCAGCTATACCATATTGAGATTAGAGTTATCAATAAGTGTTTCTAAAAAAACAAACATAAACAAAAACATAAAAAATGGAGACATTTACAGCTGCTTCTTGGTAGACGAGTAGACAAGCAGTGGAGACATGTTTGGTCCCTAAAATTTGTTTCATTCATTGTTCAATTGAAGTCATGGAAGTTTACAACCACCAGTTTAGCACTGTGTATAAACTGCACATCTATAAATCACTTAAACCAATGTGAAATTGTTTGATGAAGAAGTTTCTTGAAGCCAAGACTTTTCCTCTGTTTTATTTTTATCTTAATAGAAACATATCTAGTATTATTATCTTTTTTATTATTATGATTATTATTATGTTTATGTTTATCATTTTTATGCACTACCGTGTTATTGAGTCAAACAGTGGATTTTAAGGTGAGTGTGTGATTCTTTAGCCAGGATGCTAAACTAGTAGCTATAAGCTTCCATAACATTTATGTATTTTTACTTAAAAGGTTTGTAGTTTCTGTACAGAACTAAGGAAGCAAACTTTGGACACCAAACATATTATTGATGATTGACTCCATCTCGTGTAAAGAAATATTATATGATACACTGACATGTATATTTTTCATATTTTGTTTATTTCCCAACATAATTCTTAAGTTACCTATCAACTATTGTTGGATAGATGCATTTTAGAGTTACAGTGTTTTTAAAGCAGCGTAATTTGGGTAGGTTTAGTTTTAGGTTGGGTTGCTTACATATTTACCAATTACATTAAACTGCAGATATAAAAAACAACCAAAAAAAAAAAAAAGCAGCAGTCAAATAAAAAACATTTTAAATACACAATATAGTTCACAGAGTATCAGTGATTTTAAAATCATATGCATAAAGTATATGCATAATTGAATAGAAACATTTTAGAAACAGATGTTTGTTGATTTATTTATTGAGACTTACATTTTATTATTATGTTTAGTTATGTTACAGAATTATTGTGTGTCTGGATGTTTCATCATAGTTTTAATTTAAGAGTTTAAAAAAAAAGTTTTGTGAAATTGTATAACATTTGTATGTTGTCATGATATTTTTATTTACTGGCAATTAAATTTTAAGCCATTTGGAGTTTTAACACAAAGAGGCCTCATGGTGTTGCTTCTGGGTTCTTCTACTCCACTGATTCTGGGTTTATGCCGAACATCTGGCAGATTTTGTGCAGCTGTACGTTAGCAGATAGCGACTCCTCTTTCAGGTGCTCGTTGCTCATGCGAAGTTTTAACACTTCTGCCAGCAAAGCCACCTTGTCCTTCTTCTCCTGAGTGAGAGAACATGCAGGATAGAGAGAGAAGGACATGGGGTTAATGAGCAGGTCAGTAGATTCCCAGTGCAGTTGTGCTCTGACATTGTTTTTGGCATTAATTTGAAGCTCACCTTCAGCAGATCAGTGCTGAGCCTCATCAGCATGGTCTCCAGGTGAGAGAGTGGGTCACGAAAGTTAATGAGAACATTGCCTCTGGAACAAAATGTTGTACAATTTGAGTCATCAGACACATTCGAGTCATTAAAATAATGCAGGAGTTACTGTATTTACTCAATATTTCTAATTATAACAAAGAAGTTTTCAACAAATCACAATAATGTACACATAAATAACACTGAATAGGAATTTGAAGTGCCTCAAATTCAATACCTTCCAGAAAAAAAGAGTTATAAACAAATATTTTAAAATGTAGTTAATGATGGTTTCAAATCAGAACATCACATTTCCTTTCTTTAATTTGATAATGTTATTATTATTAAGTCATTATATGGACTAAAAAAAGCCAGATGGATTATAATAGAGTTAAACAGGTATTGTTTGTTTCATATTCTCATATTTATCATTTATTAGTGACTTATTAGTAATTTATTAGTCACGTTATCTAAGACTTAAAACAAGGTATACAAAAAGTACACAGTTCTTTAATGAAGAATAACATCATTTTTGACATGGTAAGTTTTTCAGTGAAGATACACTTATTGAACTTTGAAGGGGTCTCAAAGTCAGACAGTTAAAGGCAAAGCTGTAAGTTCTTATTTGAGTGTGAAAAGTATTCAGGATTAGTAGGTTTATGATTCTTTTATTTCTTTTAACAGACAATATGTCCATTATTAAAGCAATTTTGCTGTACTTTATATCAGCTTGGCTTGGCTTTGTGCCTACAACCAAATACCAGCTGTGCTGATATACTGAAATTCTGTACAGTAGCATGATTGCAAGTACAATATTTTATACAACAGTTCTATGAACAAGACAGTAATACTGAGTAACTGACGTTTCAGATGAAGTAGCTACAGTAAATTTATTTTTACTTTGTGATCGAAATTGTTTGCAAAGAAGCCATGCACAGCAGAGTGATGTGTGCTGCACAGCAGGCAACATATAGAACGACTGACTGCCCATTGTAGTGCAGTAGCAGTTTCAATTAAACAGATGCTAAAGTGTGACTTTTCGGTTGCAAATACAGACAAGCAGAGCGATACAAATAAACAGTGTCACGTGCCAGTGCTGTTGTACTGTTCAAATGCTGCTTGTCCAATCAAATTAATGGTCCAGTGCTGACTGATGGTCACAGTGAATTGTGTTCACGTGTTCTGTTAATGAGGTACATTTCAAAAACCTAACCTAATCCAACCTAGCTACCTAAATAAACTAAATGGAGCGCATATCATGTCATGTATTCCAATATGACTTGGGCAAATTTTAATATCCAAACTAAATTAAATTAGGACATATAACTCATTTTGTCCTTTTTCCTGACGTTTCATTTTGCTGTTTAGAAATTTCGAAAGTCTGAAAACTAAAAATAAAAAAAATGAGAGAAAAAACCTAGATTGAATGAGCAAAACTGTAAAAGATTTGACTCACTCTGGAGCTTCACTGAGAGCATGAGGAAGGTGTGGACTGTGTGGTTCAGAACTCCTACCTGGCTGCATGTCACGGGACTCACCAGACAGGAGATCAGCCACCCCCTGTGCTACAAACACCGTAAATAAAACACGCAGGATTTACAAACATAAGCTCTTAAAAATCATGTTGTGAAGTCATTACGAGAATTATATATACAGTATTTTTTGGTTCTTTATTTACTTTCATAAGCCTCAGCTGCGTTCACCAGTCTGTTCCAGTCAAGCGTGCAGGCTGTGTTTGTCAGATGCAGGGGATCCTGATCAAACCGTGCATCCTGGTCCGACACTAGTGTGTCTGAGAGACCACATCGTGGTTGGCACACTATGGAAAAAAATCTTAATGAATACATTTTTTTTTTTTTTTAAATACATCATTATTTTAAAATCACTGATTTTTTCAGTAGTAACTAATAATACTAGCATTGGAAGCAGCACTGATAAGGTTTTGCTATACAAATAAACAAATGAATAAACAAATTGACAGAATATGCTGTTGGTGTATTTCCAGATCATTATTTGTGTGAAATTTTTATCTTTCACATTTTTGCCAAAAACAGAAAAAAAAAATTTATATATATTTTAAATTTTGTTATGATTTTTTTGGTCAAAATATCTATTAATAAGCCTTTCAGTCACAAATTTTGCCAAATGTCAAGTGTCGTATGAGGTAGTCACCTTTTGTTATCACTGTCACTGTTTCAGGATAAAAGATGAGGTCATTGGCTCCTGTCTGCGCTGCTTCTTTTTTTAATATGTGCAGCAGAAAAATAATATCAGGTGTATCTGACACTAGTCAGGAGCTCTTACCGTTGGTGTCAGACTGCAGAAAGAGTTGGTTTGGTGTGGGAACAGGGCGTCTGGTGAAGACAGGGCTGGAGAATATTAAGGGCTTTGGTGAAGGTGAACCTTGATGACACTCAGTAGAACTTCTCTTTGTTTGTTTTGGCTAAAACACAAACAAACATGGCAGTCACTGTGAAGTGTTGCCTAAGGAAATCACTTTCAGTGTTCGTCATTGAAACAATGGTTTGGATCGTGAAAGAGCACTAACCGAGTCAGTTCCTTCATCCATCAGAATGAGCTTTTTCAAGTCTTCCACTACAGTGGTCTTGTGAGCAGGTTGTGAGGTACAGCCTGAGCGGAGTGTAGCAATCACTCGAGGCTGGCCAAACACATTTTTTGACTTTGTGTCTACCTGCCTGAGTGAAACATCATGTAAAATAAAGAATGCTGAAAAATCACATTTGCTCTATTAATCAGTAACTGCAGGTTATTTTCAACTATAGCAAATTACTGATTAGAAAATAAAAAAAATAAAAATAACATTGCAAGTATAGACTTAAATATATCTTAAAAAATAATATTCCTAAATCCGTATTATTATTGAATATCTAGGCATTTTTCATTTAATATAGACACGATAATTTCATTCATCATTATTCAAAGGAATATGTCTTACTGCAATTCTAGATTTTTTTTTTCATTCATTCTGCTTTATTAAATGATTCACAATATAAATATTATTTAAAAAAAAAATGTATTTACTTAACAAAACATAAAAGTAATTTTTTGAGAAAAAAAATAAAAAATAAATGTAAATATTATTGTGTAACATATATTTAAATTCCTTTAAACTGCTAGTGGTTTGAGTTGAACACACCTTTTATTACTGTTGGTGACTGAATAATTTCCTGCATTAGTTGAGTCCTGTTTGTTGTTCAGTTGGCTGTTGTTTTGAATGCATCTGCCATGTGATTGGCTGGATGAGGCACAGATAGAAATATCCTGGGGACTATTAGAAGTGTAACTGGTGCCATTGTACACGCTGAGTTTACAGTAGCCAGTAAGCTTGCTATCTCTTTGTAAATTCCGATGGTCTGGTGAAGAAGGACTTTGTGAAAGTGTAAAGCTGTTGTTGAACACATGTGGATCTCGAGCCCATTTCTTTACACTGAAGAAACTCTGTTTTTTTGTAGACTGAGCTTGGTCACAATGATTCCAAAGATGTTCCTTATTCTTTGAGATCTCTGTGCTGGTTAAGTTCAGTGAACACTTTTGCATGCTGGAGAAACAACGAGTCTGGACTTCTTGGTCCTTAACATGCTGAAATCCTTGGTCATATGGCTGTTGCTGGAGTGGATTTATTGGGTTTGCATCTGGAAATGTTGGAGAAATTGCAGCCCTCATCAGTCGAGGCTTCTCCACCACTGAGGTCTTGATTCCTTGTGGCCTGGAGGACAGTGCACTAGAATAGACATATGCAAAGTAGTGAAATGGGTCAGGACAAGATTACAACAATATTTTCACACAAAACAGTCCCTAGAGTTCACTCAATGGGGTGCAATAAAGAAAAAACGTCCAGTGGGTGGCAGTGCTACAGACATGTTGATGTGAAAGGTCAGCAGAAAATGATCAAACTGGATTGAGCTGGATCAGGCACTCTGTACTACTCAAGCGTTTCATGTTGAATCACAAGGGAAATGGATACAACCACAAGATCCCATACACAGTTTTCTGGTCTTATAATGGTTTATCCTTTTAAGAATTCACAGGTGAAACCCTAGGCTCAAATCAAGAGCCATTCAGAGAAAATTTTGTTGTTCTAATATGAATATTTTATCTCAAACTCAAACAGTATTGTAATATCTTAAATCATTTATATACACATACAATTACAACTTTATCAATAGCAACTTATTGTAACTGTTCCAGTAAACGTTCCCAACCCCCGACCCTTAAAACAGAGCCAGTTTAAATAAGTGTTTTGATATTATAAATATATATTTATAGTTATTGTACTTATCGAAGACTTATTTTGAGTTGAGCAATACATTTAATAGCTGCATTATACACACTTTAATGATTATCATCAATCCTCACCTTTGCTTGAAAACAGCTAATTTGGTGTGAGGTAAAGGCAGAGTATGAGCAGAGTATTCCTTTGTGTTATTGGTCATGGAAAACTCTGCTGAAGGATCACAATGTCTCGATCGGGTGATTTTGGGACTGTAAAAGCCTGGCTGTGCGAGTGGGTGTGGACTACATGAGTGAGCCACACTTGCAGAACTGTCCCATGAGCACTGATCCGGCAGCCATTCACCCTTGAAGTAGAGGTCATGGCTGTCAGGAGAGAATGCGCCTCTTTCTGCAGCCGTTCGAAAACAGTCAGGGGGCAAAAAATGTGCCTGGAAGACAAATATGTGAAGCGATTTAATTACTCAGAGGCAAAGCCCTGAATGTCAGGGGTGATGCAGCAAAACTGAAAATGCAAAGTCACCCTTGGAAGGCTTCCGCAGAACTCCCCGTCCAGATGGTCCTGCTGATCTGAGCTTTTCTCAGCTGAACGAGGGGCAATCACCATGTGCCATCCTTCATCTGAAGAAATAAGAATCAGAATTCCTGCTGAGGGACAAACCTTAATTATTTCTTTAATAAAAGCAAAAACTGAGTTTTGTATGTAAGGTACCTGCATTGTCACATTTAGTTGATGTGTTCATCCTTGTAAACTCCATCTTCCGATTTAAGCTCCATTAAGGTATGTGTACATATTGCGCACTAAAAAGACGTGCTCTTATTGACTATATAGACAACAAAATCAGAGAAAGAGATGAAAGCTGATGTCATTCTTTCTGTTAACAAAAATAGCAACACATTTCTAGCGCTTTACGAGGTAGGAGAGAGGGAGGGGTAGTTCGGTGGTTAAGATATTGGTCTTCTGATCAGATGGTTGTAAGTTCATATCATACCATCACTAAGCTGCCACATCTAGGCCCTTAACCCTCAACTGCTCAGTTTTATGAATGAGATAATTGTAAGTAGCTCTGTATAGGGGAGTCTACCAAAGCCTAGAAATGTACATTCTTAAAAATAAAGAGATATTTCTTAACTTCTCAGACTTTCAAGAGGATTTTCTGTTATCATCTTAGTTATTCATTGTCCATAGAAGTAGTGGAGGTTCAGAATGCAATGTATTAATATAATGCAGATGTGCTCAGTTATGGCAAACACTACTAACATGATAACTGAAGCTTTAAAACTGTTAAGCAGATTGTCTAGAAGGTCTAAATCACTGCATCATTTTTTTTAAAATAGATCAAGGCTAAATGCCATTAAAAACGTATATATAGATCTATTTCAATAATATATAGATTATATCTATAGGTTATATAGAGATATTTGTTTTCCAATGGCTGGGTATTTTCAGCATAAAGAAGCATTTTTCTTTTTGACTTTTTCGTTAACAATTTAACCACAACTGAACAATTCAACCACAACTGGAGTATTTATGAAGTAAGATCACAGCAACTTTCACATCTTTAATATACATTTTAATAGCTCATCATATTCCTCTCAGATTTCCAATATAATCTTTAGTCATATTATTATACTAACTAATAATGAAACAATGTCATCTAACACATTTCTCTTTTAAACATAAGTAGATTATGTAAAAAGATGAAAGAAGGCATTTGAAAACCAAAACTTACTTAAAAGTGGTTTCTACTCTGTGGCTTCCGTTCCACACTAATCCCAGAGCTCTGGAGCTTCTTCAGAGAACAGTGAGAGGAGATGTGATGGCACTGAGAGCTCCGATTCAACACAACCACACATACAAGATGCACAAGAGGAAGAGCTGTGTGGGATTTGTACTGATACTGAAACAGAGGATGGGATTGTTTTTGGGTTTTTTTTTGTCTCTTTGGTGTCAATAGTATAGTTGTGTGAATTGAACCACACTGTGCTATTCAACACTCTATTTATAATGTAACTGATACACATTCTTATGTAACTTTGCAGCATTATACAGAAAGAGAAAAAGGTACATATCAAATAAAATAAAACAGATAGCTAACAGCATTTTATTATTCAGTAATTCTGCAGAGCTGAAGATGTTGAGGTTTTCGTTGGGAGTGATGCCGATGGACAGGATTAGAAATGAGTTTATTAGAGGGACAGCACATGTTAGAGGTTTTGGAGACAAGGTGAGGGAGGCGAGATTGAGATGGTTTGGACATGTGCAGAGGAGGGACATGGGGTATATCGGTAGGAGAATGCTGAGGATGGAGTTACCAGGAAGGAAGAAAAGAGGAAGTCCAAGGAGGAGGTTTATGGATGTTTTGAGGGAAGACATGCAGGTAGTTGGTGTGAAAGAGGCAGATGTAGAGGACAGGGTGGTATGGAGACGGATGATCCGCTGTGGCGACTCCTAATGGGAGCAGCCGAAAGAAGAAGAAGAAGAAGTAATTCTCCGAACATATTCGAACAACAAAGTCACAGAAACATTTTTATTTTGCGATAAAAAGATGGATTTAAAAAGAAAAATCTGCATTTTGTTTTCATTTTCTGATATTTGCATCTAGATGCATTAAGCAATTTACAGTAGAACATGACTCCTTTTGTATATTTTGTATAATGTATTTTCTGTTGCCCAAATGCACCATGTTAGATTTATTGTTGAAATGGTTAGGACTCTGGGTCTGTTTGAGCTCTGGTTTTCATTTGAATTTACTGTATAAAAAAATGATAAATAAAAAAATAATAAGGATAAAGAAACATGAAGACCAGAGAGCTGTCCAGAGAACTGAAGATGACCAGACTAGTGGAGCTGAAGATGAGGAAAAAAGTAATAAACCACTGGTTACATAAACAACCAAACCTTAAACAGCTTGGCTAAATCTAGCAGACATACCACAACATGCACAAACACAGTAGACAGTAATGTCATGGCTTCGGCTTGCATGGCTGATTTTGGAACAGTCTCACAAATATATATTGATGATAAAGTTCATGATGGCAGCAGAAGAACATTCTCCAGGAACATTCTCTGTGCTCGTAAACAGCAAGACAAGACAATGACCCAAAACACACCGCACACAACAAAGGACTTCATCAGGGGAGGTTTTCAAATCAGTCAGCAGACGTCAACACAAATGAGAATATCTAACCTTCTGAAGATGAGAAATAACTGAAATAAAGTCATAATTAATATCTAATAAATATAAGGAACAGTTTGTTGAGGTCACTGGTTTGATACACTTACAGCAAGCAAGTCTGACACCAACAAAGGTGACAAACAAAAGTGGTTTGATATAAAATGATTCTCACATTCTTCTTCTTATTTCAAAAACAAATGTCTTCAGCGTAAAGCAGAAACAATCAAATTTGCCTTCCTTTTCAAAGTCTTTCTGAGATGCACTTTGTTAGTGTACAATTACTCATTGTAGCCCACTGTTTGCTCTGCACAAAAGCATTAGCCCACTCTTGTTCTCTATTTGGGATGTTCAACCAGTGACCACCAATCTGTATCTGTTTAACCACATGCTCTTAACTGTGTCTGTGCCTGTGTCTCTGTTTTAGTTAAACCTGAACTGAGTGTGGTCTAAACTTTTTTATTTATTTTTTTTTTATGTGTTCATTGGAAGTTCCATCCATTTAAATCCATTTAGTAGTTTTAGTTAAATTTTTTTTTTTAGTTTATAGTTCAGTTTTTTTATTGCAATGATTTTATTTTTTAAATAAATTTGAGTGGTAGTTTATTCTCAGTACAGAAATGACAGGGTTATTTATTAGATCATAGCCTGTTAATCATCTAAATGTATTTCCATGCACATTGTATTTTATTATTTCTTGGTCATCTGTCTCAGTGATTTTTGATCAGTCGATTGTTTTTTCAGACAATAGAGACCCTTTGGTACTGAAAGTGAAACATCACTCAAAAATAATAAGTATTATCTCTGAGTAAAGAAGCAGCTGGTGCTAATGCTAAGACTACAGACTTCACACAAGACCATTTTTTTCACTGACTGGGGTCATGCAAATAACTAAAAACAATTATGTGCATGTTATATTCTTCTTATTATTGTTATTGATTTCATTATTAATTCATGGAAAATAGCTCACATTCTCATAATACAGAATCAGTAGGAGCTTAATTTATCGGTGCACAGAAAAAACTGCCACTGAAACAAGTGTAAGAAATTGGCATAAGAAAAAGGCAAAGCAAATGATCCATGGCCGGTGGTTGGGGACCCCTGACCTACTGTATACTGCAGGGAGGTTTTCATTTCCAGAGTCACCTTTGGCTTGTGCATTAGAAATCAAAATAAAAAAAATCTACACCTGAAATGATGTACAGATGATTTGTGGTTAACACTACAAATAAAGTGGGTTTAAACTGAGCTGAACCCATGCTGTAGGTTCAGATGATGTATGCTACATTTAGACACCATGGGCAGTGGCATGGTTATGGCACAACTTCAGGTTTGTAACACCCTTTTTACATACTTAAACCCTGTGACCTGTGGATTTGGGGAACCTCACCAACTGGGTTTTTAGTTTGATGGGATTCTTAGTGCTATACCTTGTTACTTAAAGGTATTTTTAATTATGAAGCAACTTTCTGATTGATTATGTTTAGACTTTAGGAAACACTGTGCGAGGGCAATGTGTACTCTTTCTCTTAAGTGTATAATGAAAATGTCCGGAGCTCGGCAATTATATAACCTTGTGATTTAGTGTGCTGAAATATTTACGAAGACAAACACTTCATTATACGAACACCAGTTAATGTTTATTGTGTTGACGATAAAAATCAACACTGTCAAAATTACAGCACAGAAATCCGGAGTGATATCAGAAACTAGAACAGCAGCGCAATCACAAAACTCTAAATCACAGAATTATCATCAAGTCCACAGTAAGAAACAAGGCACAAACACATGGACTATATATTCGTTTATAGCATAATCCTAGTTCCCAAAATTGCAAAATCACCCAGAGTTATCTATCCAGATTTTGCCGTATATACAATTTTCTGGTCCTGGTGACGCATCCACACACATTTCTTGCAAAGAAAATCACTTAGGAATGTGTAGTACAGCATAGGTCAATGTCCAAGATGCGAGCTTAAAACTGTTAGGAGACTGAATACACAAACATCACTCCCAATATTCTAAATTAAATCTCTCTTTTCACAAATTAATGTACCAGTTTAACAAGCACCTGACTGACTTTGGTTGCAAACGAACGCTAAAATGTCTAACAGATCTACAAGTAGATTTTAAGGTTAAATCATTTCTTTTAAAGTAACAACACTGGAAAAACTGGAACCTACAGTACAAATTCGTTAATCAGACACTAAAAAGACGTTACTGGTTCCCGCTTAATGTCGACCCACAAAATATAAACTACACCATATTAAAAAAATAAAATTAAATAAAAATCTATATACACTGGTACATTTACAGACGTTTGCTTCAGAGAGATGAAACATATTCATTCTCGCTGCCCAGAGATCAAGTCAGTTAAAATATCAATAAAATTGTCCAGGCCCCAAAGGTAGCCGTCTTCTCGGTTCCCCTCCACCCACGGGCTGCGGTGATCCAGTGTGAGAGGAGGAGGCACGGGCATGGTCTTCCCAAAATCAATCATCCACACACCAGCACGGCCGCTCCGGTCATGAACAAACAGCAGTGAGCTTCCCACCACCTTCAGCCAAAGACACAAGAAAACTGGTTAACCAGCATATCAAAAACAATAAAAAAAACTGCAACTGAACGCAAGTCTGATGCTGAAAAGATATAAGATTTAAATACAGAATAAAGTGTGTTATTGTGTGGAGGTGAAATGTTCTGATGAGCAACAGTGACACATAAATAATTCGTTTGTTTGTAGCAAGCAACTTTGCACCACAGTGCCATTTCATCATTAATGCTTCAAAAAATGTTATTAACGTCACATCCTGGATATTTTCAACACAACATCATCATTCATTTGTCAGAACAAGCAGCTACAAAGGAGCATACGAGGCTTGATTTTGAGTATAGACACATTTATCCTGATTTTTTTTTCTTGTCATTTTATTTTCAAACATTTTTTCATTCGATTTCCAAATTATTATTTTATAAATAATCTCACTATTAGCAGCATTTGCCCTTATACAAGTTTTCACTTGGTAAGATACAGAATCATGTTTTTGTTGTATACATGATGACTGTTAAAATAAAATTATTAAAAAAAGATATTAAAATATATCTGATGAATACATACATTTTCAACCATTAACTGCTTCACTGGGAACAACAATTAACAGGAACTACAATGCTTACATATGCATGATTTAAAAATCAAAGCAAAAACAGACAACATCCCTAATACAGTGGAATCCGCTTATCTCGCCCTCGGTTACCTCGACAACCCTATTAAGTCGACGTTTTTGAAGTGGAACCGCCAAATTATCGCTTTGTCTTAGCATTTTTTTATCGGTTATGTCGACTTTTTTTATGTCGCCGAACCCTGATATCTCGAGCACAAGGGGGGAAAAAAATTGCCATTTAACGTCGTTTATCTCGGTGCAGCCGCAGAAGAACTCGCGAAAGTGGCAGAAAAATCAAGGCTTACAGCTGCTACAGGTGTTGTATTGTATACTGGTGAATCTCTGCTGTTAGTTAGTTAGTGCACATATGCCTTTTGTTGTTAAATGTTATGCGATGTATTGGCGGCGCGGAACGTGGGATGAGCAAAATCATAGAATGAACACCGGCAGGATCGGGGGGAATCCACGACGCGCTTTGGGAAGAAAAGCGCAGCCGTTGAGAGAGTGCCGATGGGAAGGCACGTACCGGGATACACATGCGCGATAACAACGACCGCCGTGAACCAACATATACCAACAATAACGGACGGTGAGAGTGTGGAAGTTTAAATAGGAGCTGGTGATGATGCTAAACCAGCACCATATGTGCACGATTGAAGCCGGGAGCTTCAGAGAAAGCGGCCGAGAAAACACCTGCTACGCCGAAGGGGGCGTGGCAGGGGGATTCCTGACTGTTAACAAACATGTACTGTATGTATTTTTATAGCATGCCTTCATCAAACAAATCGCGGCAACGCTGTTGTGTAAAAAAAAACCTTCAAAAACACGTGCATGCACATTCTCATTTATTAACGCACATCATGTACATAAAGAAATTTCAAGCACGTTAATATTTTGCCGCCATTTTGATTTTCGTTTATCTCGATCATCAGTTACCTTGATGATTTTTGGCGACCCCCTAGGACATCGACATAACCGGGTTCCACTGTAGATGCCTTTACCATTATATCATATTATTAAATAATAACAAAAAGTATAAGAATATAATTTTTTTTAAAAATCAAATTTTTACCTCATGTGTTCTGAAGAACTCCGATTTCTCAAGAACCAGGCGCAGCTCTTTTAATCTCTGTTGATAATTTCTCTGTAATTCCAAAGAACATTATGTCATAAATAACTCAGACTGTGATGCATTTCAATGAAGAAAAAATACAATTCCTGACATACCAGCAGTGGGACATCACTGTCAACAAAATCCTTTAGAGCCTGCATCACCTCCTCCTTACACTTTGTCCTTTTAAAATTAGTGTTGCATGTTCCGTCAGATTTCTGTACATGGACGAGAGAAAAGGGAAACACCACTCAGAACGCAGTTATGCACCAATACAAATGCAATATTTCTCTTGCACAAATCACCTTGATGCCCTCGATGCGGAAGCCCAGTGTAGCCGTGGAGCTGAGCGTTTCTCTCCATTGCATGTATCTGGTTTTCAGTACCGCTTGCTGAACATTTTCCTCTGGAGTCGGAGCCATAGGGTCCACTGCTACCATTTTCTCATACATGTCTTTACGAGGCTGAGGACGCTTCCGTGCTTTCTTTAGTTCCTCCTCCAAATAGGTCCTGATCAGACATGAACCAGGCAACAATTACAACTTTTTATTCAGTGTTCATGAAATTGTACAGTTTATCTATTAAATTATTGTGGAACAATAAAACAAGTTCCTTCGTGTTATCGCTTGTTACAGGATCCCTCATTCCACCATCCCTCAATTATAGGATTTAAATCTGGGACTGGCTTTGCAGTGTTCTGTTAGTATACATTATATATCTAAAAGTTTGAGGACAACTGACCATCACAGTTAAATCAGTTACCCCAGCTGTTCCACAAAGTTGGAAGCACAAACATGCCAAAGTCTCTTTGTACATAATCCAGAGAGGACAGTTGGGTTTCAAGGTTAAACTCCTGCACAAAGCCTGGGCCTCAACCCCACTGAACATGACTTACTGGAATGCTGACTGCACCCTGGGCACCTTCTCCCCTGACAACAGAGCCTGAACTCTGTAATACGAATGCTGAAATAAGCTGCCTGATTTAAAAAAAAGAATAAAACTGAATTGGAGAATCTGAATTTTATTAGATTTTTGACTAGAATAAGTTGAATACAAAGAATCATCGAGGCAAATTATTTTCCACAATGCTTCGTTTAGTCTATTTAACTTGACACGGAGCACTGCACCGCCTGCTAAACCCTGGAGCGCTCTTGACAGGTAACACAAAAGATGCTGCATAATGTGAAATAGAGGAATTGGAAGAACATAGCGAGGGGCGAGGGGAAGATTCAGGCCAAAGAAAAACGACAGAGTTCGACAAAGACAAAGTTTGGCATCATTTCAAACTGTAACATGGGGAAAAAATCTTAATAAATCAAATTAAACACTGTACAGTGTGGTTATTAAATACTTAATAGGCTTAGTTTTCAGATATTCTTGTACGCAAGTTCAGCAATTAAAAAAATTAATAATAAATATAAAATAATTACTTGTTCATCTTAAGAACCTATGTATTGTTTTTATCTTGTATATTTAGCATTGCTCTTTATTAATTGCCCTAGTTGACAAGTCTTTTTTTTTTTTTGCTGTTCTGAGATTTTATCTCGGTATCTACATTCAAGGTTTTTTTTTCTGTAGATACTGAGATAGAATCTCAGAACAGCAAAAGGAAAAAAAAAAAAAAAAAAAAACTGAAAGTGGTTCATTCTAAATAGATTTTCCAGACAAGAACTATTGTATAAAATCAGTGCTATGAATTAAACAGTCTAGTTTTCATTATTAGGACTAAACAAAACAAAAAATCTTTAATAACAATTTGTTTAGATTTTAAATGACACACTCAGTAGGCTAAAGCAACCCGGAGCTCACCGGCTTCCCATTTTGCAGTCCATTATGCAGGGTGTGTCAAAATAAGACAGCAAGTCGTCCATGAGGTTGTAGTCCTGCCCGTCTCTCTGGGTCATGCCATGATACCCGGGCACGAAGGGCCGCAATATGTCACTCATGAGCCGCTGCAGACACTGCTGCTCGTACACACAGTACTTCTTCAGCAGCTTCCCATCACAGCTTGTCTGAAAATTACCTGTGAAACCAGAGAAAAGCATGTGAGGCGAATAAGGTTGTGGTGATGACATTTGACATTGCAAACAAAACAAATGAACTGGAATAAGTGTGAAGCTCACAAGACATAAATATTGCAGCTGAACACAAACCTGCATGGCCAACCACTTGCACCCACGGAGAGCGCTTCTGTAAAGGAACCACAAAAGGAGACCAGTTCACCATGGTTTTATTCTTCTCCTGCAAAGGACAGTTTCCACAGTTCAGGTCAAAGAGCCAGATTTATTGCGTTTCTTATCCAGTTTATGAATTAATTTGCTTCACATAATAAAAAAATAACAGCCTGAAAGAAAAATCTCAAGTAAATAAATAAAACAAATGTCACCCAAATGTGAGGAGAGATGAAAGAAACAGTCAGATTTTTTCGCCTGTATTTAATTTAAAGTACATAAAACTAACCAGTTACATAATGTTCTTTATTTGCAAACCAGAACACATGAACCATACCAGATTAAACACCGCAGGTTTGAACTTTTTGAAACGCATTTTTCTGTTCTGTTGTAAATCATTTACACAAATGCATGTGATTGAACAAGCCACAACAGACGATCTGCTACAAAAGACAAGCTGGTTCATGTTTAGATAACTGAAGTCACTGAACTTGGGCTGGATATTTCCACTCGTTTATCAGCTCTGTCATAATATTGTTCGAGTGCTCAGTCTGCGTCCTTGAAATTTTTTTTGTGTCTTCATTCAAACCAAAGACTACCATCTGATGACGTCTTACCTACAAGTCAAGTCAAGTTAATTTCTATAGCGCTTTTCACAACAGACATTGTCTCAAAGCAGTTTACAGAAATGAACAGTTAAGGTGAATGCTGTGTATTTATCAGGGATGAGCAGCCATGGCGACTGTGCCAAGGATGTGGCATAATACCGATCCACAGAAAATGACACAGTGGCTTAGCTGTTCTAAGCATGGTTTTTTTTATCGTCTGTCAAATAGCAATTTACACACACAAAAAAAGTTCTTGCTAATGTAAAGTGCTAATGTCAGGCAACATCTTATAAAATTCTGTACCGCTAACAAAGGCATATCAGCTAATAACAAACTGAAGAAATCCCATATTCACTGTGGGCAGTTACAGCAGTGACTAGTTAGTTAGTGTCTTTGTTCGTTAAAAACATTTGCTTGTTCTTCGTTTATGGCCAATGATGAAATTAGCATATAAATTTCTTTATGTTTTACTTCATAGTGAATAGAAACATTTTTTTCCACACAGACATCATGACTAAAGTGGTCAGACAGCTACATGCTGGAGCTAAATCTTTTCAGTTTATAATCAGATAAAATGTCTGCAACATTCCTGCAGTCCTCCAGTCGGAATATCATCCGAATTGGTTCCTTTTTTTGGTTTTAAAAGGCAAAAACATTTATTTTGGTGAAGAAACATACGAATAAAAACATTTATTAAAAGGAAGGTTTCTGGACCATTGAAGTCATTGATTTAAATTCACTTAAATTTTGACCAACGGGAATGGGTTTCCTTTGCACAACACACATTTGACAAGCAAAATAATGCGAAATGCAGAGGTGGCATTATTAATCATTCCTGTTCAGTAATGCTGCCAAATTCGAATGCCTGGTCATTAACAATTTTAACATTCATACAAAACTTTACCCAAAAGTACCAAATTATGTGCTAGTGTAATATCGAGGACAACACACAAGTAACCCAAAGGTAATTTCCTCAATTTCAACAATCTTATATAATCAAAAATCAGTGAATATGCCTTTGTGTAATCATGCATCATAAACAATAAAATGGTTTCATGGATATGGAATGACAATAAAGATCGTTTTAAAAAAAAAAAGAAAATACACAAACTACCACATGATAAGGACACTTGATTTATGAGTGCCCTGCGCTAATCACAAAAGTCTTTAACATATCGGTTTCAAAATCTTCAAACCCCACATCTCTAATCCTTACCTCAGTCTTCAGCTCGCACAACTAACTCCTTCTACACTAGCGCCCATCAAGACAATCATTGACAATGCTGAACTTGCTAAACTTATCAAGCAATATACTGCGCTGAGTGATCGCTCCCTCATCTTACACAATAACTGATGAAACATTTACAGAATGGACTTGTTTTGCTAATGCCACAGACCAGGAAGCCACTCGTAATAAATAAAGTGCTCTTTCTGCTCATTTCCGGTAAAAGCACTCCATCTGGGTACTCATTTTCACAATCTACATTTTGAAACAAATTAATTCGAATCTCTGGAACTATTTAGAATATATGGCAGTTGAAGAATGTTGGAACACCACCACACCTCGTACCAAAGTCTGGTGCTGGTGTGAAGCTGTAATGGGATGAATGACAGTTCACTTCAGGAGTTTGAATTAGTTAAGAATCGTAGCTCTATCATGACAGAGGTCACATCAGCCCAACTGCAATTCGCATTATGCTAAACTGGTAGTTGTTTAGTTCGATTACTTTTGAGCGATATTAGCCAAATTTTTTACACCATGCCAAGATGTCAGACAAACCCACTCTCTGGATAAGCTTACTACATAAAGGATGTTGATTCTGGAAGGTGTGGTCTTTGAGAGAATGTAAGGGTAAACTTAGATAACACAGGGTTACCCCCCCTACACACTAAAACTAAATGGTTTTTTTAACATAAATATGAATAAAAACAGATAGGAATATGATTCCAGAATAAATCAACTTAAATTTAAATAACTTAAAATATTTTGCTTTCCATAAAAATATATCCTGTCAAATTTATACAAATTATCAACATGAACATGCTGCAAAAAAAACCCCTGGAAAAAAATCTATAAAAATTGTGCTTTTAAGTAAACGTTAAAATAAATCAAAATCAGATTTTTTCGCTCTATGCCATTTTATAAAAAATAAACAAACTAACTCCTGTCAAAATTATACAAATTCAAAATATATACATGCTGCAAAAAAACCCTGGAAATATAAATAAAATGTGCTTTTCAGCAAAAGCTAAAATAACAGCAAATCAAAAAATTCTGTTTTGTTTGCTCTTATACCATTTTGTCGCACACCATCATGCAGCTCTTCAAGCAGCTTCACTTTGTGATTTTGCTCTGGTGGAAAAACATCTGCTGAAATGTCGGATTCTTCTTTAACTCTTCTACTTTCTGTATCTTTGTTTTTCTGCTCTACATTCAGGTTTTTCAGCTTCTCCTGATGTTTTGTCTCGTAGTTCCGTCTTAGATACAATTCCTTAATTACAGCCAAATTAGCGTCAGTAAATATATACTCAGAATCCCATCGGTTTTGAAACGGCTCTGTTTTCAGAATCAGCTTTTCTCTTGTGTGAGGGGAGAGCTTCACAATAACTTTACAATAGGGTTGTATACATTAACAGAAGCTTGACTTGTTTGACGCTGGAATGTTCCCAGGTAGCATACCCTTCGGCAAGGCAGCTGAAGCGCTGCATTATGGGATCTGTAGTTTGTGTGTTATCAGTGCTTCATATCGCCGGGACATTAATAACAATTAATAATAAATAAATAAAAATAAATCATCTCGTAAGCCAGATATAATTGTACGTCAGGCCGGATGTGATTCCTTGTGTTTGACACATATGGTACAAGTGCACAAAATACTGAATGATGAAATGCGAGTCAGAACTCTTCAATCTAAAACATTCATCAACCACAGCTTGTGTTTTCTTTAAAATCGGGTTCTTCTGGTTGTCTACAGCATCAGGAATATGATGTATGCTACTGGAACGTTAAACATGAACCAGTGTAGCTGTAACTAACACAAACAAACAATAGATTCATCCTAAAAAATCATTAGTTTAAAAGGTGCAAACTATAACTGTAAAATAAACATACTTTGGAGTGCTGTGGACAGGTAACACAGAAGATGCTGCAGAATGAAAAATAGAGGAACGGGGACTTTCAAACTAAATCACAAAGAAAAGACTGTAATATGCACTAATTGGGTTTAGTTTTCACAGATATTCTTGTATGCAATTTCAGCAATACAAATGTTAATCTTTCTACAAATAATTTTTCTTCTTCAAATTTTAAGAGACGCGTCTTCTTTTCTCTTGTATATTTAGTATCGCTTTAAAAAAAAAAGAAAAAGTACTTCTTGTCCGGGTTAAAGCGATGGAATAACTGGTTGAATAGCTGCAGATGTATTTTATATTTTCGATTGTCCAAAGTAGCTTTGATGACCACCTGGCAAACTCACAGCATTCTCTCACCAGAGTCACATGGTGGTCACATGGAAAGGTTTTCAATTAATAGATGTGTTTTATCAAGGGCTCATTTGTAACATTTCTTGCCGTCTTAGTGTGCTTTAGACCCTCAATTGTCTTGTGCAGAGCAAAGAGTGAATACAGAGTCAATAACCGTATTAATGCTCGTACATTTGTTCTCCATCAGGACAAATGATCCCAAATACACCTCTGGCGTTCGTAAGACCCATTTGTCCAAGAAGAGAGTGGAGTGCTGCAAACTTGAGCCTCCACAATCTGCCTACAGCCGAGTTGGTTTGAGGTGAGCTGGATTGGAGAGTGAAGGAAAAGCAGTTAACATGCACTTAACACCTCTGGGAACTCCTGAAGATTGTTGGAAAGCATTCCAGGTGACTGCCTTATGAGGTCGACTAACAGTGTGTGCAAAAGCTGTAATCAAAACACTGCCACCTTCGTAATACTGCTTTTTTTTATCAGATTATGAAAAATACTAATAAGAAATGACGCATTATAATGAATATGAAACGACAAAGAAGCAGGACAACAAAAACGGAAAAACACAAGACGAAAATGACCTTCATGACAGTAGATGTAGTGGCTGAATGTGGAAATGAAACTGGAATCGGTGCATGGACGCGTGAATCAAACTCACCGCGTTTCTCCCCTCACTGAACTCCTCCTCGTACTCCTCAAAGCTGGAGGTGGGAGAGAGGCCCACAGAGGAGCAGTCTGAGAGCTTCCTGAGCCCGAGTGAGAAGGCGGGGGAGCCGCCAAAGCCGCTGTCTGAGCACAGCGACTCCTCGTCGGGCTGCGAGCCGCAGGAAAGTCCGCTAGGTTTGGGCTGATCGAGCTTCTCGGTCTGGGCCACGCACGGATCACAGGTCACAACCAGTTCAGGAGGAGCAGCTCGCACAGAAAAAACACGGCTCTGCTGCTCGGGGTGTAGCGCTGAAAGAGTCGACCAGTGAAAGCTGTGGATCATATCTGCAACATCCGGACATGGAGCAGCGCTGCCGGGCGTTTTAGTCATCCTGATCACTCGTGCAGTATGAGCCCGCAGCTCCCAACCGCTCCTTAATCCTCCAGAACAGATCGGGGTGTGTTTTTCACAGGGCGTTTACTCGCCCATTAATTCGCATTAGTCTGTGCACGTAACCGTGATCGCATTATCTTCATCCGACTCGCACATTTCTCTTAATTCTGAACCGGTGCTCGCAATAGAAACACGCCTGGCGCGTGCGGCTCTGCACCGATTGCGTGTTAGCAGCGGATTCCGCTTCCTCGCCTGCGCTCATTGGTGAATTGCACTGGCCACGCCCCCTTTGACCCTTTCCTTAAAGTTAAAGCACTGCTTAATCCCATTGTTATTATAAAGAATATAAATAACTTGTTACAAATCACAGCAAATAAAACCCCATACAATTTCTCTCATTTTACAGTAATCATTATCTCAAATTTCTTACATGCGCTTCATCTTTAAACAGCATTTGAAATTAATTTTACATATAAAAAGCAGTATGTAAAGACTTTTCATTCATCCCTTAACCTTGGGCTTACAGCTGAAAATGCCCTACTTAATTTTAAATGTTAACAGTTCCTGATAAAAGTGGGCTACATACACAATTTAAACATCTTTAAAAAGAAGACACTTTGAGCTTTACTGTCCATTATTATAAAGTTAATATTGCTCAAAAAGATAAGTTATATATATGATAAAATATCATTAAAAAATTAAATTTTTATTTTCTTCATATTTAAATACATGAAATCAGTCCTGGAGCAATCCGGGAAAGTAATAGGTTAAAAGCCACATGTCTCATGAGTTTATATTTTAAATTAAATGAAGATATCATGAAAAATGAGATTCCTACAAACATTTATCTGAGACTATGTCTGGTTCGCCCCTGTCTGCCCACCCAGCCCAAATTTAGGACTCACAGCTGAAATGCCCTACCTAACTTTAAATTAAACTAAAATAAAAATGGGGATATCTTTGGAAAGAAGACACTTCGAGCTTTACTGTCCATCATCAAAATTGATATTGCTCGATAAGTTAGTTAGATAAGTTATAGATGATGAAGTGCCATGGATGTACATTTCCTGCATTGGACATTATTTTCATTTCATTTATAAATACATGAAATCAGTCCTGGAGCAAATCCAGAAAAGTACTGAAAGCCACATGTCTCATGAGTCTATATTTCAAATTTTATGAAGATTTTCATGCCAAATTAGATTCCTACAAACATTTATCTGAGACTGTGTCTGATCCTTTCCTCCCTCCCCCTGTTTGAGAGACTCCTGCTAAACTCAGGTAGTCATTCATACTCTATTCATACAGTCTGCATAGAAATGAATGGCTGACCATTAAAGGCTTTTGTTATACATGTTTGACTATTAATGTTGATTTGGCATTCATACTGATGACCAGGTAGCCAGACAAGCTATTGTTTTACAGTCATGGCCATTCATATTGATGTGCGGCCATTTCAAACTCAACAATACACACACACACACACACACACACACACACACACACACACACACACACACACACATTCTTTTTAAGCATTTCTCTTATAAAAACAAACGGGCACTAAAACCTATAATGGTTTAATTTTGTAAAGGGAGATATATTGTAACTTACAGATGTAAAATAGCATCTCCATGCAGATCTCCAAGTCTCTGTTGTTACTCCGCCCCCAAGAATATTTTCCACATCGCTCATTTGCGCAAATCTCCAATAAAACAACTTTTTTGATTGTCCATTTTTTTATTTGTTTTCTTTTTTGTTTGTTAACAAAGTCCAGTTAGAACGAGATATAAACAAGCTGGTTGTGCAGAACTCAGAGATGGATCTGTTCCTGGTTCGTCACTACGCACGTGCTGCTTCGGCCAGTAAGAGTTTGTAATAAAACTAAAACTCTCACTCGTGAGGAATAAAATCCTCCCATATATCGTTAGAATCCTGCACTTATTGGCTACATTTTCCATCAGTCATTTCGTTTCCATTATGCTACTGACTGGAAATAAAAGTTTTTGAAATGATGGGTAGTGGTAATAAAGTCACCTGGACACCTGCCTGTAAAGAGAAGCCCGAGATTCCGCCTGTTTTACTGTTTTTTTATGTGTGTGTGTGTGTGTGTGTGTGGTGGGGGTCTCATTTGTTTTGTAAAACTACATTCTATCAGCCATATTTGTTTTTGTGTTTGTTTTTTACCAGCAAGATGCCTTTTTGTGCAGTTTTATGCTGTACCATAAACAAAGGAATGTCTATCTAAATTACAACACTATTATTTGGTTGGAGCAAAAATGCTTTACGGCATGTTGTTTCACAGGATTTGCAGCAGTGGATGTGTTTGTGACTCGTTATTACAATAATAATTTAAGTAGTTCATTTTTATGCATATTGTATTTGTGTACAAAATACAACTGTTATACGTTTTCCATTGAAAAACAGTGATCTGAAATCGCTGCTTGAGGCTTAGAGCTTTAGAATGATGTATAGTTAGTCATGGTTACTCTTCTCTCTTTTTATTTAATCTATTGCTAAACATTAACACCTGAGAACAATGGGATATCGGTTGCGTGGCAACCCCGACGACTAAGAGGGTTAACTATAGTTAGAGAGACTATCACTATAAGCATATTCTAATTTATCTATCTATCTATCTATCTATCTATCTATCTATCTATCTATCTATCTATCTATCTATCTATCTATCTATCTATCTATCTATCTATCTATCTATCTATCTATCTATCTATCTATCTATCTATCTATCTATCTATCTATCTATCTATCTATCTATCTATCTATCTATCTATCTATCTATCTGGTGGATCAGGTGGATCCCAAATGCAGCTTCACCATCTCTTTTTTCTCACCCCTATAGGATAAGGAATCAGTATATGATAAACTTGCATGCTTTTAACAATAGTTCAGGAGGCAATTAAACAAATTTCAAAGAATATATAAATGCATTTGCTGAACATCCCTGTCTCCTATATCAAAATCTTCTCACACACCAGCCTGCCCCTTTTCTAGCATTTTATATAAACCCGGAGATTTGTCCTGAATGATGTGTGTGAGAGAGGACACAGCAGATGCTACGCCAGATGGATAAGCTGCAAACACACAGCGCTTCTCATTAAAAGATGTGATCCAGCTGTGACAGGGTACAGCAATCCACCACACTTTATCTGAATCCTTTCTCCAGTTACAGCACAGCTTGGGTCTAGATAACACCACGTCATGTGTTAGTTAAATTTATATAACAGCAACTCTGACAGTAGGGCAGCTATAAATCTAGGGTGAAACTCGCATGCTTCTTTTTATCATTTTATTCATAACAGCCTGAGGCTCTAAATAACAACTTTGTGAAAACATTTCGGTGGAATAATAAATAAATTATGGCTTATTACACCATGTGGCCCATATTTCACTAACAATTTAGTGGAGCGTACAGGTAGGTATTCATTATGGAAAGCCAGTAATTTGCAGGTCAGAAAAAAAATTTACCATCTAAAGGAACAGTTCTTTCCTAAATAAAATATTTCCTTTTTGTAGTCAAAACCCACAAAAAACATTAATCATCTAAAACATTTTTGCTTCTACAATTTAAAAATGGAGCTTTCCAGGTTAATGTTGTTTATAAATAATGTACATGGTGCATTGAAATGCCTGCTTATCTAAATCTCTTTTTGGTCCAAATAACTCACCTGTGGGAAAAAGGAGGCAAAGAGATGAAAACTTTCATAGCTCATAGACATTAGTCTGTGCAATATCATCAAATTAATGGTTGAAATGTAAAATAAATGTGTATAAATCCATTATATGCAAATAGTGTAACTGACTCACAAACAAGACCTTTAAGGAAAGGGATAGGTTTGCTAAACAGCAGAAAATTAGCGTATATTTCTTCGTAGCAGTATTCACCTTGGTGTTCCAATGGTGTAATAAAACATAATGCAAAGTATGATTGAGCTGATCAATCACATCTCATATCACCTGGGACACGAGTTAAAACATTGTGTAAACTTTGCATGTGTGCTAATGTTTGAAAACAAACCTTAAAAGGTTTTAGATATAAATGAGTGGATCACAATTAATCAGTCAACCACAATCCCGTTGTATGTCACCACCATAAGGGGACATTATCTTAGAAAACGAATTGAAGATATAGGTAAAGAAATATGAATTAAAATCTTTGTATAAAAATGTTATAAAATGTGTACAAATTGGTTAAAACAAGAGCTACACCACATACAAATATCCTAATTCACAAACACAGCATATACAACTAGTCACATAAAACCCAAGAGTCCTTCAAGTCAGTGTTAGTCAATGGGGGGGCAATCCATAATTGCAGATAATCTTGTAGAACCGGGAAATTTCTGCATCTCTATTTGAACAGCGAGATAAAATTAATGATTGTCCATTCTGATGAATGTCATCACCTGCTTGTGCAATAAAACCCTTAAAGATCAATTCCACCAATTATTACTAGCGTCCTGTGTCCAGGTCTCTCATGTACTCCTGCAGGGCCTGGAGGCGTGCATCGATCTCAGACAGGTCTGCTCCTGTATCCATAGAACTCTCTGACATGGAGGCAAAGGTAAGGGAAATATTTTTATTATTATTAATAATTATCACATAGGTTCAATTATTAATACATTGGTTCATATTATACAATTATAATAATGCCAAAAAAGGTGCATCCGTCCTGAATGTAAAAAGAGCACGGTTTACAGCATGCTAACAATAGTAACCTGTTTCTTATTGATTTCTGTTTCCGCTGTTGCTTTCCTTCACCCTGCTTATATACTCGTCCCCCACACATTTGAAAAGCTGCAGCAAACACTGTTCATATGCTTATTTATTAATCTAAATGAAACCAAGAAATCCGCAGAGAAGATGAAGAACCACCTCAGAAACACACAGCATTAACGTAATAAAGGATTTTTATTTCACTGTATTTTTGTCTGAAATAAGTTAAAACCATGTCTAAATTCAAGCTTAGAACAAGTTTTTTTTTCTTTAAATATCAAGAAATGTGTCCAGACATTATATCCTATAGCACTTTAACTATAACTCTTCATCAAACGGATACAGTCATCATGCCTACCTTTTACTCTTTGTGTTGGAGTGCTACACATTGGCTTTTTATTCAAGTGTCTTCCTCTCATCTATGGACAAGAAACAGTTTATGGTTTCAGTGAAAGTACAAACAGAACTTCCGTTCACCTCAAAGTCACTTTAAAGGTGTTAAACCTGAAACTCACCTCAGCTGGACCATTATACGCTAGTTTTCTTCCCCTGTGTAAAAGAAGGAATATTTAAAAATCCAAACACTACAATGCATGAATTTATGCATCAGTAAAATATGAATGCATGTTTATCTTAGTGACCTGCTATTTAGAGGCTTGGCGAGATCCTCAAACTCAGCCATTGAGCTTTCAGAAGAGTGACGACTCCTCCTGCTCTCCACAGATGTGCTCCTGCCCCGGCCGCCACTCCCTCGTCTGATCAGCTGAGGACCGTGCTCTCTGGACCGTGAACGACCGCGTTCATTCAGAGCTGGTGATGCCAACATGTCCCTTCGAACTTTTCTTTGGCTAACAAATTAAAATAAATAAATAACCTTTTATAGAGAAACAACAAGTGCAGTAAGAAAACAACTAAAGATCCACTGTGGTGGTTATGAAAACAAACAGCCTCACTTCTTCAATTCTGTTTCTTTTTGGCGTCGTTGTCGCTCTTGAATGTAAGATGTTGGGTCAAAACGAGGCCCCCGGGACCCTGGCGGTAAAAAAAAAAAAAATTTGTCAATTGTCTAGTCTATTATTTTCAGTTTAATCACAAATCTTTCACAAGCTAATGTTCAGCTAATGATATTGCGGACAAGCGAGTGCAACAACCAGAACCGATTTGGCTGAGAGCAAATCCACCAGGCAAAGTTTGGAAAATGGAATTTGTCCACGTCTGCCTAATCTGCTATTAACACAAAATAAAATGGATTTTATTTTTCAGTTTCATTATCATTTTCACCCTTTGACAAACAAGATGAATAAATCTAGGAGGTGAAAAAATTTAATATTAAGTGCTAAAGGCATAAAGAAACAGATACAGCACAATCAGTTCACCATTTACTAATTTACCACACAATATAAAAGCACGTGCCTGTTGGAGATGGTAATGGCCGTGACAAGTGGTTGCGTGCTCCTGAAGAACCTGATCTTCTCCCTCTATCTTCTGACCTCCTGCTGTGATCCTCCGCTCTCTCTCTGGACCCTGAGCGAGTTCTTACTCCTGCTCGGGGTAAACCACGCTCCCTTGAGGCGGACCGTGGAAAATCTGCCTCACCCCTGGACCCACTCCGGCCAGACAGAACCGGTGTAATCCTCCTAAAAGTGTAAGGCAGGATTGGTTCAAACACTAGCACACAGGATCAGAGAGGTAGACTGTAATAGATCAGACAGTTACACAGCACTTACCCCCTGCGTAACACGGCTAGTTCAGTGGTCAGACTCTTCACACGTATACGTAGAGCTCGCTCCGAGGCCCTTAGATCCTCCAACTAGGAAGGTAATAGAATTTTGTATTATTGGTGGTAACAATCACTACAGTACTTTTAGCTATTTTATCTCGATATTTGATATGGACAAGCAAAAAAAAAAAATAAATAAATAAAATAAAAAAAAACCTACTTATTTAACATTATACATAAGATCTCAATCATTCATCTGGTTACATGAAGAATGTTTTGAAAAAAAATATTAAATTGCCTTACAGTTTTCATTATTTGTACTAGAAAGTTACTATCTGCATGTCAATATGTGAAAAAGGCATGTGCAAATTTTGAAATATAACCTGAATTCTATAGATTTTTTCAAACATCAGATTTTGACAGCAAATCATCAATAAAGCAAAAAATAAAAAATACAAAACATTTTGCAGGTGTCTATTAAAGTGGGAGCTACAAGCCCCTTTTATTACATGTTTGAAAATGTAAATTTTAGAAACCCCATTATGTCCAAAGACAAATGTCATATGGCTGGAAATAATATTTCTGCCAATATTAAACTCCAAACATGGCTACCCACATTACACAATACGTTTCGTATACGCATTTTTTATTGAAGTGAAAACAATAAATAAAAGTATGGAACAAAATCTGAGACATGCAGCAAACATTTAAATTATCAAAGACAGACTTCAGAACTTTGAAGAACATAGAAATCATCTGAGTGCATCTGAGCCAGGCGCACTTAGTCCCATGTAAACTCAATCAGGCGTTTAATACAAGAACCAAACACATAGAAATTAAGTGTGTGAGACAATTTGATGTCTGGGAAAATTAATTCTGCTTCTTTAAGATGCATCATAACATGTTAACTTTCTTTCGGCTTTTCCCATTAGGGGTCGCCACAGCGGACCATCTGGATGCCCTTCCTAACACAACACAACCCTCCCCATTTATCCGGGCTTGGGACCGGCATAAGGCTTGTGCAACCCTAATGGCTGGGGTTGGTTCCCTGATAGGGGATTGAACCCGGGCCGCATCGGTGACAGCGCCCCATCCTAACCACTAGACCAACAGGGAACCTATCATGTTAACTACTGTTTACTATTTACCTTGCGGAGCCATCAAAAGGTAGTTTGAGATATATATATATATATATATATACACACACACACACACACACACACACAGGAGTGCAGAATTATTAGGCAAGTTGTATTTTTGAGGATTAATTTTATTTGAGGATTTAATTTGAACAACAACCATGTTCTCAATGAACACAAAAAACTCATTAATATCAAAGCTGAATATTTTTGGAAGTAGTTTTAGTTTTAGCTATTTTAGGGGATATCTGTGTGCAGGTGACTATTACTGTGCATAATTATTAGGCAACTTAACAAAAACAAATTCATACCCATTTCAATTATTTATTTTACCAGTGAAACCAATATAACATCTCAACATTCACAAATATACATTTCTGACATTCAAAACCAAACAAAACAAATCAGTGACCAATATAGCCACCTTTCTTTGCAAGGACACTCAAAAGCCTGCCATCCATGGATTCTGTCAGTGTTTTGATCTGTTCACCATCAACATTGCGCAGCAGCAACCACAGCCTCCCAGACACTGTTCAGAGAGGTGTACTGTTTTCCTCCTTGTAAATCGCACATTTGATGATGGACCACAGGTTCTCAATGGGGTTCAGATCAGGTGAACAAGGAGGCCATATCATTAGATTTTCTTCTTTATACCCTTTCTTGCCAGCCACGCTGTGGAGTACTTGGACGTGTGTGATGGAGCATTGTCCTGCATGAAAATCATGTTTTTCTTGAAGGATGCAGACTTCTTCCTGTACCACTGCTTGAAGAAGGTGTCTTCCAGAAACTGGCAGTAGGACTGGGAGTTCAGCTTGACTCCATCCTCAACCCGAAAAGGCCCCACAAGCTCATCTTTGATGATACCAGCCCAAACCAGTACTCCACCTCCACCTTGCTGGCGCCTGAGTCGGACTGGAGCTCTCTGCCCTTTACCAATCCAGCCACGGGCCCATCCATCTGGCCCATCAAGACTCACTCTCATTTCATCAGTCCATAAAACCTTAGAAAATCAGTCTTGAGATATTTCTTGGCCCAGTCTTGACGCTTCAGCTTGTGTGTCTTGTTCAGTGGTGGTCGACTTTCTGCCTTTCTTACCTTGGCCATGTCTCTGAGTATTGCACACCTTGTGCTTTTGGGCACCCAGTGATGTTGCAGCTCTGAAATATGGCCAAACTGGTGGCAAGTGGCATCTTGGCAGCTGCACGCTTGACTTTTCTCAGTTCACGGGCAGTTATTTTGCGCCTTGGTTTTTCCACACGCTTCTTGCGACCCTGTCGACTATTTTGAATGAAACGCTTGATTGTTCGATGATCACGCTCAGAAGCTTGGCTATTTTAAGACTGCTGCATCCTCTGCAATATATCTCACTATTTTTGACTTTTCTGAGCCTGTCAAGTCCTTCTTTGACCCATTTTGCCAAAGGAAAGGAAGTTGCCTAATAATTATGCACACCTGATATAGGGTGTTGATGTCATTAGACCACACCCTTCTCATTACAGAGATGCACATCACCTAATATGCTTAATTGGTAGTAGGCTTTCCAGCCTATACAGCTTGGAGTAAGACAACATGCATAACGAGGATGATGTGGTCAAAATACTCATTTGCCTAATAATTCTGCACTCCTGTATGTATGTATGTATGTATATATATATATATATATATATATATATATATATATATATATATATATATATATATATATATATATATATATATATATATATATATATATATATATATATATATATACACACACACACACACACACACACACACACACACACACACACACACACACACACACACACACACACACACACACACAGTACTGTGGAGTGTTTGGCTTTCACCTGTGTACTGCACTTAACTCGGAACTGCACTTAATTCAGAAGCATGTTGTGTGTTGGGCTGAAAGAGGCTTAACCAGAAATATATATATATATTTTTAAACTATAACAAAATATATTCTTGACTGGATTCCTTATATGTACAATTCAATTGTAAGGTGTTGCACTCATTCACTTTAGATGGATGTTTGGTAGCAGCAGTTGCAGTAATGCAAAGTTTTGGTTGAATTATTTAAGGCAGTCATCTACGGTCAAATAATCTTTCCATATTCAAAATGCTTCTTACAATGATTACTTCAATGTCTATGGGTCAATGACGTGACGCCCCCTTTTTCTGTCCGGGTTAATTTTATTTTTTTGAAAAAACTAAAAAATACATAAAAATTTCTCATCTACTTGTTATACCTTCTTCACCTACTAAACCACTCTAACTTCTCCAAATTTTTAAGTTTTTCATCATTTTTCTGCTATCCGAAGTGCCAAAACATCATATGGGGCGACCGTCCAGCCTTGACTTTTGTTAGGACAACTGGTTTAAAAACAGTTTAAATCAACTTAAATATATCCCTTTTCCTAGTTGGCATAATTTCAAACATGTTTTACATCCATTGACAAAACTATAAAGCATTTGCACATATATTTCTATCATGATATACAAACGAATGTTGTCCGAATTAAGTTGATTCTATCCATATCATCCGGGGCGACCATCAACAAACCACAATTTTGGGACCTTTATTTTCAAAAACATCTCAAGGATGGGATATTGCATCAGCCAGACACAAGTGAAGACCCCCTGGAAACAACTGTAAGGTAAATCAGTCTCTCTCATATAGTAAGAAAAAGCTGTTTTTTAACTGCTGTAATGTCGTAGTCACTTTTGGTCATCATGTGGGGCGACCACCCCAAAACTGTGAATTATAATTTTTTTCCCACAAATCTATATTTTGATAATAAATTTGATAGTGCTTTGTCACTAGAAGAAGCTAGTTTGGTTTCTGAGGCTAACTGTTAGCCTGTTATACTTGAGTGAACTTGAAAACATCATATGGGGCGACCGAGTATCATGTGGGGCGACCACTGCTGAGTGTTTTAAATGATAGATACATGTCCTATATTTGTAGTTTTCATATTCTATACATCAATTATATACATATAGTTAATTGCTTAAGCATAATTATTTGTATATTTTATCTTTTTTTTTTTTAATTCAGCCATTTTCCATTCCTTTTATAGGGATAAACATTTTTTTTTTGTTGTAGTACAATCCTACAGGAAAAATGTAAAAAAAAAAAAAAATATATAAATAAATAAAAAAACTACACAATGACATTCTATTTATGTGACTATACATGTATTAGTCATTTAAAACAAGTTTTAACCTATTTTACCTATTTCCTAGATGGCATGATTAACAAGCAAAGAGAAGACTGCTCGTCATAGACAGAAAGTCAACTCCGACCCTGCAGCAAGAGCAGAGTATCTTGCAAGGAAAAGAGAGAGGTAAAGAAAAAAGAGCTTCTGTAGCAGTGAGCTAGAGTCACTAGAGCTACAGAAAGTAGGAGACCAGGGGAGATCAAATAAACAGTTTAGACTGTATGCTACAATGAGCTATTAAACATTGGTCACCGAAACAGCTGTTCTCTAAAGAGAGTAGGTTCAGGATAAGGAGGAAAGAGCACAGGTGTAGAATGTTTATCTTGTTGTTGATGAACAACTCTGTACACTATTGTTTCAGCTACCAAAAAAGAAAGCATGAGGGGAAGATTCCATATGTGAAGTCAGATGAGTTATCAGAGAGGGAGAGGAATAATCTGAGAAACAAGTGGAAGGCTGCATCTAGAGGATACAGGGAGAGAAGAAAGATGGAGAAGGCAATGTTGGACCTTACACCTCAATCCATAGAGAACACTCTGCCAGATCCAGCAGGTGTAGAAGGAGTGGAGGGGCAGCAAGAGAGTCCAGGGGGGTGTGTGGTGGTGGATGCTCCACCTCAAAATGAGGATTTCCATCCACATATGTCCTCCACACCAGAGAGAAAAGATAGAGAAAAGAAAGCTGAGAAACGTTGTAAACGACTGCAGGCTGAGAAGCATGAATTAAGAAAGCTAAACATAAATCTGAGGAAACAACTTGCAAAGATGAGAAAAGAAAAGGAAAGGGCCAGAAAAGGTGAGACGAGGGCAAAAGATCCTATGCAACACTCTCTGACAGCCTGCGCCATGACGAGCGGGCGGTGTGGGCACATGTAGAGCCCATCTTAGGAGAGCTTCGTGAAACCTTCCCGCAGATCACAACCCTCCACGTTCAAAGTGATGGGCCGGTTACACAGTACCGGAATAAAAACAACTTCTACCTCCTCAGTACTGTCCCTTTCCTTTCTGGGTTCACTAAGGTGACCTGGAATTATTCAGAAAAGTCTCATGGGAAAGGGGCCCCAGATGGGATTGGTGGGGCAATAAAAAGAGAAGCAGATCGCTTTGTCCAAAGAGGTGGTGAACTTCAGACACCACAGCAACTCTATGAGATGCTGAACACAAGATTAGGCTCAAGCATCACACACTATTGGGTAAACAGAGAAAGCATTGAAAAGTGTGATGAGCTAATTCCTGACAACTTGGAGGCTGTGAAGGGCACCTTTAAAATACACCAGGTTTGGTCTACCCAGCCTTCACAGATCACTCACAGGACTGTGTCATGCTTCTGTAGGAAAACAGAGAGGAGTCCATGCCCTTGTTACAAGCCCGTAACAGTAGACCTGAGAGTGAGACGCACTGTGTGCAACACTGAGAATCCCCCAAGCTCTCCTCCTCAACCACCTAGGGAACAAGAAAAACTAGATCTTTGTGGCAAGTTTGTCATTGTCATTTATGATGAAAAGCCTTATGTTGGCCAAGTGCTTGAGGTTGTGGGAGAAGAAGTGCAGGTCAATTGTATGCTACAATCTGGTGACAAAAACCTCTTCATGTGGCCACAAACTGTAGATTTAATTTTCTACTACAGAAAAGATGTGCATGCTGTGATCTCAGAGCCTGAGCCAGCAACATCACGCTTCTCAAAGCTGACTCTCCAAGATTGGGTGAAGTTCAGAAATACCTCAGCTTAGATAAATGCAAGTCGTGTTCATCACTGCCTTATGTGGCTAAATGGGTCCAGAAAAAGAAACTTATTATTTGTGATATTTGAATGTTGAAAGGTTAATTGAGATGCAAGTAGTGTTCATCCCTGTCCAATGAATCAAAAAGGTTCCAAAAAAGAGATTCTTTACTCAGCTTCTTAAGTTCTTGAAGCATTTAATGTGTTGCAATAAAAATTATATAATTTTAAATGTTAATGTCCTTCTGATTTGTTATATTTAAATGTTGAAATGTTATTTGAATAAAAAGAGTTACTTTTTTTTCGTCTTGAACTCTTTTGTGTACATTTTAACTGAAATTTTTATACCTGTGGTTTTCTTATCATTTGGGGCAAACATATGTCATGTGGGGTAACCAACAAATGAATGAATAAATGAATAAATTCATAACCAAATATCCATCAGTTTAGCCTCAAATATTAATCAGTGGTATGCTATTGTTGAATGTGTAATATCTGTATAAATGCTAATTCAGTTTTTTTGCTTTTAAAGTAAAAATCAGTATTGTAACTGGATTATGAGGGAGACTCTGATATTATAGAATAAACTTGTGAAATAATGGTTTTCATAAAATGAAAGGGCACTAAAGTTTATCTTTCTTTATCAGTTTATCTACTTACTGATGAGTTCAACTAGTCTTAATGATACATAAAAATGTGAATTTTGAGATAAATTACGGTCGCCCCAGATGACTTTTTTAAGGCTATGTATTATTAACTTAAGTGTAAAAACACTAAAATGTAAATTTTTTTACTTTTCTTTATAAAGGCATGTGTACACTACATTCCAAATGTTTAGAAAATGGCCAAACATATCCATATTTCTGGTATTTTAAAATTGGCCTATTAAAAGTCCGTCAATGACCCCTATACAAAACAAATTCCATCTGATTCATGTAATGCATCTAAAATCAGCAGTGAACAAATTAGCACCTCTAAGCACCCTGTTCCCTGTTAGTGTGAACACTCACCTGTTCCATTAGATGGCGCTGTTCTTGATCCCTCTTGCTTGCTGAGCGTTGGCTTTTGGCTCTTTCTCTCAAAAGCTGCTCCTCAAGGCTGCGCAACGCTTCCCTGAGTCCCCGAGCGCCTGAATTGGAACCAGTCCCAGCTGTCCGAAGCCGCTCCAGAGCCTCAGCTAGGGCATTCTTCTCCTCCCGGACCACAGCTAACCTAATATTCAGCACATACCGTTTGTTAAAATTCATGAAGAAGACATGGTCTCCCGTTATATTTCACTTTCTTGATTGTTAAAATATAAAAACAGAACTGACTCTGCACGCAGTCGACGTGTTTCTTGGTCTGGCACTGCATGGTCTCCTTGCATCCTAATAGCATTTAGTTCAGCCCTTAGAGCCCTGATCTCTCTCTGAAGAGTTGCAGGATCAGGCTTACCAATATATGGCAGTGGCAAAGGGTAGTGAATCCTAATGAAAGCAGAAAAATGCCATTTAAAACAACTGCCAAACAAGAAAGAAGAAAATGGCTTGCTGAGTTCTACACCAAAGTTCTGAAGTGAAAAAAAGGACTGTAAATGTCAGATCAACAAATCACGGGTTTAAATTCAAAAGTTCAAAACTACTGCTTTTGGGTGCTTGAAAAAGGCCCTTAACCTTCAACTGCTTATTATTATATTTCAAATTGAAGTAAAAAAAAAAAAAGAATATTTTTTAAATTTTTTATGTATGATTCTTTTATTTATATATTTGTATTTTGATATTATATGTACTATATGTACTAAATCGCTTTAGTTTTCAAAGATTGCAATTTTAGCAATAAAAATTTACACTTTTCTAAAAAGAAAACAAATTACATGTTCATTTTAGGAGATCTGATTTATTTTCGCTAGTGTGTGTGTGTGTATGTAGATAGATCCTAGTTAATATAAGCAGCCCTAGTTAATATAGATGTAAGTTATATCATATAAATGTATCCTAGGCTCTGCCACTCAGAGTCCAAGATGAAATTACAATAGAAATAAAAGAATTGGGAATAATATTACTATAAATATGTGTACAGAGTTTAACAGTGTTGTTTAGAACTGGTATATGAACACTAATGCAAGTATGTAGAGAAAAATATATTCTGTGGGAGACAAACATTGGTCAAAGATGTCTCTTGGCTCTTTCCAAAAAGTAAAAAAAAAAAAAATACTTTTTTTTTTTTTTAAAGACACTTCAGACACCAAACGTATCTCGGAAAAAAAGATACGAGTTGAGTAGAAAACTGTGCAGATACTAACCTATACAGTATGGTATGAATACTGACCTATCGAACTCCACAGTGTAAATAAGGATGAGGTAGCGTTTAGTGCTGAGAGCAGGAGACTGCTGCTGGGCACGGGGCCTTCCCACCACACCCGCCTTTCTGTTCCGCAAAAGCTCCAGGTCCGAGTAGGTCAGCAGATCAAGTGTTACTGACTCACTAGTCTGAGTGTTTAAACCATGATAATTGTGTTGTGAGTGTTTAAACAATGATAATTTCATAGCACACCAATTACAATGATTTAATAATTACAAAACATCATCCATTTTTTTTTTTTTTTTTTATCCATTCGTATATACATATACTTGAATGTTGTGGAATTTGTGCAAAATTAATTATCTCGTAACCCCTTAACATTACAGATTTCCTCATTAGTTTTCACCCCCAAATATATCCAATTAATCAATTAATCAATAATACATCACCTATAAATAATAATATTTGGACTGTGCAGGTTACCTTACTGACTGCTGACTCGAGCATGCTACAGAATATAGGGAACTGTTTGAAGTTTCCAGTTTTGCGAGTGAGATCTTCAATGTCTGAAAGACAGCAACAAGCAAGATAATATAATATAAGGATAATTCATGATAAACAACATGATATTAAGTTCAAATTGTTATAGAAGTGCACACTTACAGGCTGGATCGAATTCCCCACTCCACTGGTCTGCTGTCACGATATCAGAAATCTCGACCGTTAGTAAGCGATCTTGCAGTTCCACTTTAATGGCAAAATCAACTCCACGAAATTTCAGTTCTTCTTGTATGACCGTGCCCACTTCCATGATCAATTCTGGATACTTTCAGTAACCTGAAAAATGTGTCACTTTTTAGCTGTGTATTCCACTACTGAGAAAAACTTGACATTACATCCCCAATTGCAGAACATAACAATAAGGCTGTAAATACTGACACAGGGCCTTTTTCCAGTCTTGTATAAAGTTGTGTACAACTGTTTGCTTAAGTCCAACTGAATTAACAATTTCCACCAGATTTACATAAGTTTATGCAAAGCTTATGTATGTTTTTGGATGAATGCCAATTGTGGAGAAATGACAAGTCTTGGGAACCCAGGAAGGCATCCAAGTGTTAAGTGTCACAGGAAGCCTCATATAGGCACACCCGTAAATATACGACAAACTACAGTTTGAGACACTTTGTTCACTGATCAGTATTTTTTTTTTTTTTTATGCGTTTCTTAAATAAATAGCTGTTTCAGTATTCGCTTGTTTTTATTTTCTACCTAATATTTTATTTTAAAGCTAAATACAATCATAACAATCAATCATTCATTTCGCATATATTTGAAACACAAGCTATTAAAAAAGACCCTAGAAGACAATGTATATATGTGCAGTAATTCATCGAGATTTTTATATGATTAAAAGTCGATCGGTTAAGGCTTACACTAGTACGTTTTCTTAGGTGTAAATTTACAAACATGCTCACACTCGAAACCTTCAGTGGCATCAATAATAGGCAGAAGTGCAATTAAACCGATGAATGAATGTCATTACTAAAGCAAATGAAACCCCAATGAACACAAACCAACAAGTCTCATTTCACTGTAGCCACAGCTGTGCCACCTGCATACCTCATCTCTAGAAGCACCGTCAATATCAAAGTCATAAAATAACCCACATTTTCTGTGCATTTTTTTCTTTCTGGGGATTTGAAATTCAAGTTTAACAGCTGTTTTTGAACTGTTCTGGCTGACCACATGATGTCCAGCTTTCCTTGAAAAATCCATCTTCTAAATATCCTTATAAGTATATATGCAACCAAATTAATTTCCATTGTGCCATTGTGGAATGAAAAAACTGCTCTTAAATCCACACAAATATAATTGAGCTTGTGTGGTTTGCTACAGATGTGGTTTGCGAGCTATAACTAGTGACTTAGATATACTTTATTGATCCTGTGAGGGAAATTATTGCATTACAGCAACAGCAGAAGGTTACACAAACAGTAGTGAGGGGGAGGGGAAAAACAAAAGCAGAATTTAATTAAAATTAAATATAATTAAGTATAATATAATTGTAACCTATATAAATAAATACATTGCAGATGATGCTATATTTAAAAAAAACAATCATCCAATCAACGCCGTGGAAGATCACATGTGCAGAGTAATACATAGGCTTCTGTCAGTGACTGATACAGTTACCTGTGCTCCAGGATATAAAACCTGTTCAATGTTATAATGTGAGTGGAAACAAAGCAGGTTAAATAAATAAATAAAACGAAGAAACTCAGTATTAGGTTTACTTAGTAAAGTCAATCCAGGACTTAGCTACTTTAATCATGTTAAATAGAAGATTGAAGCAGTTGAACACAATTTCCATCATTTTCTCTTCAACAAGTTCAAGTGCAATTCTGACATCTTTGCCTCTTACTTTATTGAAACAGATAACCAGCATGTGATAGACAGCCATTTAAATGAAGAAAAAAAAAACCGTTTTTACTACAAATGTCATCTTCAATGTAACTTGTGTTTGTAATGTGGAATTTATCCAGCCAGCTATTATACCTGACTAGCTAGTGACTTGTTAGCCGGCTATGCTAACAGGCTACATACCCGTTACAGAAGAGGATGTGGTGTTTCCTCGAGTTGGATTGAGTGAAATAAATCCTACATTTAAACGTTTTTCATTTGTAACACGAAAACTACTAAACACGAAACAAAACACTGTTAAAATTTCAATACAAACAGGTTCCATTTAACTCTAGATGCGCCATTTTAACCAGAAAGCCTTTCTCCGTGGGTCAGTTAAACAATTGAAAACAGCGGCACAACAACCGGGAATTAAAAAATCCCGCCCCCAAACTCAGCCATTGGTCAGAGACTTAAAAAACCCGTATAATTGGGTCTTCTACCTGTCGATCACAGGATCACGCCAATCCGCTCGCTCACGCCCACTAGTGCGTACTACCGTACTAGAAAGCGTGTATAAAATATGACTCGATATAAGCCGTAGCGCGCTGTTTAGTATGTTAGTATGCGGCGTTGCATATACCTAATGGGGGAGCTAAAAACCAAAATCATGACCTTTAAAAAATACAAATAAACAAACAAATGAACATACACACACGTGATTTCTTCACAATATAGACCATTGAAATCACAGTAAAATGGTTTCTTTTCATAAAAACCAAAATGCAAATCAAATGTATTAAATATCGTGCAACGTTAAAACAACTAAGTTCCTTTAAACATGTGGTTGTTCTGCTGACAGTTCTTTCATTGCGCCTTTTTTCTTTCTGCAAGACTGATTTAAAAGTAAAGATAAAAAAATTCATGTTACAGCGAAACCACAACAAGCCTAAAAATAAAATACTATGTTTCTGTGTCAGAAACATAGTATTTCTTGTACATTCTTGTACAGTTCACAAAGTTCTTACATAATGCTGACACTGGAGACTTCATAATTCATAAATCATAAATGTCAAACTCGTGTCTCCTTAAAGAAAATGTCACCATATTAATAAATATACAATCTTTGTTAAACAACAAAGTTGATAAAACACCTTGTGACCAACCACAGAATCCAACAACATTGTGGTATGCATTTAAATTGTTACATTTAAATAAGAAAATAAAATATATAAATAAATGTTTATAAATGTATTTTATAACCTAGTATTCTAGGTTGAGTAAAATGCAGCTTTTAGACATGCCATTAGACATAAAATGTGTTTATTTCGAATATATATATATTTCTGTCAAGATAACTGCTGAAACATATATACAATTACAATAAAAAAATGTACAATAATACAGTGGTCACATTATAAGTGCATACAGCGCCATTTTAATACTCAAGTCTACTGGTATAAAGTACATTTTGAAAATCTCAGTTTTAAAAGCTCTGACCAACTGACTGAAGTGGAATCAGTTTGTCTTATAATACATTCCAGACATGTTAGCTTGTAAATAGGAGCACAGGTGAGCATCATATGGCTGACCATTATCAGTTACTGCCATTCTGTGTCTGAGGCATGTAGCCCAGTGTTAAATCATTATCACCTGCAGGCGTCACAGGCAGGTTGTATGTTGGGTTTGGAATCCCGGGACATGGAATCTCCTTGTAAGAAAAATCAACAATGAGAGGTAGAGTTTGTGGATTACTATTAGGTGTTTGATACATGTCGGTTGATAGTGAGTCTTTGGATTGAGTGCTGTAGAGATTCTGGGCTTCATGATGTTCTTTCTGTTGATCAAGTACAATGATTGCAGGACAGATTTCCGGACTTTTTACTTTCAATACTTCACTTTCTTCATGCAACAGATGATCGATCACTTGCCCTTGATAAATATTCTACAAATAATAGAAAAATGAGGGGAAAAAAGTTAGGAGTCAAATGAATTTGCACAATCCACTACCAGAAAATGAACAAAGAGAGTACATAGTTTTGCAATCTGAATTAGAATATTCAAGAATTCAAGTACAGAAAGGGGATAAAAAAACAAAAGTGTTCTTGATCTGAATATTGAAGGTGCATCATTATGTGGAATACCAGTGAAAACAAAAAAGTAAAACCCATTATTCATTCAAAATATATTTAAAACATAATAATTGTGGAGGAATTACCTGGTATTTCCTACTCAAGGCACTAAAGTCTAACCAGCAACTAATGTACTGTAGAGGCTCTAACTAGCAAAATTAGAGACTTCCTGTACAAATCTAAAGCAATGATATAGCTAAATATTAAATTTAATCCCAAACGTAATCTATTATTCAAGCTTTGTCTGTTGTATAAGGTGTGCCTCTTTAGTTTTAGTTTTTAGGTATGAAGCTAATAAGGTTACCAGTTTAGCCTTGTGCAAACAGCAAACCTACTCTTTCTGGTAAAAATTTCATTCCAACAATATCTCATTTGTATTTTAAGGCAAATGCATCTAATATTTCAAATTATGACTTTGACTGTGAATATTTTTTACATAAATTAATTTGTCTATGTGTAAAAGTAACACCAGAAACAATATTTGTTTGAAACACTAAAACCTCTAACATGATTTCTGCATTAAAACAAGTTTACAAATAGCTACACTGGCAGCTGTAAACTTTTCATAGACCCCAGAAATATAACATGTGAATGTAAATTATTTCCTCGCATTCTTGCATCGAAAAAGATCAACTCTTTGCAATGTGTGCAGTAGATCAGTCCTGACGACTCACCTTTTTAAAAAAGTCATCTGAAACCGTCGGCTTGGGGACTTCAGGCCACAGCACTGATTTTACCCTGATGGAATCATTCAAGAAAAGTGGGAAGAGAGGATATTAAAGTTCTGCACTCCGTATTGTCTGTAATGTTTTCATAAAGATATAGTGAAATTTAAATGTGACATACCATTTCCAATTTCTGTAGAAAAGGAGTGAAATTATGCAAAGTAAAACTAACATCACGGCCAGAAAAAAAGCAACTTTAATGATCACCAGGTCAACTGCAAAAATAAATAATAAAAATAAATAAATAAATAGCATATTAATACACATTAATAAAACTTCAAGCATTCTTAAAACAATCATGCATGTATTTAATGGGGTGGTTGTAATGCTGGTTGTAGTAGGGGCCCTCTAAATTATGGCATTATATTATAATATATTGTACTATGTCACTTATTTGTCATTTTATAGTCAGTTGCAGTGATAAGCTGTGTGGAATATATGTATGGAAAACCTTCCATATGGTCAAATGTAAATGTTTTTTACGATATATAAAAACTGCAAGAATTTTTATAAACATAATGAAATAGTTGCAGAAATACGATATTACACTATACAACTTACAATATTGGACTATATTGGTATGTGTGCACCTGACCATTACACCCACATGGGAAAATCCCATTCCACATTTAGTCTGGCTTAGTTGTTATAATAACCTCAGCTCTTCTGAAAAGGCTTTTCACTAGATTTTGGAAAGTGGCTGTGGGGATTTTTGCTCATGTTGGGTGAGAAGGCCTGGCATGCAGTCTAAGTTCCAATTAATCCCAGATGTGTTCACTGAGGTGGAAGCTTTGTGCAGTTCACATATTGGAGTGATGGTTAGGTGTCCACATACATTTCGAAATATAGTGTACGCTTTATTTCAGCAAACTATTGTATCAGCAAAACACCAACAAAAGGCTTTTTTTTTTTTTTTAAATGCACATTTTTCTCAAAAAGCCACATAAATATTTTACTACCTATATGTTTATATTAGAACAAACAGATGATCATATACAATGTGTACAAAGTGATAAATAATAACAAAAGATGTAAGCTTATGTTATAATAATGCAGCAGGATTTAATTCCAACACCAAATCTGTAGCCTAAAGGAGACAGTGCCAAATGCAATTTCTGCTCTGCTGCGTTGTTTGCTTTCGTGCCCTTACACATTTCTGTGTATCTGTGATAAGTAAAGTTATCATATTTAAAATTGTTTCAGATGCAAAATTAACACTGGTGTATAATAAAATTGATTTATGTCACTGGAAAAAGACAAACACTAGAGGTCAGTAAATAACTGCAAGTGATAAGAATAAAGCTAAATATTAGAATTTTAAATGGTAATTGTACTATGTAAGTACTATTCTTAAGTAAATGTGGTTCTACAACATGAACCTGATCTCTGGAAGCTGGTGAAGCTGGTGTCAGACAGATAAATACACACATACATATCTAAATATAAAAATTGCACATTTCCTAATACAAAAAATAAAAAATCACTATTGATCTAGTAATTCAACATTGTAAATGACAGGTAACATATGAGGTTAAACTTTTAAACACACACATACCCTGAGGATCCATTGATACAGTGGTCTCAGATCTAGGACCTTCT